>NW_023503584.1:2081004-2786671 GCF_014529535.1 Bradysia coprophila
TCGAAGCTGGTCCGGGTCTCCAAACACTGAATTGTTAAATGAAATTAAAGGTTTGTTGTGTGCTACTCCAATCATGCAGTGTAATATAGAATGAAACATATGTCATGATGGAATTGGCGAGTTGTTGTTGATACGCACATTTTTCATCACTTTACTTTTAGAATGTAAAACTGGAGAAGTTTTGGTGACACAATGGATACAATTTGCCAAGCTAAGTAGCATAATTCATACGGTTGGACCGATTTACAATTGATCGCTATAAAGACCGCTGCCGAGACGACTTTGCACTCTTGCTACAGGTAAAGGTTTTTGATTGAAACGTTAAATGTGATCAGTTCCGGTACTTTGAGAAAATTCTGACTGGGATAGTGTCTAGTTCAACAAATCGAAGCCGAATTCATTTAACTGGCCGTCGACGAGAACTGTATGGACATTTTCTTATTCTCTCTGATATTCTTAGGTGTAATGAGAATGAGCCAATGAAGTAGAGGCAAACCAGGGAACTAAATTGCCCGATAAATACCGCAATAACAATCTTAATCTTTAATAATATTGGTTCTTAAAATATGTATCCTACTCGAAATGTGAATCGTAAGTATCAAAACATCTAAAAGAACACACTAAAAGAGACCATAAACACAGCCCGAAACGAAAGAGCGATTCATTTAGAGTATTGACTCATTATAATAAGACGACGTGACTTAGATCTTATAATATTAAGAATTGAATCTTGATAATCGAATTAAATTTCAATATTTTCCGCTATAATATAGATGCCTTTCTGCTAGATGCATTCTCAGCTTTCGTAGGTTTATGTAGGGCTAAGCACAGTTCATATTGTGTACCTCTACGACAAGAAGGGTGCCTCGGTCGACAAACATATTTTTTCGTCATTCAAAAAACAAAGTTTGTTGATGCAAATAATAAGTCCTAGGTCGAGGACTCATATTCTGTGTCGTAGAGATATGGTAACATCCAACCCCCTATGATATAGGTTGATCACTCTAAATAACTGAACTGAACTGGACATAGCTGGTAAGCGTGATTTAAACGGAGGTCAATTGTAATTAACTGTAGATTAAAGAGTGACAGAGTAACAAGTTTGCCAACAGTCAAGTAACTAATTGTCGACGATTCGATATTCTCTCGTACATATATTGTAAATTATCGAATTATAACTTCTGCAAAATGTAAATTGCTGTCCTAGAAAGTTCTATTATCGTTCACGCCAGGAGTCACTTCACGAAACCAGCTCGACCGAAGGACTATAATATCATCAGTGTTATAGGCCGACGTAACTCTATTAGCGAAGTCGTTGTTGTGGATATTTTTTGCCATGGGAAATAGTCCGCCCAACTTACAGTCAATCGTCGGTGATTTTTTTTATATATATTAAACAAGCGTTCTGCTAAAAATGCCACCAGTCAATGAATGTACAATCATCAGTGTATGCTGATTCTTCAAAATCGGTCGATTTATATCGATATCACCTCCTCCTAACCTTGCAACGATACAACAGTCTATTTTGTGCGCTATTAATTTAAGTATTTTCACTTACTTGGATTTTAAAAAGAAAATTTATTTTCCAATAAGTCCTTACTCTCGTCTGGCTCCTCAATACAATTATAGGTAAAACAACCAAGCCCACACAATTAACTACAAATTCGTAGACCCTGCTGTTATTAGCCTGGACTGTTGTCTTTTGTTTTGTTCGGAAGTAATCAAAAATAAAAACACTAAATAGCGTGCTTTTATACAGCAGTGGCTAATACTGTGCACACTTTACCCTTGAAAAATTGTCGTTGTAATATCACGGGAAAGCAGGAATTCTTGAATCTTTTCAAGAGAAAATTTAACCTGTTTACAGACTACTTGTCCATCTGTATCGACATCTGAACGACAGTAAATAAAATTCTTGTGTAGTGTTCTAGCCTGCCTCACCCACTATCGCGTCACATATATAAGATCCCAGCTCTTCTGTGTGGCAAGCCTACAGAAACTGCAATTCTTCGGAAAAAGGAAAAAAGTAGATAAAAATGACTGCACTTCCAGACGCTGTTCCAGTAGTAGAGCCCTAGAAAGAAAGTTAAAATTTTCAACTTTACAGCAACCTTTTTCCGAAGACTTGCAGGTTTTGTAGGCTTGCAACACAGAAGTACTGGGATCTTATATATGTGGAACAATAGTGGGTGACATGCTACAACACTACACAGTCAGTCCCTTGGAACATCAATTTTGCAGAGAAGGTGGACTCTCTGAACACTATATATTTGGTGAGCAGTCTTTTTTTTTCGCTTGTCAATAAAAAGAAATAAAACGGTAAAACGTAATAAGGTCCAAAA
This sequence comes from Bradysia coprophila, assembly GCF_014529535.1. Classification (NCBI taxonomy): domain Eukaryota; kingdom Metazoa; phylum Arthropoda; class Insecta; order Diptera; family Sciaridae; genus Bradysia; species Bradysia coprophila. The sequence goes on from NW_023503584.1 coordinate 2,083,347, forward strand.
AAATGTTTTTGTCATAACTTTTGTGGATGTACTTGCACCAACCAGTGCAAGTCCTGTAGTACGTCTTCCCATGACCGACATTAGTACAGCATAACAATGATTTACAATAATTATTTCCTGAGTTATTGCTGAAAAACTGTTCACGGGACCCTCTGACAAGCCTTCACTTTTGAACACTTTGCACCGAAAACAACAAAATCAATCGAAAAAATTATAGATGTGACTTCTCTAGAATTCAAAGATGAATCCAACGATCTATCACTCATTTGAATTGGAGAACCCGTGTTCCCAAAGATAATGAAATAACCTGCAGTTTTTGCGATATCACGAAAAGCTTAAAAATAACTGAAATGTCACTTCGCAATCTGTTGACAAATGAACAATGAAAATGTTATGAAAAGAATCTTGCATATGTCATGTACCAAGAAGGCGGATATCAAAAGCGGTGGAGGTACAGCCGATCGTCATTTTGTTGCACAACATCTTATGATTAGAATTTTGCTATTTTGTCCAATTTAAACTCAACAATAAACATACGTTTTTAACGGTTTTGTTGGTTTTCTTCATGTAATTCGTTCCATTCATACTACATATATTTCATTAGCGTTTTACATATCTCCCATTTCACACGAACTTGCTTCTCACGTTTGAAAGATCAGAAAAGCATTTGTATTTTACATTTCTTGTGATAAAAAGATGAAAAGTAGAGTTTTCGTGTGAATTTTGTTGATCCGAGGCGTAGCCGAGGTCAATAAACACGCGAAAACAAGACATTTCATCTATTTATCCCGAGTGGTTTTTGCATGCTTTGGAAGTCGAAATTAGTGCTTGAAATATGAAAAGTACCGCTTTCGACGCATGTAGCATGTAAAATACATATAATGCACAAAAAAAACCTTCTAAATTGCTTACTGCCTTTGCGATCAAATCAGATGTGATCTAAACTGTTCTTTTAGAATTTTGATTGACGCTACCTAGTACTTCTTTAAATGCTTGGACACGCAAAGTATATGGTGCCACCACAAGCAGATAATGAGAACTAACCACTTGTATGTCAATGGTGCCAATCGACAAAATCAAAAATGAAATTGAATTCGTTGGTTCAATTGAATGTGGGAAGTGTGTAGGATGTAAAAGGAATGAATCCTACAATCCCATAGTCATAATATAATTGAGTACCTGTACATCGTCTTTAAAAATATTTCAAAAACTACCTCTCTTTGCGAAGTTGGCAGTATTTAGTATGCACCAATACACTCCTATTGCAAACGAAATTTTAGAACCAACACCATTCTCTGCGCATTTCTTTTTTTTGTAATGTCATCAAATTACGAGTATAAGCGTTGAGTCTAACAGATCATTCTTAGCGGATTAAAATAAAATTTTCGACAAAATCTCTGAAAAAAACCTCATCCAAATATGGATTTCCTAAGCGATAGTGACGATGAAGACGTCGATATTGAAAGTGACAGCGAAGTTGAAGACAGTGATTTTGAGATGAAATTGCTTAAAACCAAATTGCGAATACGGGTCAAGAAGAACGAGCATCTGAAAAAAGTTTACATTCCACGCGAAAGTGTGCAGAACATCGAAATCGACTTCTACAATTTCGATGAACATCTGGCCGCGTTTATCACCAGTTTTCCGAATTTGAAATCCATGATGCTGCTGGCTGTCGACGATTATTTTTTCGACGATACATTTATTACAATGGCAGCCGGGCTGCCTCTATTGACTAAGATGGACATTCGAATATGGGAAAAGTTGGATCCATTTGACTATAACGAATACGATATGGAAGATTCCAGTTTGGATACCGTTTATCAGTTAATGGGCCGATGCAACAAGCTTAAACTGGTTAAAGTTTTGTCGAAATTCGATTTTCGTTTCTCTGATTTGGATGACTACAATTCCGTTGGAAGTGACAAGGCGAAGAAAACTCTGGAAGATTTTGGGAGTAAATTGAAAACTGAGAAGCCTCGATGGAAATTTGAATATGACATTCCTGTAATTGATAATAACGGGACGGGATATTCTTACACAATGAAAAAGTAAGAAAATTTCCGATTGCTATTTTTGTGTAACGTAGAAACGTTTGTAAAACGAATTGAAAGCCTTTAAAATTAGTACCACGCTAGTACATAACCATTTTACTCATCTCATTCAATAAATTTGTTTTTTTTTTTAAACTGGCGTCTCATTGGTAGTAGAGTATTAAAATGGACCCCTAGACCACAACATTTACACTGACCTTAGGTCTGAATTTTACGATCTTAAGTTGATATTCAAAATATAATGACTCACCAGAAGCTTCTGGCGCATGTTGGAAGCTTCACTATTTTTAAATTTCGATTTTTTTTGTACTTCACACGTACCCCCACGAAGAAATGATAATAAATTTGATTTAAGAAAAAGTACAAGGTTGCCTTTCTACAGTCGGAGAAAAATAGATTTCGGGATTTTAAGAGACAACATCGTTTTCATCGTTTTTCTGTATTATCTCATTTTGCATGTTATTTCAAACGGCCGGCAATTGAGAGAATTAGAGAATTGATGATGTCTCTAAAAAAAACCCGAAATCTATATTTCTCCGACTGTATTTCTTCCCTTGCATGTGTGGAAGAGTGTTCGTAATTTCCACTCTCTTAAAAATTCTTTGTGGCTAAAGTAAAATAGTATTTGTTCAAAGAGTTTGGAAATTGCATTTCGAGGGAATCGACACGCTGCTCTGGCCACAAGTAACCCGAGAATATGTCTTGGACATAAATTACGGAATTTTTCTCTCAATTTAGGCCCTCAGCATGAAAAGTTGTATATCTGTTGTGGACGGCTTATTTTAGGCACTTTGCTTGTCGCCCTCACTTCGTTCGCGTCACAACTCGCGAAATTGCATAAAAAATACCGTCCACAACAGATACGTAAATAACTATTTCACGACAAAGGCTTCCGAAGTTTCAGCGGAGGAGAGAAAATGACTATTTTATCGCCTATGTTGAGAAAAATCAATAAGCTGAAAAATGGGTAGATAAGAAAAGTGTGCTGACATTTCCTACACACTTTTCAGTTTTTAGCCATCTTCCTCTCACGTTTTTGTTACTTTTAGCCAGGGACTATTTTTAAGAACGCGTTTTTCCATATTTTCTTGAATTTTCCTTCATTTTCCATAGTCCTTAAGTAAAACTTTTTAGAAAAATATGGGAAAATTTTCCTGCTTTTTGCTCACTTCACACTTTTTTGGGCTCTTTTCAACTGATTGTAACAGGCAGTCCGTAACAATCTGCAGATCCAATCTCTCCAATTATGTCTTCAATCTTTAATATTTTAATAAAACAATTCGGCAGTCGCAGTTTCATTTCGGTATAATCAAGGCGAAGGCCTTACAGATAAAATTCCTTCCGTATTACAGGAGTAAAGGCGAACTAACTGAACGTTCTCAATTGGTCCTTCGAGTTTCTACCTAAGTTTTTCAGAAAGGTTTTAAAAAATGGTTCAGTTTACAATTCGTGCGATCTGTACCCTCGGAACCAATTAATGTCGATTGTTTTCTCTTAAGTCACTGATTACTATACAAACCACCGGTTTCATTTTTTGAAAGCTTCACCATACCATGACTTTGCGATAATACGATCAAAATAAAAGTCGGTGCTTCTGACAGAGATAAGCTGAATAAGGAGGCACCACCTGAAAAATGAGGACAAAAAGCTGCAGTGCAGCTATGCTCATTTCCAATCTAAATATTTTCGTCTAAATTTTCCAACATGCTGCTAAGTATCTAACGAAACATCGGAAAATTGTTTGAACATAAGAATGGAACATTTAATAATTTCATCGAACATGTTCTACTCCGTGTAAGGAAAGCATTGTTGTGCTGTCTCCAGTTGAAAATGATGTTCCGTAATGTTTCTATCAAATCATTTGTTTAAAAAATTTTATCATCTCTATCATGTATAAACATTCATACTCATTACGATTTCAGAACCTCCGGTATCAATGTATCACTGGCGGCATACAACTTTGAACATAAATCGTAACTGAATTATATGAAATGTATAATAAATGCATAACACACTGTCCATGTTCACTTATGAGTCGACAGAAGACACTGTACACTAAACCGATGGTGAATAATTTATTGAATGGCTACATATCGAAAGGCCGGATAGCATCGTCGCACTATAAAGTTTTATGATCTTGCAAATTGTAATGTTGCTAGCATACCATTAGATGTGAGTTGTGAGAGTCGTTAGACTGGTGGCGTTTGGCCGAAATTAATTTGTCGTCGGCAGCTAAAATGTCGGTTTAACCATAGCACTGTCAAGCACCGCAGCTGACTTTGACATCACTCAATTAGAAGGCCATAAACACACCTGTTGGCCATTTTTTTAATTTTATGGTGCGTTGATTTAACCGTTGACAGACGACAAGTATATCAGCAGGTTTGCCATCAGATCTATTACTTCATCAGATCAAAGTTTTTTCAAGAATTTATTGATTTCAAATCTTTTACTTCATTTTTTTTAACAAATGATATTTACTATAAGACTACATTAGTCACAACTTATTTCTAAAGTCTTGGTCGGTAACATAAGATAATCGTCCGCAAATGTCTGAACGTAACGTTTGAGCCGAGTCGGTCGAGCGTTCAAATCGCAAAATGTATTATTCTTACATTGGTAAAACATTGTCTTCGAAAAGAACGAATAACAGTCAACAAAACAGCGACCGATAGGTAATGTATCAATACAATATGCGAAGTCATCTATGTCGATTGTCTCGCTCGCGAATCTGAATGGCTTTGGCGATATGCCTATGTTCTTTAAATACAAAAATTAATTTTCTTTAAATCTTTATCGGCTATTCACACCGTACCCGCAGCAATAACTCACAAAAACTATAGACGAAAAATTTAAATAAAATAACAAAATAAGAAAAAAAAAATTGTTAGCGACGACGACGGCTTGTAATAGCTGTACAATGCGAAAACGTTTTCTTTCACTGCATGCCTCCGATTCAAGTCTATTATTGAACATAATTGTGGTAACTTCAAATACTGTATTGTAATGATTATGATCATTGATTAAGATAAAATGCTCGAAAAGAATGTCTTCTGCTTGCAGTCAGTGGGTCTACAAAATGTACGTATATGCTTCCTCCTTTCAAAATCAATGAATTTTTCATTTTTCCGCACGTAAATATACGAACTTTATAGTGCCGGGAATGTCATTATATCAGATATTTTGTTCACTCTATTGATACTTATTTTGCTGTTTAGCTTTAAGCGATAAATGTGTGTCGTATCATTACTATAGTGTGCGCATCAATTATATACATCAGTGTGTCACTCAGTATATATTATATGAAACGCGTGTTTCGTTTTCAACGTTCAAGGAAAAAAAGCAAAACTAAACTCATTTCGATATATAAGTAATAAAACGTCGAATTGCTTTTGTCACCGAAATATCCAAAACTTGTTGAAAGTGTGAAACATACGGACAAGCACAGGGTGTGTTCGAATGGATCAGGTTCAGGATCAGGATCAGGATCAGGATTCGGAAAATTTCCATGTTGAAAGGGGTGACCAACTAAAAACTCAGACGATTTTTGAAATTGAAAAAATTCTTCACGACCTCTAATCGAAAAATTGAATGGTCAAATGATCCGTCGTAGAAAAGCGACAAAATTTGTAGGAAAAATAGTTTTTTTCTTGTACCAATTGTGAATTGAAGACTGATCTAATCGACTGTAGACGAGTCGGTACCGACGAGTACAGTGCGAAATTAATGTTTTCTGCTATGTTACGATGCGACGCAAGCGTTCCAATGCAAAAAATTGATTTAAATGAACAGGCACTGTCATTTGCCGTGCCTGGTAGCCAGGACTGATCTAATCGACTGTAGACGAGTCGGTACAGAAAACATATTTAATTTCAATTTTCTCATCAATAAATCGCTTCGACGAACAATCAAGTAAACAAATAGTCTGCCACAACTCGTGCGGGAATAGTTAATTACGTATCTGTTGTGAACGGTACATTTTAGGCAATTTCACGGATTGTAGCCCGAACGAAGTGAGGGCGACAAGCGAAAGTGCCTAAAATAAACTGTCCACAACAGATGCGTATACAACTTTTCAAGCTGAGTGCCTAAATTACGAGAAAAATTCCATAATTTATGCCCAAGACATGAAAAATATATATCAAATTTCATTATCGCCTTAGATCGGCAGAAACCTACACCTCAATGCTATCCGCGAATTTATAAAAAAAACCGGTATTTCAGTTGGCCATTGCACAAACTAATTTGCAAAACTCTGGAATACCTCTTAAGCTCTAGAGCTCTGTTCAATCTAACTATTTACGGACGGCAAGCAAAGTCACCCATATTTTCGAAACTTCCACCTCCTTTGATGGAGGAATTTTCGATCAGTCAAAAAACCCTTAAAGGGTAAATGTGACGCAAGTCCTTTATCTTACTTACAAAATAACTGATATCGCTGAGGGTGACGCATTGTGCGCCGTACGCAAAAGTTTCATCAACAAAAATTGACACAAAAAACTTGTGAAAGAAATTTTTACAAAAATAAATTAACTAGGAAAATCTATAGAAACGTTTAGGAGTTGCTGGATCCACTTTTCCATAGGAACTAACTAACTAACTAACGTAGGCGATTTCATTTATCTGAAACAATGAAATTTTGCTTATTTTCATACAAAAATCAATATTTCGAAGTTCAATATCTCGGCCAATTTTGAAGCTGCAGTAACATGTGATAGCTCGTTGAACTCGTATGGATTCCTAGATTCCAGATATTTTGGGGGCCATTGGAGCCAAGGAGGAGAAGTCAAAAAGTTGCTCTAAATATGCTCTGCCGTCCCCAAAAAAAAATTTTGTGCCTTAGAATCATAATTCGACGTATTTCGTCACTGCACCCACGATCGAAAAGTGATTGCTAAGAAAAGCTGAAATTGTTGTAATGTTTTTGTTTTGTTTTTCGTCTCATTATGATCCTTACGGAACAGAAAACGTAGTTCGTGAGACGTGACGAAAGCAGAATTTTTTCAGGACACGTCTTAAGCTTGTCCTACTTGTGACGAAAAATACTATTTTCAAACATTTGTGGTAGTGAACTTGCGTCACACCCACTTACTAACGTGCGGGCATGATAAATTAGAAGAAAATCTTTTACTTCCTTAGTTTGAACATACATTTTACGATAACAGTTCCAACAGACTGAGCTTGTCCTCATTTTCCTCGTCTTTGTCGATAACAGATGACAATCATTTGTAATAGGCTAATTTCGTTCCTTAATAGAGAAATACACAGGATTGCTTGGGAGCAATACTTATTACAGAACTTAGTACAAAAATTTGGTGGGATTCTCGATGATTTCGTCTGTGTCGTATAGTTTGCGACTTAAAAGGGTCAGACACGTAATTTTGGATTAAGAACTATAATAACTGGATCGATTTCGCTTACACTTAACACTTTCGAGCTAAATAAATAATATGAGTTGATTCAATCCTTACGGCAAAATTTTGTGCACAACAATTACGTTAAAAAAGACGATTTTGTCCTTAAGTTACCAGAGAAACTGCGGTAATATGAACTAAATTGATTCCTACTATATTTTATTGTTCATAATTTATTTGCTGTTGAAACTTCCACGGTTTTCCGGGTTTTACAAAATATTGCTCAAAACGGAGACCATTAGCATAGTGAGAAGCATACAGATGGTAAAATGAGAGATAACTAAATATTTGATTCAATTCCGTTGCCCCCTATGCTTGCAGTTTCATTTGAGTTGAAACACTTCAACAACACTTCATTTACGTTTGCTGCCATAATTGGCAATATGAAGAAGATCCATTGAAAGTTGTTTGGAATGTTGATCTTCCTAGAGCTTACTATAAATAAATGTTGTGCTAAATGCATACCATCGAAAACGAAATAATGGAGTGTAATGTTCGTTAACTACACTTTCAATTTACATTTTCATTGGAAATTGTTTTGCTGCACAAAAATTAGGTAGCAGTGCGAACAGTCACGTTGTATTGTCGAAATTTATTTGAAATATTTTTCTGATTTACATAATTTCGATAAATTAATGAAATTCGGTTTCGCATAATGCACACTCAGATAAACACCATTCGTTATCAGAAAAATGTTAAAATTAGCCGGTCGAACTTGACCTCAACTGCGGTAATACATATTATTCGATTGTGTGTTTTTACTTTATATTTTTGCTCATTTAATTCGTGTTATTACAGCGTTCAATATGCAAATAATTTAATTAAAACTTAATTTCAGCCAGAACGGTGTACACACTATACAGAATGTCAGTCCCAGTATGGCAAAAAGTATTATCTTATTAAAATATCGTATATATTGTGTGTGTTGCCAGGGTATATTGAAAAATGGTGAACACGGTATATATACCACGCCAAAATCAAATGACTTAGTGGAGTACTAAATTTGAGAAAAAAAGAAAAACTGATTATGAGCAGTGTGTAAATGCAAATCGCTTATAATTTGAGTTAATAAAAGTTAGTTTCGGAAAAGGAATTTTCGTCTGATTCTTCGTCTTCTCTCTTTTTAAATACCATTTCTCTTCCGATGATGAGCAAAGACGTAGCTATAGTTCATTGACTTTTTGTACAAGTAGAACAAGATTGGATTAGAATTGAACTTGCGTTCTCATCTACTTTGTGATACGATTTCATTGGGAAAAGGTGAATTTTTTGTCCGTCGCAAGTGTTCCACAGTTATAATGTTTGGACTGACATTTAGTTCAGAATAATTAGTTGCAAAAAAAATGTTGAAACGGATGCGGAAGTGGACCTATGGCCTAGCACTTGTCGAATTTGGTACCATTTGATCGGTAATTATCCCTGCTACGCGATGAACAATTCAAATTGGAAAAATCTAGCCACTAGAACATCGTGCTAAATACTCCGAATCACGCAAATAAAATAAATGGAAAGCCTATACAACAAGGTTCAGCTAAACATATATGGGACATTCCATGGTTCGTAACATTAAATTTTTTGACAAATTTAAACAGCTGTCAAAATTGCAAAATTTGCCTTAAAACCAAAAACTTTGTGTTTTGTTCATGCCAAGTTTTGTACCATTGGTCGATTACAATGATTTGTTGAGGAGAAAAAACGACTTTAAAAATTTTTGTGACATTTTAGCATAAGCCAGAGATATGGTAACTTTTCTCCTATTGGGTCCCCATTTTCAATTATGGGAGGTGAGTCTTACTCATTTTACTGGAAAGTAACATCACATGAGCGCTGACTTGTGACGCAGATTTTTAAATTTTTCCTAAATAAATCTTACCGAAACGCTGAATTTGAGCTACAGCACAAAGTTTACACTACACCTTATTCTCGATATGCTGAATTGTTGTATTAAAAAGTCACTGGAAAGATCAATTTTGCCGCTGCGAAATTGACAGCTCGGTTGATTTTATGAATGAAATTCAGAGTTGCCATAGCCGAGGTGTGACGCACCTCTGGATTAAATGGATTCAAGCAAATTTATACAACACACAGTCACATTTGTACTGTGCATATCATTCTGATCTGTTTTTATTGACTTTCGGTTGAACATTTTTGTTTCGTGTGTACCGTACCTACAACACTTAATTTTCGAAATTTAAATAAAAAACTTTTCGATTACCGAAAAGCTTATGAGATCGAGAAAAAATAGTGTGCGGAATTTTGAGTTGACACAGTTGTTAGATTACCATTTTACCTGTTAGCCATTTACATTTGGTTTACAGTTTACACAAAAAAGAATTCGATTAGACGTTGTTTTTCACATATTTAAATGCCATGTGCGGCTGAATGTACATAATCTTCACGTCAATGGATTATCAAGATCGTCAATGAAAATGTGGTACACAGCAAGTTACAGATTCCAATACAACACATGAATATGGCACGAAAAAGTTAAACAGTAGTACGTCAGTAGTAAAGCTCTTCACGTTTTCCAAACATTTTTCTTTCGGTATTCCACCTGTTGATCGCATATAGTAAGAAGTTTGAGGAAATAGATGACAAACTTATAATCAGCAGCAACACACTGTCTAGCACCGAAGCTGACTTTGACGTCACTCAAATAGAGGACTGAACGGATCAAAGTTGGCTATTATCTTTCACACAATAGGTCTGTTCCAAGTGCAACAACGAAATGTCAAATTTCATCCACAGAGCCATAACCAAACAAATATTGTTTACAAAATGTTCGTAAAATCGTTGAGGTTATGGCTCTGTGGATTTAATTTGACATTTAAGTGCACTGAAATAACTTCTGCACTTACACTTGGAACAGACCTATAGCTGTCAGACCTTGACCTGTCACATGCGGCTATTCACCTGTTATCGATAACGGCGACAAAAATAATATCAAGATATGGGTAACATGGTCCTTTATATAGTAAAATGCATGTTGAAAGAATTGAAGGACCAGATTTGAAATCAGCCGATTAAAAATACTTTGACAGATGGAAGAAATAGACCCGACAGTAATACTGGTCATATGCTTGCCGTCTGTGACAGGTCAAAGTTTTAGAAGAAAATAACTTTTTCATGTGTCGGGGCCGAAAATGAGGGAGTTTCGATATTTTTCTCAGGTTTTCGACCCCTTACATGAAAATTTTTTTGAGTATCTGTTTTGGACGATTGATTTTAGGCACTTTCGCATGTAGCCCTCACTTCGTTCGGGCTACAACAAGCGAAATTGCCTAAAAACAATCGTCCAAAACAGATACACAAATAACTATTTTATGCCAAATACTGCGAAAGTTTGTATTTTCGGTCCTCAAATGGTGACCGAAAGTAAAACGAGCCATCAGAACAGTCGGAGCGTTTGCTGCGACTGAGCCCCGTACAAACCCGTATATCTATTGCGTACGTGACCCTAGTGCGTCTGTCACCCTACTTTGACCGTAAGCCTATGCGCCGGTTAAAGTAGTTAAAGTAAAATTATTATGTAATGTGTACATCTTAGAAATTGCGCATAGCGCAATTACGAAGCCCCGTACGACGTTCCTTTCAAATAAAACAAAAATTTCAAATAGCCCTAAAATTTTAATTTATTGAGTATAAATTACACATAGGGCCTAGTATCGGCCTCAGTCCGAGGATCCATTTTTTTTTTCAACTACATTCTATTCGGCCTTTGATTACCTTCCAAATGAAAACAAAAAATACGAAAAACGGATGAAATTTGCTCGAGTTATATGTAAAATACACATAGGGCCCTAGTAGCGGCCTTAGTCCGAGGACCCAAATTTAATTTTTTTTCAACAACATTCTATTCGGCCTTTGATTACCTTCCAAATGAAACAAAAATTACGAAAAACGGATGAAATTTGCTCGAGTTATATGTAAAATACACATAGGGCCCTAGTAGCGGCCTTAGTCCAAGGACCCAAATTTAATTTTTTTTCAACAACATTCTATTCGGTGTTCGATTATCTTTCAAATGAAACAAAAATTACGAAAAACGGATGAAATTTACTCGAGTTGTATGTAAAATACACATAGGGCCCTAGTAGCGGCCTTAGTCCGAGGACCCAAATTTAATTTTTTTTCAACAACATTCTATTCGGCCTTTGATTACCTTCCAAATGAAACAAAAATTACGAAAAACGGATGAAATTTGCTCGAGTTATATGTAAAATACACATAGGGCCCTAGTAGCGGCCTTAGTCCGAGGACCCAAATTTAATTTTTTTTCAACAACATTCTATTCGGCCTTTGATTACCTTCCAAATGAAACAAAAATTACGAAAAACGGATGAAATTTGCTCGAGTTATATGTAAAATACTCATAGGGCCCTAGTAGCGGCCTTAGTCCAAGGACCCAATTTTTTTTTTTTCAACAACATTCTATTCGGTGTTCGATTATCTTTCAAATGAAACAAAAATTACGAAAAACGGATGAAATTTACTTGAGTTCTATGTAAAATACACATAGGGCCCTAGTAGCTTTTCACTTCTAAGGCCCTAACTCACGGTCCACTCACCCGATTTTAAAAAACTTTTTTTTCCTGGATTGGTATTGACAATACCTATCATTTGCCGTGTCATTTACATTTCCATCGTTTATTTTGCCATAAATATCACCAAAAGACCTTAAATCACTTAGGTGGCCCTAACTCACGAAGGGCCGACCCGAATATGCCCATCTTCGAACTTAGCCTCACTATTTTGACTATCTTTCAGGGAAAAAAAAATTTTTGAAATCGGATTTGATTTACTCAAGATATCGACGTGACGGACAGACGGACAGACGGACAGACGGACAGACGGACAGACGGACAGACGGACAGACGGCCCAAATTTTTATTGCAGATTCGTCATCTATAAACATAGGCAAACACTTTGCCCTTACCGTCTGCTTCGAATTCCATCAATTACACACGGCATCGTAATCCTATAAGCCCCTTCGTACTTCGTACGGGGCTAAAAATTCAGGCCTTGGGCCGAAAGTAAATGTCACTGTCATCATTTTACTTTCGCCCCGTGGGCTTGCGTATTTGCGGGCCGAAAGTAAATGTCACTGTCATCATTTTACTTTCGGTCCTCATATGTCTCGAAAACACATGTTCACTTGATTGAAAGTACGCATTCAGTGTAGTGTTGTGTTGACGATAGCCAAATGTTTTGTGAGCAAGTGAATGTATGTTTACAGTAATTTCATTTGTTAAATTGTTTTTATTTTTATACCAGGGGCTACCGCCCCCTGGACCCCCGCGCTTTTCGGCATTTTGGTGTTTCTATAGCAAATTTTGTTGATAACTCAACAGTTTAATTAAAATTATGTTTTGTTTCGGACCGAAAATACAAATCTTCCGCAGTATTTGGCATAAAAAATAGTATGCATCACTCGGGGCAAAAGTAAAAAAATTCAAATCGTGTGATTGCCGCCCTTGCCTGCGGCGCGGGCTGCAAACTTCACACGTTTGAATTTTTTTACTTTCGCCCTTGTTATGCAAAATACTATTGCTGGATCTAAGGTATGAGAGGCTAGGCAGCTAATCGAATACAGTTCGCATGACTCGTATTTCGATATCTCGATGGATGTCTTCTAAGCAGTAGAGGGATAAAGAATTTGCATCAGGTAAATGATGGAAAGTTGACCTTACCCAAAAATGAATGTTGAGTTGACCGTGTAAATTTGTATGTACCGCGGGATGTCCTGTGACATTTGTATACATGGGACAATTCTCGATTCATTGAATTTACATGAAATATGGGTTCATATGGGTCAGCTCAGAATTTTTAATAATTTATTAACTTTGTTAGACGAAATCGCCAATAATTAATAAAAAAAAATTAATGAGGTAAACAAAAGATACATTTTTGAAATAAAAGTGGTTTCTCATAATATAGTTCCAAAATCGTGGAGAAAATTAAGTTCAAATTTTACCTTATATTTTTCTCACTTGGGCGTTACAAGACAGTTTGCGAAAATAACGTATAAATTAGAAGTCAACTTATAAGTTGGAAATTGTAAGTCATATCTTGTGGAAGGTTACTTATAATTTCCAATTTATAAGTTGACTTACAATTTACACGTCATTTGCGCAAAATGTCAAATAGTTTTTTCATTCAGGCGGACCAAAAACGTCACTTTCTAGCAGCAGATAGAGAGCCAAAACAACAACTTCTCGCTTTTTCTTTCACTTTTCCGAACGTGACGTTTTGATTAATACCTTAATGACAAATAGTATCTGTCACTCGGAACAAAAATGTTTGTTTCTAGTATCATAATAAACTACAGTGAACGACATCTCAAATGTCTCACTATCAAATTTTTCTGAGAATTTTATTGTGTCATTGCAAATTCACAATGACATTCTCTGAAAAAAATGACAGTGAGACATTTGAGATGTCGTTCACTGTATGCTATTATGCTACAAGAACCGTAAAGGGTGTTTTATGTTCGAGAAATGGTAAATGCTTCGCTGCACCCCCAGATATGGGTATTCCGCCAATGGCAGAAGCCCTAAAGATCGTGTCCAGGGATCTACGCGAGAAAAATATACAACGAAATGGTTTCGAGTCTAATATTTTGACTTATGACGTTTGCATATCTCACCTTCGGCTCGACGTGTAAACACCACACTCGTCAAAATAAAAATCTCCAAACCAGTACATAATCTGCAAGTTTCGTAGAAACGCTAAATTATTTGTTCCTGAAGTAAGTTTTTACTTTTTGCGGGCTTGTTTCCATCATTTTATTCGATCAACGTGTTTTCTCTCCTTTAATTTCTTCTGTTAGCACGTTGCAACTGTACACCGAAATTTCATTGATCAAAATTTATTTCTCATCATGTAGAGATTTTATCTTCTTGTTAGTTAATCCACGCATCTACCTGATATTCAAAGATATTCACATTCAAGATGTTTAAGAGGAGTTGAAAGGGTCCATAGGATAGAACTACAATAATGGACTCATATTTTATTAGAATTCGAACAAATGTCTTGTTCCTGACCGCTAAAGTATTTTTTTATAATCTAAAAAAAGTGCCACTCTGGACCATTAAAACAAACCCTTTTCAATTAAATGAGGCATCATTTGTTCAAGGTAGTTAACATTCCCTATTGGGAAATCGAAAATAAAGTCATTAAAATGTATCCAAAAATAAAATTCACTTGAGAGGAAAAAAAACGTTGCTGCCATTCGATAAATTAGTACATTTTCCCAAGTTTAATAATATTTCGAAATAAAATTAATTAATTATTTCTCTAGCCAACATATGGAAAGTCGATATAATATCGACGAATAGTTCAAAGTCGCAATTTCTTTATTCACTGACATCTTGAAGATCTAATCCGATCCAAATTAGGCGATGTTTTAACTGTACATCTTGGCAAAATATTCATATCACTGTTTTAATCTTATTATGACGACAGTAATGCATATTATAAAGCATGCTTAACTATGAAAATGTTCAAAGCGTTACTGCTAGTGCCATCTCAGTTTCTCTGGACGAATAAACTGAAAGCTTCGCTAGTGCTAAAACTTAATGTAACTCACTGAACCTAAAACATCCAAGCACATTTCCAAATGATTTCATGGTATACAAATTTTCGAATTGTAGTCCGTACGTGTGTGGGTGAATCATGAGGAAAATGTTGGCAGAAAATCGATAGTTTGATGTTAAATAATTTGCAGTTTGGCCTGTTCATGTCCAGAGCAGATGATTTTTATTTTTATTGTTTTTAGCTCCGTCGTTGATTTTTACCAAGTATACTCGACGATTTGTTCATAAACGAAATTTAATTAAAATGAGGATGTGCAGAATGTACTCTTCATGTACTGTAACGTGCATATATTGTGTCGTTGAATTCTGTGCAATTTTCACGTAAAGGCATGGTGATGTGTCTCCCTCACACCTCAATTTTTTATCAACTTTTTCTCACATATTACAAAATCTTTAGCAAATCGCTGAAAAATTTAAATTTTCTTTGTTTCGAATCATGAGCGCTAAGACAAATTAATGAAGTACAAGATCTGGCGTCTACCACTGAGCGTTACTTTAAACGCAAGAAGTCAAAGATTTGATCATAACACGGCTATACAAGTGATAAGCTTATCGTCTGCAAGAGATGTGTAACCTTACTTTATAATTAACAAGAAAGAGACTTAGAATCGAATTTTATTTGGTTGATAGTACAATCACAACTTTAAAACTCCTGGAAGCTTTGTACTAAAAGCTCGAACAATTTTCGAAGGAAAAGTCGACTTTCACAATCGAAAATTTGTTTTCCCAAATTCGACTTCGTTTGACATTATATCTGTCAGGTCCATAGAAATTTATGCATTAGATTGCCATATTCTGGTTATTGTTTAAAGTCTATCATTTATAAATCATCCATTGGAGACAATTTGCAACAGTTTTTCTATTTCAAATTAACCACGATGATAGGTGATCCACTTTCCAGAAACTTTGTGTTGAAGTAGTGCCTAAATTATAGCTTCGACTAAAATTCTATTGCGCTCGGTCTATCTTGTGAAAATTTTCCGTACATCCATGGCAACATTACACTAAGAATATATTGAGATTTTGTTTCGTGTAAAATATTGTGGTTTTTATTCGGTTTTTATTTTTGTTACAAGAACTATGTGATAATTTAAATTGTTAAACAAAAGTTGTTGTGCTCTGAATAAATGCAAAAGTGATAGAACCACCAAGGACTAGCAAAGATTTCCACTAAGAAACAACGAGAATCATCATCAAGGTAGGTAATTTATATTTTCCGATGTAATCGATTCGGAATAATTTTTTTTTTGTTATGAAAAACTAACTCGAAATCGAATAAGCTTTACATTGGGCACTCAATGTGTGTATGGCATTCGTAAATGGAATATGTTTCGTTGCCTTGAAAATTTTCCCTATTTGATTTTCTCGTAGAATTCCACAATTTTCAAGTTTGAAGTGATTGATTGCTTCAAATGCCAGTTTTTATTCTTTGAGGCAAGGGACTCTGAACGATTTTTCTCAGCTATTTCATGCAAAGCTCGCATTAAAAATAATCTAATAAATTGACGTAGAGGGTTCATGTGATGTATGGCATATAATTCGTATTTGTGGTTTCTATAAATAAAAACATGGCAAAGCTCTCTTAGTTGTTCGTTTAATTAATAAGTACATCGAGGAAACTATTAATTTGTGAAGTATACTTTTAGGTGTACGAATTTCTTGAAGTATACGACTCGTTCGCATATTGCTTAACTCTTCTCTGTTAGAGAACATTTTCAATAAACTTTCGTTATTGTTCATTTTAACATGGTTAGCATGGTTAACAACGAAACGTCTTAAGATCAATCTTGTAGAGTAGAATCAATCTAGAGCAGGGGTAAGACTTTTAGTTATTTTAACTAAAATTAAAACAAATTGAAAATTGTATACGAATACGTCACATTCGATGAATATACCACTCTGTAAAAATATGCTATATCAGCGCCCGGTACATTTTGTTTGCAGTGTATGATACCACCTTCACTAGCAAACACTTTGTATTATTATACTTTGTATTTGTATTATCTTTTGGAGTGAATTTGTAAAGAACTTACTAGGACTTGTGATCGTAAAGTAATTGACTGCAATAGTGCTCGTAGGTTCACTTAATACTTAAATTTATTCAGTTGGCATGTGTTCCAAACGCTAATGTGAACATGTTACTTGCTTGAATGTGTGCGAGAAGGAATATACTCTCACTTCGGCTTCGTCTCCACTCGTTACACATAATTCACACTCGAATATAAACCCTCGCACACACTCAAACGTGTGCAATAATGACTTACTTACATAGAGTTCTTCAGAGTACGTAATACGTACTACGTATCGAACCATTTACGATCCGATATACCATTCACAGATATCACAGGTAGATTACCTCAATTAGACGAGATTTTCATACTTATTCGACTCATATTGAGATATCCTGCATGCATGTCGTCAGTTCGCTTTAGAATTTGAATTTTAAGTGAACGAATGAGAATGAGGTGATTTTGATTTAACGCCGGGTTAGATAGACCTTGGCACGTTCTATGTTGAATTTGTAGCGAACCTACGGCGTGATCTGTGGTGTAAGCCAAAACATTGAAAGGATATGGTCCGCAGGAATCATGAACTTCTCGTTAGTTATGTGTAGTATGTTCAGGACAATTAAGTTAGATATGTGGTTCAGATGTTTGAGGTTAAGCTTTGTGTGTAATGCTCCAGATTTACGTTGAGTAAGGAAACCCCGAGGGACTATTTTTGGGCTTGTAATTGAATGATGTTAACAATTCTAGCCCTACTGACGTTAAACAAATCTGTTTCATAACTTCCCGTTTCTCGTTTCTCTATCTGATACTATAAACAACACTCTATAACATCATAACTAATTGTTTCTGAGTCGTGCAATAAAAGTTTATATGAAAACGTATAGAAACGCATGGTAATGCATAGAAACGCATATATTAGAGCTAAATTTTTCGTACTCGACAACCCGTACGTTGCAGTTACGAGTTCGAAAACCTATGGATATTTATGGGATCTATCTCCTGATCCAAACGTCCTAGAAATTTGTTTTTTCTGGATTTAGAATCAGGAGGGAAAAATACCCATAGGTTTTCGAACTCGTAACTGCAGCAATTTTTTATTTACCATCTGTAGAGTAAAAACAATTTGTTTTCTTAATACAAAAAAAAACCGACGACCGCTTTGTTGCAAATTACACCTTTATGCACGTAATTCCCCTGACAATATGGTGTCGAACTGTGAAATTAGCATATCTATCGTAGCATTGTAATCATTGGTAATTATGACGATTTTTTCCTAATTAAATTAGGAGCAATGCGTTGCATTAATACATTACATTACGTCCGAGGTTCCAATTTTTTATTTTGACGAGTGGGGACGTTGGTTACTGGTGTAGCCCGACCCGAAGGGGAGGGTTTGATTTCCACTCGTCAAAATAAAAATTTGGAACCTCTCACGTACAGTGCTTGACGTGAATTTTTGTGAATTTCTCGGTTTATTTGGGGTGAAAATTGTTTCCGAGGGATGTGAGTACGATTTAAAGTTAGCTGGAACTGTCCCGTGTGTGAATAATGTGAAGTGTGAGCGTGAGTGCTGCGTGAATAGCCGGTTGAGTCGGTCTTTGGCGCCGTGACAATGCGATGCAAAATGAGTGAACTGCACAATGCTAAACGCTGAGATTGCTACGGTATGGTATACGTTCGCCCATGGCATCGAAGCGAGATGCTGACGGATGTTTTGTGGAAGGAGGAATGATCTTTCTAACATGTATATTGTATGAAAACTGACCCCTCGACCCTACGTAAGAATCATCTCGAGCAAAGGCTCCGGCGAGCGGTTCATCTCCCTGCTGCCAATCTTCGGGTCTACGAACGTTGTTATTACCGTACCCGTAGGCCCGTCGTTGACAAAGCAGGTAACAGAAAAATTTTCCTTGCGGCATTATATTGTGTCGGACTGTATTGCAAGCCTATGAATGATATATGCAAAAGTAGCTAGTCCAGTCACTTAGTCCGGCGACGGTGATTGTTGTTAGTCTTAAGTTTAACACATTTCGGATGGCGGTCCGGCGCTGTTCAATACATCGATACGATGTACACACAGAGTAACAAAGTATTGAACAAGGAGGGCAAAAAGGGGGATCCAAGTGGGTCATTCCACTGTGAGTGATTCAACGTTCAAGCTCTTCCGGAAAGACCACAGGGTCCTATTCGAAATGTGCAAGGTCAAGGTCAAGGTCTCACGTACAGTGCTTGACGTGCATCTGGTCGTTAGATGCGAAAAATGTACTGAAAAAATTGCATCTACCGACCAGAAACACTTAAAAGCTACTAAAACTGACGACCCAGGCTTTTATTCTCGTGATTTTAACTCATAATTGAATATTATTGTTCGTCCATGCTCTCTTTAAATAAAAAATATTGATTTTGATGTGGGTTTCTGTATGTTGTAATAAGCGAAATGGAACACTCTCGACTACATCTCTCAGTTTGTAAAAAAGCTGTAGGCAGATTGCGTATAAAAACAATTTTAAATGCAATAAATTCAATTGTTGCACATCTTAGGTGATATATGTCTTTATCGAAAAGTTTAGACGACATGACATTAGTTGATGATTAGTGATGATTGATTAAGCTTCATAATTGTTTCTGTTCTCTTGCGAATTTGTAGAATTTAATCATTCACAAATAAATCAATTGGAAGAACTAGTACCTTTTTGGGTTATTATTCGGTTAAAAATCATAGAATGGCTCTGTAAAGTTCAAAGGTAATTTATTTTATTGAATTAACTGCAGGGCACGGTTCATAATGTTAGACTCGTCAAGTTGTATTGTAAGAAGTTTGTTGTAAGTTGAATTTAAACGCATCTTCTCAAGCGCTTAGCCACCCTCCTCAGTAGTAGTGGTGGTTGTCGTCGTCGTAGTTGATGTAGTGGTTGTAGTAGAAGTAGTAGTTGATGTGGTCGTAGATGTTGTCGTTTTTCTAAACCAATGGTTCCACAACCACCTGTAACAAATTAAATCGATCATCAAAATTTCCAAATCGTTGAAATATTACAAGAAATTCTGAAACGTTGCAAAACATTTATACTAAGAACTGAAATGTGTCTAAGTTCAAAATTGATTATCAGATACTAGTGATATGTGCAAACTTTGCTAACACTTTACCAGCATGGTTCGGCTGAAGCTTCTGGTGCAGCTGAAGCGGCCGCGAAAACAGCCACCAACAAAAGAGAGAAGAGAAGAAACTTAATCGCTTTATCACTTGGCATAGTTTCACTTGCAGTACTGTACTGATGATTGATTTCGAAATATTTGACTCTATTTATAGTCAAACTGCTTTCTCAATATTTGAATTTTTTCATTAGTTATAATGAAAACATCTGCTGTTGTTTTAATATTCAAATGCATGTTATTGACGAAGGGCAACTATATTGCATTATATCAAGGAAAAAAAGTGTATCGATACTACTACATTAGAGATAAACAGTCCCTCAACCCGTATTGTTATCCGGCCTATCTTTGAAACCACAATTTGAGCAACACAA
Source organism: Bradysia coprophila (assembly GCF_014529535.1). Lineage (NCBI taxonomy): Eukaryota > Metazoa > Arthropoda > Insecta > Diptera > Sciaridae > Bradysia > Bradysia coprophila. The sequence continues at coordinate 2,103,943 of NW_023503584.1, forward strand.
AGTTGAAGTTTATCCCTGAAGATTGTTCCAGACAATGCAGAAAGAAATATTCAGAACGAAGAGACAATGAGTGAGGCTGCTTAAAATGCAGATATTTTATGATGCTTTCAAAAACTTCATTATTGAACGTTGTAATTAAATTTTATTTGGATCTAAAGTTAAATTCCATCTATCAGCCAGAAGCTACAGTAGTGGTAGTCGTAGTGGTTGTGGTTTCAGCAGCAGCAGTTGTGGCAGCACCAGCTGAACCACCAGCACCGGCGGCGGCCGTTGTTGCTGCAGTCGTTGTCGTTGTTGTTGTTGTTGTAAAGAGGGAAGCCAAAATTAAAAAGCATGGTTTAGCTTCTGCTGATGGTGCAGCTGAAGTACTGGCAAATGCGGCCACAACCAATAAAGCGAAAAGTGCGATTTTCATCATTTTTTAAGAAACTGTTAAGTTTGACAAGCAAAGTTGAACTGATAATTTGGTTTGGCTATGCTGATCCTTATATACAAAAAAAAATTGAAACGAACGCTAAATCGAAACAAGTAACTCTAAATTTATTCCACTTTATCTCTGTTTTCAAAGATTTCATCATGGAATTGTGTAAATCGATACATACATTTTCTCAAGTTCACCTTCCAAATTTTCGAAATTATGAAATGGAATGGAAATTTTTATTTATTTTGTTTAATATCATTAACTCGGAGGTTCTAGTCATATCTGATTGGAACATCTCGTCAACAAATCAAATTAAACAATTACGAGTTATCGTGATCACCGTCATGATTTAGCTTCAAATCAAATTAAGGGTGAATTAAAATGCAATTTTTGGTTCATGATGTCTGAATCTAATTATGATGACATCACGTTGCTTGTTCGGCTTACTTACAACATAAATTTTGTATCCATCCACAAAATGGTAAAATGATTAAATGATTCTATCATGTTTCATTTTTCTAAGGTGCACGAATGATTGTAAGCTACTGACCTTGTTCCTGTGCCTGTGCACATTGTTCATGACTAGTGGAGTATGAACTTACAGTGGAGAAACCACTTAAAGCCTTAAAGTCAGGCCTCTCACACCTCCTTATTTCCTTTTTTTCTCCTTATTTTTATAAAAACCTCCTTATTCCTCCTTATTTTATTAAAAAATCCTTATTTTCCTTATTTTTCGCAAATTTCATCGACGGAATCAAAATTAAGAAAAAAAAATCGCTGCGCGGCAAAAATTACAATTTTTATTATTTAACACAAAGAACTCTAATAAAAAGTTGGTGTCGTAGCTCATGATCGGTCCAACACGACTGGTTTAACATTATATTTTTGTGGTTCCACGCCACCTCTTGGATCGAGAGTCTCGAGTAGAACTATTTGATTTAACATGTAAATCACTCTTAACATTGTCTCAAACATGCGTCCTTATTACAAACAATTCAAAGTTTTAGCCTTATTTCCACTTACTTCTTTCAAATTTATACGTTTATACTTTCACCAATTTATTATTTCGAAATTCGAACGGGAAAGAACAGCTTTTGCAGTTAATGAGATCAAAATCTAATCCAGCAAGTTTTTAAACTTGAGGGTGGGGTCAAGTAAAATTTTCCCGCCGTAAGTACGTCTTAAATTTCAAAAATTTTGTCGCATCGAAAACTGATTGAAAACTGCCACCCTAAAGAAACGATAGGTACGTCAAAATAAACAGTGATGCGTTTTATTTTGAATTTTGAACATTTTGAAGCGCACTTACAGTGATAATTGGTAAAGCTAATCTTTGCTAAGAGGACGTACAGAAATTGTATTTTCATGCTTCGGGCCAAAAATGAGGGTAATTTTTGATTTTTTCTTGAGTTTTCGGCCCTTTGCATGAAACCTCACATGTGCACCTGCTTCGGACGATTGATTTTAGGCACTTTCGCTTGTAAGCCTCACTCCGTTCGGCCTACAATCCGCGAAATTGCCTAAAATCAATCGTGCAAATCAGGTACACAAATGACTATTGTCTCACTGGCGTTAACATTTTTCGCTCAGTTAAATCTGTCAAAGTTAACTGTGAGGTTAGATTCTTTACGGCCTATTTTGTTCGTGAAGAAATAACTTGTCAGTGAAACTTGACATTTTTGATGTAAAAAGGTGTTTGGTTTTCGTATTGATGCAAAGTAATTATTTTTGAGTGGTGACATTGTGTTTGATTAAATAAAATCAATGAAATAATTTGTGTTTATGTGGCCGCTGTTCTTGTCAAAATTTTGCTTCTTTAACTGAGCGCATTAACCGAGCGACGAAAAATTAGATTTTCTGTACGGCCTCTAAGAATCTAGTTCAAGCCTTAAACGCGCCCAAAATATTCAAATTTTCATCGTAATAAAAGTGAATTTTACGATACAACTTTACAAAAACGATACGTCAAAATAAACAATAATGCGTTTTATTTTAAAGTTGAGGCTGTATTGTTGCTGTATTTTAGAATAATTTCCATTTTTATCGAAAAATGTCTCCTCATTTTTCCTTAATTCCAATAAACAATTTCCTTATTTCTCCTTATTTTTGTGCTAAAACTTCCTTAATTCCTTAATAAGGAGTCCAAATTTAGAGTGAGAGGCCTGTCTTAAAGTGTAACATGATCTCACATTTTTTCAAAAAAAAGAGTTCGTGTGAATCAGTTCTGGGTATCCACTTAACATGCGTTGACTTTTACACAGCAGCATCTGCATCAACCACCGTCGCTCAACAGCATTGTCGGCTATTACTACTTTTTGCGTTTTAAATTACAATTTTTTAAGGTTAATTACCTATTTCATCGTTTGGTTACTATCAACGAGGTAAATACCTGACCAAATGCATCCTACTCATCGTTACAAAATTTCGCATCCAATATGGGATTTGTAAATTCTTAGGGATTTCATATCATTTACATGCAGTACACATTTCTGTCAGGTCCAGCTTTGGGCACATACATATGACCGAAAGACAACTGTATGGACCAATTGTTGGCAGTGGGGAGATAAACCTCATATTTTGCTCTGAACGATACTCTTGAGTGTTTAAGAATCGTTTAAAGTGTAATGTTTGTTTTCTTTTTGATTTGTGAACAATTTTAACAACAGAAAACAAAACAAATGCACACAACCGTGATGCGCTAGAATTAACCATATGTAATCAATTCTCAAAAATGGTTTAAGCTCGATTCGATTTGTAAATATAATTTTCAAAGAATTTTCAGCTGAATGAGACAGCAAAAAAAGTTGACCTAAGATATGATTACCTAAAAATACCACCAAAAAATCACTTTAAGAAGTCATGTCTGGAGTTTCCATTCTAATTTACTGTTTGACATCATTCAATGCTCAATTATATCGATAGTGACACTGGTTCTAACAGAAGAACAGCAACTTTGTAAACAAAAATTCATGAGACATTTCGTAATGATATCTTCATTGATAAAAATTTCCATTTCATTTCATAATTTCGAAAATTTGGAAGGTGAACTTGAGAAAATTGTTGTCTTGATTTACATATTGCCTGTTGAAATATTTGAAAACAGAGACTAAGTGGAATAGTTGTAGAGTTATTTCGATTTGGCGCTCATTTCACAATTTGTTTCGTATATAAGGATCAGCGTAGCTCGAACAAATTATCAGTTCAGCTTTGCTCGTCAAACTTAACAGTCTTTAACTTATCAAAATGATGAAAATCGCACTTTTCGCTTTATTGGTTGTGGCCGCATTTGTCAGTACTTCAGCTGCACCATCAGCAGAAGCTGAACCTTGCTTTGGGCTCTGGGCATATCTTGCTGCAGCAGCAGGAACAACAACCACAACAGCTGCAGCAGCAACGACCGCAGCGGCTGGTGATGCTTCAGGTGGTGCTGCTACAACTGCCGCTGCTGCTGAAACCACTACAACTACGACTACCACCACTGTAGCTTCTGGCTGATAAGCGGAATCTAACGTTAGATCCAAATAAAATTTAATTTGAACTTTAACTAATGAAGTTTTTGTAAGCATCATAAAATAGCAACATTTAAGCAGCCACGCTTATTGCCTCTTCTTTCTGAATACTACCCGTTAATTCATTTTAAAACAAAATTTCAAAATTTGTATTCGTCTGTGATGGCCGGTATAATAGAAAACTGTGTTATATTGAGTGTTCGATTTGACGAAAAAAATACATTTCATGCCCATGAAGATGTGCATCTTTATGATGGACCGTCAGTGCATTGAATATTTTTATTTTACTTCTTATTCATCTATTTCTTTGTTTCCAATTCTTTTTCCTCCTTCGGAACAATCATCATTTTTAGAATTCATTTTTTTGTTGCTGAAATTGAGGACTCAAAGATAGGCTGGATAACAACACGGGTTGAGGGACTGTTTATCTCTAATGTAGTCGTATCGACACACTTTTGTTTCCTTGATATAATGCAATATAGTTGCCCTTCGTCAATAACATGCATTTTAATATTAAAACAACAGCAGATGTTTTCATTATAACTAATGAAAAAATTCAAATATTGAGAAAGCAGTTTGACTATAAATAGAGTCAAATGTTACGAAGTCAATCATCAGTACAGTACTGCAAGTGAAACTATGCCAAGTGATAAATCGATTAAGTTTCTTCTCTTCTCTCTTTTGTTGGTGGCTGTTTTCGCGGCCGCTTCAGCTGCACCAGAAGCTTCAGCCGAACCATGCTGGTAAAGTGTTAGCAAAGTTTGCACATATCACTAGTATCTGATAATCAATTTCGAACTTAAGACACATTTCAGATCTTGGTATAAATGTGTTGCAATGTTTCAGCACAGAGTGTTTCAGCAATTATCAGTTCAGCTTTGCTCGTCAAGCTTAACAGTCTTTAACTTATCAAAATGATGAAAATCGCACTTCTCGCTTTATTGGTTGTGGCCGCATTTGTCAGTACTTCTGCTGCACCATCAGCAGAAGCTGAACCATGCTTTGTATTGTGGAGCGCCTTAGCAAGAACAACAACAACCACAACGGCTGCAGCAACAACGGCCGCAGCAGCAGCAGGTGGTTCAAGTGGAGCTGCCACAACTGCCGCTGCTGCTGAAACCACTACCACTACGACTACAACTACTGTTGCTTCTGGCAGATAAATGGTTAATTAATGCTATTTTGTAATATGAATTTTACTTAAGATCCAAATAAAATGTAATAAGAGCGTACTACGATGTTTTTTGAACAGAAAACGTGAATGTGGTCTATGTATTGGTCTCGTTGTCTCCAATTTCTGTTCATATCTATTGACTACATCGACATTTTGTCGCTTGCCCTGATGTCAATACTTTACATTTTGTAGTGCTCTTCAAGAAATGGAATAAAAACATTAAAAAAACAGGAAAAACCATGACATAGTGAACGAACAACAAATTTATGCTATCGCTTCCACCAAAGGTTTTCCGATCTTACGATATTTTACGCTCATTCTTGGTTAACATTTTTGGATGATTCAGTCGTGTCAGTAATTTTTGATTTTGAGTTTAGCATCAAAAGTCATTTTACGTGCAAAATCTCTCAAGAATTCACGGTAAAATGCAATTCTAGAGGCCACCGTGAAAAACCACATCAAAACTGTCTCCTTCAAGTACAAAATATGCTGGTACATACCATAAGAATTTTCTGTCTATACCACTTATTCGATACCCTTCATAATTGCATAAGCACGTACTAGTGTTGATTTCCACTTACGGGAAAAGCACTCCGTTTTCTATCCATTTGTTATAGAAAAGACGTGTGGCTTAGCTGAACGGAGGCAAAACGGAGTGTTTTTTTAAGTGGAAATCAAGCCTTCTATTAGTCAAAGAGTTGTTTCGTAGGAATAGCTATTTGTTCAATGCAATTTCCAATTTTTTCCCGATGTAAACATTGTGTCATAACAAAGGCGAGAAAATTGTCATTTTTTCCATGCACAGAAACTTCGAGGCCTTTGTGAAAAATTATGTGTTTACCTCAGGAACAAAAGCAGGAAATTTCATTTTCTCTGGTGACTTGTGGCAAACAAAACAATCTAAATGAAATTTTCAACTTTTCTTCGCTTGGTTAACAAATAACTATTTCACAACAAATGCCTTCGAAGTTTCAGCGGAGGGGAGAAAATGACTGTTTTTTCGCCTGCGTTGTGAAAAAGAAAGGTTTATTCATAGGCATCGCAACCTAAAAAAAAAAAAAAAAAGTTTTTGTTTAGTTATATATCTTAATTTCTACCCATTTCTTTGTTTGCGGAGAATGCCACCTCGACAAGGTAGCACAAATTTACGTTCGGGTGTTAGTTTTACAGTAAGGATGGATTAGCAATTTAGTGTGAACTAAAAGGCTCGAGCAGTTCGGCTCGATTATGGGTCGCTAGAAATCCTTAATTAAAGCAGAAATATTTCATTTGCTTCATTGATTAAATAATTCTATTCACAACTCTATGCCACAATAGCAAAACATCTGTTATCTTGTGATATTCCGATTTCAATTGCGTATTCACACAGTAAAATGTGTACCTGGAATTTTCCATTGAGGTAGTCCAACGCTAAATTTGAATCAAAATGCTCAATGTCACTCAAAGAATGTTGAAAACGTTTCATATGAGTTCGTCGGGAAAATTATTTTCTCGGTTGTGTTTGATCAGAATGTTACAACATGCACCAAGTTATTAACATTGAACGCGGTGTATATCATGGCGTATTACCTTCAAATATTGAGTTATATCAAAAAAAAATTCGTTTAGATAAAAAATTCATTAGACCCTTAAAATTCTTGTAATTTCGTTGAGTAACGTTTTCTTATTACTAAACTTACCAACAAGACAATGCTGACGTATTATATGCACAGTTACATAGTCTTGCATCTTTAGCAGTTCGTCGACAACAGGATAGTTCGCTTAAGCATGGGAAAAATATCCTTGTAATAAATAGCTTCAATTTTCGTGGAGTTGTGTCACTATCGACCTTTCGTTCTATTATTAAAATTGAAAATAAACGTCGATACAAGAGAAAATTAGAGGTTTGATATTGTTTACTCGAAATAAAATTAATTTGATTTTGAACGACCTGCTTTTCTTTACTTTGGTACAGCCATTCGACTTTACTTAGTTTTCGATGCAATGTCAATACAAATGTACGACGACTCGTTAAAATTTAACAACATACCATTCCATTCACGATGTTTATTGTCTCACCCGGCTCTGTGCATCTAATGCCTAAAGAAGCATTTTTGCGCCTGACGATCATAATTCGACGCTTTTCGTCACTCACTCTAATGATGAAATGTGCGTTTTTTCGGTACTGCTCACACCAAGATGACCTCGTCCGAAAAAGTAACTTTTACGGCCGTTGATTGCGTCCGTAAAAGTAACTTTTTCGGACGCAAAAGATGATTCTTAGAATTTCAACGTTTATTCTCGCAAATTATAATACAGCGTACACAAAGTCAAGCATTTTGGTAAATATTTATCGTGCAGTTGCTCGAATCACCGAATTGAATGGAGCAATTGCATGTACCGAACTGACCGGAGGAACTGTAATATCCGAATTGACTGGTGGAACTGCAATCGCCGAATTCGCTCGTGCACCGTCGACATAATTGACTGGCTCAACTTCATCCATTTGTCCAACCATCGAATCGACTACAGCAGTGTCAACAGAAATTATGTTGCTCGCAGAAGATGTGGACGCATCACTTACATCAACTGAACTGACTGTTGATGTGGGTCGGACACCCAGGATATGTCCTGCAATTTTTCGATGTCTCGATATATTTCCCGGCCATGCTTTCGTTCATCCAACCGCAATGTCTTCGCATATCACGTAAACGCTTTTTCGTAAATTGGTGCTGATTTTTTAGGTAAAGGGTTCCGAATTACTATCTCAGCCTCCATCTCAAAATCGAAAAAGTCGTCTTCGGTCTCGGATTCGCTCATTTTGCTTTTTTATTGCAACACTAAATTATTTTACGTAGCCTTGAGTCGACACTCAAAATTGAACTAGAATGTTCATGCGTCGTTTACGATTATTTGGTTTCTGTGCAACATTGATTTTTACATGACGACCATTTTTATTTCCCTAGAGTGATTTTCATTTTTATATTTATTTTTATTTAAATTTGTGTTTCGTTTCATTATGATCTTCAGGCGCAAAAAACATAGTTCGTAACTCGTGATGAAAGCAAAATTTCAAATTTCACTTTTCATTACTCGTAACGAAAAGTACTATTATTACTTATGTTGCACAAACAACCATTGACTCATGTAAGTCCTAGGAATGAAAACACTTCTTTATTACTTCTATGCGTGTAAAGTAATCTACCCACATTTTTAGAACAGTCGGTAGCAGATGATAATCCACTTTTATAAATTTATCATTTTGTAATGAAGTTTGGGAGCTCTTCAGTTGACATTTTCTAACAAACACGCTAACAAAGCTAAAACAGTTATTTACGTCACAAGGATGGAAAAGTTGAAAAGCAGAGTTTTCGCGTGAAGTTTATTGAACGTAGGCGAAGCTGTTAGATGGGTTTCGTTGAGAGAGTAGTAAACATGCACCGGATGGTGAATTCGATGACTAAACATAAGTTTAGCTTCGTTACTAACTTCGCAGTTCACGGGCGTCCGACTAGAAACGGTGATCTTATCCACGTTATATCTCGTAACGCCAATGATAATGACGTTTGTGCGATGACTTCTGTGATTAAAGAATATAATGATCTGCCTGTTGACTTGAAGAGGATAGAGTGTCTGAAAACTTTTAAGAGGAATGTTGAACTAGCTGTGATGACCTGTGATGACTATCATGTGATTTCTCCGTTTTTGTTTGTGAACTAGTTTGTATGGATTTTATCCTTAATTAACCTTGACCCAATTTCTTTCTTTGATCTTAAGTTTGTTCCAGTTCTGCTTGTTATTACTTTTAGACAAAATTCTTGTTGTTTCTATTTTAGTCCACTTGTAAAATATTAGACGCCAGCAAATAGTGTTCCACACGTGTCAAACACTCGGAATGATAATAAAGTTATTATTTAAAAAAAAAAAAAAAAAAAGCTGGCGTCAATAATCACCTGAGAAAGGGACTTAACATTTTTCCTCCGAGTATTTTGTGTAACTCGGACGAAAAATGAAAAGTCACGTTTTCGCGTCGTTATTGACCTTTTATAGTGCTTTTCAGTGCAAAAGCATGTAAAATATTTGATTGATAAGTGGTCAAAAATACCCTTCACAGCTTTCACCACAATTTATATCGTCCACTTCTAATATTTCAAAAGAAAATATCGACAGACGGTAACTTATACCACTGATCATTTATAATTTATAATAAAAAGCAAAGAGGTCTAGCGGCAGCTTTAGCAACTGCTAAAAAAAGCTTAAATTACTGATATCATTTTTGCTTATTGCCTGAATGTAGGCAACATTAGTTGATAAATACATTTACAACATTTTGTGTGTTACATTTACATTGTCTTTTTCATTCAGAAATTACGTTTTATTGTTAATTTTGAAAATAATTTTTCTTCGTTGTTACAACTGAATGTGCTGACAATAATTTACTAGTATGGTGTGCCTGGTATTCCGATTTCTAACAGGTGTATCATTAAATAAACAGCAGTCATATAGTATACAATGAAGACCATCAAATGAATTTATTCCTTTATTGAGCTCATAAAACCTACACAAAACATTAAAGCGATTCAAGGAGGAAGTATCAAGTTTGTCACACTACCATTTGATTCCACCAAACCACCAGTCATTTTGTTTCTTTTTTGGTTTCCTCAGTCTTTTCAATGTATCCGCATTTCTTGGTATTACCTCATTCGGAATATCATCCGGATTACCTTCGGTGGTACCACCGCCGTCTACGGAAGGTCCTTCTGCCGATTCACCCGAGGAATTGCCTTCAGTCGGTTGACTGTCCGTGCTTGATGGTTCGGTTGTTGGTTCCGGATCCGGATCGGGTTCTGGTTCAACATCATCTGGTGTAGTAAAGTCTCTACGTCTGGGACGAGGTGTAGTTAAAAAAAGCTGCAGTATTCCAAAAATTATTTCCAGACATGGTTCGGGGTTAGCTTCTGGTGACGGTACGGGAGCAGTATTCACAAACTGTAACGAAAGTATTCCATGTCTAACTTCTGGATTGATAGAAGACTCTCAATTACCGTCAACGACAACGAAGCCAGTAAAAATACAAAAATCTTCATACTGGAGATTGTTGATGATACTATTCAATGGCTTTACAAAGTATCGCAACGTAATTTTTGGGCGAAATATTTCCTATGACTGAGTACGTGGACCCAGATTAATCTCCTTTTATATAATGTGAGTCAAGCGTCGCATCGTTAAATTTAAATTTGACCATAGCCATGAACCTTAAACAAAATTTGGTTTAACTCATTTGATCATTAAAATGGCTGCGAATCATATTGTCTAGTTCGAGCACCAATTTACTGATACGTATCTGAGCTACTAATAATTGCTTCAATCTCCGAAAACACGTCGGTATGATGATGATACAGTTTAGTTTCAGGTGTTTTATTTCCTAGTCACAAAAGAATTAAAATTCTAATTTCAATCGACTTCCTATTTCATTTGATGCATGATGTAGCGTTACAGTGGTAATAATTAGCTTTACAAATGATGAGGAAAGCTTAGCAATAAGCCCAACCCAAATACGGTCTGGACTTAAAAACTTATGCGAAGCTTATCAGAATCTAGCAATTGGACTTGGCTTCGTGTATTATACCGCAAATTATTTGATGCAGTTAAGACAATTTACACATTCAATCTTTCTTCTTTCCTTTCTCCGAAGTTTATACAGATGGAGATAGAGAAAATATTTTACGGCGGGAGGCTATCGATCCACATCGAAACTCATATATTTAATTGGTCAGACTCTGATGGTTATTGATATCGATGACTACTCAGACTACTCAAACTATTCAGATAATTGATTACACACCCTCGAAGGAATTGCCGTAGTATTCGGTCATTAATAGGAATTGATGGAATTACAAGGAATTTACTGGAAATACGAGAAATTGAACGTAAACGAAAGGAAATACAGTTAAATATGATGAACGAAAGAAGTAAACGAATGCAAAAAAGAATGACCGATTTCCGGTCTTGGCTATTCGGGATTTGTAAAATACAGTTCATTCGCAGATTGTTTCCTTCCATTTACCTTCAATTTGTCGTATGTCCTTCAATTTCTAATAATTATCAGATACTTCTACAACTACGAAACTGCGAAATTTCGAAGATTTTCGTTCGTTTTCTTTAAATTTGAAGAAAATCTCAGAAAGTTATCGAAATAAAGAAAAGTGAAGAAAATTTCTATAAAATTGTTTCTAAAAAGTAGACAATGAATTGGATAGTAACAGAAAATACCGAGGAATTATTAGAAATAATAGGAATTAAAGTGCAAATCCTCCAAAACAGTAATCCGGTAATAGAAGGAATTGAGAGGAATAAGAAATTGATTTGCCACCGGCACTTATAGTTGTTAGCAAATTACTTTTAATTCTCTGAGTTCATCGAAAGCCTCACCGAAAGCTTAATTTTGTCAGCTTCGCAAACCCTGTGGGGACTACACTTAACTTTTATCAAGACAAATTTATCTAAGAGTTAGGTTTATCAGTGCTGATAAGCCCTGTCAGGAAATGAGATAACCCAAACTTAGCTAGTGTAGTAGCCTTGAACCTTGAACTATTGTTTCTTATAAATATACATGGTCGCGTATTTCAATAAAGGATAGCAATTGGTGTCGCACTTTGTGGATTAAATTCAAGAAGTACGGCACCACTCGCAGGATAGAAGTATTTTACTTTGAAACGTCTGTCCATTGAGATAAAGATTAGGAAATGGCCGTATCTACCTAAAGTCGTTATTTCGATACAGTCGCACAGCAATGTCTAGTAATTAACAACGACAACAGTAAAATAGTTTGTTCACTATAACTAACGCCCTGAGTCGTTCATATCCGTTCAGTGAGACTGTTAAATCTCAACTTTATTTTAGATAACGAAACTGTGATAGCACTTAAAACATGCTAACTGCTTGCAAATTCCTAATTTAAACAATAAGATTACTAATTATTATGTGCTTGACATTCCAAACCACGAAATAAAGTAATTACAAGCAGTTCTACTATCAAGATAAGCCCAGAGTCAATAAAAATTGTACGTCGTCGTGCAGTTTGAAAAATTAATGGAAAATCGGTTTTAATCATACGACGAATTTACATTAAGTTCGTCGATAATTTCTCTCTAAAGCTCACTGTTCATGAAATAAATGCAATCCTTGTACGATTAACCAAAATTAAACGGCGTTGAGCAATTAGTTCAATCGAACTTTTCTAAGGTAATTTTAAAACTTATATGGTTCGATGCCCACTGTGAACATAACTTTCATATCTTACAGTACCTCCAGCAGATACTGCCTTACTTGCAATCGCAGTTGAATGTGTTGTTTAAATTGTTGCAAGCATGCAAGCAACATATTCTGAATGATAAGATAAGGCTGACGATTTCAATGAAGAGTTTTCGCGAATTGCGTCCCCGATCTTTTCGTCGATTTGCAACTAAAACTATTTTTACAAGTAGACAATGTTCAAACGCATAAAATGGGTAATGTGAGAGACAAGAACGATTTTTGACTGTGTAGAGACAAAAAGTTGAACAATAAAAGCTTGCGCCACAAATAGCATAATATACAGATTTACTATACTGGAGTTACCTGTAAATGTTGTTGTTGTATACATGCTTGACGACATTTTTTTTTATTATTTTTTCTCAAAAAAAAAACACTTCTCCGCACAAAAATAATCTCCGAATGCGCCCACAAAAAGCCATTTCAAACCGAAACTATATAAAACTCGTCTCACGAATCAATTGAAAAACTGATTGCAGCTCACCATAAATTCTACAAACATTTCGTGAAGTGAATGGATGTCGCGCGTCGCTGCAACAGTATAATTCTGATATCCGTTGTGAGCGAACGTTGGCAATAATTAATCGTTGATTCAACCTGTGTGATACCGTTTTGTTTACTTGGATTTCTCAGTACAATCCACGTATAAGTGACATCGATTCCCTTCTGGTCGTGTTTTGTAAAACTATTTTCACAATGGTACTTTGACTGGTGGGTTTCTTCTTTGTTATTGTTATATATGGAAAGTTATCCACCTAACCACCTGAAGTGTACTTTTGCTTATGATATATTTATAACGGATTTTAATTGCTTCTCTTTATGAAATGACATACATGTTTGTTACCTGCGAGCTGCATTGCTTAAAGCTAAAATAATTTCAATATGCATCGCTAAATGGGTTTTCTCTTCACTTTATGAATTTGTGTATATAACGTTGTGTCTACTTACAGCTGCGATTCGTGGTGCATTTTTTTGTACAGATATAAAAACAGAGTTCATGAGTAAAGAGTATAAATTGCAGGGTGAATCTTGAAAGAATTTTCATGTATTTTGACATTGGAATTGTAAACTGCGATGGCTAGTCAAGTTTTTTTTAATGTAACCCAGACACCTTTAGACGGATATGTTACGAGCCCTTTCATTTTGTATACGTCTTATAACCATAACCATCAAGCACCTATGTGTGTGATTCGATTATAGCACTTTCGACTTTGCTTTTAAAGGGCTTTCGATAGCTATAAGCTCCTTTAGATCCCACTGTATATTCCACTAATCTAATAAAATCATAAGATAAGCTCAAAGCTTTCGATAGCTTTAAGCTTTCTTTAGATTCAATTTCCAATAAAATCCACAAGAAGCTGAAAGCTTTCGAAAGCTCTCAAAAGCACAAAAACAATACGATATGCTGTTCTGACCTAACACGGCAGAGCTGCTGCTGTGAGACAATCTCTTATTAGTTTTTGTGAGCTTTGTTTCAACGCAAACGGAAAATTTCAACTTCATTGAGATACAAAAGTCGCTTAAAGCTAACAAGTTTTCAGTAAAACGTTAAGTCGTTTAAAGCACCAGTTACTTTCAATCAAGATTTAGACTTAATTTTTTTGTATATTCAAAACCCCGCTATTCTCTATCGAACACCCTGTTTTTTTTTACCAACCTACACGATATGTAAATATTACAACGACCGACAATTTTGAAACGAAATGATGTCATTTATGACGTCATTCAAACAAAAATATTATTTTTGCGTTGATTAATTTTTATTAATGTTTTGTATACAGAGGAACAAAAAAAAAGCCGTCGTCGATGTGTACAAGTAATAATTATCCATAAATAGTGGCCATACACACAAATGTATTATGCACAAAGACAGTGTAAAAGGCATACTAACAACTTGTGTCTACATTTTATTATCATCCAAACGAGACGAAAATATCATTTGCAAACAAACATGACTAACAGATTCAAATTAATCGAACGACCGATTAACGTCTTGTGTTTTGACATGATTTTCGATTTCTTTGTGTTACAGAGCAATGCGACTTGTCTCCGATTCGTATACTGAACGCTTTGATCCGTTGATAATATCACCTGTACCAATAACAGCGCTACAAAGTTGGGGTCGTAAAGACGATCTGCATTTCAAGCCAACCGATTACTCAGCTTTGGAAGTAGCCCGGCATCGGGTCAGTCCATTCCCGGTATCAGACAGTATTAATAACAGGTTCATAATATGGTGAGTAGTTGAAAATATCATTGAAAAATAGTATAGTGAGCACTATGAGTGCACACAGGTGTGTATTGTATATATATACCTTCTATGCCTCTATATAGCATAACATTTTTAAATTATGTAGAATGTATACAGACACACACAATATACATGCCATAAAACCCATGTGTTAGTATTTACTTAAGTAATACTGTTGCTCATCGATTCAAAAAATTTGCTGTGTTTTTTTCGTCGTGTGTTAATTAATTTTTATTGAAAGAAAATCATTTTAATTAATCGGTTGATAATGCAGGGAAGGTGATATATCGTTGCTGAAAGCCGATGCAATAACAAACACCACTGACGAAACGCTGACCGAAAAGAATATCATTTCCGATCGGATTTTCAGTCGAGCTGGTCCGGGTCTCAAACAAGAATTGTTAAATGAAATTAAAGGTTTGTTGTGTGCTATCTCATCATGCATGTGTATATAGAATGAACATATGTCATGATGGAATTGGCGAGTTGTTTGTTGATACGCACATTTTTCATCACTTTACTTTAGAATGTAAAACTGGAGAAGTTTTGGTGACACATGGATACAATTTGCCAGCTAAGTACATAATTCATACGGTTGGACCGATTTACAGTGATCGCTATAAGACCGCTGCCGAGACGACTTTGCACTCTTGCTACAGGTAAAGGTTTTTGTATTGAAACGTTAAATGTGATCAGTTCCGGTACTTTGAGAAAATTCTGACTGGGATAGTGTCTAGTTCAACAAATCGAAGCCGAATTCATTTAACTGCCGGTCGACGAGAACTGTATGGACATTTTCTTATTCTCTTGATATTCTTAAGTGTAATAGAATGAGCCAATGAAGTAGAGGCAACCAGGGAACTAAATTCCCGATTAATCCCAAAAAAATCTTTAAAATTCCCTTATTTTGGTTTCTCTTAAAATATGTACCACTCGAATGTAATCGAGTTCAAAAACTTAAGAAACCACTAAAAAGACCATAAACACAACGGAGGCACTTCGATCTATAGTTACTTTATAGATAAAACGTGACTGAAAATTTACGGAATTTTCGAAAATTTAATTTCCCTATAATATGCCCTGCAATGCATTCTTCAGCTTTGTGGTTTATGGTAGGGTAAGCACATCAATCCTCGGACAAGAATGGGTCCTCGGTCGGACAACTATTGTTTTCTCATTCATAAAAAAAAGTTTTTGAATCTAAGATCAATAGGTGGCCGAGGACTCATTCTTGTCCGAGGATTGGTACACTCACCCTATGATAAGGTTGATCACTACTAAATAACTGAACTGAACTGAATACGGTAACGTGAATTTAAACGTGAGGTCAATTTGTAATTTAACTGTAATTAGAGTGACAGATAACAAGTTGTACATTCCAAGTATAATTGTCGACGATTCATATCTCTCGACAATTTGTAGATTATCGAATTGATAACTCTGAAAAATGTATTGCTGTCGAAAGTTCATCAGTCACCAGGAGTCACTTAGGAAGACCCTCGAGGACTTATAATTATCCAGTAGTTATAGGCCACGTAACTCTATAGGAAGTCGTTGTTGTGGAATATTTTGCCATGGAAATAGTGTCCAAACAGTCAATCGTCGGTGATTTTTTTTTAATATAACAAAAGTCAATGAATGTACATATCAGGTATGGCTGATTCTTCAAAATCGGTCGATTTATATCGATATCACCTCCTCCTAACCTGCAACGACAACAGTTCTATCTTTGTGCGCTATTAATTTTAGTATTTTCACTTACTTGGATTTTAAAAAGAAAATTTATTTTCATAAGTCTTCTCGTCTGGCTCACAATTATAGGGTAAAACAACCAACCACGCACAATTAACCAAATTCGTAGACCCTGCTGTAGTATTAGCACTCTGTTGTCTTTTGTTTTGTTCGAATAATCAAAATAAAACACTATAGCGTGCTTTTATTACAGCAGTGGCTAATAGCTGGCACCTTTACCCTAAAAATTGTCGGTTGTATATCAGCGGGAAAGCAGGATATTTCTTGATCTTTTCAAGAGAAATTTAACCTGTTACAGACGGCTGTCATCTGTTATCGACAACGACAGTAATAATAAAAGTTCTGACTGATGAGGTCTTATATAGCAAAAATCATGTCCAAAACAAATGAAGTAAAAGATTTCTGAAATCAATTTATGGAAATCTTCGATCAAATGAAGTAATAGATCAGATAGTAAAAGCGTTAATATACTTGCCGTTTCTGACAGGTTCCACTCTTTAACCTGTCACGGACGGATGTTGTTAGAACTACGCAATTTTACTACACCGGTTCATAAGATTGATAGCCTTAAATATTTAGGCTTTTAATTTGTTGACATCTATCATTTTCAGAAATATTCTTTGTAAAGCCAAGGAAGTTGGATTCAAATCGATTGCCATTTGCGTTGTCAGTACAGTACAAAGAAATTTTCCACCCGACATCGGAGCACACATTGCACTTAGTAAATGAAATGACTGTAACGAAGAGACAATAAAAAAAAGCTGTGAAACGATTTTATTATCTCTTATGTTGACTCAACGATAAACACTTTACTCAAACTAATTGCATTTTAGGAACAATACGCCGTTTCTTGGAACAATACAAAAACGAAACAATCGTATTGTGCTTGGAGCCGCACGAACGAGGCATTTTCGAGGTTATAGCCCCACTGTACTTTCCCCGGGACAAATTGGAGGAGAGCAGTGCTTTGTGGCAACTGCCGAAAGATATTGGCGGTTCATTTGGTGAACCACAAATACATGATCGACAAATCCGCATAATTCACAACCCACAGCATTCCGTTATGATTGGAAGTAAGTGTTACTCTATGTATTTGACTGGGATAGAATTCTCTTTGCTAGTTCTTTCTGGCCGAATGAGAGGATTGGGTTCCCTCAGTAATAACGTTTGGTTTTCCTGTAGGAGATTTATTTTTTTGAAAGGTTTATTAGATAAGTTCCTGTAGAGAACCAGCTAGGGTAGCCAGAAATACAAAAAAAAAATCGAAATCGAATGCCGAGACCCAACACAAAATATTGTTTTGAGTGAAAACCACCAGAGAAATTTTTTATAAATTTTTTCGAGACGAACTCAATGAAGAAAGATTTGTGGGGCTGCGACATTCTATTTCCTTTTTTTTTAATTTCTGGCTACCCTAAGATAAGATAAAGTATTTTTTGAATCTCTGTTTCCGGATTTCAATGTTATCAGACCCAACTAGGTCGTTAATTTATTTCGCTTACTCTAAGTGTCGCTTACTCTAATCTGGCATTACTCAGATTATAAATGGCTTGCCGAGGACAAAATACATGATCATAACAGTGTAAACATAGAATGAGGTTCATTCAATAAAGTTTGTCTTATGCGGTGTTATGTCAGTGCAGAAACATAGCAGCAAACTACCAGGTGAAGCCATAAGTCTCAATCTATGTTCAGAGACACATTTCACATAACCGTCTTTACGACAGATCCATAACAATCAAACAGCCGAAAAATGCCACTGTACCGGCTCCACTCTATTCGATTTTCCAAAAATAAACTTCGTTCTATGGGTTAAGGTTGACAGACCATTACTAACGACAACGAGTCGTGTCAGTTGGTGTTGGTATCGATAAAAAAAGAAATATTTGCAAACCGGCTAAAAAGGCACAGCCGAAACCAAAAATTTGAACGTTTTGAGTAATCCGATTAGAACTGCGATTTCGTTGCAATAAGAGGTTTACAAGTAAATCGTAAAGTTTATCTAAATTAAGTGGGCGAAATTGCCAGTTAAATTTACCATTTTGTTTAATGGGCATAGAGAATTGCCGTCATATTAAGCATACACATAACCAGTCGCATTCTATATTATTATGACATAGGCTTTCCAATGCTCAACAGACACCGGCAAGGATTTCAGTCACGCGATTGACATCAGAACTTTTGTGGAATATCACAACTTTTCTGCAAACATTTTGCTTTATAAATGAGCAAAGGAAAAGAAAATTACAACCAAAATCCGAACACGCAAGAAAATTTACAGAAAGAAAAAAGAAAATTCTTGTTCCTAAATTATGCATTGACTGGTGCCGGGAATGGTATATGTTATGTAATGTAATGTGTTGCATGTATAGAATGCTTACATTTTCCCGATGCTATTTTGTCTTTTAACATGTCAATCATGCATCTAAACCAATAACAGTAGGTATGTGGCCATACAAACATACAATCATTCGAAATAAATGAAAAAAAAATGGAAAAAAAAATTGGTAACCTTCGGTAAAGGCAGGCACACGGTACATCAATAGTAAACATGTGTAACGTTATACCGATATGTGTCTACTTACGCCATTCGGGTAAATGGTAGGTAAATCGGTCGTCATACTTAATCTGTTTAGTCGTTCTGATAAGCAAAATCATTGATTAGTTTGTGTTCGAAAGCGCAATAGACAATTTTTTTTGTTCTCTCTATTCCGTACAGTACCTGGAACTACCTATGACAGTGAATGTTTTGAGGCACGTTTATTCAGTTCGTTTTGTTATAGTTAAAAGAAAGTTGTGCATTTAGTGTGATTTTGTGAGATTTTTATGGCATCCGAGGTTAATACGTTTCACATAAAAATCGGTAATGAGCTGGACGTTTCTTTTTTGTCTTTTATCATTCTCAAACTCAACGACCGTTCAAGAACGATAACAACGGTATAAACTAGTAAAGTGCTAAGATTCGCGCTTAATGAACCATGTTGAACCATTTTTTTTTATTTCGTTACAACATTACCTTAGCCAAGGTTACACGTCGAAATTTTGTACTGAGAATTTCGACACTGCAATTAACGGAATATTAATCCAATGACAAAACGTGCAATATTGCATGTGACACAAAAGTTTCTTTGTCAAATTAAGTACTAAAATGTAAACTCAGCGTGCATATATGACAAATAATTATCTTTACATAGTGGGATTGATAACACAATTCCAGTTTTAATTAGTCTGGTGAAGGTTTAGCCTGCAATGATTAATCGCCACAAATGGCTTAACTGCCAGTGTTTACTATTATATTAAATCACCAGAGTATTAATGAAACATCGAATGTTTTTCGTTGATCGTCGTTTTGTTGTTGAATTTAACCTTTACACACTTATGTTTGTGTGGGTGAAAAGCAAATATCTAGGGAACTAGGTAACAATACGTAGGGAACTACATCCACATTGCTCTCTAATGAACCAAGTAATGTCTGCAAGCTACGCTAATTTATAGCAAGTTTGACGAATCGGGCCTTTTTAAGAAGTTAAAGGCTAAATATAAATCAAACGCTGAAAGTGAATTCTCCCTTACTTTAGGAATTTTTTTAATAAATCGTTCCACTGAACTATTAAAAACTTCAACTTAAAAAATCCACCTGAAGTCGAAGTTCCATAACCATAACCATTTCATCTTTTGACAAAGACGACAACAACTATCAATTTTGAGTCAGCAGTCTCAGGTAGAAAAGTCAATGTTAAAACTAAGGAAGTACAAGATTTTGTACCAATTCGATAAAAACGGACGAAATAAAAGATTCGATCTCTGTGAATACTATTCAATAGGGCTGAATCGTCTACAAAAACACCCCTGGTAATACTCTCTCAAACTCTCAGCTCTCTGTGTCGAATTCCCACCTTATTTCTTCGTATTCTACAAACAATATTCTACATTTGGACTGACTACGCTATAATTTTCATGTAAATTCCAAAGGCTACTTGACACTTTCACCACCTTAATAAAAGTAGTTTGTTTGCTAGAGTATTACCACTGGGCGATATACCCGACAATTTTTGAAACATTCATACAAAAAATGAGAAAGCTCGTCGGTATGGCCTGGCTAGGCCGGGTCAGTATGGCGTATGAGAGTTATCTGAGCAAAATTAAATTTTCATAAACCCGTAATTCTATTACGTTGATAATATGAAGAAAAGAAGAACTTTTAAAACATCCCGTCGACGTTACTGAACTGTTAAGGCCTTCTCGCATTTACCCCGTTTCCACCACAAGTGGTTTAGACAATAGAAACGTCACGGAGTTTTTATGGTTTAAACACTCTTCTTACCAGACTAAGTGCCCGGAGGCTGCGGCAGCCTTTCATTCATGATTTCGATTAAAGTCCGTTATCATTGCCAAATTCAGTATGTCGATTATGCACCTGACTACGGTGTCTCAGTACAACACAATGGGCAATAATTGATGTTTAATTTACAAAAGGGATTATTTCAATAGTGCTAAATATACCCCAAACGTTTGTTTGGAAACGGATTTTTTCTTAGTATTTCGACATGCAACTGCTTAAATATTCAACGATGTAATGATATTCTTACGGAATTATTTATGAAGTCTTTATCGTAAATAGTTTACTATATGATGAACTGATAAATGTGTCATTATGCAAGGTCGGTAGGTGGCTCACCACCAACCAAAAAAAAAGAGTGTTCTAATCCATTCATCTATAATAACTATTGAATAATAAAATTCGATTAGTTTTGTTTGCCCACATTTAATTCATGAGAACGAATATCCAACAACAAATTTTGTTCATAGTCAAGTGATCATTATGTCCAGACTATTTATTTTGGGGTGGTTATTCATGCAAGAATAGAATGGAAGTGACGCTTGCGATAATTACTAGTAACAAAGTTTCACAAACAAAACTGTAAATAATTCTTCATAATCTGAACGATTTTACTCTCCAAAATTTTTTACATTTTTCGTGTCGAATCAGCTTTTGTTGAGCATTCATTTTTCTTGTAAACTATTTCACTATCAGCTTTGGAACACTGTATTAAAAAACCGCATTTTTCAACAATACCTTTTTAGAGGCATCAGTACTAAGCTATTTCATTTTTGATGAAATCCTTTTCGAAAAATGTACGGCCGCTATTGCGTCGTTATTACGACGACGAATGTGTTAGCTTTAAGAGGCACCGGTACTAAGCTAAGCCTACATTTGTGTGCCTCATATTTGATTTTTGATGATATCTTTCCATCAGAATCCTTTTTCAAAAATGTAGGACCGCAATTCCGACTACAAATGTGTTAGCTTTCAACAGAAAATACATTTGGTTGTAAGTCGTTTGACCAGCTATGAGAAAAGTGATCGGTTTAACGAAATTTTCATAACCTGCTGACGTTTCTCAGAGTCGATCAAACTGCTGCAACCAAATGTATTTTCTATTGAAAGCTACCACATTCGTGGTCGGAATTGCGATAGTACATTTTTCAAAAAGGATTCTGATATCATCAAAAGTAAACTTAAATCCAGTATTTAAAAATCGTCCTAATGTATGCTTTTCAGTAAAGCACTGATGCCTGAATTAATTTTGGTTGAAGTCGTTTGACCGGCTCTGAGAAACGCGAGCAGCTTTTTAACCCAAGCGGGTTTTGGCTGACTCCACAACAGCATTTCGCCATCTTTGACGATCCTCGGCAACAACTTTCAAAAATGGTAGCCTATATTTGCATATTATTACAAACGAACTTTGTAAAATGTTTTGGGCTTTTAAGATGCATCGATGCTTTGCTGAAAAGCGTACATCTGGGCGTTTTTTAAATACATGGATTTTAGTTTACTTTTAGAATCCTCTTCGGAAAATGTACGATCGCAATAACAACCATGAATGTGTTAGCTTTAAATAAAATTTAGTTTTGGTTTAAGTCGTTTGACCTGCACCGAGAAAAGTGAGCAATTTACCGAATTTTTCATAAACTGCTCAGTTTTCTCAGCGTTTGTCAAGCTGCTACAACCAATAGTATATTTCAACATACCCCAATACACACATCGAGTTCACCAATACACACCAATACACTCTCACGTATACAGAAAAACTATTCTCTGTTGACACATTCGTGGTCGTTATTGCGGTCATACAGTTTTGAAAAAGGATTCTGGTGGAAAGATATCATCGAAAGTAAACTAAAATCCATGTATGTTGCCGGTTATTGTGACTTGTCAACTTTAGGCACACCGGAAAGTGCTAAGGGAGTCGAGGAATACCTCCAAATAAATTTCTAAAAATCAAAAATTTGACTTTTAGAAAATTATTTGGAGGCATTCCTCCACCCCCTTAGCACTTTCCGGCGTGCCTAAAGTGCCTGCTCGAGTATTATCCCCTAAGTGTTAAAAAATGCCCAAATGTATGGTTTTCAGCAAAGCATCGATGCCTCTTAAAAGTCCAAAACATTTTACAAATCGCCACTGTTCCTTCGTTTGTCCTTCGTCCAGTGTTTGATAACAAATCTAGTACTTCTTTAGCTTTACCTAAGGTTTCGCTATGTAAGATAAACCTAGCTATAGATTATAATTTAGTGTTGACGTCGTTGTCAATAACAGATGATTTGTCTGTTATAGAATGTTTAGAAAACGCTAAATAATTTTACCTTATATAAGTCCGATGGCCGCGAAAGACGTGCCAAAATCTTGTAGTGCTTCCAAAGATTCGTATTGCGAGATAATTTAAACATTTACCATTGGTTCCGGTTTCGATTGTTTTCCCATTTTGACTCTTCAGAAAGAAAGAAAAATCAGCGTCGTCCGTCCTGTACCTGTTGACTTACATGGACACTGACATGTCATCTTCAATAATATCAAAATACGTAAACATATTGAATGCAAATACGTAAAAACGAACAGAACCCTATTTTCGAGTGAATTAAAGGGCAGCACTATTATATCGTTCTGCAGATTTCTATAGATGCTATGGTGTTTGAATACCTTTCCATTTACAATGTATCACACTTAACCACATGAACCAAGCTTCATACAAATTCTCCCGAACGTGCGGTTCCGTTATTGTATGTGATCCGCTTACGGTTTCCATTACCTTCAACTCTTATATACATACTTTGCTTCAAGGTAACGAAAATTTTACGAACGACCCCTTTTATGCAGTCGAACAATTTCGAATATTCCATTCCATTTTCCCATTTTGCTTTCAAATATTTCAAACACGTCAGTAATATGCAAATACACAGACGTAGATATGCCATTCTGGTTATGGAAATAACATGACACATTCGATGGTTTTTATGAAGCGGCGGTGATATCGTCGGCAAAATAATTGACAAAGATAAATTGTAAATTTTCATCAACAAAACGGGAAATTATTTATCTGTCCTTTCGATTCAAGGATGAGTAATTTAATTGATCATTCACTATTTTTCACTTCGAATATTTTAACTTGAAAGATTTTTTTAAATTCTTCCGATATAGTCTTTAAAACACGAGATGCTTCAAGAGTACTAAGACCGTGAGTCGAGTCTTTGTATGTGCGTCAAGCTTTTGAGCTTTTCGATCAAACGTCACGATTACTCTCTTAAGTAGGATTAGTATAATTAGACTTTACGTTTCCGCACAAATCGACCTTAATCACTAACATGAAACTAACGCTCTGATTCAAACGTCTGTCCGGAAGTGTACTAAATGAAATGATCTCTCAGTCCCGTAAACTTGTCAATAAAACGATATTTACATGCGACGTGAAAAGTGCTACGTGCTTTTGTTTGATGTACTAATTTCACCTATAAACACGGTGTTTACTAAACGCCATATGATCGTTAATTAACAACGAAAATTCGTATTTTCTATTCAGTCTGTTATCGTCGTGATATAAAGAGCGCAATCCGAAGCACACAATCTTTAATGAATTGTATCGTTTAATGGAGATTCGTCTAGTTTTTCTGAGTTGAGAGTTGTCTGTCTTTGAATGTAGAATAAAAATGAATAAAAAGTTGTGTACTGCCGACGCGCCATGAAGCAAGGTTCATTTGCATAATTGTGCATAGTTATTGGAAGAAATTGTTGCATTGCAATTACGTCCATTAATTGTTTACATTTACGTTGTAAAAATGGAATTACCATAACCGAACCGCACACACCGTAACCGAAAAAAAAACCTTTGATCATTGTGATACGTGAAACCGTCACTATCACTTCAACAGATTTTCTGCAAGAACTTAACTTAATATATCCACCCACATCACTGTGTTCATGGTATCAAATTTACCCAAAAATAGAAATGCTAAACGAATCGTTTGAGTTCTCGTGTATGTATAACAATTGTAATTGTATTTATACAGAAGATAAATTTGTTTATTTACCTCGATGATAAAATTTACTGTAACCACAAAATAACAATCGGACTATTTAACAGCAAAAAATTATTTTTTTTCTTTACAGCCGATGATGAATCGGATGAAAATCCACACAATGATTTGGATGGTGGATTGGATATCGACTACAAATACTCGAATGGTTTCAGTTTGAGTTCGCATTTAAATATCGGCCAACATTCGTTTTCGCAGATGCAGGTTTGTGTTATTGGTTTGCTGGCGCGGAGCTTTTCAAACCGTTTCGAAGCTTTTGAGCTTTTGTACTAAAACTTTTTTTTTTGTTATTCAACAGGGTGACCTAGATAGGCAACGGCTATTGGGTGATAGGCCTCGTGCTAATTTGTATGAGAATATTATTGAAGAAGGTATCGAGGGAATAGAACATCAAGAACGGTAAGTACATTTGGTTGTTACATTTAAAATTTGTATTTTGTTCCCTGAGATGTCAAAAGCTTCCTTGCTAGAGGTTTATTTTTGAGCAGATTTTTACATTCATTTCAGTAATGTAGCTAGTTAAAGTGATCACATTGGTATTTTGACATAGAGTCTTTGAGAGATTTTGCTAAAAGAAAATAATTGGAAATAAGCAAAATATTCGAAAACAACTTCGGTGTTACATGACTTCAGTGAGGGTAAAATGATAAATTCGTATTTTTGCAGCTACAGAAAGTAAATAATTTCGTGGCGCAATAGCTGGTTTTCTTTCAGCTGATTTCATTACTAATACGATCTGCATTGATCGCTTGTTACCGGTCAATTACATACACGTATTTAAAAAGTACGGCAAGATTAGCACAAAGTAAAGAAACGTTACAATGGTCAGGTCACCACCTGACACAAAACCAGTTGTTGCAAGAAATGATTCATAACAAAATTATTTACTCATTGTAGTCAGAAAATGACAGAAAATTGTAAAACGAAAATCGCCCGGGCAAAAATTTATTGTCTTCTAACCGCCCGAGTCAGAACAAAAGCTTGATCCGCCCCTGCCATCAAGTGACTGATGTAATACCTTTTACATACTCGTAGAGTAGAGTTTTTGGGAGGCTTCTCCGTTGAGAAGTAGGAACCCAACCCAGATCAAAGATCCTTTGTTCCGTACTCCCTGACCTTTCTACTCTGTCAGGAAAATTTCCCTGTTTTCGACGTGAAGTTGTTAAGACGTTTTTCATTCAATGATTCTCATCTTGGAGATCATAATAACCGAAGGTGCGAAACTTGAGATTGTAAAGTGGACAATCCCTAGACTTTGTACACCAGTCTCAGGTGGCAGAGATTACGACCAAAACTACTAGTCATGTACTATCAACAACGAAGACGAGAGTCCGTTTACGACGACGATGAGTCTCGTTAGTGCTTAGATAGATAGAATAAGATAGAATAACCTGCACCTAAGCCTCAGATGGGCCTGTTGTACTTCCCCACAGTTACTTAAATTCTTTTGGTTTTATTTATGAATTTAAGGATGTCTGCTGGAGCAATACTCCATATTGAGTTGTAATTGATTGTATACGAGCCTAGATGTGTTGCTCTTGACTTGATATACGCTGGACAATGGCAAAGGAAGTGTTCTGTAGTTTCAATATCGCCGCACATGTCCCAATACGGGTCAGTCGATATACCTATCGTGTGAAGATGTTTTTTCAAGGTGTTATGACCTGTTAGAACGCTTGTGAGCCTTTTAATATTGGATCTACTGAGCGACAAGAGATACTTAGTATTTTTGTCGTTTATTTTTATTGAGTTTCTGGCTTGTCGCGCGGTGTTCAATGAATTCCAGTGATTTTTGAACTTTTGGGCTTTCCAGTCCGATATTGTTCGTTGGAGGGTAGAAAATGATACTGCGGTCGCTGGTTCGGGGCCAGTGAAACGAGTACTAGAAGCTAGTCCTGCTAGTTCGTCCGCTTTTTCATTACCGGCTATTTTTGAGTGACCTGGGACCCAGATAAGTGAAATTTGGATAGATTCCGACAATTTTTGAATTGTGTCGCGGCATTCAAGTACTATTGCTGACGAAAATTTATATCTCATTATGGCTTTCATTGCTCCTTGACTATCTGTGCATACGACGACAGGTGGGGAGTTTGAGACGCAATGTTTAAGAATGTATCTACAACATTCAAGTATTCCATATATTTCTGTTACGAAGACCGTAGTATACTTGCCAAGTGGAATGAAAAGTTCTTTTCCCATAGTTGGGCAAAAAATACCTGAGCCGGTCATGTTATTGCAACGTGAACCGTCCGTAAACCATGATACCTTATCACTTAAACTCAAGTCAGAATTTGACCAGTGTTCACGCTCCGGGATATTGACACTGAATGATCTCTTGAATCTGTAAGTTGGCGTGATTAAGTCACAGGGCATGTTTAGTTCTGGAGATTGATTTATCATTGTTTTCCACAGTTTTGAGTGACCGAAATTTGATTCACAGTTAAGGAGGGAGGATTGTTTGAGTCGTAGAAGAGACGCTCGGGCAACCGATTCTATGTGGATGTGTAATGGTTCAATGTTCAGTAGCGCTTCGAGCGTGCTTTCTTATAGGCTAAGAGAAATATTACCTTTGTTATAAAAGTCTCACTTTCGCTTGAATGTACATGAAATTCATCGTAACCTTTTCATCCAATGTTTTCTCCTCGATTTGTACTTATGACTAATAGAAGAAGAATTACTAATCCAGCACCTCTCTCAGATAGAATGTGTATCAAACGGTGTTTGTTTTGCATTCTTATGTAAATTCTTTCAATTTTACCGATCAACGCATTCTATCTCAGCGAGGTAAGCTAACAGCTAATAATTATCTGCAATCAGTACCAACATTTTCGAACTTGTGGAACGTAAATACGAAGAAACACTTCCCAGGTGGACAGTAATGACGCATTTCCAGTACATGATTATGGAATAATTTTAGTTTAAAGGCTAGCTTCTAGGCGCTAGAATAATGTGCACGCGCTATCTGTTTATTATGAATACCATTCCAAGACCGGTTTACTCTTTGTTGCTTATGATTTTTCATATTCGTTTAACTAATAAATAAAACATCTACTGATGCTTTACCACAGCAACGTATTCCGCGGTTGACGCATTAACTTACCAGTAGTGGAAAATAAAGTCAATTTTATCAATCACAGCTTTAGGTAACAAAACTGTGCTTTGTTTTTGCTCTTGTCAAGGTTTTTTCACTTCTAGATTTCATTTTATTATGAGTCGCAGTCGGGAAAACTAGATATTTGCATATAATGTTCACTATAATTACCTTTCTAAGCCTAAGTAAAACGTGATTTATTTCTTGGTTTATCAATTCAGTCATTTACTTCGACGTTTTATTTATCTCATTCGGTACGTTTCTGCTGTAACATTCCGCAACGTTTTGTAAAATGAGCTGGTACAAGCAAATATTGAATTTTATTTTCCAAATAATAATTAAAGTTGTTTAAACAATTTTAACCACTTTAATCTCAATTCCAACCCATCGTTCGACATACAAATTTGTTTATGCGATTGTGACACTCGCCAACAATCATTTATTTGAATAAAATTTGAGATAAAGAAAAAAATATTTTATTCTTCCATTTTACACAACTTTGGATAGAATTTTTATTGCCACTGCAAAATGATCTCGACTTAAGAAATTTATTGCCTGAGGTTTGAATCATATATTTTTTTCGGTATTCTACGTCAAATAGAGACTGTCAACCTAAAGTTTAGGTGTGATGATTGTAAAATGTTGACTCAACCTCTTGCCAAAACATGTTATCATGATTTATGAGTCAATTGCAACAAAAGATTAAAGATAATTTTACTCATCTTGGTGATGCGAGGAAAGAAATTAAAATTGGAAATTGCTGGAACAGTAGACGGTAAATTTCAATGATCATTGGTCCACGAATCAAATACAACTTTAACGCAGAATGATACTATGAGATATTATAAGAGCCGACAGTGCCAATCATATTATCAACCAAATTCTACACTCTCCAAAGAATTATTTTGTTTATAATTTTCACTAAGTATCTTATGCAAATTACGGCAGTGTATACGTACATGGTAGATATTGGACACCTTTTTGTAATAACCAAGTTTCTACTATTTAAAAAATGTCTTTAAACATGGTTATTGCAAAATACAGCTGAATATGTCCGATGAATTGAAGTTAAATAGCCGGTTCTCATAATTCTCTCCCAGATCTTTATGCTTAGAATTGGTCTGCTTTTAAAAGTATCGATTTGACCGCTTCAATCAGATCCTGTGTAATCGTCAAAATGTTTTCCTGAATTTTCATGAACTTTCTCAAATTTTCACAAAATTTTCGCAAAAATTATTTTTTTTTTGAAAAGTTGTAAAAATTCGAGAAATCGTTTTCACGATTACAGACTGTGGCACCAATTGGTGATGCATCATCCATAACATAAACGAGTACGCCGGAAGCAGTTGCTGTCCAGTCATGATTTCACTTCATTTTCGTTACAAAAAAATCTTCAGACTAAATTAATTTGAAAATGCTTCGAGCTGGACTGAATCAGCTTATATTCCATAAAAGATGCGAGAAAGTATCGACGGAACCATTTACTTTTACAACAATTACACAGACCGTAGCTTGTCATAGTTTCACCTTACATTTTTTGTGAATCACATGAACAATATGTTTGCGTCCAAGCTCAAAGAACCAATGTCATTATCCTTAACAAAACGAAAAATTTCCATTCGTTTATCAATTCCTTGTGACGCAATAAATAATTGGTCCCATTGACTACAAATGTATATCAATTACCATTACACAGGTCCGTTTGACGTCATAACCACTATGATTGTAGGACATTGATTTCAAGTAAATTGTGACTGGAATATTGCGTGGTAAAATTCTAGAAATTACTGAAATAATACGATGACCAGAGCATGGGTTTAGTTCGAAAATTATATTGATTTTATAATGTAAGCATTCCGCAGCGAGTAAAATGTAAACAATATTGGAATAATTACCGTAAATGACATCAACCATAATGATTATGAGAGGCTACGCGTGTAGTGGATCCCAATCATCCAATATCAGTAATTTACTTTGTCTATGCCAGAGGGAAACGAACTAGTAGATAAAATAAATAGAAAAAAAAAATATCTATGAAATTGCTTTATCCCGCTTGCATTGCTTGCGTACTTAGGTTCTACTCTATTTGTATTGCTAACAAGATGATACGTAGAGAGCCAATGTTACTCCCTTTTTCGAGTATGCTTTTGGAGGAATTGTATTAGTAACTATGTGTGATTTTTCCGATTACAATTATTAATTTTTGTCGTAGCTCTCCCTTACTACCGGAAAATGATTACGAGTAAGTACAAGTCTTTAAAACAGAAAAAAATATTTCCACCTATATCGATAAATTCAACCAACCATTTTCCAGTTTATTCTGGTCTGTTCAGGCTATTATGACAGTACGAAAACGTGTTGATGTTACATGGAGTCACCACTTCATCTTATACGTTGCAAGACTTTTCCCAATGAAAATTATTAAAACGAAAAAACGAAACTTAAATACGACGCAAGAATATTGGTTGTTTATTCAACTGTTTCTCTGAAAACCATCTGTAATGCTATACCTATCCAGCAATGTCGATCTAATAAATTAAAGCGAATGGAGCAATTGGTGTAGTTCTCTAATAAAGAAAACCGAAGTAAATCTGTGAGACGATGGCTAGTGTTCGAGATACCAATTGAAATATATTCAGAGAGATACAATGGATCTGTTATTTTGGCATTCTGGCCGGCAACACTTATGTAGTAAGAAAGAAGACATATTCTGTCACTGTTTAAGGTTGAGGGGTCATAAATAACTGGGAAATAATAGTACATTACTATACCAGTGAAGTAATTTGATATCTCGTATCCAGATGAGTAAACGTATCCGAGGGCATCAAATTATTTCACGTGTAAAGTATAACGTTTTACTTTACGAGCGAGGGAAAAGGTTTTCACTAGTGAGGGAATAGCCACATTACCTCACTAGTAAAGTAAATAGAGTGTTTCTTGACGATTTTTCAGTGTCTATAGGCACATAATCTCGTTAGGATATGAGATACTCACTACGGATCCCCGATTGGAATAGGTCAATAGCGCATCAACTCAAATTTTCCCTTCCATTTTCCATGAAAGCTTTACTTAGCAAAGCCCAGCTCTAGGCAGGATGTGAATGCTTCTATTTCCATAAATAAAAATTGCTTGAACGTCACACCATATTTCCGAATCAAAATCAAACAGAAATACCTTTCGGCACAACAAATTCTCAGCGGTATTTTTAGAAGTGATTGTAATTTACATGTCTGTCGGGTCATATATTTTTGTGCATGTTTACCGAAATGGTATAGATAAAACAAAGCAGAAACCTCACTTCTGGTGCGAACCGACTCGTACATTATTCACAATTTTCATATGATGGGACAAGGACTTTTACCCCATTCCGAAAAGTTATAAACTTTACAATAATAACAAAAAGCGTCACACACTGTAAATGTCGCCGTGGTGCGCTAGGTAACCAGAAACAAATATTTTGGTTTTGTCTCTCATTCGCACCAAGCATTTTACATTGTGCTTTTGGTACAACGAACGTCACACCATGCTATATTACCGCGTCTGCGGAGTAAATCACTCTTTTAAATGCTCCCTCACAGTCTCTCACTCGCATATAGTTTTCAAGCAGACAAAATTTTCACTTCATCGTCAGTTCTAAATTTGGATTCGTTTCTATTGGACGTTTAAGCGTTTATTTACGAGAAGAATTTTTTTTGTATTAAAACATATTGGGATATATTGTCGCGGTTATTATACATACGTACGCATCGTTTTTAGAAAAGTTTTCCGATACATATTTATACTATGGTTACATAAAGTGGAAAATTGAAATAAATTTTGATGAAATCGTGAAGGAAATTAAAAGAGAATCGTTGTGAAGGAAATAATAAGAACGAAAAAGTTACACCAGAAAAACATTTAATGAAAATATAGTGCCTTCCTTCGTCGAATCAATATTTCACAACAACAAAAACATTGATTTTCTTTGTGAATTGTACTGAAACATTTTGTCTAACCAGAGCACCAATATAAATTTTTCCACATATCACTGCTGTCTATAGCATACGTACGGAGTAAAGTTTATCAATAAAACCGCATACAAAATGATGACAATGGTGGAAGGAACATCAATTGAATTGGGTGATCCAATTCCACAAGAGGTTGCACCAGAAATTCAAATTGAAACTCCAGAAGAAAGGTTAGTTTGTTCTAACAACGAAACGTCGTCGACGAAAATACGACAAAAACAAGCGATGGGCCTAAAAGAGAATATTTGTTAAAATAATTGAAGTAACAGATTTTGTATCCAACATTCAGCGTTACTTTAATCAAACGAAGTAATAGATTTAGTGATTCTTCGATGTACTTGTCTTTTCTAAAAGGTTAAGTAGAAAATATTCGCATGATCAGATTCAGTGCACTTTAAAATCAGCTCAAAAACAACATTTTAGCACTTCAATAGATCGTGCCTTTCCACTTAACATACATGACTTAAATGTGTACCTATGGTCGCGATTCTAATATTTCATTTGACTGGTTCAATTTATCATAAAATGGAACAAACAAAATTTTTGTTTATTATTTTGAGTGTTTTCGTCAACAACAATTTTTCATAGTTCGACTGGAAATGAGATTGGGGAGATTATAAACGTGTGGTGCCTAGGTTTTTAATTTTGAAATATTGTTTATATTTTCGTGATTGGCATTGTTGACGAACATGTTTTACAAGTTGCAAATGGTAATTGATTTGATGCAACATTTTCACTAAAACTCCTCGTCACTCGCTTTTAATGTTAATGTGTTTACATATTTCCTAAGCCTTTTCATGGTTTCAAACCTCACTGTTATAAGTTCTAAAACTCGTAGATACCTAATTGAGTCATCAAAGGATACTATTCATCTTCAGAATCGTCCCAAAAATTCGACTTCACCTTCAAAACTGATAGTCTAAAGGCATTGCGTGTTACACGCTCAAGTCCTTGAATTGTTTTTTTTTATTGATTTCTCTCCTAGAATATGTGCACACTTTGTTGAAATTTATGTTCTAAGAAAATGTGTAATAAAAATACGATTACGACGACGTAACGGAATGAAGTTTTCTGATGGTAATTTTAATTAATTCTTTACGAGAATGTGATTTTATTTCAATTATAAAATGTTATTCATTGTCTTGAATGTAAATTAATCAGAATTAAGTACTTAAACTGCTAATAACTCTTATCGCATTTAATTAGCATCAAATTTGTAAATTATTTCAAAAGCATTGGAACGGTTCTCGGCGTTTTCTGTTGTTTGTGATAGTTAACTTTTTTGATTGAATCAAGGAGTGATTCGTGCCGCTATTTCATCACACTTTGTAGTTGCCATTAGTGGTCCTTGGATCATTTAATCTGAAGATTAAATCCGATTAAGACAGGCAGTGATTACTTTTAACGGATGAAAGTAACGGTTGAAGTTCGTGCCTCAAAAATATTATTTTACGTGCTTCTGGTCGGTAAATGCATTTTTTGAGTACATTTTTCGCATTTACCCACCAGAAGCACGTAAAGCACTGTACGTCGGAGGTTCCAAATTTTTATTTTGAGGAGTGGAAATGCAGCACTCCCCTTCGGGTCGGGCCATAACGCAGTACCGGACTGGCTCGAAAAAGGCCCATCGGGAATCCCCCGAATTCACCGTATGGCCAGTCCGGGCCTGCCATAACGTCTCCACCCGTCAAAATAAAAATTTGGAACCTCGGACGTAATGTACTATTAACAGAAAAAGGACCGTACGTTTAAAGAAATAAAGGCGCTTAGAGTGGATGGAGGTTTTTCAGCAGTCATGGACTATTTTTGGGACAACCTCTTTTCATATTTTCTTGAATCTTCCCATATTTCCTAGATTTTCCTTAATTTTTTCTGAAATTTTTTTGGGAAAAAGAAAAATTTAGTAAATCAATAAAATATGGAAAAACGTTTTCCCAAAAATGGCTGATTTTTTTGACAAGGATTATATGTGATTTCCCACTCGAAAATGGTTCATGTCATAAACCGATGAAATGTGACTGAAGGACACATTGAGGTAAAAAAAATCCTTTTCACAACTCAGGCGAGGAAATAGTCATTTTCTCCCTCAGCTGAATCTTCGGAAGCCTTCGGTTGTTAACAAACAACTACTTATGATGATGCTAAGTTAAAAACAAACAAATGTAACGATTTATGAGCAGTGGGCAAATAATAGAAATGGTGCTACTTGTGGGATGTTTGTTAATTCGGGCAAGAACCCATTTCCATCATTTGTCCCATATAACAGTATTTTGCCGGTCAACTAACGACAAATTTAGGACTCAGTGGATTATTTAGAAAAAGCTGTTTTGTGAGAAGAATGTGTAGGGACAGTGTAGCTATTGACAAATTGCAAGAATCAGTTGTATCTAGCCACTCCCTCCACGAATTGAAACGAAATAATTTCTTTTCGTTTTTACACTCTACTCTTACACACTATCAACCGTTCACCCATTTAAAGTGCTGTAATGAGCACAGAATTATGAAATCAATTTATTCAGCGAACATTGGTCAGCTAAAATGTGAATTGAAATTATATCGGAAAACCAAATGCTTCTGTCTCGTTCATATCAATTTTCCCATTGATTGAATCTGAACAACACACATGAGGTTTTATCTAATGAAATTCACGCTAAATTTACAATTTCCAGTTGCGTTGAAAAGCCTAATCCGTCACAGACCAATCGATAGTGCACTACAAAACTGTAAATGCAACACGAACGATGTATATCGTGCTAATTGATAACTAACTCGATTTTACACGCGCTATAATAAACTCAATGATGTATGGACATGAGTATCTGACGATGTATCTGATTCATTATCTTTTACATGACAGAAAAAAACGCAAGCTCCGCTTTTTTAGTATGTCAATAATACTGTCGTTTAGTTCACACATCACTTCATTTGGAATAGCGCAACCAATACTTTATTTCATGATATGGTGACTGGTGACTAATTTCGCTTAATTTTGATCAACATATCAATTATATTTTAGAATAATTTGTTTTTGTCATCATTCATCTATCTGTACGGCAGCCAATTATTAACTCTGTTCATTTTTTTTGTATACGAACGACGAACTTCTGTTTCAAATCATTTTTATATTCATTTTGCTTAAACAGAGCCTACAATCTACATAAAACATGTGCTGTACTCTGTGCAACAATGTTAACATAAAAAAGCATTTATTTATTTTTTGATGTCATGTCACGGTGATTTTGCATCCGAAAACTTTGAAAGCACATTGATTGAAAACATGTCTGAACTTTTCTCACATTTTTAAAAAAATTTCAAATGTGTGTCACAAGTCCACAATAATTGAAAGTAAAAACCTTTGCATACGGCGCGGCACGCGACTCGTACGTAAATAAATGCTGGTGCCTATTTCTAGGATATTATTCCATATTTAGGAAAAATGTGGAAGAATGTAGGAAAATTTTGAAAAATTTAGGAAAATGTGATCAAAGGATTTCCCAAAAATAGTCCTTGTGTGTTATCTACAGCAATTCCCCAGCTAATATTGTGAAAAGATCGTACTAAAAGCCTAAGCTTACAGGCGCTATTGTACAGGGAATTCTTGGAAATGTTGGATATTCTAGAAATTATTGTAAAAAATTTAAACAAACGAAATTCCGGGAAATTACTGTAGTACAGGATGCCTCAGTGGTTACGTATTAGCCTTCCACTTGAATGGCTTGGATGGCGTAACGGGCGTAACCCAAATATGATGATGTCTAGCCTACATTTAGGCGAGATATCAGCTGTGCGCCTAACGTCCTTCAAAGAGCATTTGCATACTTCGAAGCTTGGTTCACAAGCCGATGGTATGGTCCAGATTGAACTTGTTATTGGCCGTAAACGGCTACTGGTAAGGTCTCTTAACACATCAAATCAAATCAATGGCCCTGTTTAGGCACAACGTAGAAAATTCTCGTATATTACAAGCCTCAAGAAATTCATTGAAGATAAGGTGCTGTACGAGCTGCAAGCGAGTTCGACAAAACACCTGTGTTCATTTTGACTATCCATCAATTTTAAAAAAATCGCACTTTCGTTGCACCCTTTCTGCTATCTATACGCCAGCATACAGTTAGAGGCAGTGAAATCTCAGCATTAATTCGTTTCAGCTGTTTTTCAGCTGATCCACACATACAATCAAATCTGTTTATACGACCTTATACGGTCTTACCACTACCACACGCGTGCGTCTAGCAGCTTCAACCGTATAAACAAGTATAAACAGTTTTTATTGTGTATGTGGATCAGCTGAAAAATAGCTGAAGCAAATTCATGCTGAAATTTCATTGCCTCTGAGTGTACCGAGAAGGGAAAAGCGCATCGGCAACACGGATGGCAAGAATGCCTTGATTGCCCGAATTTTCACTCAGAACGATTGACGAGGAAGAGAATCTGCCGCCTATCATTACCATCACTGTCATTATTCCTTTGTAAATTTTCATCTTTAGATGTAGTAAACCGGGAAAGATTAACAGATTAAAAATACTTTAATCGATGGAAGTGAATAATAGATCCGATAATAGTACTGGTCATATATTTGCCGTCTGTAACAGGTTAACCAAAATACAAGAATAGTGCAGTCAGACCTGATACTTCGTACAAGCCTGAAAAGTTAAATGAATTGAATGTAAAATTGTCAAGGTAAACTTTTATTGGAAAAACATAAGCCGAGTGATAATTTCAGAAGCATCACAAACAATTAAAATTCACATTTAATAATGTGGATCTGTTATGCAATTCCAGTGCATTAATAGCCATATCTGATCTTTGGATTGAACTATAATTAGCTTTCAAGCGATCGTTTATAGAAATTGATTGCCCTACAATGCAATACTTATAATACCAGAAATACCTTGTTGTCAAGAAGTTTATTCGCCTCTAGTTGTATTATAATGTTCGTGCGTTGTTTGTTATATCACATTTCAAATTATAATGTGCAAGGTATTACAAGACATAGTCAAATCTCATTAAAATTGCCACTTGTCTAATGTGGTGACAGTGAATGCATACAACAAAGTAATCAGACACAATGTATTGCACTATGAAAGCATAAATTAGAATTAATTTGTAAATCTATGTGGCCCAGACTATATGCTATCTGATTGAAATTTGCATAAACATTAATTTAAAGAGTTTTAACGGAAAAAAATTGAAACTGTGTTTGTTGTACCAGGGCCAATTAAATGTTTATTTAGGAAAGAATAAGAGCAATTAAATTGTTACACGGGCGAGATTGTCACGCAAGATTTTGTTTCTTCTTAAAATTCAATTTAGTTTCATTTTCTGAAAAAGTTTATTTTATGCGGCGTCGGTTGGCCAATGGCCAATAGGTTTTATTTAGAAAGGTATGCTAATCTATTGCAAGTAAAGTTGTGTACGTACAACTCGCTCCGCTCGGTCTACAACAAACAGAATTACTTGAAATAAATCTTCCAAAACAAGTACATTGCTTACCCAGACCAGACGTAAAAGTGTCGCTTTAATAAAGGTTCTCTTACCACTCTTAAGATAATGTAAAAATTAGGAAAAATCGTTCATTAGATCTGGTTCACTGATTTTTATACTGTCAAACTTAGTCTTGTTTGCGCGTTTGTTCCTTGTTTGCGGTGTAAAAATCATCCCTACCTTATTTTTCAACTCCTCGAGAAAGTAGTTTACCACTGAATACAACAAGACCGTAGACAAGTGACCAAAACATGACTTCTTGCGACTTAAAAATGACTCGTAAAAGTTAAGATTTCTGCTTTTCAAAATAGAGAAATTGAAAATCGACTCAACTGCTCCTTGGTTGAAATTTTCTGTACCTCTAATACCATAATTGAACGACATATGAAGTCCCTAAAATTTTCCATTTTTTATATTTTCAGATATGAACGATTACTACACCGCGCCCGCACCGAAGACCTAACCGAAGTATCTGGCATCGGTTGTCTCTATCAGAGTGGCATTGATCGTTTGGGCCGGCCAGTTGTTGTATTCTGCGGAAAATGGTTTCCTGCTCAAAATATTGATTTGGAAAAGGCTCTACTGTACTTAATCTATCTGCTGGATCCGATCGTTAAAGGCGACTATGTCATTGCTTATTTCCACACGTTGACCAGTTCAAACAATTATCCGTCGCTGCATTGGCTACGTGATGTCTACAGTATTCTTCCGTATAAGTAAGTTTTAATTTATATTCGTTGGAATGTGACTGCTATGTGTTTTTATAGCATCTGACCCAATTTACAACTTTCATTCGGTTCAAATGCCTGTCAATCATGGTTCTATTTTCGGAAACTTTGTATTTTATTTCATTTTCGGTCTGTCGGTGTGTTGAACAAATCATTAGTTTAATGGAGATGAAATGCTCGACCTATTTCCTATTGTAATTAAAGGAGGAAAATTACAAAAAAAAAAGAAAAGAAAACTAGGCCGCATGTAACCGAACCTCCAAACCGTAAAATGCCATTAAAATGAAATGGAAAAATCTTTTGAATTGTTTATGTTCTTGTGAACTTAACAATGGAGCCCATAAAATGGAAGAGCTTTTAACTTGAGTATTTTACACTTCACTGTAATGCTAAAACTTTGTCGTGCACACGTCACACACACGTCACGCTACGTTGTGTACATGATATGATACCAATTTACGAGAAAAGAAATATTCTTTTTGTGATATCAAAACGACCTTTTTTCCAGTTGTACGTACATTCCGTACAATAATAGTAATAACTGAAAGTGTAGCATACAATCAAGAAAGTTATTTTTAGTTTCCATAATATATTATGTTTGTTAGTTTGTTTGCACAAAAAAGAGGTGGGTATTAGACATTAGTCACATGTTGGCTATATGTATTGGCTTTTGATCCTTGTTCGTGCTTGTTGGTTTTATTTTTATAGCATTTTGATTCATCAAAAAGGACAGATTACGTACAATATACGTCTTATGGTGTAATGATTCATTTCTTTTCTCTATTTTTAGATACAAGAAAAACTTGAAGGCATTCTACATCGTGCATCCAACCTTCTGGACAAAGGTAAGTTCAATTTTTACATTCTAAAAAAAATATTCTGCGGAAAGGGGTTGGATTTGAATTAAGTTCGAGTCTTTTCCAAGTTCAATATTTTTGAAAAGCAAAACTCCATTACTATTACTGTATTTCGTGGTAGCTTCTAATTTTATCAAACTATTCAAACGATGTTTGCCAGACACTAAATAAACATTTAATAAACACATGTTCTAATGTTCTAATATGTTCCATTGACTTTAACATACGGCAGGCATATCATTAACAATTCATTTGCGAGCGAGTTAGTTCTTTTGCACTTATGTCATTTCAAGTGAATTCATGCAAGATCTAGGACTTCACAAGTTTTAACACAATTTTTTTACTGGAAACAACATTAGAGGAAGTTTGCCATTCACTTACTCTGCCATAGGTAACAGAGAAAAATGACCGGCCTGCGAAAGACGGAAAAAAATTTGTATCAATTCCATGAACAATAGGCATTGTTCAAATGTACGAATGCGTTGGTTAGAAGAGTAAAAAAGATATACACCATCATTCTCCTCTCTTCTAACCAACGCTTTCGTACATTTGAGCAAATGCTTCGCTCCCCAGATCTAAACTATTTTTTTAAATTCTAAAAAAAATACGGGTCCAATATTTTAGCCTTCCGGACCAGATAGACACCATGCCGGATGAATTTGAGACTATTTCTCTAAAATGAACAGGCCTAATGAACAAGCCATTTTCTTACAAGAAGTTATTTTCCCTTGTAAGATTTTGTAGGATGACTGATTCATGGAAATCAATGTCCTTTTCTTGATAATTTTACTGTCTTTAAGTATCGGTAACATATTTCAGCAAAATTATGCTAGACAACTATGTCATCAGAGGAACGATAGTGATAAATGAAGTTCGGAGAAATAGGTGCCTAACTTTAGAAAGAAATTTGTGACCTGATCTTGACTTCAGTCGAATCTGGCAGGTCATTTTTTACGGATTAATACATTCAGGTATCCAATCAATTGAGGGCAGGTCCAAGATGATTATTATCAGGTCTACGACAAATGAGGTAGCATGTAATTTATAGTTTCAGGTAAGCCTGTCCAATAAGCGATAACTTCCGGCTAAATATTTCTCATATCGAAAAGAATACGCCAAACCGAGGGGTACTCACTTAAGTAGATCCCCAAGGAAATATGCTTAGAAATGTGACATACTGCACTGAAAATATTTTTTACTACCTACCGTGGTAGCTTGTTATGAACAACTATCACCTGTTATCGATAGCAGTAAAAAAACGGCAAGTTGTGATTAATAGCAAATGGCAATGTTCAAAAAATGAAGTAATAGATTCGAAATCAATATCTTGAAAATACGTAGATCAAATGAAATAATAGATTGTTAAACTAATGATATGATTGCCGTCTGTGAATGATTAAAACGAATGACGTGAAAAATATTTCGTCGATAAATAAAAGTAAAACGAAAAGAAGTAATAGATTCGACAATTGTAGCTAATTTTGAAACTTTAAAGAGAAATGTTATTTAGAGCCAAACCACATCGAAACTTTCTGTCGTGAAGTGACAGTTTTGACATTGACATTTTTGACGTTGTCATTTTTGACATCTGAAAAATTTCGTCATAGCTTCAATTGAAAACGTGAACTGTACGTAAAACTTGTCTTTAAACAATTAATTTTTAACAATATTACAGTGTTATAGTAGCCTTTTGTAACATTTACGTTAATACTGTAATATGTCAATGTCAAAACTGTCACTTCACGACAGAAAGTTTCGATGTGGTTTGACTATTATAGGAGAATGGTGTTTAGAAACTAAGAAGAAATGTACAAGATTTTTCCCATATTTTAATACATTCTGTCATAAAATTACTACTGTCACTGTGCTTATTTTCATGTGAACCAACTTCATATGGTGACATTTTTGTTCTGTAATGACAAATGTGAAGTTGGTTCACATGAAAATAAGCCGCAGAGAATGAAGTACTATGAAAAAAAGGTGACGCCTCTACAGGCCAACCCACTTGTCCCATACTGATCGTCAAATTCGATAGAGAATTCACCATCTATTTGTAATTGCGCGAATGCTTCGAAAGTCAAGTCAAGAAAGCTTCGAAAGTATTTACTGGATTTTCTTTTTCTTCATGAATAGATGATGACTTGGTGGTTTTTGACATTTATGGCACCGGCAATTAAAGCCAAAGTTCATCAGCTTCCCGGCGTCGAGCACTTATATGCCGCAATAACAAAAGATCAATTGGAAATTCCAGCATATATAACCGAATATGATATGGCAGTAAGTAGTATAATTAGAAAAACAGATGGAAACTCTTAAATCTGATCGTTCTTTAAAAAAATATTTTATTTTTCCAGACAAATGGTCTCCATTACTTCCAACCAATAACACAAAACTCATCAAGTGATTCTTAAGATTTTATTATTCGTCGTTTGTTCATAGATTTTTCGATTGATCTGTTGGTCGACTTATTGATTATAATTTTAAGTAAAAAGAGATCTAGTTCTTATGAATTTAAAATAAAATAATAAAAAAAAAATTAAAGAAAAAAATGTA
Source organism: Bradysia coprophila (assembly GCF_014529535.1). Classification (NCBI taxonomy): domain Eukaryota; kingdom Metazoa; phylum Arthropoda; class Insecta; order Diptera; family Sciaridae; genus Bradysia; species Bradysia coprophila. Next base: position 2,145,433 of record NW_023503584.1, read on the forward strand.
ACAGAAAGAACCCGTAGAAACTAAGTAATAAAAACCAATTGTTGATTATCTTACTAACCTGCTTAGTTTTGGAAAGCCAAATTATTAGGAGAAAGAACAAAATATAAATTTAAAAAAAACCCACTGACAAAAAAAGAAGAAGAAAAATTTATTGATTTTTAGAGTTTCGCTCAGGGAACACACACACACATTACCTAGTTCAAATGGATAAACAAAAATATATTTTTCTGAAAATAATTTGTAAAAAAATGAGGAAAAAAATCTACCCATAGCTAAGCCACTGAGCAACAATATGAATTAGTCATTTAGAAGAGAGAAAAACGACCTTGCTGAAAACAAATCAATCCAAATTCTCCAACCAAAAAGAAAACATTCTAAGAACCTTTGAGAGACGGCTAATTATCTGTTATGAAGAGCATCGCTTAAAAACAGGCGATGACCTATGGTTAATGTGGTGTCGAATGAAAGTCGAAGTAAATCGACTCAGTAAGACGATACGCTTGTCGTTTCTAAAAAGTTGATAGAACGTTAGAAATTTGAACGATGATGCCCAAACGTAACAGATATGGAAATTGTTAGCCGGAGGAAGGAAAACTTCAACATAACATGGTATAGGTATAGTCACAATGTGCAATGGGTGAGTCTCTAAAAGTTAGCCAACAAAATTTTCTTGAATAATTTGAAAAAATGGCAGCTTTTATGGGCGGAGCTTTCATCAATTTCAGTTTGGTGGAAATGCTAATCCAAGTTCTATAAATTGAGAAAATCTAAGCTTCCAGATAAGATTACGACATTCCAAAGATGAGTATCCCATTCGCGTTTACGACTTTACGATAACAGCGACTTTATAAAATCTAGCCACATTTGCTCATAGATTTTTGAAATTCGTTTGGGGAATTCCTGACAATTTCGACGAAAACCTGCAAAGATCTCAGTCTTTGGTATACTCCTTTTTCGTATCTATTGACTCTACTCATCTTCGTTAGAGGAGTTAGCCTGGCAATTTAAAACAAGGTAAATCGTCTGGATGTACCATTTTCGATTTGACACGATCGTTCAAATTTCTAACATTCTCCATTTTATTGAAGAATTTCATTTATGAAAATGTGTTCTTGAAATTTTTACCAAATTCAAAAGTCTACATTAATTATGAAAAACCTAAAATGAAAACAAACAAAAAGGAAAAATCTTTAGAAAACCAAGCATTATGTCCTTCTTAAAAGTCGCAAAATAATATTTAAATTTATGAAAATGATATAACTAACGTTGAATATAAATTAATTATCTTTACATTTATCATTTAAGTCATAACATACTACGGACTTTTTCGGATCATTTTTTTATATAAAGTCAACTCAATTGTTTTTGTTTACGAACGTGCCAATTTGTTAGTGTTTTATGACTTTAAATCACCAAATAAAAAATTTATTAAATAAAAACAACGCGTGTCGATAATGTCTTTCTTTTCCGAATTTAGACAACTTGTTTGTTTTTAATTGTTTATTGATCAAGCACTTCTATCGCAGTTTTTTTTCAGTTTTTTTTTCAGTTTTTTCTGGACATAATTCATCAGAAAATAGGAAAAGAAATTTATTAGCAACTCGTATCCTTATAAAAAACTTTGTTGATTTCTTGTAGTTAGAACCAATTATGTAAATAATGTCACACGCCGATTGATTGATTGTTTTGTAAATAGTGCAAATTGCGAAATAAAATAAAAATTGTTCGATAAATTACCAAATAAAATTCGTTTCAGTCGAATGGGTCAACTTTGTCCTAGAGTACGAACCGAATCAAATCTCTAGACAACAGCAACCGTTCTACAAACATTTACTTCTCTGTTTCTTTCAAGTAAAACCTGAACGACAAATTCCGGCCCGGATTCCGGTACATTCTGTTAGGAAAATGTCGAAGTTAAACGACCTCCTAGCCCACTGTACATAATGAATGGATATAAGAATCCCCAATAATTTTGTGTTGAGTCAAATGTAACATTTCTACCTAGGATGGACTTTGATATAAGAGTGTTTAGCGTCAATACTGTTTGTGTACGTTCAGTCATCCCTCGTTGGCTGCGTCCTTACTAAACTATAGGATTGCAACCGGTACATAAAACCGATAAAATACCGACTGGATTAAGTACCATTTACCGGTTGAAGAAGAAGAAGAAGAAGCTCAACTGATTTTATCCCTTTTATCAATACCCTCTCTAGCAACCAAACTACTTTTATTAAGGTGGTGAAAGAATCAAGTATCCTTTGGAATTAACATGTACATTACAGCGTAGTCAGTCCAAATGTAGAATATTGTTTGTAGAATACAAAGAAATAAGGTGTGAATTTGACACAGAGAGCTAAGAGTTTGGTTGCTAGAGAGGGTATTGCTTTTATCAATACCCTATCTAGGAACCAACCTTCGTTTTGGTGCAGTCAAAATACCACCTTATTTTGACAAATGTCACACTGACTTTTTTCATAATAGAGTTGTCATGCCGCGTTTTAGTTAAGCGAAAAAGACCAATTTTAGACTTTATTTCATTTTTGCACACCAAAATGACGGAGCACCACACAAAAGAAGACAAAACAATCACAAATTATTCATTTTCGAACACCGAAATGGTAACAGGAGATAATATTTTCAACACAAAAAAGGACATCGCTGCTCAAACTTCATTTAATTTATTTTTAAAAGTGCAAAATTTTCTATCGCAGAATACACTGTCCAGTTCTACCACCTCGATTTTCCTAGTTTGGTTGCTAGAGATGGCACTGCAGGAAATTGACAGATATTTAGACGTTTTCAAGTCTCAGTTTGAAATAGTTAACAAGGTAAATATAGTGAGGAGGTAATTCCATTCAGACGCGCGGCCTAGCACATAAGTTCGATGCCAATGACATCTTTTTTTAAATTGATTGACTACGATTTACTTGTATTTCACAAAAATATTTTCGCTATCACACAACAGATGGCCCGACTTTCTATTCCATTTTTTGCTTTCAACGAATGGATGAGATGGCGTTTGTATCGAATTTTCGTGCCACCGCACATCTGATTCGGTTATATATGGCATTACCTCCTCACTATATTTACCTTGATAGTTTCAAGAAGAAGAATACTGCAAAAGTGACAGAGGGATTCTTTTGAAAAACAGCCGACCAAAATGAGACGCATTTTCAAAGTGGAATTTTTTATATGTGCCCAGAAAGCTATTGAACCCTAGAAGGCAAAACCAATTACAAAAAAAATTCTTCGAAGCTTGTGTGGCTAGTGTGAGGTGACCAAAAACCGAAAACATGTACTTTTCTTACAGAAATGTCTCCAGTTACACGAACCGTACAGGGTCGTGTGGGGTGTCATTAAAAAGGTAATTGAATACACTTCCGGGGCAAATAGGGTCTTATTCGGTTTAAAATTCATCCACACTGAGTTATGTGCAGGTACAATTGAAGTCTTCAACCGAAAAAGACTGAAAACTTACACTTTTCTCGAGGTACACGAGCCGTACATGATCGCGTGGGGTGTCACTAGAAAGGTAATTGAATGTACTTTCGGGGCAAATAAGGTCCTATGGATTTGAAAGCATCTACGATGAAATATGAGAAGTTGAAATGTTTAGGTGCTTCACATAACGAGCTTTGACAGGGCACAGATGCAGAAGAACCAATTTTTCTAAACTTATTGTATGTTATCGTAGCCGAAACTATTGAGTTTTGATTGAGGTTCCTCAAGTTTGCAGCGAAGCTGTCAAACCTGTATTTCCGAATAGACAGTTACAATTTTCACTAACGCCGAAACAGCGAAACCATCCGAGTATATTGTACACTATGTTATTTACTCACCTAATGACTTAATGGAGTCATTAATTCGCTAACACGAGCATTTGAACTAATTTCCCATAATTTTTTACAGACTTGAGGGTCGAAAATCGTTTTTTTTTCTCGAATTTCATGAACTTTCGACGGCCCTAACATGTTCCATTCAAAATTCGAGATAAAAGAGAAAATTCCTCGGATCTACGAAATTCACTTGAAACTTGGGAAAATGTTTGAAAACTTTTATTTTGCCTTGTGTGACCAAGGACATAATCGGCAAATTACAATGCTTATTGGTCAATCCAAGACGTAATCGACGTTTATTTTCCTTTTCACGACACCGCAAAAATCTAAGAAATTGGAGTACCAATTGGAGACAACGCTACCCCATCGTATATGACACCCTTCTTCTCATTAGTATCATCTGCTACACAGAAAAACATCGTGATTAATGTTCATCGGGATCATCAATTCAATTTTATTAATTTAACTTTCCGGTTTTCGTCACAATCGTCCAAGTAGTTAAACTTATAGTTACATTTTACTGTCAATACATGATCCTGCTCCCTTCGTTCAACAACCTTCACAATTTTAGAAAATTCATTTTCGCTTAAATCTCTCAAAACTAATTCCTCCAATTCCTTGCAACTGCTGCTTATAATTTGTAGAAGCTCGCTATGGTAAGCTGGTACTCCTTCCAAATTGATAGCTTTAATATGTCTATGACGTTCAATAAAGTTTATGAAATAGAAACTTTCATCGTTGGCACGCCTTGAATAGATGTTGGAACAATGCCAAATAAATCGTCTCAAATTGGGGAAGGTGTGCCTCAAAATTGCAGTGCAGCCACATGAATTGAAAATGTTCAATTCAATCAAGGAATCACAGTCCATATTAGACGATGCAATCACTAAGTCACAATCGTAGATCGAAAGTTTGAGCAGCTGTCTGAAGATAGAATTCAATTGCACTCTGACACCTTGAATGCTTTTCAATTCGGAGATTTTGAGATGTTTTAACGTGACATTGTCAGCACAATATTGTGCAACCAAATTCACAACAGCCAGATCCCGGCCTATTTTCAGTGTGGAAAGGTATGGTCCAAAATTCTTTAAAATTCGTTCAACATCCTGCAGAGTGTAGTCACGTCGGTAGTACTTTTTCGATTTGAATTCGTATCCCAATCCAACGCAGTCATCCCAATATTCGATGCCGAATTCCTTTGGAAACACTCTCTGGGTTATTTGTTTGAAACGAGTACACGTCTCTGCCAGAGAGCACAAGTCAATCGGAGTCAATGATTTGTTTGAAAATATTTCGAGAAGACAATCCTCATTCAAATTGTTCAGACACGGCCCAGTAGCATTCGTCCGCCTTTGTTCAGTCGGTAATGTTAACGTAGTCCCATTGCCGTTCGTCTAAAATGCAAAATCAATCTGACTTTTAACACACCAGTGGATATGGCGTCAGACATGTATTATTGCTGACCTGATTATCGATTGCTAGAGAAGATGACAAATCGCTCGATGGAACAAATTCTTGATGCACGTCCATGATATTTTGGTGAAAATTAGGTGGTACAAAAACAGATAAAATCAACGAGTACAAAAGTGGTCAGATGTTTTCCTTCTAGCCGTTTACAATTGAATGGACGAATCCAAAACATGAGTTGGTCTCCGTCTCACAGAAAAGAGAAGAGCACAAAGACGGTTTTCGAAATCTATTCAGGGTCGTAGCCAGTATTCTTTTGATTAATTGTTCACCCGAATGTGAACGACTTTGATCAATTCGCTTCATTATTTCTTCTATATTTTTTGGACAAATTGCATAATATATAATTGATGGTTGGAACTATCGGGACGTAGCGATAATCAGGATGTTAAACAGTTGCAGCACGGCATTTTCACCATTATTACTCCATGGACTCGCATCGGGTACGGGTTGACCCGAGCCGGATTTCAACCCGAATCTGAACTTGACCTGAACCTGATTTTTTTTTATTTCTCGTTCAACCCATATCCCACCCAAACCCGAGTTGATTTGACCTCATTCTGAACTCGACCCTGAACTTTTACTTTCGTGTTACCCGAACTTGACCTGATCTAACCTGAAAATATTAGGTTCAGGTCAGGTTTGGGTCAAATTTGAAAGTTGGCTGATGGCTGCGACAACCGTTTTAAATCGGCAACAATAATAAATCGTCAAGAAAAGCTAGAGCGGCTGGATCTGCTGAATAACTGTTGTAAAACTGAAATAATGTGGTCAAACACATTTGTCTTGACTGTATCCGTAACTTTTTCGTAGCAGAAGAAATTATTCGCCGCAGCCGTTCTGTCATGATGAGTACGTAATTTGTGAATGGCTCCTTTTGCTTTACGAAACTATTTTGCAATCTTACGGTCGTGTTATCTGACTAATCCGGTCATATATAGCAAAAAGCATGGAAAATGAAGTTGAAATCAGTCTTTTGAAAATATTTAAATCAAATGAAGTAATAGATCCGATGGTAAAGATGCTGATACGCTTGCTGGTGTGCCGTGACCTACTGATTGCGGACTTTACTGTTGAAATGAGCCACACTAAAAAAAATCATCGAATTCAACAATTATGTGAGCAATAACAATAACGATTCTGAGACGAGCCATCCATACTCATCGAATTTTTTTTAAATCTACCAAAAACATCCCACACATTGTAAATACACGAATTTATTGTAAAACTCGAAATAAAAGCAAAAACCCAATGAAACGTTTAGGCGACCTATTTTTTTCAATAATCTAATAATTTCCCGAGAATTTTGAATTCAGTTTAAAAATACCAGCGCGATTCTTCCAAAACAATGAAATAACACTTAAGATAGAGATAACATTAGCCAACCTGTAATTCAACATATTGCCCATACACAAGTCATAATCACGTAATTTTCCGAAATCAGGAACAAAAACTTTCAATCGATCAATATCGAGTTGTTATTCCTGTTTTCTTGTCGTGGTCGTTGACTGTCGTTTCGGACATAATGTCAATCTGTCTCGCTCTGTGTGTTCTATTATTTATAGACCGACCGTGGTAATTCAGCCACGTTCATTTGTTATATTATAAAGAAACGGCAGAAATAAACAGATATTCAAACTAGTTGGGTGTTGCATAGTAAAATGCATGTTGAAACAAATGAAGTATTAGATTCTAGATGAGTATGCTAAAAAATACTTCGATCAAAAGAAGTAAGCGATTTGGTAATTATATGCGGTATTGCAGGATACACTAATCTACTAAAGATGTAAATGATTTGATAACTACTGAGTCATAAGGAAAAGATATGTGTTGATAGCGGTCTCTAACAATTTGAAAGAAATCTTCTATGAAGCACTTGACTAGCATGTTTAAAAAAATGTAAGGTCGACGTCCGTCTCATGAAAAAGTGATATTTTAGAAAGAAAAAAACACTTTTTTTTGCCTAGTATTATTGCTTTCCATCTCAAAAGAAAATTTTATAGAAATTATGCAGGTCCATAGCACTATTTCTAGCATTGTCAGAAAAAATACTTGGAGACTGATGGTATCAGAATCTTCCGTACAGACAGGATACTTTCTTGGGTGAGTTAAAACACAATAGATCTAAATGTACACGCTCACATGTACGAAAATTTTAGGGCTCTTTGACGTCACATATACGAGTGTTAATACTAGAAACGGTGCTATGGTAGGTTAAACATAATTTCATCGTAAAATGGCCAGTTTTTATAGCGTGACGTCATTCAATTCATAAAAAGTTTAGCTGCGATAAGATACACATAATGCCCGGTTGTTCGTTTCGGTATCAGCAGACTTCCCACTCGTTTCTTATCGAGGTATATTTGTCTCTATAATTGTGGAATTCCACTTGGCGTTCACCATTTCGTACAATGATGCAATTGAAATGTGAAAAATAAGAAATTAATGAAATGACGACATGATTATCATCGTTCTACAATTAAACGTATACGATCACTGATCCACATTTACAATTTGATTAAATGTTTATAAACTTTTGTAGTACATAAACCGAAGACTTCATTACTATTCCGACATTGTCGCATGTTGAATGGCAAAGTACAACAAATTTCGAAAAATCGAAGGTAAATCACATAAAACACAAATTACTTTGTAATCTTCAGTATTACGCATTGAATGTGTGTTCGTGATCGATAAGTGTGAATGGTTTTATTTCTTCTTTGAATGCGACCGAATCGGAACAGCCGTGTCGTTTGCTGCTAAACAAATTCAGTCATTATCAGGAGTGCTGGTTAACCGATTTAAATCTGGCGCACAAATAAACGAAGGAAAGAAAGAAAAATATTTCGTTTTGCAAAAGAATCAACAAAACAAATTTGTTCGAATAAATTTTAAGTTACTCTTTCTCTCGTGAGTGTGTGAAAATATTTCGTTTATTTGCCGTGCGCAGTGTGACATTTTTTACAATAATAAAAAGTCGCAGAAGAAAACAACAAAAAAAAATGCTAAAAGTAGAATGGGCACCACTAAATGTACCGCTTCGCCGGCGTTTACAAACTATCTCCGTTGCGATCGAAATGTTCTTGGTAGTACTCGGCAATGTTGCTGCCCTAATTGTATTCGGTTTGTTATTGGTAAGTTGAATATGGAGAAATGACGATCCACAATTGTTTCCCAAATATGATACGATGCAAAATGTTATCCGAAATTTTTTGATTATTTTGTATGATTTGTTGAAATGCGTATTGGTATAACATACATGATGACTTAGCAGACATGTTACAGACGACAAGCTTATGACCAGTATTTTTACCAGGTCTATTACTTCCATCAAAGAAAGTGTTTTTAATCTGTTAATTTCATATCTTGTACTTCAATTTGTTTAACAATAATGACCATTATAGCCGCATGTGACAGGTTAAAAGTGAAAAGTCACCACGCTTTAGATACGGTTAAGAGACGGATTTCAATTTTACTGTTGTTGTCATTCGGCTGGCTGGTATCATGTATAGAGAAAGACGCGAACAGGTGTCATAAAGATATAAAAAATAGTCAGCACATAGATAACCCACTCAGTTTAAATATTTAGTAAGCTCGAAGTGAACTTTAACAACGGGATATCATTTCGAAGCGAAACCGTTTATCGTTTCACAGACGATAATCATTATCGAATCTCCTGATTTGGATTTATTAGTGCCCCTTCACACTTTGAGTCCTCAATAAAGCCACTCCTCGGTGTAAAGGCCGCGTCATGTGTAATCTCACGATCGGATACGAAAAGCATCTGTTGTACGACTTTTACGTTTGAGCTCTAGAGAAGGGCATCATAGAGCCTTAGTGTATGTCTGGTCTGTATCGTCACAAATTGTAGAATATTAGTACAAAATGAAGAGTAGCATTTAAACGGCAATGTTTTATTGTAACAACAGGTAAAAAAATATTTTTAAATTCATTCTTCATTTACCACCAATACCTTTCATTCCTAAACCAACTTGGTGGTCTCAAAGTGTCACGAGGCACTGGTATATAGCTAAACTTGCGAAGTGTATACTGTACATAGTATGCACGATCTCAGTTCGAGCTCATCGTTTACTTTTGTCGTTGTTGTCCTCTAACAAATGAAACGACTTAGCTCAAAATAGGTTGTAAGGTTTTTATAGGTCCTATAAAAATGAACGTTCTTCTCTGACTAGTGCTGTCGTACAGTATGTATAAATGAATGTTTAAACAAATGAAGTACAAGATTTTGCATCAAACACTAGACGATACGTATGCATACATGTTAATCATTTCCATTTGATTTTCAGTTTAAAGGAAATACAGTCATTCGAGTGCTGTGCGTCGTGTATATGGGTTTCATGTACTATGATAGAGATGCCGGTAAAAATGGAGGCCGTGGTTTCGGGTAAAATTAAAAATTTCAGCAACAAACAGGCAGTGCTTTCCTAACGTTCATACATACACAGGTCTCAATGGTTTCGCAGCCTAACGATTTGGAGCTATTTTGTTGAATATTTCCCCATCGACTTGGTAAAAACTGTGGACATCGATGCCAACCAAAACTACATTTTCGCCATGTTTCCACATGGTGTGCTGAGTTCCAGTGCCTTTGGCAATTTCAATACGAATTATTCGAAATGGAAAACCTTATTCCCGGGCATCCGATCAAAAATAATGACGCTCGACTTTCATTTCTACGTGCCGTTGTTCCGAGAAGTTGTGCTTGCTTGGGGCATGGGATCGTGTGCAGCTCAGAGTATTAAAAAGCTGCTGAGACAATCGAATGATATTAAAAGCGAGGAAAATAGAGACGGATATACATCGAATGCTGTGCTGATATTTGTTGGAGGTGCTCAAGAAGGTGAATTGTCCGAAATGGCTGTTAGCGATAATTTTCCAGATTTTTTCTTTATCTTAAATTCGGTTTCAGCTCTTTACTGCCATCCACGAAACTACACCCTTGTTCTGAAGAAACGCAAAGGTTTTATTAAATTGGCAATAGCAACCGGCTCATCGTTAGTACCATGCATATCCTTTAACGAAGTGGATATATTCGATCAGCCGGCCAATCCGCCCGGTTCAAAGATGCGAAAGTTTCAAGACTATATTCGCAGTGTTACTGGTGTAACACCGGTTTTGTTCAATGGCCGCGGCTTCTTCCAATACTCTTACGGCTGGCTACCGAAACGTCGTGCTATAACAACCGTTGGTAAGTCGTATGCGACATACATAACCGTAACATGCGCTTATATTAAACTTATTTGTATGGTTCCAGTTGGATCGCCCTTGGTTGTTGAAAAGAATGAAAATCCATCACCGGAACAAGTCGATAAATTACACGATCGGTTTTGCGAACATTTGAATGATTTATTCGAAACGCATAAGGCTAAGTACATTGAGGACCATGAAGAAGTTCATTTGAATATTATTTAGGGCGGCTGTGATGGATTCAATTATACCAAAAATTTACATTAGTTCGTTACACGATCGTTTTTTAAGTAAAAAAAAATTGTTAGTAAATATAGCCTATAAGTTAAACGTAATTTTGTACATTGAACATCCGTTTTGTATACCAAAAATTCTTCTTAATTGCGTCGTAATTAAAACGAAAATTAAGTGAAAATCGACGGTGTTTTCTTTTTGTTGAAAAATTATGATTCACTGCTCGGCTCAGTAATTTGCAACGCCAAATGGTACACGGAAATTTCAGAAGGACATGATTACAGTAATATACTTAGCCCAAAACCTGCAGTCGATTTGCCTAGCAAACGTAAATCCGCTAAACTTTGATACTGGCCTACAGGTTTGCAAATCTACATCAGAGGCACCGGTACTTAGCTAAAATTGTAGCCTACATTTGTGTGCCTCATATTTCACTTTTGATGATATCTTTCCATCAGAAGTTCCTTAGAGGCTCTAGGACTAAATAAATCCGGACATAATAACTCGAGTATACTAGGATCTAGTCGTATAGTTGAGTATAGTTGAATATACCTTCGGGCACTGTTAAGGAGTCAATTCTAGCTACCGATTTATCTTCAACGTAAATTTGCAGTCTTGAAGTAACGAATCTTTCTGCTACAAATTTTTGGAAGTCTTAATGTGTAAGCATATGAGTTGGACGAATCCTTGCTTTCCTACTTTCGCCTTCGGCTCGGATATGCAAACTCTACCCTTGTCAAAATAACAGTTTTCAAACCTTGGCGCTTAAGCATACACTTGTGAGTTCCGCTCGTATCACAAATTGATCCCTCATGAATGACTTTCGCAGGGCCCAATGTTATTATTAACTATTAATTGACAGTTTATAGTCGAAAAAGTCTCAATAAGAAATGGAGCACGATCAATTTGAAAAGAAAGGACCAAGTCCAACCAAAGGGAGAAAAGTTGAACCAAAACGGACTTCAACAGACTATGAGAAGCTATCAGCTGCAGATTTAAAAGAAGAAGGCCATTCTTCGAAGGCCAACTCGGAAAGACCTCGTTGCCGGCTGTTTGGATCAACGAAGCGTAAGTTGTGATCTATAATATAAAACACAAAGACGGTGCACCTCATCTCACCTCGGTGCACCACGGTTCACCTCGGTGCACCACGGTTCACCTCGGTGCACCACGGTTCACCTCGGTGCACCACGGTTCACCTCGGTGCACCACAGTTCACCTCGGTGCACCATGGGCTACCCGATGAGTCAGTGGACCAAACTCGCTAGGGTGTCTTTTTAAAACGACAGGTCAGCGAAAAAGTTCTTTGAATGCGCCCCAAGATACGGTGTGGTAGACCTCTTTACTTTAAACACAGTGGTACCTCGGCCTCCGATTGGTCAGAGGGCCATACCTCCGAGGATGTCTTTCAAAAACGAGACAGCCGTCAAACAGCAAGGAGCCGTCCCCTCCACAACAAAAAATTGTTTACTCATAAGTCTTGCTTCATCTAAGTAGAACAAAGCTTAACTTACGTATTTGAAATTTCACAGTGGAGTAACAGATATTCCAGGCGATTTTCTGATATTGGATCAATTGAATTGTACAGTCAAAGTCACTCATACCTCTTCAATCAGAGGGATGCAATATCGAGACATCTTACACCTAACGTCACCTTGCGAGTTCAAACTTATATAAAATCATCTCTTTGGTAAGAGCTACAAAATACATATTAAAAGTCCTTATTTAGATTGAGAATATTTCTCACATACTAACTATGATAATGTCTTTTTATATCGATAGATTTTGATAGATTTTTTATCTAAGGCCTCTGAGCATGATTTGCGAATACCAAACACGACCATAAGTTCTTCTTCGTTTTCTTCTTAATTTTGTTATTAAAAACAACGAAAACCACCGTGGCTATAAGCAAGTAATCTACCGAATTTATCAATAATTTTTTAGTCCAAGGTAAATTTTCTTTTCAATGGAAATTTAAATAAGCAAATCATGTATGGAAATTAACATAAACGGAAAATACTTGTGTCACCTACGATTCGCGGATGATAGTGGTTTGATAGCAACAGATCTGGACCAAGCACAAGACATGTTACAAAATTTGTACGAAGAATCAAGCAAAGTCGGTCTCAAAATGAACTTATCGAAAACAAAAATCATGATAAACATGGATGATGACAGGGACATTCGGAAAACATAGGATGATTTTTAAAAGCAAAATTAACAACAGTGGTGAAGAGGAAAATTGTTGATTCGTGTGTCCTACCAATGCTGACGTATAAAGAAACATTAACACTAACGAAAGCATCCGAGAACAAGGTCAGAGTAGCACAAAGAGCAATGGAATATAGTATGCTTAGGATTTCCCTAGAGATATCAGTGAATTGGGCAGGACACATTGCGAGAATGACAGCCGAACGTTGGACCAAAACCATAATGAATTGGAGACCACCAATGACACAACCAATATGCAGGTCCCAGAAAGATGGACGAACTCCGATCAAGCTAATGGTGGGGACAAACTGGCAGTAAATGGCTATGGATCGTTCTGAATGGAAAACAAAGGAGGGGGCCTACATTGAATGTAGTACATTCAGCAGTGAATATCAACAGGATGATTAAGAAGAAAACGAAGAAGAACTTATTCGCAAATCATGGTCAGAGGTCTTAAAAGGAAAATCTATCAAAATCTATAGATATAAAAAGGCATTATCGTAGTTACTATGTGAAAGTTATTCTCAATCTAAATAAGGACTTTTAATATGTATTTTGTAGCTCTTACCAAAGAGATGATTTTATATAAGTTTGAACTTGCAAAGTGCCGTTAGGTGTAAGTTAGTTGTGTCCGTTATTAAATAAAATTAAAATTAATATCATCAGTACAGCCCGGCTTAAGGCCGGGAATCAGTGCTAGTTTTTTTTGATAAAAACAAAATCCCGGCCATTTAGCGGTGTGTTGTGCAATGAAGTGTTGTGATCATGTATCGTATGTCCGTTCGTTTGCAAAGTATCGCACGAAAGACTGAAAGACTTATCAAATGAAAATCTTTAAGCAAAGAAATGCATGAATTTCAATGTGTACGTCTGCGATTTATTTGTACGTATTTTACACAGAATTCGAAAAATATTTTCCTTCAAAAAAACTTCTTTTATTGAACGACGTAGACTGCGTGGAAAAGGATTCTCTGCATGCATTTGATACTGTTTCCTGCTATTTGAATGAAATATTCGAAATGTTATACGAAACGTTACAGATTTGACTCTATAAAGTACTGTTGAACAATTCAAAGAACCAGCAATTCAAAACCAATTCACTCTATCCATCCATAGTTACCACTTGAGAATAACATTACGATAAGTGTCCGATAATATGAGTATTCTACGCTCCATATAATATGAATGAAAAACGTGAATTGGATTGAAATTATCGATGTTTGTTTTCCAACTAAATCAGCCAGCCGGTCGAAGGATCTTTTTTCTTTTCTTTTATTAACTTGTTACCTATGATCTGTTACCGATGACAACTTCACCGATCATCGACAAGGTCTGACTAAAACAATGTTTAAAACAAGGCATCAGAACAGTCGGAACGTTTGCTGCGACTTAGCCCCGTACGACCCGTAATCCTATTTCGTCCGTAACCATAATACGTCCGCAGCCGTAATACGCCCGGAACCCTAATACGTCTACAACCCTCTAATGCGTCTGTTACCAAAATGCAAGTCAAGTTGGGCATGGTCAAATTTACTGAAAGTGTTCATTTTTAAAATTGCGCATAGCGCAATGACGAAAGCCCGTACGAAGTACCTCTCAAACAAAACCAACAATTTACAATATTATTTTAGAAACCCAACATTTTTTGCCAACTTTCTATTAGGTATTCAATTATCTCTCAAATGAAACAAAAACTAGCAAAATCAGATGAGATTTACTCGATTTATGTGCAAAAAACACTTAGGGCCGAGTAGCGGCCTTAGTCCAAGGGCCCAAATTTGAAACTTTTTTCGCCACGTTCTTTTCGGTATTCAATTACCTTCCATAAAAAACTAAATCTGGCAAAATCGGATGAGATTTACTCGATTTATGTGCAAAAAACACTTAGGGCCGAGTAGCGGCCTTAGTCCAAGGGCCCAAATTTGAAACTTTTTTCGCCATCATTCTTTTCGGTATTCAATTACCTTCCATAAAAAACTAAATCTAGTAAAATCGGATGAGATTTACTCGATTTATGTGCAAAAAACACTTAGGGCCGAGTAGCGGCCTTAGTCCAAGGGCCCAAATTTGAAACTTTTTTCGCCATCATTTCTATTCGGCATTCAATTATCTCTCAAATGAAACAAAAACTAGCAAAATCAGATGAGATTTACTCGATTTATGTGCAAAAAACACTTAGGGCCGAGTAGCGGCCTTAGTCCAAGGGCCCAAATTTGAAACTTTTTTCGCCATCATTCTTTTCGGTATTCAATTACCTTCCATAAAAAACTAAATCTAGCAAAATCGGATGAGATTTACTCGATGTATGTGGAAAAAACACTTAGGGCCGAGTTACGACCTTTGAGCCCTCCCAACAAGCGCGCGTTGCATCCTACACAAAAACAATGTTCAGCAACTTTGTTCTACTCGTCAATACCTTTCATTTAAGTTAATTAATTTATGCTAATATTTTGTGTGAGCTTCGATCCAATGTCATTTACCTAAAGACAAAATAATAATGTGAAATCATAATCGGAACCGGCATGAGAACTACAAAATGATGGAAATATTTTTGTCACTAGCCAACGCACTTAGCGCAAGAATTCCTTTTAAAATTTTATTTAAATTTAATTCTGTAAAAGTTTCTGAATCGAAAGAATTTTACTGGGAAGCTGTTTTTGCTGAGAAGATTTAATTGCAAGTAGAAATCTTTTTTTTTCTGTTAAGTTGTTACGAAGAAACAGCGTAAAAAATAAAATTTTTAAGGCTCGGAAACGATTTTTTGAGTATGATATAATGCAAATATTAACGTCCAAAATTTACACTTTTCTGTAGTCATATCATAAGATATCACAGGAGTAACCTTTGTAACACAGGAGTGCTAAAAAGTTCGAGTTGAAAATATTTCGTGTTTTCACCTCTAACGAAAAGTCATGCTAGACATCAAATAGAAATGTAGAAATATTATCTGCGAATAGTAAATATTTCATGATTAGAAAGAAAAGCATTTTACTTGGATTACATCTATTGAGGTTACGAGCAACTTTAAGATTAATGTGCCAGAAAAGATTTTTCTTCTATTTTTCCGTTCACTTTCAGCCATGTCTAGTGAGATGGACCACGGTTAACACACTAATCTAAATTTAGTTGAAAGTTTTGAATTAAGTTTAAGATGTTTACTTCCGTACAACATAAAAATGACTCAGCTTTTCGAAATTGGTTGATAATGTGAAAAACCTTTAGAAAAGTATTCTTCTTAAGTTTTATAACGTCAAAAACCTTGAGGATTTCTAACCTTGCCGTAGGATAAAACTAAATAACGTCTGACAATAACCCTTATTTTAGGCGTAACTTTAGAATATTTCGCCAGAAAATTTGGTACACAAGAGCGGGTCGAATTTTTTGTGGGTCTTACTGGCAATCTTCTACGTCATATAGAAAAAAGAGAGGAAACACACTAGCACCTTACTCGTGTGCAAATGACGGGAAATTTTTGTTAAAAAAATCGGTTAAACGTTTTCGTTACCGGAAAATTTTGACTCGGATAACAGGATTCATACCTTGCATACGCGAGATCCTATACCTGAAATTAGGGAATAAACACCAAAATCATAATAAAAATCTCCTTACTTCAAACTCAAATAGATACTCTTTAGTCTTAGATAATAATCTTCAATACAATTCGATTCACACAAATGAAATTGATATGGCCAAAGTTCTGTTGTCGGCAACATTCTGAATGCATAAATAACTCGTGAAATTCAATATCAAGAATCGACTCGATGTAGAAATAAACCTTCATGATTTTGCGTTGTTGATGTGGGAGCACTTGTATGACTTCGGTAAATCCATGTTACCTGAACGCTGTTTTCTTATTTGGTCATTCAGAGTTTAACTGTAGTCTAGAACTATTGTTCAAAATCATTTTCTCGTAGTGAACATTCAATGATGTCCAAAGAAATTCGAAATAATCGAAATGATTCGATGAAAATTGTTATTGTGGGTGGTGGACTGGTACGTTATGCAAGGAACACATAATTTACGAGATTTTATAAAAATTATTTTCATGTATCATTAGGTAGGCTCTCTAGCCGCTTTGCATCTGGGAAAAAGAGGATACGAAGTACATTTGTACGAATATCGTGAGGGTAACTCATTGAACCTATAACTTTCTATGCGAAAAAAATATCTACAACTGGTGCATCCCTTCAGATATTCGTAAATCTCAACTGGTAGCCGGACGCAGTATAAATCTAGCATTATCAGCCAGAGGCAGGAGAGCATTAACTGAAGTCGGTTTAGAGGATCGTCTTCTTGATCATGGGATACCGATGCGGGGACGAATGTTACACGACATCAAAGGTCGCACAACGTTCGTGCCATATGACCGAAACACAAGACAGGTATGCCTTTCAAGGACCACTAATTGTTATATCTGTTATCGACAGCTTTATAACACAAATAAGCGTAGAGCTCAGACTTGTTCGGTTTTTTAAAGTAAAAATGACTGTTCTTTCTAATGAAGTAAAAGGGCTTCGATTCGAATCATATGAAGTGACAGATTAGATGTTTATGTACTATAGTAGTGCATGCTCTCTGTAAACGCTTAAGAATATAAAGAACTCTGACGATAACTTATTTTTACCGTTTTAAGTGCATCTATTCCGTCGGAAGGAAACATTTAAACGAGATTCTTCTAACTGGTAAATCAAGCTTTCCTTCAGATGTGGCAAGAGACTTACTTATAAGCTTTGGTTTTCTCCTTAGCTACCGAGAATTATCCGAATATTCATCTTCATTTCAATAACAAATTGACGTCGGCTAAACTCAAACATGGTGAACTGAACTTTACCAAGTAAGAAAAACACTAATTTGCGACTCTCCAGTTTTTAGCCTCGCACGAAGTACACAATCCGAAATTGAATAAATTCAAGAATTTTTTCCGAGTATATCTCGTAGGCTTGACTATAGCCAGAAAATAAATTTCCACTGTTCCACTTCGTGCGAGGCTCCCAGACTGAACTTTTTTCACATAAGTCTTCTTGCATGTAGTCCAAATACGAAAGAGACTGTCCAAGTAAATGCTGACCTAGTAGTAGGCTGCGATGGAGCTTACAGTGCTATAAGAAAACACATGCTTCAGCAACATGGATTCGATTACAGCCAAACCTACATCGAGCATGGATATATTGAGCTCTGTATACCGTCAAAGGATAACGAGGTGAGAATGATGCGATAAATATTTGAACTCTATCTTATTGACACCGTTCATTGCATGGTATCGGTAACATAGTTCGCAATGCCAAAAAATTTCCTACATATCTGGCCGCGAGGTAAATTCATGATGATAGCCTTGCCGAATCAGGTAAGATGAAAATTTTCATAAAAAATCGATTCGTAAACTCACATGCATCCATATCAGGACAAAACATGGACTGTGACGCTTTTCATGCCATTTAAGAATTTTGAAAAACTGAAATCGTCGCATGATATTCTGCTGTTTTTCGAAAAATATTTTGCTGATGCTATCCCGTTGATTGGCGAGAAACGGCTCATAGAAGATTTTGCGAAAACGAAACCTCAACACTTAGTTTCAGTAAAGGTTCGGACACAACGCCCATTAAAATTTAAGAAACGACGAGCATTCATGGGAGATTAAAATAATTTTTTAGTGTCATCCGTATCACATCGACTCCAAAGTACTGCTAATGGGTGACGCAGCCCATGCAATGGTTCCGTTTTTCGGACAGGGAATGAATGCTGGTTTCGAAGACTGCACTTTGCTCAGTCAAATTCTCGATAAAAATGGTGACGACTTAAAAGCTACATTGGCTGAATTTAGTGAGACACGATGGGAAAATGCACATACCATTTGTGACTTAGCCATGTACAACTATGTAGAGGTGCGCAATAATTACCAGAAATTTATTGGGAATGTGAATGTTAACACTTTGTTGCTGAATTATGGAATTGTAGATGCGCGACTTGGTCACAAGATTTTCATTTCGAGTTCGAAAGTCCGTTGATGACTTCTTATTTTGGATGATGCCGAACAGATGGATGCCGCTGTACAATTCTGTGTCCTTCTCTCACATGCCGTATAAAAAATGTTTGGAGAATCGGAAGTGGCAGGATAATGTAGCGTGTTGCGCAACATGATTTGTATTTTTGTCGAAGTTATTATTTGTTACTTTCAGATCCTTAATCGTACAATGTTGTCATTAGCTGGAGCTTTACTCGCTACCGTGACCTACGCCTGCGTTGCTTCCATTAAATATTCGATTTTCTGTAATTGACTGATTTGCTTATCGATGGACGACAAAAATAAAGTACTAGATTGAGTATAATGTGTGCTTTGATTGCAAAATACAAGATTTTTTAGTCTTTCACACACGGCTATTCATCTGTTATCGATAACGACGACAAAAATAATGACAAGCTCAGGGTAATATAGTCATTTATATAGTAAAATGCATGTTAAACAAATTGAAGTACAAGATTTGAAATCAACAGATTAAAAATACTTTGATCATGTTAGCAAGCATGTTAGTCTATCTTTAGGTAGAACTATTTTTAAAATTACCTCTGCCTGCCTTCAATGTACTTCATTAGTTCTACATCCAAATCTTCATCAAAATGGACGTATGTGCCCCCATTAATATTCATATTGAACCGACATAATTTTTATGCTGCCCAACAATCATAGATTTCCATCATACTCGCACGTATCGACACGCACACAGGGAAAACCCCGTACCCATCTTTGTTATTTTTCCATCATCGTTGATCTATTTTTGGAGAAATGTCTGACGATTATCCAACGATTCATATAGACACGATCGCCTATAATATTCCCCAAGGCAATGAGCAACAAGTGTGGTTTAAATTGACGGAATTAAAATGCACAGGGCATGCGTATGAAAAATTGAAAACCGAAAAAGAAAACAGATTTTAATTCAATCAGTCAGATCTCGTCGCGACGTCTTTAAAAAAACGGTCAGTTACGAGCGGGCTTTTCAAGTGAGCGGATCGAACTATCCATCGTCCGCGACAAAAAAACGTTCGATATGATCTATTCGCGAATCAAATTCCTTTTTCCACTTCTGTGCTGTGTGATACTGGCACTTGTCTGTGTTCCGGGTAGTGTGGAATGTGCAAAGAAAGCGGCTACCCCAGTCGCACCACCACCACCAGTTGTCCATGAACCAGTTATTGAAGAAGTTACACAAAAGCAACTAGAACGAATCTTACAGGAAAAGGATTACGTAGCCGTTTATTGGTGTAAGTGAAAAATAATGGGTGAATCTATTTTCATCGACGGCAGTCAGTGCTTTCTAAAATAAAATAAATAAAAAAAAGAAGAAAAAAAAAAGAAACGAAAACTGTTCTGTTACATGTGTATTATATATGTGTGAAATCTCATATTATGCGTGGTTACGTAATTTGGTAACGATTTAAAAACGAAAAAATTGCTCAAAAATATTTAATTTTCACGGTTCCTTTCACGAAAAAAAAAAACTCGAGTTCTTTTTGTTGTGTCGTTGTGACTTAATAACACAAATTTAGAACACAGTGGAATTTGATTTCAGCCAAAAGGATAATATCTTAAGCCGCTCAGCTCTCTACCAAGTACAATTTTAATGATTGAAGTTATTTTTAATTCAAAATCAGCATGTAATGCTCACCGTTCGTTCATTGATCAATCTCTTTTAATGCAAATATAGCAGGAGTCGGTATATACTATGCGGTTAGTTTGTCAAGAGGTTTTTTTGGTAATCTAAGAAACGGCGGAATCATTAAACGTGGTCTCACGTAGAGTGAAATGTATGGCAAAACCAGTGAAGTAAAAGATGTTGCACCGAACACTAAGCTATCGCTTTTGTGAACAAATGGAGTAACAGATTTAGTCGTTATTATGATCACCTTTGCCGATTAGAAGTGGCGACACATGACATTCTGGAGACGTTACTAATAGTTGATTTTCCGATCAAAGATGTCATTTAAATAGTTTACTCAACAGGATATTCTTCTAAAATCTCAGCACGTTAAAATTCGTGAAAAAAATGACTCTTCCGATTTTGTCTGGGCTCTCTTTCACCTAAAAGAGTACGCACAAACTATTTGAATGACACCTAACCTGTTACATACGGCAAACATATGACCTGTATTATTATCGGGTCTATTACTTCCATCGATCAAAGTATTTTTAACAGGTTGATTTCAAATCTTGTACTTCAATTTTTTTTTACATGTATTTCCTATATGGTAGACAGCTGCATTTTGGTAATTTTACTGTTCACACCATACCCATGCTCAGCCGAACATAATCATGCCCATCCTACGGTTATGATTCGAATCTGAACCTGAGTAGGTACGGTGATAAATTGTGAGCATTCAAAAATTATGAGTTTGAACAGTAAGTTTCTTCGGTCTTTTTATGAGTTTGAACAATCGTTGGACAATCTAGGTGTTCACGTTTTAAAAATTGAACTAATTCATATAAAAAGAAGCATGAGTTACGTTTTAGATCATTTAACAGCAAAACCGCATTTTTCCACTACATACGAGTACACAATGGGGATTCATACGGATTTCATTGACTTGCTTCATTGTATTGGCTTCAACTGTAACAGTACAGTCAATCAATCTTAGTCTATAGACAAATGGGCACCAGTAAACTCTTTTTCCAATTTAATATAGTAATTGATCACTGATAATCAATCACCGAACAAATCGCAGTTTTAAATGTCGATAGATTCTGTTTATATTGGGACATTGTAGTTACCCAAGAATGTAGACTGTAGACATTCAGACATATAGAGAGTTTATTAGTGTTATAACAATACGAGGAAAACTGCGTATGGGTTGGGTAACCTTTAATTAAAAATAATACACGCAGGCGCGCATGGATGAATGAGCCTCAAACATATAGCTCATCAAATCATCAACAGTGAAACGAAATTATGTTTTAACCGTCTTATCGTGTAATATGCGTATATAAATGTGAAAATACTCTGAATAATATTAAGTCATTTCTGATGGCAGAATGCCCAATGACAAATTTAACGTAGAAATGAATTTGACCATTCACACGACCATAAATTTCTTCGATTAAAAAAAAAACAAATTTTTAATAAAATTTCCATGTCTCATAAAATGTTCCTATTCAACATTTAGCGTTTGTTTATTATTACGAAAATTTATAACTTTTCGAGTAACTGGAACGGAAGATCCAACTTTTATCGAATATTATTCTGACATAATTCTAACTTTAAACAATCGAATCGACTTACGTAGTTGGTAAAACTAGATTGGAATTACCTATCATGGCCGGAGTGGCTACCAAAAAAACCGAATAAAATTTGAAAAGTGCCATGAAACTCAATTTTTTTTATATAAAAGTGCAACAGGCCGTTTGGAAAATGCCCAAACTCCTAACATGGCCAGTCCGGGTTTGCTGAAAATCCTTCAGTTAAATTTAAATGATCCTCATTTACTTTACTATCAGCAATCAAGCATTACAACACTTTGAATATCAAATTATGTTTGTACAAAGAAATGACAGATATGTGTCCATCACTGTCAAAACAATCTCAACAGATGACAAGCATATCACTATTTGAAGCATTCTAGTTGCATTAGTGCAGTTGCAGTATGCATTTACCGACATAAGTCTGTTGGTGGACGTTTAAACGTTTGATATTAGATGTAGAATCATCAACATAAAACTTACGAATTTCGAGTTTTTTTGTGTGCTGATTCTAATGAATCATTAATATTAACTTTGGCTCCTTTAAATTTTCTCAAGGTTAAGACAATTTCTATTCTAAAAATTGTTTCCAAACCTTAGAGTGTATAAGAGTTGCAAGATATAGCCTGTCACTGTCAAAATTGTTCCTCAATCGTATTTTTGTTCCATTTTCCGTGGCACTGCTTGATGCATTTTATTTATGAAGCGGCAGAACACTTATAATTACGATATGATGCCTCACTCTCCTTCTTACCTTATAAAACTATCTTAGAAACGGTAATCTTATCACACATATACAAAGTGTACGTATCAATAACTTCATACATTTACACACATTAAGAGCACATTAACCGTAGGTTATCACTTATTTACTTCATCACTGTCGATAAAAGATGATTAGCCACCCATATTCTCCATCTATATGAAACCAAAAAAGGTTGACCCCAGAGGACTTTAGGCAAGGTCAGAAAAATTTTTATTCTGAATAATTGGTTCGAAGTGTGAAAGATGAAATCAATTTACACGAAATGATAGAAACAAAGAGGAACAGCAGTAACAGCCTGGAAGCACGACACCCCATCTGGCTTAGGTGCAGCTTAAATTCCACCCAATTATTCTAAAAGCTTAGATACAAAATATGGGATTGTTTGCATGGGTATAGGCAGTAGAATAAAACTTTCCTTCATCTACTGTAAGTTGAAAATATTCATAATTCTCAATAATGTATGAAGGGATGTGTGAAAAGTGTATGATAGTGTCGTTTTTTCTGCTGCTCAATTCGGGAGCTGTTAACTTGTGGGACTAGATTTTAATGTACAAGAAAACAAGTATCCCAGAAGTCAGCAGTTCCGCCAAGTGCCCTATTGTAATATTAAATCTATTGATGTGAATGATCACAACAGTGTTGTTTAACGTCAAGCATTTCTTAGCTTTACAACGAAAGAAACCGTAATAATATTTGGTAGAGATGCTTACAGTATGTTCTGATTGGAGCTAGCTTTCTTACTCGAAGTCTGAATCTGAGTCCCTAAAGTCTTTTTCCACTTAAAGCAGGGTAAATTAAAATGATTGATTATGAGGATTTTTAGCGCATCATGATTTGAAAACCAGTATAGGACAAGTATAATAACGAGCTTTCGAACAATTTGTTCACAATGTTTATTCAGTGTATTGAATATATTAAGTTACAGTTACATTAAGCTGTCTCCGACATTTGGTAACTCTCTCCTTTCAAAGTTAATCGACCGCGAACGCCAACTGTGGCAGTCATCTCCCCTTTAACACGCACAACAACACAGTCACTTTTCGTTTCAAGAATATCTCCTTCAAAGCCTGTATATTCAAGTTGTTTTCGAATCATATCGCCGGTAGCTGGCACATCATGAACAATATCATCATACTGGGTTACTCGTTGGGTTTTTCCGTAAACCTGGACTGTCGCCTTGAAATCCATGCGTACATCTTTTATTATATCACACCACCCTGATACGTTTACGTTAGTGTACGCCGGCACCTTGACGTCATATACCATTAGAACCGATTTACTCGTTGAACTTTTCCAGTTTTGGTTTGCACCCAATTCTACTTCGAATTTGTTTTCAATTTCACCTGCAGCCACAAGTGGTATTCCTACTGAGCCGCTGACCTTAAAAGCGGTTTTAATTGACTGCTTGAAACCGTAAGAGAACTCGTTTTTTACTATTTGCGTCACTTGAACTAGTCGGCTCGAAGTTCCTGGACTGTTGTTCTCTATTTTTATTGCGTCCATCAGAGCTTGTTGGCTTGTATGCTTTTTAATCATGTCTTCAGGTACTTCATCAAATTGTAAGTTGGTTATTTTCAGTTCCATTACGATGGATGGGGCAAATGAGTAAGGAAAACCGTCTTGGAAACCTTTTTTCATAAACAGAGCTTCCCGATGATTGGGATATGATACTTGAGACAAAGTACTGCCATCATGCCAAAGTGTAACACGATTCTTATCTTTGTCATCGGTAATAAATTTCCACGTCTGATCGGCAAGCTAGAATGAAATTTCAATTGACAATGAGATTTCTGTTTGAAGGAATTATTTTGAGAATTTGTTTTTGCACACTTTCGTCATCTCCAACGGGAAATATTAGAAATATTGCCGACAAAAAGCAACTTTTACTTAATTACTAAAGAAAAAATCATCACAGTCGACATTACCTGTTTGTGGACAATCTCATTCCATAGAGTTCGAAATCCACCTATACTTAACCATGTCTTGTCAGTGCTCCACACACGTTCTATGATTTGTTTAGTCTTAGCATTCCTCAGTATAATCTCGCCTGCTAAACGTGACCGATCTTCACTTGGACGTTCAATAATCCAATCTGAATCCGTTTCGTTGTACCACTTTTGGTCATCACTGTTACACATTACAGCTATTTGATTCGATATAGCCAATATGCCTTTAAAATGTTCCGAAAACCAGTACACAAAACAGCCTGGCTTCGTTTCGTCGAACCATTTGTACGGTAAGTTGAAAAACAGATTCGTGCCAGGAACTGGATCTAAAGGTTTTAGTGCCGGAGTTGGGCCAAACAAGGGCCGAACTTCATCATTGAGACCATCTGCAACGTTTCTGAAATTTTACACGATTCTTAAAATAGAATAGACGTGAAGACCGTATTTACTTACACTTCGGGTGAATCGGAATGGACCAACGTTAAACCCATAAATAGTAAAGTCATGATGAGCGGTATACATGACATTGTAATAAGTTTCACTGCTCACGTACTAAAAAATCTAGAAAATCAACAACCGACTGATTGACTATATCTTTCCTGAATTATCGTTTCGACTAAGCAATGTTCTACTTATATACCCTCTACAATTATTGAAAAATCAGGACTTTTATGTTGCGTAATGTCGATTACGAATAATTACAAATCCGTCAAAATGTAAATATTATTCAGATAATGCAATCTGTTAGAGCAGGGCCGTAGCTAAACCGTAAATTGTGTGCTGGACGAGCGACAAGTAGTGATTAGGTTGAACAACGTCGATATCTGGAAGTGTAATGTGAACTCAATTAGATAATTAAATAATAACAAGCGGAGAGAGCTAAGTTTTTTTTAAATCGAAAATCATAAAATATTTTATTGCATTCGCGGTGTGATTACCCGAAAAATTACTTATCTAGAGCGCTAATTCATACATTAATAGTTTGCTGTCAAAACAGTCATATGTTGTTGTCTCGTTTTCGCTCATGCAATAAAGCATTGTATTTCATATGGAGTAGGATTCTCGTTGTCGCTCGAGGATCCTACTCCATATGAAATAAAGTACTATGATACTACGAGCAGTGCGTTGGTAAAGCACAAAACAGAAAATGTGTCGGTTGTCAAAATTCTATGCGTGTATTCTCAATCCTCATAAACAGAAAATAAAAATCAAGGTATGCTTTTGTTAAACAAAATGTGAGGATTACAAATACAAACCAGAACTAAAAACTCCCAAATTAGAAGTATGTCTTTCAAAAAACTTATAATTACTTAAGAACTTTTTATTGCAAATGTTATAAAAGATTGGTCGCTTGATAACACCAAGGTTTTTATAGAGGACGTTACACTTCACAGATCACTGGGGCAGTGATCGCAAAAATGCCCTACATAGCAAACCTTGGATGTGTTTATTTATAACTAAAACTTCACTCATAACTCAGCATTTACTTATAAAATAGTACATTTTCTACCTTGGTGTATATTTCGAGAATAACTTCGTATGTACAATTGTATATAACGAGCGCCAGCGAGTGTATATACAATTGTACATAAGAAGTGATTCGAGAAATATACACCAAGGTAGAACAATGTTTTATCTCCTGCAAGCTGATATTTCATACATTAGCGAAATAACCACAAAAATTTGGATTTAAAATTAATTAATTAAGCATGTTGTTTTAAAACGCATTCACAACAAAAAAAACATTTTATCTTCCATGTGTGACTATTTCATACATTACTCGTTTCTGTATATAAACTCTAAGACATACGTTAATTCTGGTTTTCTAGGGATATAATTCTATTATTACTCTTCTAGGGTAAATTTTATTTCCGTTTTTTTTATTTTGAAGAAAAAAACCAGTGACCCGACGGAGATTCGAACACGGAACCTCCGACTTATGAACAAACTACGCTAACCATTTGACCACAGAGTCTTCGGGTATATCAGATATACATACCCTCATGATTGTCTTATGCCGCATTGTGCGACTCAATTTATAAAGTATATAAGCAACATGTACTGCAAAATGTGTCGCGTGTATGTGTGAATGCCATGTTGGAATTCGTTTAGAGCGAAAAATAATCAAATTTTGATGAAACGGATACACTTCATTCAAAAATTTCTTCTTTTTTGTTTTACCTCAAGATTTCTGTAAATTATTTAGTGTTCCGATTGAACTTATCTGCCGAAAAATATGCCATCGCAAATGTGGTGTAAAAATGTGTAAAAAAGCGTAGGGTCTCAGTGCTCAGCAGAAATTCGTACGAATGAAAATCAACTTACGATAAAGAGATGAGCATAGTTTATTTGCAATTTATTTTAATAAAATGAATAAATAAAAAAAAAATGTTTGGTGAGGGAAGAGAACTCACGACCTCATGCATAAAAAGTTCACGCTCTAGCCAATTCGGCCACTGAGATTGATGATTCCACTTAGTTTTGTTGTCATGAAACCCCACATGTATGTAGAACATAAAAGCAATGAACATAGATGCTCGCATAGATGTGTTAGTAAGTCTGTCGCAGGTAGTCCGATCAATTTAAAAAGTGCACGACAAAATGTCGCGTGTGTATGTTTAGAACGAAAAATAATCAAATTTTGACTAAACGGATTCTCGTTATTCAAAATTACGTTGTTTAGTGTTTTATATCAGGATTTCTGTAACGTTATTAGCTTTTCAATTGTACAAATATCTGCCGAGAAATGTGTCATTGCAAATCAATATGACAAAAAGGCTAAGGTCTCGGTTTACAGCAGATATTCATTCGATTGAAAATCTACCTACGATACCGGAGATCAGTTTATTTACAATTTTTTGATAGAAGATTGAAAAAAAAAAAACAAACAAAAATGTTCGTTGTGAGAATAGAACTCACGATCATGTGCATAAAATTGACGCGCTCTAGCCGATTCGGCCACCGAGACTTACGATTACGTCTCGATGTTGCCATGATTTTGCTTGATTGTCACACATGATGCTTGTGTACTAGATACACCAAATATTTCAGTGGTGTTTGTGTTTGTATGTCTTCGAGTTTATATACAGAAACGCTGAATGTATGAACTAGTCACACATGGAAGATAAAGCATTGTATTGGTAGGCGAGAAAAATTCTCGAATCACTTCTTATGTACATATTGTATACACACGCGTTCGCTACGCTCACTTGTTATATACAATATGTACATACGAAGTAATTCTCGAATTTGTCTCGCCTACCAATAAAGTACTAATACAGAGAATCCTTTATTTACTTACTCACACACATATACTATCCACCTCAACATTTCGTTCAAATCACATCATTCCGACTACTCTGATTATTTGATCGATGTAGAAGTGACTAACGAACCACTACCGACACCAATTGCATCGAGTTATGTGATTTGTTGGCGTAGTGGTCAGCATGTTTGGATGATATGCTGCTGGTCCCGTGTTCGCTTCCGCCGTTCGGCGATTTTTTTTTTTTTCAAATATGTAGATGGAAAGTAAATTTACCCTAGGTGGGTTATGTGTGAATTATCCAATCGTATAGGCTGTGGTTATGTATGTGTTTGTGTTTATATGCAGAAACGCGTAATGTATGAAATATCAGCTTGCAGGAGATAAATTCAATTATCAACCTAGTTCTATCTTATATACAAATAACAAATTTAATCCAGCGCCGTAGCTAAAGTGATTAGAGCCTGTCTTAATAGTAGATTTGTAGATTATCATCATATAAGTTGTGGAGGTTCATACAAAAGGTCATTTTATCGTGCATTTGATGATAAAAGCGCGAAAATTTTACCATTAATAAAGATTGAAATTTTGAGCATTTTTGATGAGTTTCTGTGAAGCAACTATTAAAGCTACAGAGACAATATGGGGCTCAAATGAAAGCTGAAGTTTTTTTTTAGTGGAACAAAATTTCCAAAATTTTTCGTTTTTTCGGCAGTTTTTCCCTGAAAATTCAAAGAAATGTATTATTTAGTCTCCAAGATTCGTATCTCGCAGATCAAATCATTAGTCTCGAAGTGGCACATATAAAAAGTCATTCCAGCGGCTTAAACGAATCCTAACTTTTTTCTAACACTCTGGTTGAACAGGTTCAAAATCTCTGGAAAGAAAATCGAGCTTCCAAGTTGAAAGAACCCTTACAGTCCATAACACCTCAAGGGTCTCGTACCTTATGAATTCCTCGTTTTCAATGAATTTCACACATTCCACTCAGCTCACACTCTGTATCAGTATGATCCACCGTTGTTTCCAAGCTTGTATATTGTTAGATAGTTGCGACAACAATCTGTTTTGTGGTGGCATTAAATCAAAAATAAATTGCCACTACTGTATTGTATTTCAAATTAGGCGAATTCTTCGCTGTGACATTAATGCGAAATTGAAGTGACCAGAGTGAAAATAAATACCTAAATACCAATAACACCACATACAGTATGAGCAATTTATTTTTCTCGTTTACTGCAGTGAATGGCGTATCTTTCTAATTTTAAATCCAATACTTAATTTCCATTTACCACAAAAATAATCCGTGTCAAAGAGAAAAATGATTTTTTTTAATTTTTGCTTTGTTTACTTGACAGTTTTCTCTCTCACGGAGTACTTTTTGTTGAGTGGAAACCAACCAGTTAATGCGGTCATTTATTTTGTTTTCTTAAACGCCAAACGACAGTCAATAAATAATGACAAATTGAATTTATTTATTTTCAAGGAAAGCAGAAGAGAATGTAAAAAATTGTGTGTTTGTCTTAGCTAAAGTGGTTAGAGCCTGCCTTAAATTTTTGGATACCTTACAGTATAAATCCATTGAAATAGTACAAAATAGTAGAAAATTTCTTCGAAAGTTCAGTTACCCATGTTTTTGCACAGTCAGGGCGTCGCTGTCTGGAACAACTTATGCATTCAAATCATAATTATCAATCGTCTGGAAGACTCAAATTATTAAATCAAAGGAAAAGGCTCGCTGCACACGGTGCAAATAGTCTCTTTATAATACTTTGTCTATTTGCACACGGTGCAAGTAGTCTCTTTATAATACTTTGTCTATTTGCACACGGTGCAAATAGTCTTTTTATAACGGACGGACGGACGGACGGACGGACATTTTTTTTATTGCGGATTCGTCATCTATGAACACAACCAAATGCTTTGCCCTTACTGTCTGCTTCCAATTCGACGTGTTACAAACGGCATATTAATGTTATAAGCCCCCAGTACTTCGTACGGGGCTAAAAATGTCCGTCCGTCCATCCGTCCGTCCGTGACCCCTCTAGCTTGAGTAAATCACAACCTTTTTTCAAAATTCTTTTTTTTTCCGATTGGTATCGACAAAAGTAAGGTCAAGTTCGAAAATGGGCATGGTAGGGTCGGCCCCTCCAGAGCTAGGGCCCTATAGGTGTTTTTCAGTCTTTCGACGATATCTACCGAAATACGCACGCTGCTTGTGATATATCAAATGAAAGGTATTGACGAGTAGAACAAAGTTGCTGAACATTGTTTTTGGGTAAGATGCAACGTGGGCTTGTTGGAAGGCTCAAAGGTTACTCGGCACATAAATCGAGTAAATCTCATCCGATTTTGCTAGTTTTAGTTTTTTATGGAAGGTAATTGAATACCGAAAAGAACGTGACGAAAAAAGTTTCAAATTAGGGCCCTTGGACTAAGGCCGCTACTCGGCCCTAAGTGCTTTTTGCACATAAATCGAGTAAATCTCAACCGATTTTGCTAGTTTTTGTTTCATTTGAGAGGTAATTGAATACCCAATGGAAAGTTGGCAAAATAATTTTGGGTTTCTAAAATAATGTCGTAAATTGTTGGTTTTATTTGAAAGGTACTTCGTACGGGCTTTCGTAATTGCGCTATGCGCAATTTTAAAAATGAACAGTTTCAGTAAATTTGACAATGCCCAACTTGACTTGCATTTTGGTAACAGACGCATTAGAGGGTTGTAGACGTATTAGGGTTCCGGGCTTATTAGGGCTACGGACGTATTATGGTTGCTGACGAAATAGGATTACGGGTTGTACGGGGCTAAGTCGCAGCAAACGCTCCGACTGTTCTGATGCCTTGTTTTTCGTAGAATTTTGTAGAAGGAAATATCACCCCTTCGTTGTTACATTTTGTAAAAGGGAGTATTCCTCCTTTATCGTTGCATTTTGTAGAAGGATATATCATTCTATAGTTACATTTTGTAGAAGGATATATCACTCCTTTCTCGTGACATTTTGTGGAAAAAAGTATCGCTCCTTTAGCGTCACATTTTTTAGAAGGAAGAACAGTCAACAACAGCTCAAAAATAGTCTCATTTTGTGACAATCTTGCTTATCCCTTCAAAACTTATTTGACAGTCCCATTCGTTCTATTACTCATTCTATCCCAACAGCAAATAATCCATTCCATTCTCGTTATCCTAGATAACTAGGATAATTGGGGTAACTAGGAAAACTTGGATAACTGGGAGAAGTCAATTTTTCCATCTTTGGAACGAAAATAACTTTAATGTTGAAGAATAGTTACATTTATCAAATTAATTATAGACGGAGAAATTCTTTTGCCGCTGGGATGGATTATTTGCCGTTGGGATAGAATGAAGAAGATTGTCACAAAACGAGACTTTTTGAGCTGTTGTTGACTATTCTTCCTTCTAAAAATGTGACGCTAAAGGAGTGATTCTTTTTTCCCCAAAATGTCACGAGAAAGGAGTAATGTTTCCTTCTACAAAATGTAACGATAAGGGAGTGATATATCCTTCTAAAAAAAAAGTTCATTTCTTTTTTAAAAGTTTTTTTGGGATGCAAAATCTTGTGAAAGATGCCGAAAAGATGCAGCAAAGATGTAAGGGATGCAAGCTGAGATAACAGGTATCCTAGTCGGTCTCATCGGGGAGGAGGAATACTTCCTTTTACAAAGTGCTACGAAAAAAGAGTGATACTCTCTTTCACAAAATGTAACAACGAATGAGTGATACTTCCTTCTTTAAAAATGCTACGATAACGGAGTGATATTTCCTTTTACAAAATGTAACAATGAAGAGTATTACTCCTTCTACAAAATGTTACGATAAAGGAGTGATATTTTCTTTTACAAAATTCTTCGAAAAACAATATTAACAAACAGAGTGAAGCTTACTCTTCGTGTGCAAATAGTCTTTTCGTAATACTTTGGCTATTTGCACAATGTGCAAATAGTCTCTTTATAATACTTCGGCTATTTGCACACGGTGCAAATAGTCTCTTTATAATACTTCGGCTATTTGCACACGGTGAAAATAGAATTTGTATTATAAAAAGACTATTTGCACCGTGGGCAAATAGACAAAGTATTATAAAGAGACTATTTGCACATTGTGCAAGAAGCATCTACCTAAATCAAAAGTCTCGAAAAAAAAATTCTACCGCTCTGGTTGAACAGGTTGAAACTCTCTGGAAAGAAAATCGAGCTAGCAAGTTAGATGGCCTTACATATTCAACAAGAGCTAAAGTTTGTCGTTCTGCTATTTTCCAATTAACATTTTTAAGAAATTCCGTTAACACTCTCCACACGGGAAGTCGTTTGTGGCGAATAATAATGATGTGTCTTAGCATACCGGGAGGCATACCGTCATTTAGTTGGTTAAAGGGTAGTATCAAATATTTTATGATTTTCGATCTAAAAAAAACTGAGCTCACTTCGCTTGTGATTGTTTGATTATCTAATTAAGTTCACATCACACTTCCAGATATCGATGTTGTTCAACCTAATCACTACTTGTCGCTCGCCCGGCACATAATTTACGGTTTAGCTACGGCCCTGCTCTAACAGATTGCATGATCTGAATAATATTTACATTTTGACGGATTTGTAATTATTCGTAATCGACATTACGCAACATAAAAGTCCTGATTTTTCAATAATTGTAGAGGGTATATAAGTAGAACATTGCTTAGTCGAAACGATAATTGAGGAAAGATATAGTCAATCAGTCGGTTGTTGATTTTCTAGATTTTTTAGTACGTGAGCAGTGAAACTTATTACAATGTCATGTATACCGCTCATCATGACTTTACTATTTATGGGTTTAACGTTGGTCCATTCCGATTCACCCGAAGTGTAAGTAAATAAGGTCTTCACGTCTATTCTATTTTAAGAATCGTGTTAAATTTCAGAAACGTTGCGGATGGTCTCAATGATGAAGTTGAAACCTTCGATGGCGCAAAAATGGCACTAAAGCCTTTAGATCAAGTTCCTGGCGTGAATCTGTTTTTCAACTTACCGTACAAATGGTTCGACGAAACGAAGCCAGGCTGTTTTGTGTCCTGGTTTTCGGAATATTTTAATGGCATATCAACTACGACGAAACAAGTAGCTGTAATGTGTAACAGGGATGACCAAAAGTGGTACAACGAAACGGATTCAGATTGGATTATTGAACGTCCGGGAGGAGTTGGGAGAGGCTTACAAGGCCATATTATACTGAGGAATGTTAAGACTAAACAAGCCATAGAACGTGTGTGGAGCACTGACAAGACATGGTTAGGTGTGGGTGGATACCACAATCTGGACAAGGTAATGTTGACTGTGGTTTCTTTTTTCTTTAGTAATTAAGTAAAAGTTGCTCTTTGTCAGCAAAATTTCGAATATTTCCCATTGGAGTTCAACCTTGAAAAACAACCAAAAACAAACTCTCAAAAACATTTCTTCAAATAGAAGTCTCATTGTCTATTGAAATTTCATTCCAGTCTAACGAACACATGTGGATGTTTATGCCCGATCCCAATGATAAGAATCGTTTTTCACTTTGGCATACTGACTATGAAACGACTCAATACCCATATCCCAATCATCGGGGCGCTATGTATTTGATAGCAGAAAAAGATTACAAAGACGGGTATCCTTACTCACTATCCCCATCCATCGCACTGGAATTAAAAACAAAAGACTTCGAATTTCAACCATTTGAAGAAGAGCTTGAAGAGCATGCAAGCCCTAAAGCTCTGATTGACGAATTTACAATAGACAACGACAGCCCAGCAACTGTGAGCAGAAAACTTGAGGTGGCGGAAACAGTGACAGACGAGTTCTCTTATGGATTTTCGCAGTCAATTAAAAACGCTATCAAGATCACCGGCTCAGTAGGAATACCACTTGTGGCTGAAGGTAAAGTTGAAGCCACCTTCGAAGTTGGATTGGGTGCAAACCAAAACTGGAAAACTTCAACGGATAAAACGATCAAAATGTCCTATACCGTGAATGTGCCAGAGCACAGTGAGATAAAAATATCAGGGTGGTATGATCTAATAAAAGATTTAAACATGGATTTCACGGCGACAGTCGAAGTTTCAGGAAAAACCCAACGAGTAAACCATATTGATGAAATTGTTCATAATGTGCCAGCTCCTGGCGATATGATTCGAAAACAACTAGAAAATTCAGGCTTTGAAGGAGATATTCTTGAAACGAAAAGCGACTGTGTTATTGTACGGGTAAAAGGTAAGATGGCTGTAACAGCTGGCGTTCGCGGTCGACTGGATATAAATGGAGAGACTGTCCAGAATATGGAACCAGTTTAATGGAACGAATCAATTTGGAATATCTGTTGGTCGGCACAGATTAAACGATTTTTTATTACTATTGAAAAAAAAACTTGTGGATGGGTGGAAAATAAAGAAAATTTCAAGTTAAAATGATTTCTTGTAATTGTCGTCTCTGCATAGTGCCGCAGATATACATATGTACAAAAAAAACTTGACCATACCTCTAAGATACCACTTTCCGGTCCTACTGCTCATCTTCTAGCTTAGTTCGTTTTGATAATTTTTATTGACGTTTTTTCACAACGAAGTGACTATTTAGGCTATTCGCACGCGCTTGCGATTAGTCTATTTAGGACTATTCGTCATAAAACTGTTGATGTTTTTTATAAAAAGAAAAGTTTCGCTGCACGCGGTGAAAAATGTCCCGTTGTAATGCTTTGGATATTTGCACCTTTATAATACAGTTTCTATTTGCACCATGCCGAAGTTTTATAGAGCATCACTATCTTTCATAATATTTTCTTACGTAGCATTTTGTAGAAGGAAGTGTCTTCCTTTTCGATAAATGAGTGATAGTTTCTTCTACAAAATGTAACGCTAAAGGAGAGCAGCCTATCTGAGTGACTCATTGGGATACCACTCAAATCGAGGATACCGATTCTAAATATTTCAAACGCTTGCTAAATGTAGTAATTAACGTGTTAGGCCTGATACTCCACGCTACTTTCCATACTTTCATACCAAATTACCTACATTTTGAGCTTCCTCTCACAATGGGAATTTTGTCTTTTTATCGGGATTTAGATATCTTGTAAATCTAAATCCCGATAAAAAGACAATCCATCAGCTATGGTGTCAATATTCATTAGGGTGTAGCGGTTTTTACAAAATGTCTTATTTCTTTTAAGGCTCAGCCGGAAATCCACACAGCTGGTCCAGCTGATCATTTTATGAAAGAAAAAATTTTTTTTAAATTTAATTTTGTGCTGCCGCCAGATCGATTTTTGAAAATTTCGTCGTTTTCGGTCCACGTCACATATATCGATTTTTTACGGTGGGCTCAGAGTACATAAAAAGTTGGGTCTATATGGTAATCTAATCTCCAGACTTCATAGATTATTTTACAAAAAAGATAAAGTCTAAAAAATATTTTTTGAGTTCGTGACTGATTGTCAAAGTTCCCCGATGGTGATTTTGAGACCTTAATCTCGCTACAAAATTTGATCAAAATGTGCAAAAATGTAAATTAAACTTTAAATATGCTAAATGGACCGCTGTGAGTCAAACAAAACATCTGATTTGATTTGGGATATCTGAATTTGATATTTATCTGACAAAAAGTTGTGATTTTGGTACATGGGATATTGGTGACGAAAGTCGGATTACCTCCAATCAATAATTTTTTAGCTTACAATGTATTCCCAGGTTCTGACAATACGAAACCTTTAATTTTAAACGTTGTCTAAGCTAAT
The DNA here is from genome assembly GCF_014529535.1 of Bradysia coprophila. Lineage (NCBI taxonomy): Eukaryota > Metazoa > Arthropoda > Insecta > Diptera > Sciaridae > Bradysia > Bradysia coprophila. Next base: position 2,181,354 of record NW_023503584.1, read on the forward strand.
TTAACTGTTGACAAGTTCTAGTGCTAGTGAGTAGGTCTCGCTACATTTTCAAATTTTAATGTATTTAATGATGTAAATTAGCTTAGACAACGTTTAAAATTAAAGGTTTCGTATTGTCAGAACCTGGGAATACATTGTAAGCTAAAAAATTATTGATTGGAGGTAATCCGACTTTCGTCACCAATATCCCATGTACCAAAATCACAACTTTTTGTCAGATAAATATCAAATTCAGATATCCCAAATCAAATCAGATGTTTTGTTTGACTCACAGCGGTCCATTTAGCATATTTAAAGTTTAATTTACATTTTTGCACATTTTGATCAAATTTTGTAGAGAGATTAAGGTCTCAAAATCACCATCGGGGAACTTTGACAATCAGTCACGAACTCAAAAAATATTTTTTAGACTTTATCTTTTTTGTTAAATAATCTATGAAGTCTGGAGATTAGATTACCATATAGACCCAACTTTTTATGTACTCTGAGCCCACCGTAAAAAATCGATATATGTGACGTGGACCGAAAACGACGAAATTTTCAAAAATCGATCGATCTTATTTCCGGCTGAGCCTTAAAAGAAATAAGACATTTTGTAAAAACCGCTACACCCTAATATTCATGAAATACTTGCTAAGAACTGTAGCTCCATTAGCTTAATCTACACAACAATATTAACTGAATCGAATTTGTGCAATCATACGCGACGAGAAACATAATAACTTACTGCATCGTACAATGTATTCAATCTGTAACGACAACATGCAATTTTCATTTCAAGAGACTTGGCACTGAACTTTTCAAACATTATGCGAACATTTATAATGAATTATATGACTGAAGCTTTTAACGTTAGTTTTTCAAAAATAGAATCGACCATCAATTTGCAATTTGTATGCCTCTTTTTCGAAATCAGCCGACAATTTTCTTGACTCTTGATGAATCAGTTCGATCGCATAAAATGTTGGTGCGAAAAACGCAAATAGCAGACACACGGCACACGGTAGAAAACCATTTGCCTTTGGTTGATAGAATTCTATAGCTCTGCAAAAGAAATTTTTTAACTTTTTTTCGTTGTGATAAATGGCGGATAAATAGTGTGTAAGGTTATTGAACAGAGTTTCATAACACTAAACACCACGGACTTTTGAATAAACAAAAATTCTAAAAATACAGAAATTCGGACCCAAGACGAACGACTAAGAGCTAATAAGTTTTCCGGACGGAATTCATAAATTCGAGAGAAAAAAAACGCCACACCAATGTGCGGGCCTAAGATCTGAAATGTTTTATCGTGCTGACGATGGTTTTACATTGATTTAAAATGCTGGTTTGTTTGAAGATATTAAATGAGCTAAATAACTCACTCGGTCGTTTATGCCGAGGAAAAAGTTCTGTTTTTAACGGAGTGGCTGTGATATCCGCCATTCATGAAAATATTTTTTTCTTTCGCCATAGTCCATTGATCAATATGCTGTTGATATAACAACATTTAGAACAATGAGCACAAGCGCCTGATGTTACGATGCAATTGAGTATTATAAATATTTATTCGCAATAATCAGAAGAAGGAAGACATAAAAATAATGATCTCACTGACGGCAGATGTAATTTTAGAATAAATACAATGTTGATACAATTAAACAAACTAAATCCAAATTTCCTGTAAAGAATCTCCTGGGTCGAATATTGTTCTTCTTCCATTGAAGTGGCAGGTTTTGTCTCCGAAATATTAAACTCGATCTGTAAATATAGCCAAAAAATATGCAAGCTCGGCTGTTTTACGGACGGCTTTCATCTGCTATCGATAGCTGACTAAAGCTTATACAGCAAAAAAAAATGTTTGAAGAAATGAAGTAATAGATTTGAAATCAATGTCCTTTTCAATAGATTGAAAATATTCAGATCATGAAGTAATAGATCCGATAGCAAAACTGCTGATATACTTTCCGCCTGTGAAAGGTTCAATATTGTCAGTTTTATAGTGTTTCAAGCACCGCTGTACAGAATGACGATTCTTGAGACGTACTTACACAATGAATTTGTGTAATAGTCATGACATATCTCGAATGGGAAACGTCAAATACATCGTAGATGGTAGGTGTTATCAACCGTATCTGTACAAACTCTTAACCTCTCTCTTACAGACGTCAAGCATATGACCAGTATTATTATCGGGTCTATTACTTCAAATTATTTTTAATCTGTTGATTTCAAATCTTGTACTTCAATTTTTTTAACATGCATTTTACTATATGAAGCACCATATTACCCAGAGCTTGTCATTATTTTTGTCGTCGTTATCGATAACAGATGACTTTGTGGACATCTGGCAACAACTGGTTTGTCTTTCAGCTGGTGTCTATTTCATTATTAGCATTTATCGCTTATTATCCGTCCACATGCACATAAAGAGAACAGCAAGACAAATACAATTTTGACAAACGTTACAATATTCACCAGCTGATACAAAACCAGCTGCTGCTAGAGATGCACACCGAAATAACATACTCTCAGTAAACCATAATAAAGTCCGTCTTCGGAATGTTCGGAATTAATTTTTCCAAACCGAAAAATCTCAGAAGGAGTTTCAACCTGACTAGACTATTCCGAAGTTCTTGAACAAAATGCAGAAAAAATTCTTTAGACTCACCACCCCAAAAATTTGTCTCCGCCACACATTTTTTTTATACAGAGATCCCTCAGTTCACTCAGATCGAATTTTTCGGCACAACGCAATATTTCCATCAAATCCGTTTCGGACAAACTTATTTCGCCAGTGTAGATAAACTGAAGCACCAATTTCATGACACATACATCAACGTCCATGATCGTAACTTCGTTGGCAATGGATTCAACTGACTTGAAAGTCTCGGAGAAAAATGTACTGCGGGCTGTGCGAAAATTAGGAAAAAATGTTTTTCTTAAATTCGATTTAGAGTTTTAACCTGTTATATGGATCTATGTTTGGATGACACAGCAAGATAATGGACTACACGATAATAATGGTGCGTCCTGGCCTTGTAAATAAATCAGATTGTGTCACCGTCTCTCACATATGAGCAATATTTGACTATAATCGATGTTAATGTTACTAACCGGCAAGAATACACTTATGCGCCTTCAATACTCCTCCAGAGCAAATGATCGTAACGTCAGAATATTTTGGTTCTTTCAACAGTTGGTTCAAATCATTCATTAGTGCCGCATTCGTTGGATTCAAGTACATTTTGATTTCACGAGTATCGTCTGCATCGCTAACCTCAATATAGGTGTGCAGCTTAAGACTGATGAGTAGTTTGTTGTCACTGGGCAAAAACTCTCTGAAATCCTGCTCAAACGCTATCAACGGTATAGTGATTAAATTTAGCGTTCCATAGCTGTATAACTGACGGGGACCCTTGCTCAGTGAAAATACAGGACCTATTTGATTTAAGTGCAAACTTTGGTTACTTTTGTTAGTGTTCGAACTGGGCCGATCGACTGTGTATTTACCTTTTCTGGACAAGTACGGCTTTGTCGGGGTTCCACCAAATATCAAATCATAGTAAAGCGTCGGAAAACAGTATTCGGTGGTTGTCGTACAATCGAGAGTCAGTTGAAGGAAGCCATCATTGACCAAGTTCAGATACCTGATCAAAACAAGTGATTGCGTAAATAAACGTCCAATCAGCACACACGAATGTTTCCATATCAAACCAGATGAATTCCTTGGAGCGGAAGCTTCCCCTAAGTTCCATTTGACCTCTTAAGCGATTCGGTTCGATTATCTCTTTAAATGTTGAGCATGGTATTTCCCAATCCAAACTGGCAATCATATTCGAATCGGCCTGTGAAATTTCGGTTTTTTCAAAATGATATAGGAACTTCAAAATAGCAAAACTCTTTACAACATGACGACCGATCGAAATTGCGTTTAGACGCATACACTAAACTTGCCTCTGATTTTGCATTTGCCATTTTTTCTTTGAACTTGATCCGATTTTAGAATTTTACAAAGAAAACTTTCGCTTGACAGACCCAATTCAAAATTTACCTTCTGTTTACTATTGCCATGTCATGGTGAGACGCATCAGCTACATGATCAAAAATCTCACGGACTTGAAAGGGGGGCGCTTTACCATTAGTTGTATAAGTGCGCTTCAAATTTAAATGAGATCAACGTCGTTGGTTAAAAAAAAACGTTTGAAGCAGAATACAGGAAAATAATAAAAATTTGCTTCGGTTGATTTTCCCTGGTTTGAAACTGCTTATGAGTGTCTATTAAGATTTAACAGTACACTGTTTGTATGCGCGGTAAAGTTAAATGTGCTTTAAAAGCTTCACTCCGGGTAAATTTGACATTTTTTGATGTATATCAGTTTTCTGTAAGTCACTGTCTCAAAAGCCCACTGTTTCTGCTCTTACACTGAGCAAAATTTCCTACGTGCTATGCGTATATCATTCGTGCTCCCTGTTAAAAAGTGTGGTAAGGTAGTTATACAGCGGGCTCGAATATAATACGTGCTAGACGTATTTCGCTTTGACAGAGGTTTAAAAATATAAATTTTATTGAAGTCATCTACGGTAGACACCATATTAACAGTTGACAGTAATTATTATACATTTCAGAAGTTATTGGTAACAAATATTTCAAATTAAAAATTAACTGCTTCGGGAATTGAACCGGGACCTCTGGATCATGAGCCAACTATCTTTCTAATGTTGCTGTACAGTAGTGTTAGTTGACATTTCTTATTGTTGAAGCGTACTTTGAAAGCCATAAACGTGTGTGGCGTATAAGTTATCCGAGCACGTTATAACGCAACGCACATAAACAATGATGACAACGTTTTTTTAAACCTAATTGAATTTAAGTTCATAAAGAATGAAGAATTAGTTACGAGATAGTTGTTGACTTGGATCAATTATAGATAATTTCAACTTAAACAACTTTTTGAGATGATTACGAAATGAAACTAGGTATACTTCATAAAAATTGAAAGGATTTTGTTGAGAATTTTTTTTAATTTACAAAATAGCTATTTTCATAATAAGGTAGTAAATGGGATTGTTTTGCGCACTAGATGTGAACACATCGTGTGCGCAAAACCCCCATTATCTACCGTGTTAGGAACAAGGTTTTATCTCCTGTAATGTCATAATCACCATAAAAAACAAATTTCAAAAATCAAACTGAAACATAAACACGCCATGACACCGTCACTCATTCATATTCCCCACAAATAAAACACACATCTAGTATACTGTCAAGAATTTGTCAATTTTCAGTGAATAAATAAGAAATTATCGAAGTTTTCCATGAATAAATGTGAAATTATCGAAGTTAGCCGTGCGCAAATGAGAAATTATCGAAATTTTCAGTTAATAAACGTACGTTCTGTGAATGACGTGTTTAAATCTAGCCCATTTTGATTCTAAAAGTGACACTCAAATTGTGAATATTATGACATTACAGGAGATAAACATTTTTTTTGTCGTTTATCTTCTTCGTGTTACGAAATATCAATATGATGCAAATTCATTGTTTAGGACAAACATCCACTGTATACGTTTAACATACGTGGTGAGGGTTTAACTTCCGTCCCACTAGTAAGTGTTATTCACATTCCACGTACACCACCACAATACGTAACACATGAATATTCAAATGTGACAACCGAAATACGTAACTACGTTTTCAATATGTCTCACGTATAGAAAACAGTGTTCATGTCTCATATAATGTCAGTGAAGTATATTACACCTCTCCGAGAAATTTTACACATACCCTGAGTATTATCTGAATTTTCTTTATCTGGGTGTAGTGCCTTTTAATCTGGAAAAATATTTTGTCTCAACACTATAGTTGTTAACAGATTTGAGCGATCTTTAACTTTAAGGGCTGTACTACACGCAGTCACTCTGTTTACGTCTCCGTTTTAAAACGTAATCCCAAAACGGTGAACTGCGATTCTAGCTTTAAAGCTTATCAACACTTCACCGTTTACTCACCGTTTTCAAAAAAAAAAAATATGAAAACTGCTTTCCATTGATTGAGTTGATTCATTTAATCGGTGTAGGTGCTCAGAGTCCTTTAACCATGTAGAAACCGGTGTATGGTCAAAAAAAACGAATGGACGAACGCAGTCACAATCTCATAGGGATTGTATTCCTCTCCCAGAGGAACGATTTTAAAATCAATGAAGGAAAATTAGAAGAATGTGTTATCTGACTATGCAGGGACGGGGTCATGGTTGTGGTATTATATTTCTGGTTTAGAATCCGTCTTATCTGTTACTCATGTGTCGATAACGATGAAAACAATGAGCGATGAACTTGTATTTGTGTTGACAATAGACAAAACTTTCAGCTTGGTTAGTATCTGAAAGGAATGTAATAGAAGGTTTGAAATGTCATCAAAGAAAAAAATCGAAGAAATTAATGAATGAACGAAACATAAGTAGGTTACGTCTGAAAGTACTTATCAATGGGACAAATGATGAAAGTGGTTGCTCCCTCTGTGGGAGTTACATTATTGTCAATTGATCAGTTAAACACACGCGATTTTGAAAACCCACACATATTCTGTTTCTGTGTTTTACTTGAGTTTCTGATTTCTTCATATAACAATACATGCAAAATTCACAAGAAGCCAGTAAACCACGAAACAGAAAATGTGTCGGTTTTCAAAATTCCGCGAGTGTAGGTATTTTACAGGTGAAGTTTTGCCGCCGTGAGTAAAATCTCACAAGAATAGCGCAAAACTACCAAATACAAGCACCTGAAGTAAGGCGAGCCCTCTATTGTCTCTTCTTTCGTTCGTTCAAAGACAACTGTCTTTCAGCAGAAGTAACTCTGGATAAAAACTACCACACGATAACTGCCATATCTACATAAGGAACAGGAACTCCAATTTATGATATACAATTTTTAAACTGAAAACACTTTGTCAACGTTTCTCGTACATTTAGCGTTACTGCTGCACTCATACGCATCAAGCTAATTTCTTTTTTCGAAATCGTGAAATCTTAGAAAACATTTTACGATTTGAATGGTTTGTTTCATTTCATCAAAACAGTGTCTTCAATATGCTCGAAATAGAAAACCAAAAGTTTTTCATAAATTCTATCTGGTTCTCTTCTTGTTTATAGAGGTGCTTGCTAGCGCTTGCTTTTAATCACCTTGATATAAACACTGGAGGTAATGTAAGTCTATAAACCCACATGAGATAGTTAAATTTATTTAAAAAAAAAATTGTTTTGCTCGCCTAACTTATTATATTTTAGGAGGTAAATTTTATTTCTCTGAAAATGGAACAAGGATCGAATTGTAGACAGACGAGTAGAACGTTTTCAAATTAAAATAGAAACATTTTTCTAAAGTGGATTTTACACTAAATTTTATGTAAATTGCTTCTAAATGAAACGTTTATTTTTGTTTAAATTCGTGGTTTATTCATTTTATCGAAATGACGAAACTTCTAAATGAATTGTATTTTAGTCTCTGTTACGAGTGACGATCAAGACACTTATAGAACGTTCCGTGTGCATTATCATTTTACAGATGGCCACATCATCTGTTATCGGTAGCGATGGGAAAAATAAAATTGATGAGCACTGACTATCATGCCGCACCTAACATATAACTAAATGTATGTTAAACATGATGAAGTAATAGATTGTCTGAGTTAATCTGTGAAAGGTTAAACCACAATTGTATCCCATTCAATTTTCTTGAATTTGTTAATGAAATTGTTGGAAATTCAGAGAAGAAACATTTACAATTTCGACTAAATTCTTGATGCTACAAATGACGAATTGTGTTTGCAAACTCATTGTATCACTAAGAAGTTGGTAAGATTACATTGGCAATGGTTTTTTCCGAGTCAATTTCGGCAAGCCTCGATTGTCCGTCTCAGGTATAGAGTTAATCTTATATTACTTGCAGCACCCTGCGAAAATGAAATTTTCGCAAGGGGCACACCGTTGAAACTTGCGATAATTTTCATTTTTGCAGGGCTTCGCATGTAAAATACCTTACGTAATTGTTTGGAGACTTTTATTCTGCCACGAGGGATTATAGCTCCTGCTTTCGGCTCGGGCTACAAACCTCCCACTCGGCAAAATAAAAACCTCCAAACAAGGATGTAATGCACTATTACAATCCTGTTTTTGAGTCGTAGTTCTTGTGTAAAGTTATGGATTATCTCTGAACAAAAATGAACTTGTTGGAACGTTTTTGTCTTGAGTCTCTAAATTCTTCTTACCCAGATTACGAATAACTATTTTTTATTAGACCAAAAGAGTCGCTTAAATTCTTCAATTTTTACTTATTTCTTAAAAATAAATTCAAGGCTAAGTCTGCTAGGTGGTAGATTTGAACGACTACAGTCTATTTTCACTCATATTGATTCATCATTCTATATAACACACACCTTTTTCCTTCACTTTCAACGGATTCAAATATATTTTGAGATTTATATCGCTCTTTTTTGTGTATATGTTGCGGTTTGTCTGTTCTGTATTAATGTATGTTTTGTGTGTTAGCAGCTTGATGACTAGAATTTGATGGTGATGATATTGGGATACTAACGATCAGAATGTAAATATCAGAGACAGACGAAACATGTAGGCGTAAGGTTACCAATTAGAGACCTGCATGATGATTTTTCAAAACTTTAAGCTGTCACAGACGGCAAGAACATTAACAGTTTTACTATCTGATCAGATCAGATTATATTCTATTACTTCACTGGATCGAAGATTTTCATAGATTGATTTCAGAAATCTTTTACTTCATTTGTTTTGAACACGCTTTTTGCTATATAAGACCTCATTCGTCGTTTAATATTGCTGTCGTTGTCGATAACAGATTTTCTGTGATTTTACTTTTCAATTTGTATGAATGTCCCATTCCCTTTGTTTAAATTGTACAAATGTCTATTCTTTTCTTACGACCAATCGAGAAAATATTCTATGATAAAAAAAAGATTCGGATCAATGGGGCCGTTTTACTTGCCATTGTACAATGTACTTGAAGTAAGGAAATGATATCACAAATTCCTTGTCCGAATTATAATACGTATACCTTTCTCATCGAGGGGGGAAGCAGCTCCGGAAAGTTGTGACCCAAGGAAAAAAGTCCCAAATTTATCCGGAAAGTCCCGGAAATTTTCGGAAAATAAACGAAGTTACGAAAACTCAGAAAGCCACGAAAAATTACAAAAAGTCACGAAAAAGCAACGAAAAGTATAAGTCACGTAAAATTTGGCGATATCCGCATCCAGAAACAAGGATCTATTCAAAAAGTCACTTGAGGCAAAAAGTGTGTGAGTCATGTAAAGTCAAGTCCTGGCCACCGTTCTTTGAAGTAGAAATATGTGTATGGATGTCTTAAAGAGAAGTGATTTACTGATAATTACATTTCTTACGTAATCTGGAATAATTTCGCGAGCTAGGGTGTTTGTGTTATTCAAGTCGTGCTAAATGCTCTAATAGAAATAATTTATTGAAAAAATTTCCTTAAAATTTCCAGATGCTAGAAGCTGTGTAACATGTGATAAAGTATTAGACGAACTCGAAAAAATAGACGACGATACCGATTCGTTTGGTGTTGATTTTGTCAAAATAAACGATAAACGACTTGCGAAACAGTATGGTATCAAAAACTTCCCGGCCCTCACATATTTTAGGTAAACCGAATCGTGGATGTCACAAGATTTAAATTGACGGAATATGTCCCGTAAATTTACAGGGAAAGAGAACCAATCATTTACGATGGCGATCTCATGGATGAAGAAGGTGTACTGGATTTCCTCACTTCATTGGAAGCAATGGATTTGCCCGATCGTATCGAAGAAGTGAATGCGAAAATTTTGTCGAAGATAATCGAGGATACGGAATACGTTGCCGTCCTATTCTGTAAGTATTTTGATTTTTTGGAAATTTCCGCGTGTAATACAATTCGATTTAATCTTAGGAAGAGTTTGAAATTTTTCACATTTTATGTTAGTTGTTAGTTATTGAGTATATTGCCTATATATTTTGTACAAAAAAAAATTTTAATTTTAATTTTACAAAAATTTATAAATAATTTTCCATTTCGTTTTATTGGTTTGAATTTTATAGTTTAGGATATAGTTTAATGTAAATAACCGTCAACCTCTTTTTTATGAAAAAAAATTTCTCCTTTTTTTTACGTTCAACAACACAAATATTTCGATTTTTTTATTCTTTTTTTCACATCTGACGAAATCCAACGATTTACATAGGTCCCGATCATAGCGCTTGTGAAACGCACGGAAAAACAATAACAACGGACAGTAAGTTTACTCTTGCCACCACAATATTAAAACCGATGAATCCGCACACCCTACCGATGTAATCGCAATGAATGTTCACCACCACCCCCAAACACAACCGAATTAAATGCATTAAATGTGAACTTTATGCACGGATACCCATCCCGTGTTGAATTCAATTGTTAATTTTTTATAAACGCTTGTTTCAGGTGTACATCGTACTCGGCACGAATAGAAAAATATTTCGAAAATTCGTTATACGTCTGTCTATTCACTATTATTGTACAGCAAATTTTTTATTAATTTTAGGTTAATCAGATCCGTTCTTTGTTTAATCCCAAATGACTTTGCAAAAAATTAAGCAGCGCCAATTTAACAACAACAAAAATTTAATTTTGAAAGGAAAAGTAAACGAAAGAGTAAATGCGGCGTCACTTGTCGTTCACGTGCATAGTACAACCACCCCTTCTATTACATTTAAAAATAATGTGAAATTTGGCTTATCTATCGCTTTTTTCGAAATTATTTTTGGTTTTTGATGTTGTTTTTAAAAAATATTTTTTCGTTGTTTTTTACGTCAATATAGATCCAAAAGAACTGGAGAGATTTATTTGTATTTTGCCTATAGATATGCCAAGCCGGTATTAAAATTCTTACTTTAGCTACACAAAAAAGCAACGTGAAAGAAACCTAATTCAAATTATTCTTGTCAGGGTAACAAGAGAAAAATTTGAATTAGGTCGGTCTCCTTCGTGTAGCTAGCTGAAGCGTCACATGATCATACAGAGTTGGATCGGTTATCCGAAAAACCGAAAATTTCGGTTCGGATAGAACCGAACCGAGAATTTCGGTTCGGATTGAACCGATTTACTTCTTTTTGGTTAGTTCATAATGAAATCAATCAATTTTGACGAGTCTGCCTTCATTTCATATTGTTTTTCGACAAAACCAAAGCTTTCGGTTCGGTTCAATCCGAACCGAAATTCTCGGTTCGGTTCAATCCGAACCGAAATTTTCGGTTTTTCGGATAACCGATCCAACTCTGTGATCATACTCATATTCCAAATTGGTGCGAGGCACATTCCCCATAACTTCGATAAGACCATACAATAAAGAAACGCAAGCGGAAAATATGCATACGCTTTGTCTCTAGCACAAGTATATCTTTGACTAGTACTATAAAACTTCTTTCTTCATTTATACTATACTGTTTGTTATTACGTTACCACCAACGCACTTAAAGCAAAAGTGCTTCGAGTGACAGCTGCCAAATAGAGTACTATTTTGCATGAAATTTGTTCCAAATTTTTTTACTGTGTCAAAATTTGTTCGATACACTGTCCCGTTTCAGTATTCTATTTATAGTACCACTCTTGCTTGAAGTGCGTACCACCCATAAAACGTAATGTTATCGAAATGGCAAATAGGTTCTCGACTTCGTCTCGAACCATTTACCATTCCCCGAACATAAAACACCCTTTACAGTTCTTGTAGCATAAATAACTATTTCAAGTATCGATCGAAATTTACTCTTTCGCTCCAACAGTAATTACGAGTACTTTTTGTTTCGTTTTCCCCATTCAAAAACGACAAATGTAGTTACTTGGACATTATTGTTAAATCTTTGTCTTTCACTTGAAGTATTCCGTTGTGTTCGACGGAAAATCTTTTACTTCATTTGTTAAAGCACATTTTTCTATTAAATAGAATGTCATTTGGAGGTAATTGTTTATTTTTGTCATCGTTATCGATAACATGACTAGTCGTTTCTTAAAGTTTCATAGCATTCTTCAGAGTAATTGAAGATACGAGTTCCTGTCAGTCATTTCGGTCATACCGATTATCCAATATCATCTTGAAAATAAAATGTCACAGTCGTCTATGACTTCTTTTCTATTCAATGCACAGTGCGTTGTTCTATGTCTAATGTCTACGATAGAAACGAAAATGTAAACCTCGAATCACTCCAGTTTGAGTGCTTTTCAATCACTCATATGTAACCTTACGGCTAAGTGTGTCAGGGCTTTTATTATTGAAATGACGATGTATGTTCTGGAATTGAGATGACATCAGAAAAATGTCTAACGGCAAGTGGAAATTGAAAATTCAAACGATTCGACTATACATTTTCCGATTCAATTTATTTTTAGTCATAGCTTTACCTTCGAGGTAAAACAATTTATTAAATCGACCGACTCAATATTCTGTGTATATTCATATCGTCGTCGACGTTTTGGTTTATTCAAATTAATTAAACAAATGAATCTTGACCAATAAGATGCTCATCTTTTCTTCTGGTGAAAAATTGTCGCGACTAACGATAAAAACCGCTTGAGTTTGTCTATTTTTAAATCGAATAGTAGGTGGTTGTGTAAAGTCAGAGCTATAACACTAATTCATCTGGCTTTTGCCCAGGCGCGTAATTTCTCTATCCCATACATCACATAGACAATCTATTTTTTTCTCGTAATTTTATTTGTTTTTTTATCAAAGCAAAATTACTATGCGAACGTGTTTGAACGGTTCCAACGCAGTGACGAACATTTCTCTTTTCGTTTTTGCTACAAAAAATTCAAATTTAAGTTAAATTTTCACCATTAATTCATAACCATTTGGAATGCGAAACTGCACGAAATTTCTTTGTAATTTGCCAATTTGAATTTATATTTCTGTTAACAATAACCGAGAATTGGCATTACCAACATCAACAATTTCTCTATGCTTCGTTCCCGAATATAATTAATTTCGATTAATCCAATCAAATCTAATTAATTAGATAAACCAGAATGCAAAAGAAGTCAAAAGGCGTTACAAGAACTGGAAAATATTGACGATGAGGCGGACCAATTGGGTATTGGCTTCGTTAAAATTCACGATGAATCACTGTCGGACGAGTACAATCTGGGTACATTACCTGCGTTGGTGTACTATCGCCATCAAATACCAATTTTATATGAAGGCAAGAGACATTTTGAATGATGGGAACCGTTGATTGAATAAAAATCGTTTTCAATGTGTTGTGAATCAGGTGAATTGTCGAGAGAAGAGGATGTGTTGGAGTGGTTGGTCGAGAATAAATCAACGGGTGACGATGAAGCTATCATTGAGGATGTTACTGCAAAGACCTTGGGTACACTCATTGGAAATATCGACAATTTGGTGGTGGTGTTTTGTAAGTGTGCTTTCTATTTTGAACTTTCAATAGTGTTCCTTCAAGTGACTGCATGGGCATAGCTACAACTAATGAGATATATTGAGAGTCCGGACCAGACCTACCCACATTTCTTACTCAATTAGTTAAAAATGGGACCACAAATCTCAACTTAAATTTTTCGCGAAGTAAATTTCCCATTTTATTGTAGTCAGAACGTCAAGCAATGCAGGTAATAACTCGTGTATTCGACTCGTAGTTGTCGAGGATTTCCCTCTGCTAGGTCTTCAGGATTCATCTCTAGAAGATTAGTGACTATTAATTCTCGAGGAATGATAGCTCTGAATTATTGGTTACTATTGAAGGCTCATAATTCTTGATGTGATCCTGAAAGACTGAAGGCCCTCGTGAATTTTTGACTATTGAGAAAACCCAAGACTCGCGCAGTGATAACGGATATTGTCGTTGTGGAAACTGTTGCTGTAGCAGCCGTCAACAGACAGACAACTCTACCGTTCCCATAATGTAACGCAACTCAATAAATAGGAAACTAAAAGAAACTTGGACAATTCATCTCACAGGCCATTGAAAGATATAGCCCTTGACATCGACACCTTGTCCCATTTTATCATACTGCGATGGTCTCTAAAGAAGTCGAAATTCATGAACGGTCACAAAATGTGCGAAGTGTTCAGTAAATTACTGAATTTTTGAACCAGCCACTGGTGTGTTTTTATTCACGCGAAACTCAAGCATTTAAAACTGAAAATTAACCTACTTGTCTTTACGGTTTATTGTTTATAAATTAAAAATAAAACCGAGCTAAATTGTTCTCAACTATATTACTCGGATGAAGGTCAGATTATGGCTGATTTCGAATACACTCGTTGCTTATTACGAAAGTCAATTAAGCATCGCATAATAGACCATTAAATAATCAATATTTACCATAGCCAATCCATCAAAACCTCATCTATTTTCGTAAACAATAATCGTAAAAATAAACCCAACGCGAAAATGTAAATGTGAAAATTCACACATAACGACGAAAACGATCTCTTGTTATAACACGAAAAACACAAAACACTCAAAAGAAAATCTATTTCCAGATGATCATGGCATTGACGATTCGATGACTGTTCTTGAAGAGCTTGAAAAAATCGATGACGACTGTGATAAACACGGCATTCAATTTGTTAAAATCGATGATGAACGTGCCGCCGCTGAGTACGGCATCGATAGTGTTCCGGCCATTGTTTATTTCGAAAAGCAAATTCCAAATGTTTACGACGGCGATTTGTTGGACGAAGACGAAATATTGCACTGGTTGTTGGAGCAATTGGAAAAGGATGAGATTGAAGATGTCACCGACGAAATGTTGGATAAAATGATCAAGGAAGGACGAACCATTGCTGTTCTATTTTGTAAGACAAAATTTTTCCTACTTCCTAAAATCGATTTTCTGCCATTTTTCTCTTCTCACTGAATCAGACGATAATAACGACGACAAATCACAAAAAGTCCTGGCTGAATTGGAAAACATTGACGATGAATGTGATGCATTGGGAGTAACTTTCGTCAAAATCGACAATGCTGACGAAGCCCGAGAGTATGGCATCGATACTGTGCCAAAGTTGCTGTACTTCGAAAAGGGTATACCAACGCTGTATGAGGGCAATTTGAAGGACGAAGAATCATTATTGAAATGGTTGGAGCAGCAGCAAACTTCTGACGAAATTGAAGACATCACCGATGAAATGCTGGATCTAATCATCGAGAAAATGCCATATGTTGCTGTTCTATTCTGTAAGAGTTTGCAGCTTTTTGTTTGGTTGACCGTGTTTTCCTTAGATTTGGTTGATTAATTTGGTTTTCCCTTGTAGCACGACAGTTTCCCTTATTTTTTATCATTTTGAAATAGAAATTTTCAGATGTAGGACACACACCATCGAGACCACTTCCAGCCCCACCCATTGCAATTTTGCCTGTGATACAACACACTTATGACATTGCGTCTAAATAACAAAATTATCCCTCAACTCTACAAAGCTTTGAATGACAACATTCATTTGCAATTTATAACTTTTTCCAGTCCAAATAGGATTAACAAACCGTATCCAAGTGCATATGTGCATACGTTACAACTCAGCCAACTGGAATGTGAATGTTGTTACAATTATTCTAAATCTAACAGATGAAGGGAACATGTAGGTGAATGTTGAAAATTTAAATCTCATTATGCCCTCATCTGTTACATAGAAATGGATAGTGTCCCTTCAATATAAATTACGTTCAGAACCTTGTACAGTAAGTGCAAAAATGGAGAACAATAAAACGACGTACATATCTGTGCCAGTTGATGAAGGTGGCACGCAAAAATTGCCTTCAAAATATACCGAGGTTATACGAAACCATTCCCAAAAACTGTTGCTAATTGAATACTGTACCCGAATCAAATTTATGGCGTAATTTTCTTCAGCTGTTATTCAGCTCATATACGTGTTAATTCTAGTGGAGTTTGAGTCATTTTCGCGTGTGGTATTGGTAAAATCGTCTAAACATGTAAAAGACAGCGACGTTGAATGAGTGGAAATCTGAAAAACAGCTGAAGCAAATTAAGTTATAAATTTGGTTGGGGTTATCTGTAAAATGATCAACAGGACATTTCGCCCAATACAGATTCTTCCTCACTAAAATTACAGTCGACGTCTGTGAATTTTAGACATGAATTTGCTTCAGCTGTTTTTCAGACGATTCACTCATAAACACAAATAGAGTGCACGTCTTTGTCTTTATACGGGTGGTAGAGATTCTGTATAAAGACGATAGATTTCGCTACTATTTTGGCATGTCGAAAAACATATTATTCTTAAATGGAATCGGAATGTATCGAATGTGGCATCATTGAAAAGCTGTGACGTCAAGATAGAGTTCAGTTTCGAGCTTTCTATTTAAATTTGTTAACTATTTAGGGGAGTACTGTTTCGAAGTGTTTTGTATAGACCATTTTTGGGTACATTGAAGCTCAACTTTAGTTTTGATTTCCACTAACGATAGAAGCAGAACGTCGTTTTCTCTCCGTTTACTCTTTAGACAATAGAAACAATAGAAAAGAGGTGTGGTTTAGCTAAACGAATTCAAAACGGAGTGGTTTTTTGTAAGTGGAAATCAAGCCTTATTTTAGTTCAGGCGGGGACCGCAAGAAACAGCTAAATCAAAGTCATTTCGAATTTTCATTATTTGTTGCAACTCGTTTCAGCGTTCAGATCTTATCACGTACACACAGGCAATCGTCTCAATTTACTGAAGCTACTCAAATTCACTGAAGAAATCAACGAAAGGCAAAACGTTTCAAGCCATACAAATTTCCATGCATTTTCTTTTACACTGACCGTAAATTGGACTAGGTTTACCGGTCTAGTTGTCGCACACGAAACGATTTTCTATAAATATTGTTTGACCGTTTGCTCGTGTAGTTTTATTTTGTAATGAACTTGTTAAAAAGGCATTCGTTCTTACACTCGTTGTATTGTTTATTCAGGAGGTTACCGGTCGCTCAATCTAATAATTAGTAGGTGTTTGGCATACACCGATGAGAAAAAACATTCACTACAGTTCCCTCCTTCTACTATATACATTTTGTTAAGATTCTATTAAATTTGCATTAAAAATTAATTAATTTCACAGTTATACCACGTTGGAACCTGTTGCGAAAAATGGATTTTCTTTTTGTAAAAAAAAAATTCCTTTACTCCATGCATGCTATCCGGATTGTTGAATTTTAAGATTTTAATTTCATATAGATACAGATGGCATGGTTGAACCGAATTAGTCCAGAGATTTTAGTTGTTTATTACGGTTATCATTCAAATATCACATTGTTGTCTTTTTCTGAACATTCTTTCCAGACGACAAAGATCAAAAACTGTCCCAGAAGGTACTAGTGGAACTGGAGAACATCGACGACGATTGTGATCAGAATGACATTGCGTTTGTGAAAATTGATGATGATAACGAAGCAGCCGAATGGGGCATTGATGAAATACCCACAATTGTTAGTGTCCTTCTCATTTTACGTTTTTGTATTGCGTCTACTTCAGATGACACGATGGACGTAGGGAATTCTTCTGACCAAGAATTTCTAGGTCATTCAGTTCATCTGAAGTAGACGATCCATATGAGCTATGAGATCATTTAGCAATTTAGACAATAATGTAATAACAATTCTCTTGCAATTACAAGGTGTTCTTTGAACGAGGCATTCCACATATTTATGAGGGCGATTTAATGAAAGAGGATGATCTGCTCGGATGGTTGATTCATCAGAAACGTCACTCGGAAATCCCGGAAGTAACTGACGAAATGAAGGATAAATTAATTGAATCTGAACAATACTTGGCTGTCATTTTCTGTAAGCTCAAAAAAAAAATCGTTTTCGACCATTCGGATCGCTTCCAATAAATCATTCTCTCTTCCGCAGACGACAAAGACGATAAACAAGATATTAGAGTTTTGAATGAATTAGAAAACATCGACGATGAGTTGGAAAAGGAAGGAATTGTCATCGTTCGCATTGACAATGCTGCTGAAGCTAAGGAATATGGTTTGGATCATCTGCCCGCCTTGATCTATTTCGAAGATAAAATACCAGCCCTATACGAGGGAGATTTGATGAATGAAGAGGAGGTGCTGGAATGGTTAATTTTGCAGAAGAATACCGCAACAATTGAAGAAGTTACCGACGAAATTCTGAAGGAATTAATTGATGATCATGAATATGTTGTGGTCTACTTCACCGGACCGTGCGAAGAGGGAGAGAAATGCGATCGGATCTTGGACGATCTAGAAAACATTGACGATGAACTAGATGAAGCCGGTATTATTTTCGTAACAACGGAAGACACAGGCTTTGCCAAGAAAATGGGAATCAAAAACTTCCCCGAATTGGTGTTCTTTAGAAACCGAGATCCATTACATTTCACTGGAGATTTGAATGACGAAGATGAGGTTTTGGCATGGTTAACTGATGAAGATACGTGAGTGGAATCTGTTTAAATTTGGTGGAACAAAGATTGAAATTATCTGCTGTTTTAGATTGGAAATTCCCGGTAAAATTGAGGAGGTCAACACCAAGATGTTGGAGAAGATCTTATCGGAAAACGATCACGTTGTAGTGTTTTTCTGTAAGTATTTTGAGGGTCGTCCGCATTATGTGAAAGTAATTTCGTATCTTTTCATCTAACAGATCGCGAAGGAGACAAGAAAGCTCAGAAAATTCTCAACGAACTAGAGAACATCGACGATGAATGTGAAGAGAAGAGCATCGACTTCGTTAAGACATCTGATGATGGCATTGACAAGGAGTACGATTTACAATCACTACCCGCACTGGCTTTCTATCGCCACAAATTCCGTACCATTTACACTGGTGACTTGATGAAAGAAGAAGAAATCTTAGAATGGGTTTTGGAGTTGCACGAATCAAATCCCGATGTCATTGAATCGGTTGATAGAAAAACACTACAGGTGCTCATCAATGAAGTGGAACACTTGGCGGTATTTTTCTGTGAGTAAATTAATCGTAGTAAATGGCGTCGATTGTTTAGTAATCCACATCCCCATCCAGACAACGACAAATGTGAATCCTGTCCTGGTATACTTGAAGAATTGGAAACAATTGACGATGAGACCGATGAACATGGCATACAATTTGTTAAATCAAATGATGTTAAGCTTGCACATGAGATCGGAATTTTCGCTTTTCCTGCACTCGTTTACTACGAAACTGGTGTTCCGATTATGTATGATGGTGAGGAAAAAATTGAATTCGTTTTGTCGATTGATTCGGTCGATAATGTTTTGGATCAACCCGTTTCTTTCTAGGTAATCTCAAGAACGAAAGACGAGTTCTGCAGTGGCTTATTGAACAAAAGAGTAAGAATTTTCCATTATCGATCCGATCCTATGACAGAACCAAGAGCTAACCCGTGCTAATAACAATTTTATTCTGTCTACTGAACGGTGTGCGTGAAATGTAGTAGCTCCACGATAGAGGCAATGCAAATTTTCATTACATCCCTCAAACCCTTATAATGTCTCTCAGCCACACCGATTTCAAACACCCGTTCAGTAGCGCACTTTGTCAAAAATTCTAACATCGCCTAATAGACCTAACGAATTGGTAAAAAATGTGTCGTCCAGTGATTTCATTTCATGCATGCCATTTTATAAAGTGATTAATAAAGAAAATAAAAATTTAACCGAAACGATGAAACAGGTGACAATGTTAACAACGACTCCCATGTCAAACGAAGTCGTAAGAAGAACGACAAACCATCACGAAAAAACGCTCTACTCAGTCCTGATACATTGAAGAATTACGTTAGGAAACTGAAAAATTGTATAGGAGACCATGTAGATTGTGACGATGATGACGATGACGATGATAGTGGTGAAAGCACTTTTAAAAGTAGGGACGAAAATAAAAATGCGGGTAAATCACTTAGTCGTGACGTTCTCAAAAATTATGTTCGAAGAAATGCAAAAACATTCCGTTCTAATGCGAATAAGTATTTAGACAATAAAAGAAGAAAGACGAAGAATGATGACGATGATGACGATGATGATGATGATGACGATGATGATGATGATGATGATGATGATGATGATGATGATGATGATGATGATGATGATGATGATGATGATGATGATGATGATGATGATGATGATGATGATGACGATGATGATGACGATGATGATGACGATGATGATGACGATGATGATGATGAAAATGATGACGACGATGATGATAATGATGATGATGATGATGATGATGACGACGACGACGAAGAGAACGAACATGACAATGGTAAAAATGTAGAAAAGTTAAACCTGTAATGCCACAGTACCCGATACATGATACCTGATCGCATTATTTATTCAACCGGCTTTTATTCGCATTAACAGTCTTTCATACATTGTTTGTTTATAAAAAGATGTTGCATGAAGTGTGTTTTTTTCGCTGTTTAATACATTCCTAGTTCAATTAATTTCGAAATTGTTTTAGAAAAAATAGTCAAAGCATAATCTGCCTTTACAGAACTTTGTTCATAATAGTTTGTTATATGAGAAAGAGAAAAAAGTGTTTAATCTTTTACAGGCGACAAAAGTGTAACCCCGAATCTGTTACTTCATTTGATCTAAGTATTTTTTTTAAATGAATTGAGACAAGATCATTCACATCAATCAAGGCTCTCTCTGCTAGACTGTGAGAAAAGGGTAACACGCATAGCAAACTTCTTCTGCAGCAGAAGTTCTATACACATAACTCATTATCATATTAACATAAATAAATAGCTGACACAATGTTTACCGGTTGGAATTGTTTTAATATTTTATCGACTATAATAAAATAGACCAAAAATATAAAAATGAAAATTTAAAATTTATGCAATCACTATAAACGAAAAGAAAAGAAAATGTTTGATATTACCGCCTTGCAATTGTGTTTTTTAGACGAAAATTAAACAATCGAAATATGTAAAAAAAACAAGGATCACAAGTTGCATGCAAATTAAATGAAAATTGTTGTAAGCCATTTTAGTTGTCAGCATCAAAAACATTTTGTCAGTTAGCGAATGTTTTACTTTGAAAATAGATTCGATTCTACTGTATCTGTGGAAATTATTGTTTTAATCGTTTGATTGAGAAAACCTCTTAAAGAAGTCAACAAAAAAAACTTACGATTATGCTCTCTCAATGTGCTCGGTATATTATTTACTGATCAAATGAAACATCAAGAGGTGTTTATACTAACCAATTGGATTTGATCGTTTTTTGGATTTGTTTCTTTGTTGTTTAAAAAAAATTGTAATAATATGCTTTCAATGTTATTACACCATTTAAACCAGCTCTTTGATTTAATAAAACAAACAAAAAAAAAGAACCAAACTGACAAAATGTTTTTGTGTTCACTACAGATGACGAATGTTTCTTTGTTGGATTGGGTCACCGGGGCCAGTCGTCCAGAAAAGGCAACACATTTTCACCCAACGAATATCGACCATTCCAGTGCTGTCCAACGAAATTGGAGCGGGCAACCAAAGTTCCTAAAATGACTGCTCAAAAATTGTCACACAAAGCCGACTCGTCCGGAAAGAGTGGCCACTTTCAATTCAGCTCCACCAAAAGTGAACCGAAAAGCGAACCGTTAGTCAAGCGGCCCGTTGCACCATTGAAGAAATCCAGCGAAATCAATGAGAAAAAGGACGCCAAGAAAGCTCTAGCTAAAGGCAAAGACAAAGATGGAAAGCAAGGTCAGAAGGGTTTTCTGGGTATCGGTAAAATAGTCAATTGGTTGTAAAGTAGTTCTGAGCCGACTTTTCGAAAATTTTTGTATTTGTTATTGCTGAGGGGACATCTATAGCCATTGTCTATTTATCTTTTGATTTCTGCATGGGGAGCCCAACAGTCATGTACATAGAATGCCAAAATAAAATGAATTAATTGCTGTGTACCATTTGGAAACTCTTATTTTTTGGGCGAAATACGAGTCCAGCAAACTTTCTAATTCACTTCTAAGACGAGCCTTCATCGCAAATCCAATTAGAGCTCTTAGTTATCAATTTTCCAGTCTCCCGATTTTTCTCTTTTCATTAGATGTAACTCTCAATCCATTTCACTCTTTTATGACTCTTGGCTAAACAATCTCTGACCAAATTTTTCTTAGTTTTCCTTAATTTATTCTATGTACATGATAAACACAATTGAAAGTCGAACATAGATGGACATTGGACCTCACAATTTTAATTTATTTATTTTAAAAAAAATTCAAGACACTACGAGTCCCCCTTGCTATCCTACCGAATTATGAAATTGTAGGTACCAGTACTTGTTGTGTTCATTATAAATTTTAAATCATCGGTGGACCACCCGCCAATTCTAATTCCAATTTACAACTCATTACACCCGCTGCATCTGTTGTTACTGACAATTCGGTATCACAAGTTCGTGTGTACGTGAATACGTAACCGTATTCAAATTTTGAATTTCCGTCAGTTTCCACCTCAGACTTTAGGTTTAGTCCTGGCTCAAAAATAAGGGTTACGCGAGGTTGTGTCCATCTACATTTCGACTTTAATTATCTAAATTTATACCCAACAAAAACACAGAGAATATTTGAATTTTGAAGTTAAAAAAATGTTTTCCTTTCATAGGAATTGAAACTTTCTTTCGTGCTGTTCATAATCAAATAAAGAATCTCTTGGGTGGTGATGATTATGATTAACAATCGATTCAACACTTAGAGCTTCTAATTTAATTATTTATATTGTTAACTAAAAAAAAAAAACAAATTCGATAAATCAACCGAAACAAGAAGAAAGCTAACAATGAAATTGTACAAAATTTATATTTCCTAAGAAAAGAAAAATTCTTTTTGAATAAAAAATCAATCACAAAAATGTAAACAAAAATACACGATCAACGAACCATAATCATAATATTGTTGTTGTTGTTGTATTTCCTGATGTCTCATTGAAATTATCATGCCGAACACCGGTTGATTAAATGAGAATAACTTTAAAGAATTCGACCAATTCTACTAACTTGCCTCGTTCATCAGAAGTTTTTATTAAAATAAAATGTTAAGTTCAGTAAAAATGAAAATGTCAATATTTCGAAAAGGTGCACCGTCGGTCTTGAAAGAAAATAGATTTTGATACCGGAGATGCATCTTATCGAACTTTTGAAATTTTCATTTTTCAGTGGAGTGAATTCTTCAATCAACCGGTCGTCCTAGTAAAACAATATCTGACTATTAAAAAAACCAAATTTCATAGCATTTTCTTTTCCAATAACATCTGGATAAGAGAAGGCTGAATATAAAAAATCATTTAATCATTAAAAACTCGTTTAATTGGTTATGTCTTCCAACCAATCTTTCTCTTTCATCCCAACTTAGAACAGCTAGAGACGATTGTGGTTCGGTGAAGAAAGAAAGGAAGAAAATTAAAGAAAGAGAAAAATATAAATGTTGATTTCGCTTAGCTCTCGTGTTTGTGATAATTTAAATAAAAAATTATTTTAAAAATAATTAAAAAACTAAAATCTCGCTTACTCGCAACTTTAACTCAAAACAAAAACAAACAAAAAAAAACTTTGTCTACTTTTAACTTTTATCATTTTTATTTTTGTTGTTGTAAAAGACGCGAACAGAATGACTCGATACGGTAATGATGCGTCCGATAATATAATTTATCTTTCTATATTTTTGTAAACGTTTTTAGTCTAGTTTCTGTTTCATTTTAATTTCTTTATATTAATTTAGAGTTAGATGAAGAAGATGAATAAAAAAAAAATACTTTATCACAATGAAAGACTTTGTTGCGTTGTTGTCATTATTTTCGAATGAAATTTATTTATTTATAAAAATTTATATTTTTGTTGAATTTACATAATGTTTAAGTAAAATAAAAAATAAAAAAAATTGTTACCAAAAAAATTAAAATAAAATATTTTAGTTAATACGCTGACCGAATTGCATCAACAGTTCATTAAAAATCATTTATAACAACTGTACTATAAAATTTATTGTGTTAGCTTTTCGTTACGATTGCATAAATTTTAAATTTTTTGAATTAAAAAATTCCCACAAACAGTCACACCACAGTCTAGAGAGTCTACACAATCCGACCAACTTAAAATATAATCCGTTTTGATTTTATGGAGGTAGAGCAAAGAATTCAAAACTTAAGTTTTAATTATTTAGCTTTTTTTCATTTTCTTCTGAGCTTTTATAACACTTTCTATGTGCAAGTGTCTTCAGTTGAAAATATTGTTCTGAAGACTTGCTCGATTGCAGTCCTTGTACTGAGCTCGAGCTCCAAACGACACATGCACTTCGTTAAAATAAAAAAATATTTTTAAATTAAAAAAAATGGTCGATCGATGAAGTAACATTTTCGAACCCGAACTCACTCATTTTTTTGGAAAAATAGAAAATTACACTCGAAAAGCGTAGAAAAACATCTTTTTTTAAGTTTCGAAATGCAAATTGAAAACTTTTCTTAGAAAACTACCTTTACCGCAATGATATGACTAAGTAACGTAATTCATTATCCAGCGAAATTAAAGAGCTTTTAAAAGATTTGAGCTTTAGAGATTTAATGGATACAAGTTCAAAGCTTCCTTAAACTATTTAAAGCTAAACGAAAAAGAGCTTTCTTAGTTTCGCATTATTTCTATAGATCTATTGGTGTGTTAATGGCTATTTATGACATCGAGTGCAAAGTAATTAGTAATTTAGGGTACAGTCGTGTAATTATGACAGGAGAACGCAGGTCGTGTGTCATAATACACATAGTGACCATAATAAAGTACTTTGCACCGATATATACAATAATCTATGAAACAGAGGCATAGATCACTAGTGCGTTTAAAGCACTAGGACCCAGGGCGGCAAAGTTACTTAAGTATAAAGCTTGCTGGAATGACATTTCAAAACGGATTAGATCTTTAAAAAGAGGTCAATTCATCTATTAAACTTAGTCAAAAATAAATCTGAACCAAATTTTCAATCTTCATTTTGTTATTCAAAATTTCATTGCCTATTCGGCCATCTCATAAAAATATATTCCTAAAGACCTTCCCCTTAGAACTAGTATCTATCAACTGAAACTCATTTGAAATTCATCTTTAGATATTTGCATAAACATTTAGAGGAGATTCATTTTCAAGGAAAAAGAAAACTATTTTAATCATCACAATTTGACTGAATTGTTTATTGCAATGAAAAATTTGCCAGAAACGATAAACTATGTACCACAGAAAAACAGTTCGATGGAAACAGAACTCTTAAAAGAACTATATTTTCAAAACAGTACCTCAAACACAAGTAAATTTGTTTTTGTTTTTTTAATTTATTGAAGAAATTTAGGAAACTTAGGAATATCTGAAGAAGAAAATTTTTTAATTTTTTTTTCTTTGTAAATTAAACAAACCTCTCAAACATAAAATCGATGAATTTGTGGTTTGTACACACAATTTTTTCTAAATAAATTTCGTGTTAACTGTTAATTGCATTGAGTTTTATTTACTTAACTGATCCCAAACATGTTTTATTAATCACATGCGATAATGGAAAATTTAAATGAACAAATTTAACAATTCCGTTCACAACGAAAAGCTACTGCAGAATGCGTCAGGTATGGTGAACACGTAACGAATCCAATGATTTTATTACAATGTTAAATTAACAATTTTTCATATTGAACATTTCTGGTATTTGATTAGGGAGCATGGAAAATGAAGAGGATGTACTGGACTGGATGGTTAGCCAGAAGCAAGACGAAAGTATCGAGAAGATAAATAGAGAAACTCTCTTCGATTACATAGCTACGAAGGACTTTTTGGCAGTTATATTCTGTGAGTAGAGTGACCCACAACCTGAAATATTTCCATCGTTCAGTGAACACACATTTCTCAATAAATCGATTGTAACAATAGATGACAACGAAGATCCTCAATCACCCAGAGTGTTGAGACATTTAGAGTTGATAGACGATGAAGCAGCGGAATATGGTATTAAAGTGGTTAAGACCGATGATCGCCTGATGGCTAAAAAATATGGATACAGAAAACCACCAGGCATTACCTACTTCAGGAAAGGTGTTGTTGACTTCTATCAGTTACCGCGTAGCTTATAATGAGCTAACGAGCTAACAATTTCATTAGGAAAATATATCAACTACGATGGCGATATTGACGACGAAGAAGAAGTGCTCGATTGGTTAACACTGCCGGATAATATGGAAATGACCGATCACATCGAACAAGTTAATCGGAAGATGTTCCAGAAAATTCGTCAAACGTCGGACTATTTAGCTGTTTTTCTGTGTAAATTCTTGTTGTCACATCGACATTTCCCGTTTGAAATTCTAACGATTTATTAACGTGTAGTCAGCGACGACTGTAAACAATGTCCAAGAGTGTTGAGCGAAATCGAACATATTGATGACGAAGCTGATGGCGCCGGAATTAATTTCGTTAAAATCGATGACAAGAAAATGGCTAAAGAGTTCGGAGTCTTTGCATTGCCGGCAATTTTATTTTTCCGACAAAATTCGAAGGAGCCAGTTATCTATGCAGGTCAGTGGTGCTCAGGATAACATTACACCCAATATTCGAGAAAAAATTTCCTAACAAATTTTCGGAATTTTAGAAAATTTCAAGAAATTGCTGATGATCTTAAAGATTTTCAGATGTAATATTCTCGCCCCCTGTTTCCTACTAACGTATTTCTTTCCGAAAATAAAGGTGACTTATATGAAGAAGATCAAATTCTCAATTGGCTAATGACACAAAAGGATCCGGGTGGTGATGTTATCGAAGACATTGAAGGCGAACGACTCATCACTTTAATTGAAGAATCCGGATCGATGGCAGTCTATTTTTGTAAGTTTTCCTGTTGTTTCTACTTCCCTTTTATAAAGACATAGCTCATAGCTCAGCAAAGGTGGTAAGTTACTAATGAAATTTATAAATTGTCGCCGACGCCAGATTGATACTTAAGTTTCCATAGTTCAACATTTACTTTCCATGCTTCAGAAAATTTTTATTTTCGAAAATTTATGGCAAATGTATAAACTATAGGGAACAAGACATTTTGCGACATATGCAGTGCAAAAGCAATCAAAAAAACTCGCGTCAAAAAGGAACAAAAAGAAACAGCATCACCTTCGGTAGAAGGAGATCATCTTCGAGAAACTACGCCTCCACCCACACCACAACCACCACCAATCGAAGAGGGTATATTACCGAATAAACCCGCTTTCAAAATGCCACCACACTCAGTACTACTTCATTTATATGAAACGGAATGATCGAAAATAATTGGAATGCTATTCCAGTAGATAGAATCCTCTATACAAGAATGAGCTTTATATTGCACAAATTGCACAATGCACACACAAAACATCATTCTGCACTTATGATTCAACATAATTTTTTTTTTGTATATCCCTCACAGCTAGACGAAAAGCATTTTTGTAAATAGAGTTGATGAAGTTGCGTTACTTTCGTATTATTTTTAGATAAATCCATTCTAAAAACTTAACCAAAATTCGATGATTTCCACACCCCTTTAACATTTAAGTATGATCGCAAACCAATGTCACATCAATTCATTTCCATATTGATTGCGTTAAAGATGCCGATGATTGTGAACAATGCTCCAAAATACTCGATGAATTGGAGAATATTGACGACGATTGCGATCGCCACGGTATTACTTTTGTGAAAACAAAAGACTTTTCCGTAGCTGAACAGTATGGCGTACATGATTATCCGGCGCTGGTCTACTTCGAAGCCTCAATACCGAATGTGTTCGAAGGTTTTTTGATAAAAATGGAATTATTTTTTAGTTGGAACTTTTTACATTTTTCTTGAATACTTTTTGAAGGACACTTAAACGAGGAGGAGGAAGTGCTACAATGGTTAATTACGCAAAAAACTGAAGATCGAATCGAATTAATCACGCGACAAATGTTGGAAACTATGGTGGAAGACACCCAATATCTGGCCGTATATTTTTGTAAGTCAATACCAAAGTGTTGTTGCCTCGTTGAGTCAGTTACTACTTTTTTTTTTGTTATTTTTTTCCCCAATCACCTCGTGTGTTCTCCCCGAAATGATTTGATTTTGTTGAATATTTTTCACCCCGAGCTTGAAGTGTGACGATCCTCTAGCTGATCAAATATTAATTTTGGTATTTCCCTTTTTTTCACACACGAACAAACACTCATCATATCAAAGACAAACGAAACATGTAAACTTTTTGTAAGCGACAAGCGTATGACGATGTCATCATTATAATCTGTTACTACCTTTGTTTAAAATACTGTCTGAAGTTTAGAATTCTGCTACTTCGTTTGTGGTAGTATTCAAAACTATTCGATCATTGTGAGTTTTCGGTGTAAAGTTCAGTATTTGAGGAGTGCCATAAAAAACCAATGATACCGGATTTTCACTAAAGATGGTGTATTCGATAGATTGAACCTTGATCTTTAATATGTCACAGATGGAAAGCATATTAACAGTTTTACTATTTAAACTATTACTTCATTTGGTCGAAGATTTTCAAAGATTAATTTCAAAAATCTTTTACTTCATTTGTTTTGAAAATACTTTTTTGCTATATAATACCAGATTAGTCAGAACGTCTCGTTTACTATTGCTGTCGTTTTCAATAACAGATCTTCTCTTGTGAAAATCCGGTACCATTACGATTTTGGCTGCCATCTCAAAGTTTGACAATTTACACAGAAATGACATGGAGAACATTAGCTAGAAATATTCATTTACAACCAATTAATATTGTTGCAGTTTTGTTTTCAGAGATGTTCCGAAAAAATCCGAATTTTTTAATGATTTTTTTTAGAATTAAAATTTACAAAAATAAGCCTTGCTTCGACGTTAGACCGTAGGAACTCGTATACCTTTTGAGAATACATAAATTTGCGTCACAAATACTTAGTAGCAGTTGTTTTCTTAGTGAACTGCGAATTCCTACTCACGTATAAGATATTTCCTAAAAGTACATTCGCGATATAGTTTGCAATAAACGGCATAGTTCACTAGATAGTAACAGATTTCTCCTGAAAAAATGAAGATTTTTGAATCTTGGGGAATCGCAGCTGATGCTTCCCAACTTACCGACCGATTTCAGCAAATTTTTTCTGGTGTAAAACTCAAGATTTTAGAGATTTTTAAGGGTTTGGTAAATGGTCAGGCCAAAATGGTCAATTTTCGTTTCGGAACACAATTCAAGGTTTGGAAATAAAACTTCGAATTGTGTTGCTAAACCAAAAGTAACTCATTTTGGCGTGATTATGAACCTTTAAAACTACCAAATAGCCGGAAACAGTATATTGTGTAGTACTGGGCGTAGGTAAGTAACCCTAAGAGCTACCAAAATTTCGTGCTAAAGTTATGCGGAAATGAACACTTTGCAAAGAGTCATCAAAATAATGCGATGCTGATTGGAATGTAATCAGAGAACTCCCTCAGAAATCAGAATCACTTTTGGCTTTACTTCAAAAAAAAGAGTTAGACAGATAGGTTGTAGCACATACCTTCCATCGAATCAGCAATGATTTATCTGAATTGTATTTGATCAAAATTACACTTGAAAAAAACAAAACATATTTCCAATAATAAAACCATTCCAACACGTTGTTATATGTACCTTCCTTATCAGTGCCCGAAAATTACACATATCAACCAGCTTATTGCCGAAGTCTTTGTTCACCTATTCCAAAGAATTATTCGACAAAACAGGACTCAGTACTTGAATCAAATATGCTGCGCAAAAGAAAAGAGGTTGAAAACCAAGGTATATGATGTGTGTTTTGAGATATACATTAGTTAACCAATAAAATCATTAAGAAAATGCCTTTTTGCAGCATTATTGAAAAATTTGATTATTTAAATTTTTTTAATATAAATCGCTGTTGTATCCTCTCGAGAGGGCAGAGTTATGAATAACCGTTTAATTTAATGGTATTATTGTGGTCCAGCAGTTGAACGATTTGCTCTATCTGTATTGCATTCACATTATTCCAATTGTTGGGAACCACATTATCATGTAAATATATCATGCGATATCCGTGGTCATTCCGAAATGGATGGATGGGATTACTATTATAATTAATGGAATTAACGTTATATTTTCCCAATATTGGTAGATTGTGGTAATAACGGTAAAGTGGAAATATTTGTAAATGGAAAATTTCCATTGCTAAACCAAGAAATTCCGTTGCTGGAATACATTTTCCCATTCCTAAATTGATCACAGTACGCGTCAAAGTTCAAATTTAGAATTGCTGTTGCTATCACGACACAATTTATAAACGTTACAGACGGCTAGGCCAGTCTGGCTTCTTTCCAGTCTAAAAACTCTAAAAAGGAAGAAAATCAAAGTAAGGGGTACCTGGAATATTTCCTCACGTTGTGATGGATTGAACTTACCTTCCTCATTCCATATATAGGAATGGAGGCCAGGCCGATTGTTGACTGACTCTAACCCCAACCAAATTTGTGACACAATTGCCTCACTATCTTATACGTGTTTATACGGTTTTACCACTACCTCGTGGGTGTATGACTATGAAATTCGTGTAAACACGTATAAGACAGTGAAGTTACATGAGTGCCGTGCGACACAAATGTGGATGGAATTAACTGTAACTTATAACTATGGGTACTGTAACACAGTCAATTTGATCCATAATGAAGTTTCTTTATAATAAAACTCCAGAACATCCAAAAACTCTTTTTTGAAAATCAGGCCCATAACCTGTAACCGCTTTTAGTAAATTGTTGCTGTACAAAGCTATCATCATTTCAAGTAGGCATGTTCGATAATTCATTCGATTGATAAAATATCGATTATTTCCCTGGAATCGATTATCGATATTTTCAGAAAATCAATATCAATCGAATGTTTTATCGATAATCGATAAATATCGACTGAAAATCGATAAATATCGACTGATAATCGGCAAATATAGACTGATAATTCGATTTTCAGTGGATATTTGTTGATTATCAGTCGATATTTATCGATTATCGATAAAACATTCGATTGATATAGTATCGATTATTTGGAAATTTTATCATCGATTGATGATATTTTTCAGTGAACATGCCTAATTTCAAGAACAAAATCAAATTATCATTTTACTGTATGTCTGAAAGTCTAAATCGAAATTTGTATTGCCAAATGAAGCATGAAATAATCCAATTTTATCCAAAATTCGTAGACAAGCATGGTGGCAAAGCTCGCACTGTTGACGACCATCAATAATACCGTCTCTGCCATATTTTCCAGAAAATTGTAGCACACACACAAAATATCAATTTAACTTCCAATATTAACGAAGCGAATCTAATCAGTTGCGATTGACCTTGTTTTGGCCTTATTATTTACAAGACAAAAATAAAATTTTGTTCTGACTATTTTATTTGCTTTAATTTTATATTTTATTGTTCATCACCTCACAAAGAAAAATATGCGCTTCAAGTACAAACATTCAATTTGTCGACTACTAACTGCTTCGATACGAGATACGCCACAATTTCTATTTCAGATAAGCCAAAATGCAACATATGCGATGCAATACTCGAAGGATTGGAATTAATTGACGATGAATGCGACGTCTTTGGTATTCATATGGTCAAGATTCAGGACCCACAATTGGCGAAACGGTATTCTATCAAAACGTTCCCGGCATTGGTCTACTTCCGCAATGGCAATCCGTTGATCTTCGAAGGAGACATGCAAAACGAACAGTCCGTACTGGAATGGTTGATCGATGATGATAACAGGGAATTGGCTGACGAGATTGAGGAAGTGAATGATAGGATGCTGGAGAGGTTGTTGGACGAATCATCACTATTGGTTGTCTTTTTCTGTAAGTTCAGAGACGAAAATTTCTAAGCTAAGTTTTCCAATTGTCTCCTATGTTTTGCGTTAAGATGATGACGATTGTGCAGAATGTGAAGAAATCCTGGAAGAGCTCGAGGAAATCGATGGAGAAGCTGATATGTTTGGCATTGATTTTGTTAAAATCGCCAGCGCTGAAGCAGCGAAAAAGTATGAGGTTGTTAACATCCCATCACTGCTTTACTTCAGGTAGGTCGACAAAATTGTCTCGTATTTTACGTGGCTCAGCGATAATTTTGTAACAGAAAACAAGTTCCAATGCTGTACGATGGTGACCTCCATCAGCACGATAAAATTTTATCCTGGCTGACATCTCAAGATGTTTTTGAAATTAAAAATGAGATCGAAGAAGTGAACAGAAAAATGCTGGACAAGTTGTTGGAAGAGAACGAGTTTTTGACGGTCTATTTCTGTAAATATTATATCGATAAGGTCGCCAACAAGCGAAGAGTAACCTAAATTTTGTTTAAAATTTATTCAGACGAAAATGGTCATCCAGACAGTGATGTCGTGCTGGAAAAACTTGAAAACATTGACAGTGAAACCGATAATTTAGACATAACCTTTGTGAAAATGGCCGACTCTCGATATGCTAAGAAATGGGGTGTCACAAAACTCCCAGCTATTGTCTATTTCCGGAAACGTTTCCCCAGTATATTTAGAGGTAAGAGTTTTCAGTCATCTGTCTAAAATTTCGAACAAAGCTGTGAAACTTGGCCTCAATTTCAGGCGATCTAATGGTTGAGGAAGAGGTGCTAGAATGGCTGCGTAAAAATCGATTCAGACAACCCGAACTGAATATTTTCATGTACGCTCTGATAGCAATATCGATCGCATTTATTCTATATACAGCGTTTTTACTGCAATGTTTTAAGCCAACACCACCGCCACCACCTCAACATCCCAAACAACAATAACATGTTGTGTAGCATTATCAGCTATATATTTCTAAGACGAAACATTTGATTGACTATCTAGCTTAACTCATTCGGAAAGACTTACACGCATCCGGTTTCAAAATTGTGCCGACTTAACAATTTCACTGCGTCCTTGAAGATGATCTATAATCACCTATATAGATCATCTTCAAGGACGTTTGAAATGCCATAAACGTCAAAAAATCACACAAATGAACGAAACATTTAACGAAACTAAAGTGAGGCTACGTCTGAAAGTACCGTAACTTGAAGATGATCTATTGTTATGCTGGGGTACTGATCACACAATCTCTGTAGAAATGCAGCTGATGAAAATTTGGCACAATTTTGAAACGCGGACTAGATTTTAGACGCAACGACTCATTTACTTACTTGAACTTATCTTTCCGAATGACCGGTGCTAGATGTCGATTCTAAATGACTTGTGATTTTCGAATATTTTTGCCCTCTGTTTTCTACAGTTTAAACACTTTGAAAATGGGTTGGTATTGAGGGTTCAACCGAGTCCTTCTTTTGCGTTGGGTAGTTAGATAGACTAGTAGGACTCTTTGAAGCATTGTAAAATAAAATAAAATTTAAAAAATTAATTCGTTGTTTTGGTGCGTGAGTGCGCGCTCATCCCTTCACTAATCGAGTTTTAGATAAAAAAATTCAAATTTTCATTTGATTGATTTATAAACGAATCAAAACTAAGCTATCGATTTCTATTAAAACTTTAACTTCATAAATCCACATAACGAACCTTTTTGCGGACGGCTATGTTATCAAGGACCAACAGAAATAAGTAAAATTACCTCGGCCTAGCCTAGCATTCTTTTATATAGGAAAATGTATGGTAACAACTAATGAAGTACAAGATTTTCTATACAACACTAGCTTATCCTCTTAGGATTGGATGGAACATATTTGATTAATTATAGATATGATTGCGGTCTGCGAAAGGTTTAAAGATCAAGAATTTAGATTTAAAGTGAAAATCAATGTGCAGTGAGGAGGAGTTTAATTTAAAGCGACGTTAATTTTCTGCGTCTCCGAAAATGGAGACCTCATTCTGCTAGCGTTATTATTTTGTCCCAATTTTTTCTCAAGATTCCGGCTTGGGTCATCTCGAAATTTCGCATTGTAAAATAGCCCAGAAATTGTGCTACTTTTGTTGGAGTTTTTTTTTCTGAAGTACGCTCGAACCCTTTATGCCCTTGACTTCTACGCAAACTTCTTATTTCCCTCAGAAACAGGTCTTCACTTTATACACATGACAACAGAAAAGCAACCGATATGTTCGGTAAATCGAATCGCTTACAATTATTCAAAATGTGTAACTTCCGGTATTAAATATTTCTACGTTCAGCCTTCTCGACATTCTTGTAAACGATTTTCATTGGCGAAATTGCTTTCGTTTTGGTTTCAATTCAGTGACAAAATTTCGATGCTCTGTTTTACGACGGTTTCTGGAGATTAATTTGCTATAAAAAGACAAACTCATATTATGGGTCTCACAACTTATTCGTTTTTTTAGTTTTTTCTTCTTCTTCTTCTAGTAACCTCGACTCAATTGTCAGCCTTTCAGAAATAGCTTAACATCACTTATTGATAGCAACGGCATAAACAAACGACTAACCAATGTGGTTTTGTAAATGGTAAAGCTATTGTTAAACAAATCAAGCAAAAGATTTTGTATCGATGCACCTAGCATAGTAGATGTAGATAGTAGTATCATAATGCCTATGTCAAATAGAGAATCTTCTATTCTAATGGAATGACCTTAATTAAAACAGTGAAAAAATATGTAATTACATGGCCCACTGTTGTGACTTTCCACTCTATTTTTTTTATATTACTAAGCTTGGTGCATTGATGAAATGTTTATCGATTCCGCGATACGCTTGCCGTTTCTAAAAGGTTAATCAATATTCGCCCAAAATCGATATCTAGGCCTACTAAAAATATTGTGTTAATACTATAACTAATTTTAAAAGGATGTGTCTTGTTTTGCAAACAATCCGCAACAAAGACCATTTTCATCGGGCCTCCCGGATGCATTAAAAAGGGAAACACATTTAAAAATTAATTTAAAATTATGAAAGAAAAATTTATATTTAATTAAGCGAACGATTTTGAAGTATTTTTAATTGCATTATTGTAAAACATTTGTTTTTCGTTTTTCTTGTGTTTGTTTTCATTTTATATAATTTTATTTTGGTGTGTAAAACGCAACAACAATTTGCAGAGACAACAATTAGAAATCGTTTCAGTTTTTGTTTCGTAAAATTATGAAAATTGTGTAAAGTAAATGAAATTTTTTCTGTTTCCTTTTTTTATATCATTTCTGTGTAATAAATTTTTAATTATCTCAATTTCTTTTAATTCAAGAAACAAACTAAATTGCCAAAAATCGTCCATTGTATACATGTAATGTGCACGGAAATGAATAAGATTTTTTTTTATAAATCATTCATTTTTGTAGCATAACTGGAATAGAAGGATACATTGGAACTGCGAAATCAATCCTTTACATGAGGTAACAACTTTTTGATAAAAACCAATTCGCAAGCGGGTTTTTGAACAACAAATTTCGGTAACTGTCCTTTTGACAAGTGCAGAGTTTTTATATCCAATCCGATGGTGATTTCCTCATACGAAAATTATAAACTTGAACCGAAAATCCGTCCAAATGTATGGATCATTTTCGCAGGGGGCAAATTGCTATGCAATGGTCAACTTTCGCATGGGACAGGTAGTAAAAATTAGGATAGAGTGTTATGATGAAAGAGAAAGAAATATTTTGACAAGTACCCCAAGACAAGTTATAACAAACTGGTCTTCGGTCCTCTCGCTCGCATCATAACATGTTGAAAGAGAAGCAAATACTTTGACAAGTACCCCAAGGCAAGTTATATTTAACTAGTCGTCGGTCTTCTCAATCCGATCATAAAGCACTCTATTGGGAATTTCATTTTCGGTGAGTATCATCGCATTGACCTATATACCACCAGATTGCAACATTTTTCCTTTCCTGTAGTGATTTGACTAATTTTTGAACAGCCTCTGAACAGCCTCAGTAATTATTAGGAATAGTTATAATGAAAAACCGAATTGTGAAAGAAAAATGTAGACAAAAATTATTGGATTTATAAAAACCTTTTCCCACAAAAGCAGTAGTACATTGAATGAAAGACAAGGAGCAAAAGTAAAAAAATGCAGCCGAGTACGAAAGTTTCCGCGCCGAACGTATCTGAGTACGGTAGATTTTAGACAATTTTGCGAATTGTAGCCCGATCGGAGTGAGGGCCGCAAGTGAAAATGCGTAAAATAAACCGTCTATAACAGATGCGTATACAAATAAAAATTCCGTAATTTATGCCCAAGACATGAAATAGTACTTTTCCTAACTAGTGTTGAAATATAGCGCCTTCGTCGTTCATTTCCCACGCTGTTGAGAAAAAACGTTGTTCCTAACTTATGCTAAAAGTCTTTTTAATCGAATTCGTTAAAACAGCATTTTAGCATGCGTTAGGAAATAATTTTGTTACAAGTGATGAAAAGTTGCATTTTTCGGTACTAGTCTTAGAGTAATTGTAATTACTCTAAGGTACTAGTCGTAAGCTTGTCGACAAGCTTACGACGTGTACCGAAAAATTCAGCTTTCATCACGAGTCACAAACGACGATTTTTGTGCTTGAAAACTGAAATGAGACGAGACCACAACACCATTAACATAGAAATCACTCTAAAAAAATATATATGAAAATCCATTTTCGGCCGGAGAGAGCGTCCGAGAATGTACTTTCTTGGTTTTTAGTGTATTCGATTCCAGACCTCGCCTTCGGCTCTGTCTGGAAACTTCTCACACGCTAAAAGTCCTAGGTAGGAAATGTACTATTTCCTAACTACGGCAGAGTAAAATAAACCAGGCAGAAGCGGTTCATTTTCGAAACGTCAAATAAGGGACCTAATATACTGGATGAAAATGAACTCAAATGAACACTGACATAAATTGAAAAATTTTATTCGCAAAAAATATAGGGCTACTAGATTATTCAGGTCCCTTGTCAAACGTCCTAACGCATGATGGCATTTTTAGCCAATGAGAGGTTTCCAGCACGAACCGGAGGCGAGTTCTGGAATCGAATTCGCTAAAAAAAAACATTTAGCATAAGTTAGGAACAACGTTTTGTTTGTAGTGGGCCGGAAATGAGCGACGATGAGTGTCAACAAAAATGTTTTTAAAACCACGGCAGAGTAAAATAAACCAGGCAGGAGCGGTTCATTTTCGAAACGTCAAATAAGGGACCTAATACACTGGATGAAAATGAACTCAAATGAACACTGACATAAATTGAAAAATTTTATTCGCAAAAAATATAGGGCTACTAGATTGTTCAGGTCTCTTGTCAAACGTCCACTCCTGCCTGGTTAACTTTACTCTGCCGTGTTAAAACGAATCGATTTTGTTTCAATTTGTTAAAATCCATTGATGAAATAATGAAAGTAAAAATGTTTGCAAATACGTATGAAATGGACACCTTATCAGCTAGCTAAGAATCTATTTACACTTTATTTTATGAAGATAAAGCTTTGTCGAATTAAAAGCTCTATTGAAGGTACTGACCTTTTCGTCGTTTCCGTAGCATAGTCAACAACCTCTGAGAAACACAGCTGTTTCACAGCCATACGTTTCTTCAATATGGCACCACTCTGCTATTACGTTCACTTTATTATTTATTTTTGGTTATGTTGATATTTTGATAACGAAACTATTCAATGAAATGGAAATATCCAATGTTCTATGGCAGCATAATTGACATAAATACGAATACGGTGGGTAAAATATGATCAAATAGAAGAGATCTGAAGCTTTGTTAGAAATGTTTTTATTCAAAATTTATGGCGGGTGTACGAAACCTCAATGTGTTTGATGAGTGTAAATGTCACTTGCAAAAACAAAATTTCTCTCTTTCTCTCTCTCATTTTGTCAAAAAATCAGCTGGTTATAGCCTCGTATTTTTCGTAGATTTTAGTTGTGTTGTGCGGTGAAATGAACTTCATCGTCCGTTCGATACCTTGACTTTCTTTTTTTTTCACTCAATACAAATCGTTGCGAGGCATTGATAATCAAGCTTGAATTTACAAACAATTTCGTTTTGACTGCAAATGTGATTAATTGGGTGATATTTCCAAAATGTTTAAAGAAATCGCCGCACAAACGAGGTCATTCATTCGGTGAAAAATCGTATGCAAACAAAGAAGCTACTGAAACAGAATTTTCAAGTTTTTTTTTTTTAAACTTCGTTCTAATCAAATGTAACTTTTTCAGTGCTGTGCTGAAGTGAGAAAAAAAGGTGTAAAAATAACTTTTTGTTTATTTCGGTGTCTTGTGAGTTGTTGAGCTTGTTGTTACTGTTTCGCAAAACCAACCGAATTTCCATTTATATTTTTACGCGATACACCACAATTATGAGAGAGAATCAAGTGTTTTGTTCTGGGATGTTTTAAGTGTTGTGAAAATCGATATTTGAACTTGAATTTGCAAAGGAAAACAACATACATGAATTGTT
Source organism: Bradysia coprophila (assembly GCF_014529535.1). Lineage (NCBI taxonomy): Eukaryota > Metazoa > Arthropoda > Insecta > Diptera > Sciaridae > Bradysia > Bradysia coprophila. The sequence goes on from NW_023503584.1 coordinate 2,219,782, forward strand.
GATTATGCGATATGTGCAGTTATATGTGTATCGTCTAGCAGAATTTTAACGCTCAAGTTAAACATAGTTTTGGTAAGTTTGAAATAAAAAAAACGTCGAGCAATTCGATATCAATTCGTGCTGAATTGGATTTCTTTTCTTCTTTACTTACATACAATTAGAATAGCTGTATCTACAGCTCTACACGTATCATTATAGTTTCGATTGAATTTGACCTTGGTCGCTACTATGCAAAAAATATGAAGAAGTGCGTGATATAACCACGGAACTCCCTTTTTCAGAAGCTAAAGCTGATCAATATATTTTGTCTCAGAGGAGGCAGATTGTGTCTTAGAAGAGGCAAATCGTGGCTTTTAGGCAATTTCTGAAAAGATTTTCACAAATTGTCTATTCACATTGTGTGGTTGTTTCACACCCAGAATTTGATTTAAGTTCGTTCCTGATTTTAAATTTATGTCTATGGCCTTATGTCAAATATCTCCTTGAACGGCTATTGCCTATATATTTTCCCAGAATTTTTCCCAGTCCAACTCGGGAAACGTTTACGAATGTACTGGTTGAAGGGAATTTATCTAACAAAATTTCCCAGTAGATGTAAGGCGAATTTTAATCTACGTCACGTTGCACTTCATTCAACATTCGATCCATCCATCAAAAAGATTGAGCGAAAATTTTAAAAGAAAATCAACGTCTAACATGGCATGAATGAAACAACTCCATAAGCTGAGCTAATTGTTATCATTTCGTATATTTTCTGTGCTAATAATTGGTTTAGTCTGATGATTACTTGTAACTGGGCAACCGTCTGTAAGTGTCTCTGAAATAAATAAATAATTGAAGAGTTTGCCGGTTCATAATTTAAGAATTTCGTTGAAAGAGTTTCGTTGGAATTGAGATCAACAATAATTTGTGAATATTTTTACGGATTTTTCCATTTTTTATTGAACAGTGATCAGATTAGATTAAGATTGAAATAGCAACAGAAAACGCATGCTGATTGTTCCCGAAACTGTTTCAAATGGCTAAATCTTCGTAGCCACCACAATTCAAGATGACAAAAATTTCTCAAAGGATCACTAATCTTTCATCTTGAGCATTTTCAGCCTATTCGTTTTTTTTCCTTATAAACTTTCCGCAACTTTCAGACCTTTCAGAAATGGCAAGTGTACCACCTCGACGCTTATGTAAAGCGATTTGGTCTGTAGAAATGCGATCATCCGAAAGCAATTAGTTTTGAAATGTTTTTTGTTTGTGTACTGGCTTCATCATTAGTGGAGCCACCACACGTTCTGTCAGGTGTAAGTGACAAATTGCTTCGAGTGATTTTCCAGTGGAATTTTTTATATGTGCCCAGTAAGGTATTCGACCCTAAAAGCCAAAACCACTTTCAAAAAAATTCTTCGAAGCTTGTGTGGCTAGTGTGAGGTGATCAAAAACCGAAAACATACGCTTTTCTTAATAAGGAAGATAATTACATGTACTTCCGGAGGAAAATAGGGTCTTATTGGGTTTAAAATTCATCCACACTGAGATATGTGCAGTTTTCAACCAAGAAAAAAAACTGAAAACTTACACTTTTCTTACAGAAATTTTCTCAAGGTGCACGTAACGTACATGGTCGTGTGAAATATGAGATATGAGAAGTTGAAATGTTTAAGTGCTCATATTTCATCGTAGATGGTAGCAAACTCTAAGACTCTACTTCCCCTGAAAGTACATGCAATTACCTTTCTAATGACACCACACACGACCCTGTACGGCACGTGTAACTGAAGAAATTCCTGTAAGAAAAGTGCATGTTTTCGGTTTTTGATCACCTCCGCCCAGCCACACAAGCTTCGAAGAATTTTTTTGAAAGTCGTGTTGGCTTCTAGAAGGGTCGAATACCTTTCTGGGCACATTTATAAAATTCCACTGAAAAATGCGTCCGATTACGGCCGGTTGCTTTTCAAAAGAATCCCTCTTCACGAAAGTCCCATTAAAATGGAATAACAATTAATCCAGTACTACGTATGTAACTGTAACATACAGTGGGATTGTAAATAAAATGCTAAACATTTAGGAGCCAATTAATTTGCCGACAACGTGTCTTATGCTATGAGTCATTTTACGCAATCTCTAGACTATGTACATAGATTTATTATAGCAGATTGCATCCTATCTCCAAACACACGTATGCGATGTTTGCAGTACAAATTCTAAAAACATGAATAGGAAAATCATATCCAGAGCTGTTAGTATCAATAAAATGGTCGAACGAAGCCAGAGAGTTTTCAAGGGATTTGGGCAGAAGAATGTTTAAAGTAACGGGTGAGTCCACAGTTTGGCTATTCAAAGAGGAATTGAATCAGGAATTGAATATAGAAAAAAAATTGTTTGAGATCTGAAATTCTTTTTTGGAACCACTTTGCCTTTAGTTGACATTTCATCGTCATAGATAATTGTCGTGTCAAAAGAAAAAGCGATTGCTATTTTGTTAAGGAAATACTTTTCCTCAACATCACATTTTATTTTTCAATTTTAATCGATTGGGGTTTAGTATCCCCACTAGTTTAGATCATTTATGCAGACCATTAGATTTAGTTTGCAATAAACAATTTTAAACTGCTTTGCCAGAATCGCAAGAACAAACATTTGAACCGGCTGGGGGTGCACAAGGTATTCCATTCTGTCCTGGAGCTCCAGCTTCACCTCCTGCTCCACCAGCTAAACCACCAACACCACCTGCTGCTCCAGCTTTACCATTATAGCCTCCGTTTCCTCCGTTTCCACCGGCTCCACCTGCACCATGTTTGAAATCAGCACCTATGTATGACGCAAAAGCCCAAAAAGAGAGGAAACAATTAAAGTCTGCGACAACTGAACATGTTATTAAAAAAAATGAAATTGAGAAATTGTAGCCGATTAGCTGAAATTAATAACTTAACAGTATTGGCAAGAAGTGTTTTTACAAATCTTTGCAAAAAGATCAATCTATAAAAGATCAGAGAAAAATGATTGTATCGAAAAGTGAACTTTTTGGCCCAAGACTTTTGTCTGTACTGTAAAGAAGAATTTCTATTTTGTCAAGCTTACCTGCTGCTGCACCTCCAGCACCACCATTTCCACCACCTCCTGCGGCACCACCGGTTTGTCCTTGACCACAGCCTCCTGCGCCACCTGCACCACCATTTGCTCCATTTCCATTTGTACCTTTTCCTGCACCTCCATCTCCTCCAACACCTCCTAAACCACCAGCTCCAGCTAATAATCAAACGAATAATTTTGGTAAATACAGAAGTGAATAATTCCAAAAAATTTAATTTACCCATTGTTCCGGATGCTCCACCTGCACCACCTGCTCCGCCAGCTCCAGCAGCTTTAGGAAATCATAAGGATCATTAAAACGTTTATTCAATTCGAATATTTTTGTCTTTCCATTCTATTTCTTTTCTTGTGATTTGATTTTTTTAAATCTCTAAACTAAACTCCGTGCTCAAGCAATGGCTCAAGTGAAACATGATAAAAATAATGAAGTTAACGCTTACGTTTAGAATCTGTAGCGTCACCACCTTTTCCACCGACTCCTCCAATACCACCGGCAGCAGCTCCATCTCCATTGCCACCACGTCCACCAGGGCATCTGAATCATTAAAATTGTATTTTATTAAATCAAATAAAAATGATCGTGCCGTTTCAAAAATGATCGCAATGAAAAGATAATTTCCTTAGCGATCAAATCTTATTCTAAGAATTTCATCGGTTCGAAGTTCGAATTCTTCCCAAATTTTATTGTAGTTAATAATTTACCCTGGACATCCAGGTGCGCCAGCCTTTCCGACACCACCAACTCCTCCTGCAGCTGCACTACCCTTTGCTGCATCTTTACCGTCTACGAGACTGTTATCACAAGCTTCACATTCATCTGCTGCTGAGACATAGAATCCAGCAATAGACAATACTAGTAAATATGTTGTCAACTTTGAGGTGAACATGTTGCAATTTAAATTTCAAAATTTAGTAAAAAACTCTAGTAAACGTTAGGTAAAACAAAACCAAGTGATTTGAGTTAAAATGAAAATTGTATGGCTTTTATAAGTAAAAATTTAGAACTTTTAGCAACAACAACTTTAATCATGCGATAAAAAAAAGTTTATTAATTTTATTTTCTGTACATCTTAAAGGTGCATAAAGATTATTCCAGATACGAAGTGTGTTGATGATGCTCATTAATGGTATTGACTTTACGGAAAAAAAAAGTTTCAATAACAAAACAACACATTCTCCGACTAAATTAAATTAAATTAATATTTATTTTAAGTATTTTGACAAATTAATGTATATGGTAAAGGATTTCGGAATAACTTTATGGTGACTCATGTACATGGCACATGTACATGATAGGTTCCATGCCCATATGCCCAAATTGTTGAAGTTCTGAAAGTTAATATTTTTCTAAGAGTAACTCAATAGTAGATTACGTACCTGGTGGTAAATTTTTATTTTGACAAGTTTGAAGTTTGCGTAGAGTCCCGAAGGCGAGTGAAGTAATCAGACAGGTCAAGATAATAACAATTACGTTCTACATTTTACATGTTGAAGGAATGTAAATGCGTTTTTGCTATGTAAAAGATACGAAATCTAAAACTTTAACTTCCGAATAGTGAAATAAATATTATGCACCTATGTCCCAATGTTTATTTTGACGATTTGGTGATTGTGATCCCAAGCCGAAGGCGCATCTCTTGCCTAAAAAAACATTTATCACTCGGTTGTATAAATAACTGTTTCTGCCTACTCAATTTTTAAGTAATAGTTATTGATGACATCGAATGCAAAGTACTTTATTAGGCTCTAGAGGCCAAAGGTCGTGTGTACACATCGTCAGCCTAATAAAGTACTTTTCTCCAAGATTCATACAACGTTTTATGCAACAGAGGCATCTAAATTTCACAATTTTCGATCATTATGATGCTGAGTTGCATAAATAACTATTTTTTAAATTTGTCATTATATTCGTACAAACAAGAAAATGTTGCAGAGCTCCCACTCATCCCAAAATCATTTAAAACTTCGATATTTCTTACTTAGAGTCAGATTTGTATCATTCTTCATATCAAAACAGCCGTACAAAACAAATAGCAAGTGTACTACAAAGTAAAACCAAAGCAAGTGTAACAAAAAACTCACTTTGTAGTCCTGCGGCCAACATTACAAAATGTCGCTTTATGTTACGTACCTGATTGCAAAGAAAAATGTATGCGATTAATAGTCGCTTTATCATTCGAACATTTACAAAGCAATCGAAAAAGTCTTTTTACTATGCTGGTGCATGTAATAAGGCTATTACATGTATAGGCAATAACCTTTACATCACTCGCATAGTAAAACGTCGTACTACACACGGAAAATAAAGTGATATCTCGTATCACGATGAGTAAAAGTACGTCGGGCTGCCGCCCTCGGGTACTTTTTCTCATCTGGATACGAGATATCACTTTACTTCCCTTGCATAGTAATGTACTATTCTGTATACGTGAGAGTGTATTGGTGAGCTGTGATATGAATCGGTCGGTAGGGAAAGTAAACGGTCGAGAAGGAAAGTAACGGTTGGGAAGGAATGCACCAACACACTCTTACTATTACAGAAAAATATCTTTCAAAATACCCCAATACACACTCGATGTGTGTTTTCGCTTGGGCTTCGCCTGCGCGTGCACACACATCTTGTGTGTATTAAGGTATGTTGAAATATACTATTACTTCATTTCTTTTAACATCCCGTTTTCTGAGTGGTTTACCTGACGAGATTTCAACTCGAAACCTCCTGTACTCTAATCGACTATCTTACCACTGCTATAATTTGTTCGTAATCCCAGCGTAGCTTAATTTGAACTAAAATGGGGATTAAAATGCAAATTGCGAGATGGCAACATCTCACTACCTCACTACAGTCAGAGGCAGTGAAATTTCAACATACATTTTCTACAGCTGTTTTTCAATCAAAACTAGTTATACGTCTTCATACGGATCAACAGTATAAGCAAGTATAAAAAGTTTTGATTGGATGTGTCGATCAGCTGAACTGAAAAACAGCTGTAGCAAATTCATGCTGAATTTCACTACCTCTGACTGTATTTTGCTTTTCATTTTTATATTTTTCTGTAGTTTCTCACTATTCAGAAACTCTATAACCATTTAAATTCAGAAACGTCTGTTTTCCTATAGTTGACAGCTAAAATTGGTTTTCTTTCCAACTTCAATCTTGAAATTCTCTATCTCTATATCTATACTATCTTTACTGGTAGTATCTTTACATAATTCATTGTTAATAATCTTTAAAAACTAACTTCAAATTTTTATGCTAAGCTAATAAAGCATCGGTAGTCCCATTGAAACATTTTAAGACCAAATTAATGTCAGTTTTAATTACACAACCGTATCTTGCTCGTAAATCGCGTTCGAACTAAATTAACACAAAAGTGTGATTTTAAGTCAATTAAATTATTAACGGAAAATTCTTAGCAACAGTATCATCGCTCCATTCACAATATTATTGTTTTGACCTATTTATAATCCCTGCAGGAATTACATTTCTTTTCAATTTTTAGAGAATACTTTAAATCTAATCCAGAAAGTAATCCCCACCAACGTAAAAATTGTAATCCCATATTTTTATCTGTGTAAGTGCGATCTCTTCTATGGTAAAACTAAAGAAGTACAAGATTCATTAACAATCCATTAAACGACAAGTTTTGTCACTATATACGGTGATACCAATGCCATTTATTAAACGTTAAGTTGCGTAATAATGGAAACAAATTCCGAAAAAAATGAAAATTTTTATTATTTTTTTAAATCACGAAACTTATATTTCAGATAACAGATAACCATCATTGCCAAGCAGTCGCTGATAAGTGTTTTATCATGAAATTGGATAAAATCGTAGCATGGTAAGCTAATTTTTGACAGTCAAATGAGGAATCCACCGATTCACGGTCGGAATTTGATTTACTTCTTCTAGGTATCAGAAGAAAATCAGCACATACGACAAACAACAATGGGAAAAGACGGTAGAACAGCGTATATTAAGCGGATTCATTCATGTTCCGCTGAAAAATACAAAACTAAAAACTGAGCTGATAGATGTAGATCTAGTACGAGGTAAATACAATCAATCTTTCGACAGTCGACCTGGACAGAGAAAATATTTTTCTAAACGCTTTTCTACAGGTTCATCATTTCCTAAAGCTAAGCCAAAACAGACTTTATTGACTGTGCTACGGTTAGCTGTGTTACGATTATTTTTGTTACCTATCTATGCTCGGTGGTGGGTGGAGCAGACATCGCCGAAAATATTCATTTTTCTCCTTGCTTTGTATGTTCTCCAACTGTTCAATTGGGGCATATACAGCTACAACATTCATCGAACCGATTTTGAGGCAGAGGTAGGTCGAAGGGTGTGTATGAATGTGATAGCTAATTCGTCAGAATCAATACAATGAGATATATAAAAGCAAGGTCGATATGATTAGACTCGTACGGGGTATGCGGAAAATACTCCGAAAATCTATTGGATCATCTGATGGATTTGCGATCTAATTTCAAACTTTTATTTTGATTGTGCTGATTGAATGTGTGACCTTTGTTTCAGCATATTGTATCTATAACAGATCTAATCATTCCAAATGCGTTGAGCTTACTGCTATCTATCATTCACTCACAAATTGTGGCGACTGCCTGCACTAGAAGTACGAATAATAAGGGGAAACCATCGTTGCATCCAAGAAAGACGAAACGTGGTAGAGATAGACGACGGCGGAAGTTGACGAGGTAAATGCCGATTTATAAACGAAAATAATCAAATTTTCACCTCCAATGACCTCCAGGGTTCGTTCCAACTACGACGCGAAATCCAACATAAGCAATGATGTTGTGGACGTGTCCGTACCCTTTAGCACCGTTTTTGGGCTGAAACAAAACTTTAAATTAATCAACTTGAGCAACCAATCGTTGAACATAAATCCTAGTAATGAAAAGACTATGCAAATTGGATCTGATGAATTAGCTGTAAGCCGTAGCACCCACGAATTGGCAGCAACCGAATCGGTGGATGTTACACAAATGAAATGTGATACGAGTAATATTCAACGAATAAGTTCCACCGAATCTCCAACAGGACTGAGAAAGCGAAATGTTAACTGGAATGTGCCGATTCGAAGCCGTTCGTTAACAAACAAGCAAATGGTTGGAGAGAAATTCGGTCAGCCTCAAGTCAACAGTTATGATTTGAATGCATCGAAATTAGATGAAGGTAAAGAGGAACCGCAAGTTGTTCAACCGGATGAAGTTGGACAATTAGCTGGAATTGTGGATGAGACTATTCGAAGAGAACCGGCTGTGGATGACGACGGTTTTGAAAGTTTAAATGGGAAAAGTTCTAGTGGTGAAGACAATGCAGTAACATCGACGGTATTGTTAAGTGAAGTAACAGGAGAGTCATCAAGGAACATCTCGAATGTAGATTCAAAGGACATCTCTGATGTCTGCCCAGTAGCATCCGATACTTCTGTGGTGAGATAAATGCAATAGATTTCAATTGAAACCAATTTCGCAATAAATTGTTAATGTTTCAGCCCAGCCAAAGTCAATCAGTGAAGAAACTAAGCAGTGAAGTAGTTAATGACGACGCAAACATCCCCATCCAGAAAACGAGTCCTAAACCTCTCCATTTGGACATACAAATGCCCGATAAATTTACAAATTTCAAAAAGAATCGTACGGCCAGTGTCAATGATAGCACGGATACTGATGAAGAAGGCGACGATGACATCCTCTCTTCTCCAACGAATCCACAATTGACCGAGGCTACTACATCGGCAACCGAATGGCTCGGAATTACAACGAACAGTGAAGAGTGTTCGTACAGTTCGGAATACGATCATTCGGATTCGCAACTGGACCAATCGGAAAACGGCGGAGAATTTGACTTTGCACCGGCGTACCTACTGAATCCGGGCGGTACAGGTGACAGAAGTAATTGATTCGTTTAACAGTGACAGAGTTCGATTGTTTTGTTAATGAAACGAATATGTTCAATTAGTCAGCTGCACCATATGGCACCGCAAGGAAACGAAAAAGGCCGAGATGTCGGTGCTGGATATTTCATCGGCCATCATAGACAATGTTGAAGCTATGCCAGAGACGTGCGATTACGTTTATATTGGTCTCACATTCAGCATTTTGTTATCGTTGGTTCCTGCGTTCTGTCGGCTTTGTGAGGTAAGATGGAAATCTGGTCTATGAAAGACAGCTGCGTTTCACCGATCCATTCTAATTTCAGGCTGCGCTCACTTCGACAAACTCATCTGAAATAAATATCCTCGACATCCCTGTGATTGTGTTCGAGAAGGCATCGTTTTCGTGCATTACCATCATGAAATTTGCATTTGGCGATCAAATTTGGGAGAAATTGATTTTGATCATCGGTTTTGTGCTGCGATTCTGTCTGACTTTTCTGTACTTCTTTCTGCTAGCCGTGGCCGAGCGCACTTTCAAGCAGAGGTTCGTTTAAAATTGTTGACACGAAATTTCGATTTATTTTCACTCAGAAACTTCATTTAGATTCTTGTATGCGAAGCTGTTCTCACATCTGACGTCTAGCCGGCGAGCGAAGAAATCGGAAGTGCCGCACTTTCGTTTGAACAAAGTTCGAAACATTAAAATTTGGCTCAGCGTACGATCTTATTTGAAGGTTAGTCGCGACAATCACTCTGTGATCGACATAAGAACCATTTTTTTGTTAAATTAATTTCCAGAGACGCGGACCACAACGATCTGTCGATGTCATTGTTTCAGCCGCATTCATTTTGGCTCTTCTGTTTCTTGGATTTTTAAGCGCCGAATGGCTTAACGATTCCGTTCAGTTGCACTCGCAATACAACTTGGAGGCACTGATTTGGTCGTGTGCTCTGGGTTGTTTTCTGATGCGATTTATGACACTGGGAACGAAAATCAATCGAAAATATCGCAGCATTTCTGTCCTAATTACAGAGCAAATCAATTTGTATCTTCAGGTGAGTGTTTTTACACCGCTGGGAGTTGAGGAGCCACACTTCAATGTGTTATTATACCGTTACAGATTGAACAGAAGCCGCACAAGAAAGATGAATTGATGGTGTCGAACAGTGTACTGAAATTGGCCGCCGATTTGTTGAAGGTTCGTTGTCCGTTAGAATGTTTATTTTTAAAGTGGACGACTAATTATCCTCTCTCTCATTCTATCCTCAAAAACATAGGAACTCGAATCACCGTTCAAAATATCCGGACTCAATGCCAATCCATACCTGTATACAACGGTCAAAGTTGTAATCCTGTCCGCGTTATCCGGTGTTCTCAGTGAAATGTTAGGTTTTAAACTGAAATTACACAAAATTCAGATAAAATAGAATTACGCAACTCGGTCGGCTATGAATTTATCGCATGTGACGAGATTTATTGGAATTTTGAAATAAATTGGACTGTGGAACACTGAGACCGCATCGAGTTGTCGATTCATTTTTTTTTAAATATTGTCAGTTGATTCGATGATTGGAACATAAACTTTATTCTGGTCGGTAGGTTTCGGCTTCGTCTGCTCAAGATGCTATGTGTCAGTTTGATTTGGTGTGACGAAATTTTGCTTTACTTGCATTCTTAAAGTCCAGTTAAAGTGTCTAGAGTCATTGTGGTCTTATGACACGTTCGCCTTTTACATCTCCTTCAACTATTTTGTTTCATTTCATTTGAATATACCAGAATGATCAGAATGTAAAGTGGCTACAGACGCCATATTTGCATTGACGACTGTAACGAATTTTAAGGGCATCGGTGCGATAAGTCTCCTAGGGTTGCTCCTCTTATTTCTGGCCTCGGTTACTACTAGGTTTTTCCGATGCTAATTACTGTGTTAGAAGATAACACTGGAACTTGTTAGGAGAAATGAGAACAATAAAGTGTCTTTCGTCTAGTCACAGGAGCCCTGGCTCCCCGAGGTCCATGATAACTTGGTATTTTTAGCCCAGCCTAACTTTGCTTTGTGGAGCCAAATATAGTATCACAAGGACACCAGTACTAGTAAGAGACACCAAAAATAGAGGACCAAAGTTATCTGTTAGCACAGTGACTAGCATCGGAAAACGCTGCAAGTTACCGAGCCTAGAAATATATGTAGAAAGCTTTCGTGAGACCAAAAACTTCGGATATTTTAAACTGTCGAAGCCAACAACTACCTAATCTCGTCAACCTTTCGCAGACATATCGATGAGGATAGTTATCGAGTCTGTAACTTCAGTTGATCTAACAACAAATTTTAAGGTTCCGTAGTCCAATTTACACAACAAAAATCATCCAAATAAAATTCTCTGAAAATGTCCAGTAGTTGTTCCGACAGCTGTGAGGGTAATATAAAATTTAAGTAACAAGTACCTTAGTAAATGTACCTAGTACCGATTTAACGTAAAACGAAACACATAAACAAACATCCTGTAAATCTATATATATATTCTTCTACACGTTTCCAAAGTAAAATTCTTAGTCCATTTGTACCGCCGCGCCGCAATAATCAATTTTTAGAATAAAATTTCATTCATTTCGGTAGATCTTGTTTTCGGTAATTTATTTTTCTTCCTTTCTTAGACTTGTTTTTATGTAAGAACGGTTCAGTTTTGCACAATTTTTGCGACTTCCGTTTTCGTCGTTTTATTGTTATTTAAAAGTATTTTCTTAACTTAAACACAAACTCACGAAACTCAAGTGAATAAATGAATTTTCCATCGTTTATATATTAGGACAGATTCGTTTAATCATAACAAAAATACGTATTAGACGCCCATCAGGCACAGTGGCAAAGTGCTAATATATATAATTGATAATGTAGAACCCGTCACTAAAAGTTTTAGTCTAAAACCTTTTCGAATCGGCAGAAAATTTAGCTAATTTGTAATTTGACTGGATTAGTGTTACTGTAGTATTTGATTGTGGTTAATGTAATATATTGAGTTCAATTCGCTTTACGTTTTATTGAATCAAACAACAAATAAATGAATAAAAACGATTAAAATGATCAGAAATGGATTTTGTATTTAGAAGTTGTTTTATGACCTGTGGTGGTCTTAAAGAACGAGTGGTTTCTTCGTGATCGCCTGCTCCACAGCCACAGCAAAGCACCTTTGGCCACAGCCGTAGCGCCACATCCAAAAACAGCTGCGTCAGATGATGGATACGTGAAGAGAGAGTTGTCCACTACATGTGAGATTTTCACCTTTGTTGTGTCAGTGACGAAAGGCACGAAAAAATGGTCGTCGTACACTTTACACGCTGCATGCATCGAAAACCGTACTTTTCGAGCACTACCTGTGACACCTTTAGCATGTAAAATCCATTACATAACTCAGGATGTAAAAATGAAAAGTCTCACTTTAGTCTCGGCTTCGTCTCGGATCAACAAAATTCAAGCGATAGCTCTACTTTCTATTTTCATCAACTTTGCTTTTGACTTTTTTGGGATGTACCAGAACTAACGTTAAATCTTGGTTATGCCTTTAATACCATCAAGGTTACAACTGATACTCAAAGCACCTACCTAGAGTAGGAGAATATTGTCTATGTCAAATAAAGCAGAAGTTTTTACTCTGATCCAACGAACTTCAGTTATATGACACACTGTCAAGTTTCAGTACCCTATTTAATCGTATAATCGCATATACATAGTGTGTACACTGTCGTGGTATACTCCTTCATCTTTGTTTCTGTTACAATTTGCTCTTTAACAGATCCCTTCTCTTAAAATTTTACAAGAAGATAGGCATGTGATGCTGCTTTATGTAAGATACTTTATAGATTTATATTTCTGCATTTCAAGGCTATTTTATAGCCCTCTAAATCCTACAGTTAAAGGCAAACTGCCACTAACGGCTATTCATCTGTTATCGATAACAACGACAACAATAATGACAAGCTCTGTGTGATATGGTCCTTTATGTATAGTAAAATGCATGTTAAAAATATTGAAGTACAAGATTTGAAATCAACCGATTAAAAATATTTTGATTGATGGAAGTAATAGATTCGATAATATGATCACTGGTCATATACTTGCAGTTTCATTTAAAAATTCAAGGTTTTCCAAAGTTTTCTCTAGAATTTCACTCAACTTAGTAATGCACCACATTCAACACTGTTAGTTTATTGTGTGGAACTCTCTGCACATTTCTCTTCTCTCCCGACTCTAAATATATATTCTCACAAACGTTCTTAATATTGTAAACAGAGAGACTTTCAACGTTCAATCGTTTCAAGAGAATTCACAACACTCAAATCAAACGTCCAAACATGCTCGATACAAAAAAAAATTCACTCTTGCCGACGATACACACTCCAAAAACGTAATTTCATGATACGAGTCGATTTTATTTCAAAATTTAAATTTAGTTTATTCCGGGACGTCAATTGAGGTGTGTGCATCGAACAAAAGAGCAACAAAAAAAAAATCTTTGTTTGATTATTGCGCGTGTAATGTAAATAGATTTTTAGTTAAGTTTTTAAATTATTGCAAACAATAAACATTCTTGTTTTCCATTGATGCTTCCAATATAGTATTGTGGTACAGTGTAAATCCGCCAGTGTTGATTGAAGAAATTTATGTGTGCACTGTGTTTACCTTTGTGTGAAGTGATGGCGAATAATTCTGTCAGTATCGTTTCGAATTGAATCGTCTGAACGGATATTTATAAGAAACTTTGAATTATTTGATTGTGAAAACGATAATCATGGAGACTCTAAAAATTGGCATGAACGATGGCCAATATGATGGCAGCAAAAGATTTCTGTGGCTTGCTGACCTGTGTGGATTATCTGTTGATCTGGTGAGTACATTAGTAATATTGCGATATATCCTATACGATTGCCACCTTTTTATAAACCCATATTTTCACACGCATGTCGAAATATTTTATTTTTATAAAAAACGAAATCCAATTCGAATTGCTATCTGTCGTCAGCCTTGACTTAAGAAATGAACAAAAATTTCGCTGCCGTCTTTATGTGACGATAAAAACCAAACAAAAATTTATTCAAACTCCCTTTAATGAATGAAAAGAATTCAACAGCTGGGTGTTCTTCCTATACAAAATGTAAATAAATAGTAAACACGCCATTTTGATTTGGTGTGAATGAACAATCGTTCCGTCAATAAAACACGAATTCTTCACAGTCCTTAAAGATTATTGCATTACATTGGGCTGGTCTGGGTTGAGTTAAGTCCTCAAAAATAGGTCTGTAACGAAAGGTGTAATACGATATTGTATTTCTATCATGTCAACGCTAAATTGACCGCGATAAGATCGCCACATATGTAAAACGTTTGTTTATTATAAAAATGATGTCATAGACCGCTTATGTGGAATATATGAATCAAAAGTTAAATTATATCTCCACATATAGCTACAGACATATCGACAGTATCGTGTAGGTACAAATGTTATACGTAGTACAGAAACTAAAATAAAACGATATGTGGTTGTGGTGTGAGAAGAACGAGTCTTATTCGCCAAAAACATATCGTACGATTTTTGTGACGACGACGAATTATTGCATTCTTCTGGTTTTTGTTTAGGATAAAATAAATTTCATACACTCAAATGTGTGCGCGGTTTTTCGCGTGGTTTTTTTTTATTTCTTTCTTATTCAGCCCAAGTGAGAATGACTGTTCGTTGTGTATATTGTTTGAATAAATTTGAGTACAGGTGAATGTACTATAGAGATAAGCAAGCATGAATTAGGTCGTTTATTCAATCGGCGTTTTGACATTGATCTAGAAATATTTTTTTTTGTTTCTGAAGGTTGAAGGCTTTGAAAGTTGTTTGGCGATAGAAGATAAGTCATAAATCATCTGTTGTTGACAACGACGACAACAATTGATAATGAACTTGATTTAGCGGCGTGTTAATGTATGTTAAAACAAATGAAGTAAAAGATTTTCTGTAAATCTAAGTATTGATTGTAATCAAGGAACAGAATCGATAACTGTTCTAGCTGCACTTCTGTAAAAGGTTGATGAAGTCTTAATACGATTGAACATCATTGCCCATCTAAATCTATCTATGCTTTTCTAGAACTCATGAAAGTTAACTCGATTGAGCATTTACGTAGCTATTCGATTCAACCTGTTCAGCTCGAAAAGCGTCAATTACCAAAGTCTTACAATTCCACGAAAATTTTTGGAAGAACATTCTCAGTGATTTACCATTTCTTTTAGCGTTCAATTTTACGATAAGTTTTCCCTAAATGCTACCTGTAGTAATAGTTGAGTAGCTGCCGTCATTAACTTTAGTTTATGTTCATAGATAGTTAGTAAATAACTTGCAATGTTCCTACGATAGTTTTCCAAATGTTCATGTTACTCGATAGAAACAATTTCAAATAATGCTCAGCTGTAATGAATGTCTAATACATGCCTACAACGTTGAAGAAAGATATATAATAATAACCTACCCGATCACGATATCAATTGATTTTTAATAGCAATGTAAGTTCTATAAAAAAAGGCGCAATATGAGACAGACAGACCATGATTTATTCCCTTGACTGAAAGTCATGGGTCTTATGGATGATAAACACCCTAAAATGTTTGTCACACAATGATCACTACTATGATTGAAAATGCATGAATGTATGACCAAAAACCTTAAATACAGAAAATGTTTGTCACACTTTGATGATTCGTTGATAACACGATAACTCGAGTAGCTTTCAACGGATTTCCAAAAACTTTTTTTTAATCGACAGGGAATTGAATTAATGAGGTCAAGTTCGAAGATGGGCTATTACGGTCGGGTGATCTTAGAGATATTCTCAAAAGAATTTTTGTCTGGTCGCTTGATTCCACGATAACTCGAGTAGCTTTCAACGGATTTCCAAAAACTTTTTTTTAATCGACGGGGAATTGAATTAATGAGGTTAAGTTTGAACATGGGCTATTACGGTCGGGTGTTCTTAGAGATATTCCCAAAAGAATTTTTGTCTGGTCGCTTGATTCCACGATAACTCGAGTAGCTTTCAACGGATTTCCAAAAACTTTTTTTTAATCGACAGGGAATTGAATTAATGAGGTCAAGTTCGAAGATGGGCTATTACGGTCGGGTGATCTTAGAGATATTCTCAAAAGAATTTTTGTCTGGTCGCTTGATTCCACGATAACTCGAGTAGCTTTCAACGGATTTCCAAAAACTTTTTTTTAATCGACGGGGAATTGAATTAATGAGGTTAAGTTTGAACATGGGCTATTACGGTCGGGTGTTCTTAGAGATATTCTCAAAAGAATTTTTGTCTGGTCGCTTGATTCCACGATAACTCGAGTAGCTTTCAACGGATTTCCAAAAACTTTTTTTTAATCGACGGGGAATTGAATTAATGAGGTTAAGTTTGAACATGGGCTATTGCGGTCGGGTGTTCTTAGAGATATTCCCAAAAGAATTTTTGTCTGGTCGCTTGATTCCACGATAACTCGAGTAGCTTTCAACGGATTTCCAAAAACTTTTTTTTTAATCGACGGGGAATTGAATTAATGAGGTTAAGTTTGAACATGGGCTATTACGGTCGGGTGTTCTTAGAGATATTCCCAAAAGAATTTTTGTCTCGTCCTTTGATAACACGATAACTCGAGTAGTTTTCGACAGATTTCCAAAAACTTTTTTTTATTTGACAGGGAATAAAATTACGAAGGCTACGTTCGAAGATGGGTCGTAACGGGCTGGTGATCTTAGAGATATTCCCAAAACAATTTTTGTTTCGTTCCTAGATAACACAATAACTTGACGTAATCCTCAACGGATTTCAAAAACTGTTTTTATTCGACGGGGAATTCCATTCCCGAGGATAAGTTCAAAGTTGGGCTATGACAGTGGGGGATCTCAGAGATATTCCTAAAAGAATTTTTGTATCATCATATTATCGTGTTATTAGTTGAGTAATTCTTAATGGTCCACAAAAGACAATTATCCTCCTAAGAAAGATATTTTTGGGTTAAGCTCGTTAATGGAATATACTGGAGTAATATTCTAGGACTTATTCCAAAATTTTGTGTGTGTAATATCTTTATATCGATGATAAGAAAAAAATTAAAGTTTGGACGAGTGTGAACTTTGCGGCCAGAGCGAGGCGAGGGCCGTAATCACACGAGTTTAATTTTTATTCAATATATAAGCAAGAAATTCGCCTCTTTCCAGGGTCTGCTAGAAGACAATAAAACTTAAGAGACATCGATGCTTAGCTAAAATTGTATCCTACATTTGCGTATCTCGTGCTGCTTTTTTGATGGTATCTTTTCATCAGAATCCTTTTTTCAAAACACACGACCGCAATAACGACCACGAATGTATTAGCTTTCAACAGAAAGTAGATTTGTTGGTTGTAGTCACTTGACCAGTTCTGAAAAAAGTGATCAGTGTAACGAAATTTTCATAAACCCAGTTTTCTCAGGGTTGGTCAAATTGCTACAACCAAATCTATTTTATGTTGAAAGCTGACACATTCGTGGTCGTTATTGCGGTTGTACATACTTGAAAAATGAATCTGGTGGAAATAGATTACCAAGAGACGGTATTTAAAAATCACCCAAATGTATACTTTTCAGCAAATCATCGATGCCTCTTAAGTTCTGAAAATACGTATGAACCAGTATATGGTCAAGTGCTGGAATTTCTCATATACGTATTTTGTATCGAAAGTAGGGTACGCATACTCTGGTATACTTTTATGTACTTTTAGAGTGATTTTTTTTGCTCGGATTACAAAAATCTTCTTGAGAAAAGTAGTCAATCAGTCAAGGGATCTGACCCATCCAAAAGATGGGGCCTAGTAAATAATAATTCAATTAATTCCGCGATGTGCAATATACAGGTAACAGTTGAATGTGGCAGCGCCCAGGGTATTTACATTACGATTTAGCAACGGACGACGAACTGAACGTAACGTCTCTACCGCGCGAGACTCTTAAATTAATCAACAGTTAGGAAAACAAAAAGATAGGCCAAAAAGTTATAGTCAAGTTCAAAACAGTAGTACACTGACAACGGAACCCAACAAGTAAATAATTTGTCGTGTCGTTCCCTAGTATGAGACTGCTAGAGACACCCTTTCGTCCCGTTGGTTTCAAATTTCTCAAGTTCGCTTTTTTACAGCGAATTTTGTAAGGAAACTTCACATAAGGGGACTCGTCAGGGACGACAACGTTGAGAATTTTAAGACGCAGTAAAACTTTCATTCAAAAACAGACACTGTAAACTTCAGTAACTGTTGTATAACAAGACTATTTCCATTTCATTTAAAATATCGAAGTTATTATGTGTAGGTGTAGGTGGCAGCTGAATGACATAACACTATAATAATAAACACGAACTCACTATCGCTCGACATATTTTTGCTTAAATACGATCGCTTTGATCGCCTTACGACGTTTACTTTTTACACCAATTTTGGGGCATTGATTTGAATTATATTTCTGTTCTAGCATTCGATGCAATAAGTCGAATTTTTCAATAAATTTTCCAGTAAATTGGAATAGAAAGTTTATTTATGTGCCGTACAAATTCGTACACTTTCAAACAAAAAACCGTAGCGTTTTTTAAGCGCAATAATTTTGCTGTTGACTATAAAAACTAACAAGGTCATGATCATGAATAATTTTAAATGGAATAAAATTACAGATATGGCACAATCATATGACGACTCGTCATTGACGAGAGAGCACGCTTTAAATTCTTAGTGACTCAAAAACGAAAAGAATAGAAAAACGAAAACAACTTCAATCAAGCAGTTCGGAGACCCGAACAATGGATGTGGCAAAGTAGCTAGCATGGTATGTTACTCGTATTCGATTTGTTTCGTTAAAGGTGTTCCATTGAGCTAGCTCCAATCCTTCGAATTAATTTTAGTTATTTAATCTGATCTGTCCTGACAGAAATCCGACCAGCCCTCTCTTGAGACCAGTTCAGTTCCTTCTCGCACATACGGCACCGATTACCTCTCCACTAACTTTCAATAAATGAAAACTCCTCCCACTTTCCGATATTGTGAAACGCAAACGACGTAGGTGCGATTACCGCTTAAAGCTATGAGGGATCATTCATAAATTAAGTAGCGCTTTTTTAGTGCTGTCATCAAAATTAAATCTTAAATATCTCGAGAAATACACGCTCTATGGAGTTCAAGCTATGTCCTATTTTCCATTTAGGGGGTATATTGGAGTGGTAGAACATAGTTTCAACTTCATAAACGCCGTATTTCTCGAGCTACTTAATTTTGACGACAGCACTGAAAAAACGCTACTCAATTTATGATGGATCCCTAAGACCAGCACCTTGCATGGGTCTAAAAATATCAGCTTGTTTTGTTTAGTCATAGTCAAATGTCGATGTGAGTTTTGCGAAAAAGTCAACTTATCGCACAAAACGGTTTTTTTGAAAATGCGCAAGATTAAGTCGCTGCTATTATTGTGCCAAAAAAAAGACCTGGTAATCCATTAAATTACTTTCTACATTTCATTGAGGCATATACATTGATAAAATGTTATTTACGCACATTGATAACGAAATTTATGATCCAAGCCCGCATTTATTGAACTAATTTTAAAATACACAAAGGATAGGTGGAAACTCATTGTAAAGAAATAGCAATAAGAGATAGGTGTTGTCCAAAGTCCCAATAAAAATGAAGAAACAAAATTATTTGAATGTCTTCCACCTTTACTTAAACGTTTTCGATTACACCCTCCGTCCCAGTGATTGGTAGTGATTTTCTCGCTCAATTTAGTAATGTGATATATTCTAACATTTAAGAAACTTTGATGATGTCACGTAATGTTTGAAACAGGTATACGAAGAAAAACAATTTATTTTAGGTCTGACAAGTTCTATGAAACCTGTTCCAGTTTATCGTTTTCGGCTATACTTTATCGTCATATAATGGTAATGGTGTAGCTAAATTGAAGTTCAGTCTTACAGTTAACAATTAATCAGGTAGAAACTAATGACAAAAACATTCGGTAAAGCGTCTGGACAGATCAAAAACTTTCCAGTAAAAAATATCCGACTGGTATGGTTTCAAAACCACGAATCGTCACAAAGCCCAAATACAAATTGTCTTGAACTTTTCGTAGAAAGTCTATCATCAGAAAAGCAAATATCTCGTTTCTATAATCGATTGCGAACGCTTCTTTGCCATCAATTGGAGCGATTGTTCGATAAATTGAAGCTTGTAAAAACTGAAATATTCCTAAGAACGTATTGGTCACCGTACCACCGCGTGCGGATCCATTTGCGTAATAAAAATTTTTGCCATTCCATACAGACTCGACGAGTGCATCAGGGCCAACAATTGTGTATCCTCTTAATCGACCTATAACACAGTTGATTCAGATCGGAGTGTAGCTCAATGTTTTGTTTATTACAATGTCTTACCAATTGGGTATGTGCCGGACGATAAACTTGAGAAAATATTTCGTAGTTGTCTGGTGTTGCAGTAGGATTTCAAATTTCTTATTGTGATTGATTTGTTGTACGGATCAATTTTACATGATCCTGTAGAATATGGATCTATAAAAGAGATTCAGATTGACTATTGTATAATTAGGTTGACAAATTCACTAAATTTAGATAAAGTCGATCGAAAAAGGATCTACACATTCCACATCAACAATCCTCGTGTAGCATCATTTAACCTGTTAAATGGCATGTCAACATTATAGAGAGCAGAATGCACTTTTTATTGATTTTAAGCGACTGAAGATATTCCTAGAAAATCCTCTGTCGGTCGAAAGAAAATCTTTTGAAAAGTAGAGAGTTCTTTCATCAGACAATTTTAGAAATCGAAGAAATTCCTCAGAAAACTAAAGAAAATCCTTGAAATTCAAAGAAAATTCCCAAAGCTTAAAAAGAAAATCCTTGGAAATCTAGTAAAAACAGTATAGAAAATCCCCTGATTGAAAATTCTTTGTCAACGAAATTAACAAATATCCGCCACTCGATTTTAAGTCAAAGTTCAAGCAACCGACTTTTTAGAATCAAAATTTCACTTTTAATGATTCACAGCACTACCTTGATTCACAGCAAAAGATGTGGCAATATATTTGCCGTTTGTTAAAGGTTAAAAGTTAATTTCTACCTGCGTAAAATTGTGCACTATACGAGCCACTTCTTGGATTAAGAAAAACATTGCCACCAAATGTCGTCGAACACGGGATTAATAGAACAACGACAGCGAGTAGGATCCACGTCTGATTCATTTTGAAACTGAACGAACTTTTGCACAAATCGGTGCCTTATCACAGACTGAATATCGAACAATAAATTATCAAGTTTCAGTTGAAACACGTTTGAATTGTGTCACTTGCTTCAGGAAATAGCATTTATTGTCTAAAATTGTACTTAGTTTATCTATATTCCGGTTAAGTAAAAAATAAACGAAATGTTAGCGGCAACAAGTACTATACTTATTTGCGCCATTGCTTAGTGACAGGGTCGCTTTGATTTACCTAACGATAACAATTTCCCATCATGACCTAATCCAGGTTCATTGCAAAATGCCGAGCTTAATAGTAAAACTTTTGTTCATTTTTCCATTGTTGTCCGTACTGCTTGGGAAGAATCAACAGCAATTCTCACTTCTGTCCTGTGGTGACCTATATTCATTTAGCAATCACATTGTGAGGATATGAAAATCAATACAAAAGTTTGCTCGGTTTTTCCAATGAATCATTGTGCAACTTTAAAACGCAAACTGTTTTAGTGGGGGACTGTTATTATTAGAAAACTGTATTCCAAACTCAGAAAAATATGTTCCGCTGTTTGTTATACTGACGATAAAATGATAACGAACGATATACGAAAAATAAAATTGAAATTAATTTTGCGAGATGGAAAAGCTATTTAAAATTTTATTTCAACGATCGACTTACTCTGTATACTCAGACGATTTTTTCAAGTAAATAATTCAATCGAATCTCAATGTTTCGTGTTATGTTTTCAGTTAAAAACAGTGCCACAGAACTCGTATCAAATTAAGAACTTCAGTTAATTTAATTGATTCAAATGATTTTTTTGTAAATGGCAAGTGCATCGCCATATAGCGATTATAAATCTGTTATAACTTCTTTCGTTTCATGCATTTCTTAGTGTACGAATCGTGCACTGTACGATGCATAAACTTACTTAGTTATAGGAAAACTTGAACAATATAAGAGAACACTATCCTAAGCGGTCCTAAGCTCATCGTTTATTTCAGTCGTTGCTGTCGCTAGCCATTTCTTAATTGAGAAACTAGATGTTACATTGCATTACGTCTGAGGTGAGGCTCAACATTTGTATTGTGACGAGTGTCAACGACTGACCCGAAGGGGTCGTTTTAACACATAAAAGACTTTATTGCATGCCCCATGCGAAAGTTGATCATTACATGTCGGTAGCTTCCTGTGAAAATAATCCAGAATAATGAAGAATATTTTCGGTTCAACTTTCGCATGGGATAGATAATAAGCTATAGAATACAGTGCTTGTTGCTATTTAATTTATTAATACGGAAACAACATTGTGATTCTCACAAACTCATTCGTATGTTTTTGAGCAACTTACTTCGGTATTTGTTTTTCGACAAGTGTAGTTGTGTTCCTTGCCTGCGGATCGGATAAACTATCTGAACTTGTTGAAAAGCTTGGTGCTCAAAAAACCCACTTTGTGAGTTTTCTTTGCTTTTATCACAGAATTGTTGCCTCATGTAACGAATTACTTTCGCGGCATTCAATATATTGTCCTATTTCTTGAGTCATCAATTTTATTATTAAAAACATAGCTAACGCCGACCCGTACGAAACACCTATTCGTATCAAAGGCCTTTAATGTGAAACTCTTCATTTCTCTTAATTCATTTTCTTCTCTGCTGAAAAACTATTCTTCCTTTTAAATCACTTACATTATCTACTCTTTGCCTTGTTATCATATACAATTAAATTGCCGGAGGCAATATAAACACTAAACAGCCCCGTACGAAGTCAAATTTCATAAATTCCTATTTAAACAGCTATATACCGCTATATTTACCGATATTTCACTGTAAATAAACATTATTATATGCTATTATATAGCTCTATATGCCTGTATATAGCTCAATATAGCTGTATATAGGTATATATAGATGTCCATATATGGAATCCCTGAAACCCCTCACACTTAACACATTATTTCCATGTTAACAGAAACTCTAAGCATCATTTTATATCACTTTATATCACTTTTAATAAAATCCAATATGGCCGCCGGCAGCCATTTTGTTAGGAGACCGGAAATAGTACCGACGCTTTACATTCGTTAATACCTTTCAAACAAAAAAAAATTCATGAAATTCGGTCAAAATTTACTCGAGATATTGTCAAAATACACCACGTTCACTGTACTTCCGAGTAGCCAGATAAGAGCTCACTCCAAGAGACCTAGCTCACGCTCCGGAGAACATAATTTCATAAAAAAAAATTTCCCTGATTGGTACGGTCAATACCTATCTAATAAAGCTAAAACAGACGAAATATGTTCAAATGTGGCCGACCTACAAGCAAAAACTGCTTGCCGCCCTGTGCCTGTTCCACACCAAGGGGTCTAACTCACGAGTCGGTCATCCGACTTCCATAAACTTTTTTTTTGTCGATCGGTATTGAAAATACCTTTTATTTGACGTATCACTTACAAGTTTCACGTTTAAATGTCCGGAGATATCTTCGAAAAACCGTAAAGCACTTATTGGGCCACAGCTCGGGAGGGGTCGATCCAAAATCACTCATCTTCGAACTTAGCCTGTCTTTTGACATTACCAAACGGGAAAAAAAAAGAATTTTCAAAATCGGGTGCGTTTTACTCAAGTTATCGTGCAGACAGACAGACGGACAGACGGACAGACAGACGGACATTTTTTTTCGCGGATTTGGCATCTCTAGACAACCACAATAGGTTTCCCCTTACTCAGGGAGTCCAACTCGACGTGTTACAAACGTATGCGTAAGCCTATAAGACCCCAGTACTTCGTACGGGTCTAATCAGATGATCAGAGATCAAGGTTGAGGTTTGCATTTCGACCGTATACCTGCAATATCATATCAATATTCAATATGGCAAAGTTACAACATTCTATCTATTATTCGTGCAGCTTTCAACAGTACATGTGACTGTAATTAAAAAAGCTGCTTTGCAAGTCAAATATTTCAAACCCAATTAGAAATTACAGTAATTTATTACCTTCTATTGCGTTTCCATAAAATATCATTCGTTTTTAGTCCCGTACAGTTTGAAAAATAGATTTGGTCGGAGCTTGTTTTAGACTCAGAGCTCAGAATTTGGGATTCATGTTAAGGGAAAAACTTTAGTTTCAGCAACTAAGCCGGTATCTATGTAATGAGCTTTCGGAACTTGCAGATTTGAAGTAAATCATTTGGAGCGAGTAAATCAATATAGTGTTTGGATGGTTCACTAGACATTAAAATATGGAAGTTCTAATGCTCCGACTGGATAACAGAAGAATGTTTTTGGGAAGCATTGAGCTCAGGTGGCTTATATTTATTTTCAGACAACGCAGTTGAAGTAAGCTTTTTTTGTGGGATTGTACACATCACACAAGAAACCTACTCTTAATGTATCAATGTCAAAGTTGGTATTCAATTTCTTAAGAGTCTCCATATTATTGCAATCTAGCTCTAGATAGTGGCCGTGGCAGTGCAATCCAATAAGACAACTACGATACTTATATTATTACGCTTCTTTGTTCCGAAGTTCTATAATCTATAATCAATTTGTTGATTAAAAACGGATTGCTTGAACATAAAACAATTGCAGAAATGGTTGCTCCACACTCCAAAAACATTTTGTATTTGTTTACTTGTTTAAAGACCGCTCTTGAATATACAACAATTTCGATAAAATCGTCTTATATGGTCTCCAATAGCACGTCTATATTTAATTGTGATATAAGAGCGATTACATGTTATTGTTTACATTTTCATTCCTGAAGATAGACATTTTTTATGTTGAATGTGGTGATTGCAATTCTTATCTGCAACAAAATTAATTGCAAAATTATCGGTCGCTTCAATTGTTTTTTTTTTTGCTGAAACTGTGACCTACAGTCGTTGTTAAAAGAAAAGAAAAATGATCGTTTCAGTCATACATCAGTTAGTCAATTTGAGTTTATTTCAATCTGATGAAATTCACTTTATTTACTCAAAGCTATGATAATTCAACAACGCAGACGAGTGAGATCACGAAATATTTTATTCGTGACAGAATGGAATGTTGACTTAATCAACAATCAACTACGATTGAATCACAATTACAAAGTAATGATCAGTGTCGCGTCTTTAATTTTAAGGAGCTGCATTGACTGTTAACAAATTGAATTTGGGCGCTAAATTACACTGCCGCGTAAGAATCAATTTTTTGTGTGCTAAATGCGCCGTCATTTTGTTCTTGTTAACAACTCAACCTTCTACATTACCTTCCACACAAATATTCAATCTACTACTTCTTCTGTTTTAAGTATCGCTTCTAATGTTCGATATCGAATCTTTTACTTATTCGTTTCACTGTTTCACTCAAGCTTCAAAAGTTGGGTAATTGTAATGTGTTTTGTGGCTGAAATGATGCACACACTTAATGGCTCTTATGACGCAAATCAAATACAACGAATTTGTGTTCATATGTCTAGCCTACATTTAGGTGCGATATCGATTGAGCACCTAACTTTCCTCAGAAAGTACATATTTGTATACTTCGTGACTCAGAAGTCACAGTAAGTCGGTGGTTCAGATCGCACCATAGAGGTAGACCATAGATTGGACTTGCAACATACAAAATCATCATTCATTATTATCGTCGGTTGTTATGAATAAACGTCTTTTGTGAAAAACAAGCACTGGTAGTAATATCAGGTTTAGGTCAATTTAGATCAATTAAAGTAAATAACGATTAGAATTTCCGCTTGCATTTCTATCAATGAGTAATTTCCAATTCATAAGTACGCTTTTGACTTAGAACATTCTACCGGTTGAATGAGTTGATATTAATTTTGAATAATTAATTAATTAACACAAAATTTATGGACTTATAATTTGCATGAACTTCATAAAGGAATGTTGCAATGATCAGTACATTTCAGAGGTTGAATATTTTAGATTTGTCGAGGCTTCACATTTTTACAATTTTCTTGAAAGAGAGACTTCGTAGCACATTGTTCGCTTTGTTAAAAGGTTACTTACCGTTAAGGAACCTACAACATCACCAAAAGGGGTACTACTCTAAAGTATCGCTAATTCAGAACAAAGTAGCTCTATTTTGTCTTTTGAAGCTCATCCACTGGCAGTCTGCATCGCATTCGATCTTCGATATTCTTTTGTAACAGTGGAATACAAAAGACACTTCAAGCTCTAAAAAGCTCTTTAAAAGCAAAGAGATAAATGCCATGCGTTCTTTTGGCATAGCACGGCATTATAGCACACAGTCGCACACAGTGACTCACCACTTCAAGAAAACCCCTGATATTTCTGTAGGTCCTTTTACACGAAAATTGTTGTCGTTCGTTATAATGAGTCACGTCATGTTTATCATTCTTTGGATTTGTAGACATCAAACACCACAACAAAACAAATGATGATTAGTTGGGTGTGTTCGGACCGTTATTATCATTATACAACTGGGGAGAAAATCGTTTGAAGAATTTTTACTAAACCGGGTATCGAACCCGGATTTTCTTGATTGTACCGATCACAGTACTTGGATTGATAACATGTCCAATTATCGAAAATTAATAGTAATTTAATTGCCATCCATAGAATGTTATCACAAGATATTATTTTACCAACACGTCAATGGCATGTCTAATCTGAGTAATATAGTTTTTGTATAAATCACTTGGCTTAATGAATTAATTTCGTTAAATGACGCCGATAAAAAAAATTGAATTACATAGATATACGAGACCTTCGTAAGGTCGAAATTGTGTAATTTGATTAACCTTGTTGAACATAACCCTCATAATATCAAAGACAAAAAAAACGAATTGTCACCAAATTCGACAATTTACATTCGAACTTGGTTCGGGCTTCTAGCTTCAATGTTCTTTCAATGAATTCGGTTATATTATTATTGTTATATCTATTGCATTCAATCTTAATTGTACAAGTCATCGATTTGCAGTACATGGTTCGTTGGTTTCGATGTTTCCAGTTTGTGTGTTATGCCGGTTTAATCAAATTGTCAATAAATTATTTGCTAAAATTTTCCTTTACCTCAATCGATTTCAGTCTTTCAACTGAACTTTATCGTATTAGCGAAATGAATATCACACAAAGTGCTGTGTTAACATCATACGATGATTATAGAGTTCGTAAACAATGATAAGTCGTCGACATACAATAAGTCAAACAAAGGCTAGCGGACTTTTTTTTATTAATGAAAGTGCGACCACTTGAGGATTTCCTTTCTCTTTATGTGTATCTTTATCTACTCTAACAGTTTAAGCCAACAGGTAAAATAGATAAGTTATCTTGTTGAAGCGGTTAAGCAGCTGTTATCGACAGCGACGAACAAAATAAGCGATTTAGTGATGACCTATGGGCAATGCGATGTTATTTATAAAATAAGGTATCAGAGGAGTTATCCGTAGATGTAGACTGACGGATGCCTGATGGGGAGTGAAAAATTTTTTCGCTAAAATGTTTTTGCAAAATTAGGTAAGGGGCATCTCTGCACTGGATATTGACAAAAATATGAATTTTCAAATTTTACCATATTGACCTTTCGACCTCTTCGACCTTGCCTGTTGCAGACGGCTATCATCTGTTATCGACAACAAAAACAATATAAACGACAAGCTCTGACTGATGAGGTCTTATATAGCAAAAAGCATGTTCAAAACAAATGAAGTAAAAGATTTCTGAAATCAATTTCTAAAAATCTTCGATCAAATGATCGATCAGATAGTAAAACTGTTAATATGCTTTCCATTTGTGACAGGCCGGCAGCGATAAAAATAAAAAGACGATATGCTCTGTGTGCACCACCCACAATATCCATCCCTTTATTTTTGTCGTCGAAGTCACAAACAGATGACTAGCCCTCGGATCGGACTAGCCCTTTCTGAAAGCTGAAGAGCTCTAAATAGATTTTCTCTCTTTTATCTCACAAAATGCAAAAAAAAAAGATTAACACAGAAATGACTACGATACTGTTTGATGTTGCGTCTTGTGCTATGCAGGTACCTTAACAAATTATTATTTTTTCAATAGCGAACAATGACTATCATTCATCTCTAACGACAGTATATCTGTTTATCTATATGTCAGGTGTTTTATTTATATTTCGTCGAATAACATGCGACTGGGTTTAAAGTTTAGTTTGCAAATTGATTCTGTTACTTTGTCTAATTGTTTCGATTTGTTCGAAAACGTGTAGATAAACGATCTTCAATTGAATGTTTTATGACGTGAAAACGATGTCTTTTCAAATCGACAATGATTATAGCGAGGGTTATTAGATTAGAAAATGCATTTTATCATTGTAATGATTGCTATTAATAAACTTATCTGACAATCGATTTTACACAAACAATTCTACCTCACTTCTACTATAGGTCGTCGACCAGACACATATCTAATGAATTTTTATTTCACTCAAACTGATTACCTGCACTACCAACGACATTGTTGGCAATCATTTTTACCGTTTTGTTGCCATTATTGTTTCCAAGGCATTCGACAAATTTTCAAATTCTTTAATTGAGTTTTCACATGCTATACGTAGATAAAATCACTCGCTGTCAATAGGCGAATTATTAGAAGTAATTCAACAACTCAAATTTACCGAGACAAACGCACCAAACCGAATTTGTTTTCCACCACCCAACGTGAATCATTCAATCGTTTGCGTCTGAAATTTTGCCAAATATTCATATCCCAATGTAAACCATTACATCTTCAAAATATAGTCGAAATAGTAGCGGAAATTAAAACGACAGATTTAAAGTGTAAAGAATTTACGAAATAATGTGGAAATATGCTGAACAACGGTTGTTGTTGCTATATTTTATTACAAAATTTCTTAGAGTTAGTTCAAATCAATTGCATTGCATTAAACATGTATGCTAGCTTGCATATGTTTACAATTGACTTTTACTTTACATTGCATTTGATCATTTTGATGTTGTCATGCTTACTTATTATGATTAATTGCATAATGTATGCACTTCAACTTGTTTTCATTCACAGCTCACACTCATTGAGTCAATGGGTGAGTATTGTGAATGAATGTCGTGTGACATTGTTTCAGCTAATTGTTTATTTAAGAATACCTACTCATATAGAGGAATGTCATGCCTATTTGTTAGAGAGGTTAAAGAGGACATGTCAAGTCCATTTATTAGCGAATTTTAATAAAAATGAAAAGTCCTGATTTCGTGTGTTTATTTGAGGCGAGGCCACGGTCAATAATCACACGAAAACATGAGCTGTCATTTTGAATTCACTGCAGTGAAGTGGACGCACCTCTCTGGAAAATGAGTCATTACGTCATTGACATGACCGTTAAAATCTTAAAATGGGTCCTAATCGTCATTTCTCGAGGGCTTAGTGACATACTATAGATCATTTTCATGACCTTTCAAACGTCAGACACGATACCAGCTGTCAGACATGTCGAAAAATATCGAACGAATTGAACGAACGATTTTCATCTAAAAACCAGTAAATTGAACGCAGTTAACGTCAATTGATTGAGGTTGAGGACTACTTGACGAAAAATTAAGTGGGGTTACGTTGACGAGTATAATGAAAATGATCTATACATGAAGACGGTGTCGAATGAAGTTCATGAATTATGAAAAGTACGGCTTTGACGCACGCAACATGTAATAGTACATTATAACACGATGCGATAAGGAGAGTCATTTTTGAGTACGTTATACATATGCCGAGAAGAATACAAACAAACAATATTTACAACGAGTGAACGCAGTGAACGAGTGTTAGTAATATTGTTATGTTACTAGGAGAAGCAGGGTTTGTTTTCTTTTCACCACAGTGGTCACAAACAAACCGCTTTGCTCCGAGTGACATAATACTATTTTTCATTCAGGCTTACCAAAACTTCACAATCCCAACAAAACATAACAACAAACACTGCGGTATATCATTCACTCATATTTGCGTGAGCAATCTACTTTAATATTAAATTTCATTTTATTCATAACAATTTCATGAAATCCTATGCGCAAAACGTCACATGAGTGTGAACGAAAAGTGATGTCACTGGTGACTAAAAATTTTCTAAGAACTTAGAAGAGAAGAGAATTTTCTGTGCACTAGAAATGTACCTGCATTCGTGGGTTTACTTACCTGCTCTTTCAGAACCTAGGACGAAACAAACTAGAGAGATATATTATTATGAAAACGAGTTCAGCGGCTCACAACTAACTTGTTGACCCAAGAAAAATTTGATTCATTAAAAATACTCAATTAAGTGTTTTGTGAATTGACCGGACGGATGAGGAGTTAGTACTCGGAATATGTTGAATGTGGAAGGATTTCGGACATTTAACTTTTTCCTTATTGAGTCTTTAGAGTCTGTTTGAAAGTTTTCCATTACCGCCTTCTGTCGAGAGAAAGGTCACTCGTAATTTAACTTGTGAATTTTATTGCGACTTTTTTCTTTCTGTACAGCTGCAGATGAAAGAAATCTCGTACCATTTCAATGTTTATCATGCGTATCGATTTTAAAAGCATCTCGTTATGTGTACCCACGAAAGCGATTTACTTAATTCGGTAATTTTTAAGTTAAATTACAAAATTGCACATGATCCACCATACTAATTATATGTGTCATGTCCACTTTAACTTATCTGCTGAATACGCATTTATATGGTCAAGCAACTAGTTTCTTTTTAATTTACGTAATTTCATTGAGTTAACTAGTTCACCAATGTTGTTGAACAGGCCGGCAAATAATGCTTGTTTTATTGTTGTATTACTTAATGATAGTAAACGTGAACGCTATGTTTACAAGACTCACTTTTATTGTCTGGTCAGGGCTACCTTTTAGTTGATTTTCTTTTCTTTTTTTAATAATTTTCGTTTTTTACATTCATCGATAACGAATCTGCTTAATTTCAGATAAACTTCCTGTTATCGCAAGTGTTAGCGCTCTTCCTCGCATCGTTCTTCCGTTCGTTTTTACATCCGACAAAAGTACCATCTGGCATTCGACATATATACGGCTTATCGATTGGCCTGTGTTTGGGCTATTTTTGTTTCGGGCAACAAGCTATTCACATAGCCGGTCTTCCAGCCCTTTGTTACATTGTTATTCGTACCCAAAATCCTCAGATTGTTCAACGGTATTGAATAATAAAATGCATACGCTTCGATTGACTCTAAATCTGATCTTTATTTTAGTGTTGTTCTGGTCGTCTCAATGCTGTATCTGTCCTGCATTCATCTTCACAGACTTTTTTACGACTATGGATCAGCTACGGTGGACATTACTGGGTAAAATTAACGAAATTTCATCGCTGAAAAATTTTCTTCGACTTTTTTCTCGCTTAGGCCACTGATGATTATCACACAAAAGGTGACGACTCTAGCGTTTAGCATACACGATGGCGTTTACCGGGATGAAAGTGAACTATCCAAGACACAACAATATCATGCTGTCCGCCAGTTGCCATCAGCGTTGGAGTATTTTGCGTACGTGCTGCATTTTCAGGGACTCATGGCTGGTCCTTTGGTCTTTTACCGAGATTACATCGAGTTCATTGAAGGTTCACATATTCTGAGGCATACACCGAGTAGTAATGTGAGTAAACCTCTTTTTACTAAGATCTTTCGTCGGGAGATTGGTTTTCGGAAGCGGAAATGAAAAATGGTTTTGTTGTCTGCAGGGTAACTTGGATCAAAATTTGAACAGCAAAAAGATAATCATGGAACCATCACCAATGAAAGCAGTCGTGAAAAAAGTCATCGGCAGTTTGATCTGTGCATTTGTGTACATGAAGTTTGTCACGGTGTATCCAATAGATGCATTGAAAGGTAAATTTTGTTTTCAATTTCGCACCCCAAAACCCAATGCAGTAATGATCACGTTCCGGCAGACAAGGAATTCTCAACGGGTACATCATTTTTGTACAAAATGTGGTTCATAATGACATCCACAACCGTCACAAGATTCAAGTATTATCACGCCTGGCTGTTGGCCGATGCAATATGCAATAATTCGGGCCTTGGATTCAACGGCTATGACAAAGATGGCAACGTTAAATGGGACCTAATATCCAACATTAACGTTGTGTCATTTGAAGTGAGTTTGGTCTTCGTCTACAGCACCAACGGCGATTACTGATACCTCAACTTCTTTCTTATACCAACAGCTTGCTACAAATGTTAGAGATGCCATAAATAATTGGAACCTGGGAACTAATAGGTGGTTAAGAAACGTTGTGTACGACAGAGTACCCAAACAGTATGGAACATATTTAGTATTCGCTTTAAGTGCCTTATGGCATGGATTTTACCCTGGCTATTATATTACGTTTGCTTACATGGCGCTTGTAGTCACTGCAGCTAGAACGGTATGTTGCTAATTGAAGATTTATATTTTTACGTTTAGTAAGTGAGTAGTTGACATTTCTGACTTGTGTATGTTTCCGGGGTCGATCCCCTGAGGAGTGGATGAATTGTTATTTCAGAGATTTTCTTGTGTTTCCGTTGAAACTCCAGAAATTCCACTCAGAACGGATTGTTTTCGGTCTGACTGGAACCAGAACCTGATTTCGACCCTAACATCTCCGTCACCCGAACCTGAATTGGTTCGACCCGAATCTGAACTTTCAGGATGAATCGAGTCGGGTTCAGGTAACCCGAAAATTTTCTATAAAATTTGTGATTTCTGATTTAACAATTTCGGGTCATCCGAACTCGACCTAATCCATCGTGAAAATTTCAGATTCAGGTCAGGTTCGGGTCGAACCTGAAAGTACCCCTTGCTAAGAAAACGTGTCTGCAGAATCTGTACACCGAAACGATACGCTGGCTCTTTGATTCTTTAGCAGTCAATCGAGTTGCAGTGTCTCATAAAATCATAATTTTATTTCTCGTTACAGGCCAGAAAACTCTTCCGATACCGCTTCCAAGATACAGCATTTAAGCGCCGATTTTATGATATTTTAACTATTCTCATAACAAGAGTGTTTATGGGCTAC
Source organism: Bradysia coprophila (assembly GCF_014529535.1). Classification (NCBI taxonomy): domain Eukaryota; kingdom Metazoa; phylum Arthropoda; class Insecta; order Diptera; family Sciaridae; genus Bradysia; species Bradysia coprophila. Next base: position 2,253,076 of record NW_023503584.1, read on the forward strand.
ACAACATTTCCCTTTGTTTTACTCGAGTTACAGGTACTGTGAATATATTCCGATTTTCGGCTCACAAAAGTCTCAATCAATTCTATTCGATTTTCCAGTCCAGCATCAGATTATTCGTGGATGTATATGGGTGCCTTCATCTAGTCGCTTTGTTCGTAAATATTGTCTTGCCGAAACTGTTGCAAGGCGAAAAACGATCAAATTCCTTAAAAGCCTCAACCGAGCAGACCAAAACTGTTGACAGTGCTGGACCGGTTGATGCATGTGATATTAATGAAACAACAAAAACAACATCATCAACGGACAAATTGAATGATTTTAATAGAACTAACGGTATGAATGGAAATAAAGTTCTTGATAGCAAGAACGGTGTGAATGTTCGAGCAACCATGAACGGTGCAAACGATATGAACAATTTGTCGTACATGATACGTGAGAAGATTGACTGTGAGACGAGAAATATTGAAAATTTTATCGATAAAACTGTGGACAAAACGGTTACGGGTATTGTTGAACTTAAAGATGATTTAATGAGTTACGGTAACGACGATCAAATCTATATGAATGCTGACGGTTTACGGCAGCGTAATGTTGACAGAAAATCGGATAATGAAAATTTTATCAGAAAGGAAATTGAGGCTTTAAATAATGCTGTTCAACAGAACAATGTTTTACCTGCTGTTTTAAGCAATGGACATGCCAAATAAAACCTTATATCGTGACTTCACTGTACAATTCATCCCATTTAAAAACTGACTAAAATTTTTCCGACCTTTAAGTTTTGGGCCGGGCGGCAATGCAATTTCAATATTTCGTCTAAGCTTAGATTAAACGGGTGGGGGTAGAAGTTTTTCATTTAAAATCGGAATCGGAGTTGTATTGCCGCTTTGTTTGACATCATTGATTTACATTTTTATTTTGGCTACTTACTGATGACCGAACCGGTCACGTATTCGTGTTGTTGTGATTAACCTGTCACATACGGCTATTCATCTGTTATCGACAACAACGACAAAAATATTGACAAGCTCTGGGTAATATGGACCTTTATATAGTAAAATGCATGTTTAAAAAAATTGAAGTACAAGATTTGAAATCAACAGATTAAAAATACTTTGATCGATGGAAGTAATAGACCCGACAGTAATACTGGTCATATGCTTCCCGTCTGTAATATTTCATTATAATCGAAACTGCGTGAAAATGACGAGATGATTATTTTAATCGACGCTGTTTGGGATGAAGTCAGATTTGGTGTATTTGCGCACTAACCATTTCGATCCGATGTTATTCACCATCCAACTATTTGTCTCACACGCTTACCAATGATCAATGATATTCCCATTTTTAAAAGGGGAATAGGTAATGATCCTGACGTCCTAGAATTGTCTTTCTTCCAAAATTGCAATCATGACGAAAATATACCTATTCGGACCCGTGGGTTATGCATGAAATTAATCATCATTTTTGTGAAGTAGTAGATGCAGCTCAAAACAAGTTATGCTTTTACTAGTTCCGAGTTATGTACGCTCCTTTGAAATTTCGTATAGTACAGACCGACTTGCCTGCAGATCTGTCCTGAAACGTAAGATCTATAACTGACTGATATGCACTGCAAGTAGGCTCGTTCATTCCTCAAGTTCACAGTACATAAATTCCATTAAGCTGGACGCATAGAATTTCAGAGTCTCGTCGAGCATACCGTGACCGTGAAGAGGTCCTTGAACAGTTGCAGCCAAATTATTTCTTTTTCATTTTCCTTTTAGAAATTTAAATTTTTTGACAAACTGATCGTTTTCATAGTATGTGTGTAAATGAACAAACTCAACAAACGTGAGCTTGGGATGAAGAAATTAGATTTTACAAAATCATCACCAGTCTAAATTACTTACCGTATTTTAACTTTAACTTAGTCTTAAACATTTCAATCTACATGTGTGATCTAACTACTTTTTATACAGAAAAAATTAATGTTTTTAACGACCGTATTGGATCTATGAAATTTTATAAACTTGTAAGCCTACGTCAAAATTACCTTCACCGTTACTCAGAAGACTTATTTACTAAATAAATTGTTACATTAGAATGAGAAACGGATAATCAGTTGTTGTCGACAGCAACGACAAGAAAATAAATGCAATGAAAGAATTTGTGTGAAGCACCAGGCATAAAATTGAACAAATGAAGTAATAGATTTAATAAATGTAACACTATACGTTTGCCGTTTCTAAAAGGTAAAGAGTATGATCAGTATGACGATTAGACACGACGAGAAAGACTATGAAAATGTGTGAAAAGATTATCCTTAGTGCAGCGTTGGAACACTTTCAATTTGTCACTATTTCGAATTGAAAAAATTTATCGGTTTTGTCAAACAGATTCGAAAGTAATTTTCTTACAGAAGATTAACTCATTGTCTTTGCATCCTAGTCAATAGCACAATAGAATATTTCGTAAAATAATTTAGTTTTGGCGATACTTAAATTAACGAAGCTTCCGGCTTGGCTTCTCCGTATAAAGCTCGGCATTTTCGCCTTAAGCTCGGCATTTCCGCCTTAAGCTAGGCTTTTCCGTCTAGAGCTCGGCTTTTCCGTCTAGAGCTCGGCTTTTCCGCCTTAAACTCGGCTTTTCCGTCTAAAGTTCGGCTTCTTCATCTAATTCTCGGCTTTTCTGTCTAGAGCTCGGCTTTTCCACCTTAATTTCGGCTTTTCCGTCTAAAGATTGCCTTTTCAGTCGAAAGCTCGACTTTTTCGTCTAAAGATTGGCGTTTGAGTCGAATGCTCGACTTTTCCGTCTAAAGCTCAGATTTTCATTCTTAAACAAACCTGATATTCTGTGACCAGGACATTCTGTAATGGTCACCAATTTTCAGGTTTACAGTTACTTCAGATCAGGCTAAAAATTAAAAAAAGGGTCAACCCTTGGGTTCTGCTAATTCAAGGTCAGATCAGGCTGGGCAATGGAACCATAAAATACAAGGAAAAGCATCGACAAAAATTCAACGTCTCTTACGAAATATTCTACGATAACAGCTCACAACTTTGTCCTTTTTCGACAGTATTTGCTCGGTTCATCAAATAATCTTTTCTACACGATATCTCATAGACTTGATTGGCAAAAGTTGTGGCATTTTCACATCCACTTTTGATCTAGTGTTGATATGTTGAGTGGACGGACAGTCTGCGCTCAATAAAATATTTCTCAATTTTTGTAATTTTACCATTTCTAAACGGCATTCAGACTTTCACAAACGGCTAACGTTTTGCAGTAAAAGAAATAAGCGATAGGCTACGACTAATTAAATCAAAAACAAATGAAGTAAAAGATTTTATGTAAAGCACTAATCAACCAAAGGAAGTAAAAGATTCAATCATTATAACGCGTATACGCTCGCTGTTTCTGAGAGGCCGAATAATAGACAGAGTAAATGAGTAAAAAAATATTGTTTTCGCACATAATGTTTATAATCAGTGAATGTAAAAGAGAAAATCAATGAAAAAACTGCTCACCTGAACCTGATACAATGGAAGGACAGAAATGTTTGTCCTAACCAAATGATTTTTACTTGGCTTCCGCAAATAACAATTTTAGTCTTACAAACATGTTGCACAAAAGGTGGAGAAGGAGAGGATAAAAAAATATTTAAATGATTCACCGTACCTTAAGGTCTTAAGGCACAATATTTTTGATGGAAAAGATTTAACTAACTTTGAAAAATTGTTCTTCGAAAGAAAAATCTATTGTCTAATCGATGTCAACCATTTTTTTTTTATTAAATATTTTTAATACAAAACTTCAGGGTGTTTCCATTGAGTAGTTCATAATCCGTACGTCCTAGTACAATTTCATCTTCCCAATTCTTACTGACGATGCAAGGACTATTTTTTGTAAAAACAATTTCCAAATTTTTCTGATTTTTACAATTTTTTTCGAATTGATGTTGTGGAAATTCGTAGAACCATTGCTTCATCTTGGCTGCTTATCGTGGCGACGGAAATGAAAGCAGAACCAACACCAAAAGATGCACAAGACCAACGCACTTCAAGCATGAGTGATACTCTAAATAGAGGACAGAAAATGGACAGTGTATCTTACAACTGTAAGGCACTGTAAAAACATTTTCATGTAAAATGAAGTACTTTCTGCAGCTGACCATTATGATCAATCATGCTTGAAGTGCGTTGACAAGACATAAAATTGTAATGCTTAGTTTCCTCTTACCAAAAAAGTACTCCGTGTGAGAGACAAAATTGAATTTTTTCAATTTTTTCTTTGTTTATTTGACAGTTTGTTCTCTCACGGCACTCTCATGGAGTACTTTTTGTTGAGTGGAGTGGACACTTAAATACGAAAGTAAAAACAACAAACAAAATATCCAAATTATCCGAATTTTAGTTGAACTCAAACATTTTGGCGCAATTTTTTTGAAATTTGAACATTTCTTCTGCTCAAGGCTGCCTTGCCAATTCTTTGTAGTAACAGATTGTGACTTGGAACCCGAAATTGCCTTCACCATTTATGTGGAAACGTGGATTACTGGATAAGGTTGCCATTAGTTCTATATCTGTAAGTACGTAACCAGCTAGTTCCCAAGTGTAAGTATGACAAGAGGAGATTCGTTTTTATATCAACAATTTCATTTGGGAGAGATAAAGGATAGAGGGCAAATTCACTGAAAAACATAAGAAATACACAAAAGATTCGTTCAAAAGTTTATTTAATCGGTAAATAGCTCAATCGAAGCCAATTACAAATCTCATCCAACATATTATGCATCTGTTGCCTCTCCTGTCCCGCTTCCAATCGAGTTATCTACCTTCAGCTTCGTTTTCTTTTTCGAACGACCTGACGTCGGCCTCGGAGGTTTCAAATGAACTTTCCTATGACCTCGCAGCGATGCCTGCTGGGCGAATCGCCTGCCGCAAATTGGGCATGAATACGGTTGTTCTCCGGTCTGAAATTACAGTTGACAATGCATGTGAATCGAAGTAAAGCGGGAAATTTTAAACTGTGTACAGAAGCACTGAATCACTTACATGCGTTCGCTCGTGTTCGACGCGTGTATAATTTGTTTTGAAACTTTTCTCACAGAAATTACAATTCCACGGCTTCGTTATACCGACATGCAGCAGCTTGTGTCTGGTCAATTGATCTTCTTTAAAAAAGTGCTTTGGACATTGATCGCATTGGAACCGGTGAGAGTGAGTGACAGTGACGGGTAACTAACGAAGAGACACAATAGATCATCTTTTTAGTGCGTTTGAAACAAGGTTCTGAAAGAACAGGTTAAGACACCCACGATGGCGGGTGACACCCAAGGCTGTATACTTTGGGGAGGTCACGCAGATCGCCATTTTATTAGATACGCATGAACACACCTTTTCCATACAAACAAATTCACCGAAATTGAGTTTGTATGGCGTGGTGAATTTTTTGTATGAAACGTGGTGTGTAACCCGCCTATCTGCATTTTTCTACGAAAATTCCGAATATTGTTTTTTTAAGTTGCCGTTTTCATATCAACTTTGTAGCCGTTGACGCAATTTGTGTGTCACCGCCTTCGTGATCAACTCAGAGTTGTCTCAACCTGTTCGTTCAGAACCTTGGCTTGATTTGCCATCCACGTACGTTAAGAAATGCTATCTATGTTTTAAAAAATCTCATACAAATGATGAATGAACGAAACTAATGTACGTAAGTACTGTAACTTGCAGATCGTATCCATGATTTTGCATTCGTTCAATCCACCGTAAAATTCGTCGAACTTTTCGTTAAAAATTTCGTGGACAAAACGAAAAGTTCGCGAATAGTTACTCCACCTCCATTGCAATATACTTACGTGGGTTTTCAAGTGATCGGAAAGATGACGCTTTTGGATGAACGCTTTGCCGCAAACCATACATTTATGTGGTCGAGGTAGAGTACCAGCATGGTTTCTCAAACTGTTAAGTAACAATTCATTATTTTGTTGTAAACGCGATTAATTTTCACAACAAATTTACTGTCTCCTGCACTTTGTCTTGGTGGAAAATGTTTTACCGCATTCGTCACATTTAAACGGTTTTCCGGTGTGGACTCGATAATGGACGATCAAATTCCGTTTATTCATCAGTTTGGCTCCGCACAGATGGCATAGAAATTTGTTTTCGTCGTGCTCTTTCGTATGGGCAGTCAGTTCGCCTGTTGGGCATGAAGGCATTTCAGTTACAGTTTAAATCTACATTGAGACACTAAGATTGTGGAATTAATCTGGGACATTTAGCAAATTGTGGTGAATTTTAGGGAACATTGAGGTGACACTTTGGAGAGGACTCGACTAATGGGTTTAGAGTCCTCGCCAATCACAATATGGCGACATCAAAGGTATCACTATTGAAAGTAGGAAAATTTACTCGAAACCTGTCCGAAAAGGAACTGAACGACCGAAACGTTTCACCCTTCACATACTTACTTTCTTTGCCAAACTGCGCCGCACAAATAACACATTTGTATTTTCCAGTCTGGGTTGTCTTCGTGTTCATTAAACTGTCCAACGTTTCACGTAGGCTGAGTGGAGGTCGTTTCTGTGTGTGCGTGTGTGTGAAATAGAAAAATCAGTAAAATCTCTCAAACCCATCCGGCAAAATCTCAATACGTACATGCTCTTCCACATGCTTCTTATAATGAATCTTCATAACAAATACTTTCGGACATTTTTTGCACTTGTACTTCTTTGCGCTCGGGTTGTTGTGCCTGTTGGAATGTTGTTCCCGGAACTTGTGAGTTACGAACCCCACACCACACAAATCACAACGATGGTAGTGCTCGCCGAGATGAAAATTCAAGTGACGAACCATATTGCTGCTGTCGGCAACATATTTTCCGCACAGTGGACAGGTCGTCGATTTTCCGGTTGTTGTGTGGTATAACTTGTAGTGATACACCAAGTGACCTGCAACGTCGCAACAATTGTTAGCATTACCGATGATGGCTCTCTTTGTTTCAAAACCGCGTTCGTGTTACCGGCCAGTTGCGTTGTCTTGTGACACACATAGCACTCGTAAGATTCGGGACGTGGTAAGTCAATTGTACGTTTGACAGTCGATTTTGATGGTTTCCGGAATGAGTGGTAACACGTAAAGTGATACGTCAGTCTACCTGCAATATCAGAGGAATCAGAATTAGCGTCCACGTTACCAATGTGTTCCTGGGCGTCTTGTTATACCAGCCGTTTTAAAAGTTTTGTGGCAAAAGTAGCACTCGAACGATTGTGGAGGTTTCATCGATTTTGTTGCCCTTGCCGCCATCAGTGGCACCATCGCTTGAATGTTATCCTTTCTCACACTACTTTTCACCCCATTTTCCTCTGTTTTTGTATCCGTCGGTCGCGCATTGTTTAATTCATTTGCTGTTCCTTGTTCGTCGTCCTCACTACTGCTGAACGTATTGTCGTTGTAGTGCTGCTCATCCTCCGATATATAGACCTCTTCGGATTTTATGCTCACCAAGACTTGTTTCTGTTTCGGATTGGTGTTCATTAAATTACCAAACCACAAAGTCTCCCGTTTCCTTACACTTACCACATCCTCAGGCTCATTTACAACATCCACAGGCTCGACGCTCTTTGTCAAATCAAACACATCGTTCACCGATAAATCGGTCTGTTCCGTGCCGAAATATTCCAGAATCAATGCATCCAGACCGCAGATGAATTGGTTCAGAATAAAGGCCTCTGAATGCATTCCGTAATCACATGGTACCGCAAGGTCCTTTAAACGGTCGTACCAATTTTTCAGCGTCTCATCGGCATGTTTGTTAGCCGAAATAAATTGCTTGCGGTGAGGAATTAATGCTGTTGAAATTCGCAGAACCATTGCAGCCTCTGGCAAAACAAAAAAACAACGAACTAATGACTACAATGCTCACAAAAATAGCAAATGTGTAAACAAAATTAGTGTATAGCGGATATGTTTGTTCCCATGTACACACTGTATAGAATGTCGTAAAAATGACAGCTGACCAGCTGAGTGAACAACGTCATTATCAACAGAAAATAATTTAAAATTTTGGCGCAACTTAGTCTTCCGTTTTGCCTCCGTGTACATGACAGTTGGCATTTCATACAATAGAGCACATTGTTTGAAATGACAACTGTCACGGAGGCGAAACGGATGACTGTGAGGCCTCCTTAATCGTTTGATCGTTGCAGCTGCGTAATAGGGGTGTGCGATGGATAAAGGATCCAGACTAGCGAAGTCTACAAAAAATTGTTATCATCACGTTTTCAAAAATTCGATTTTCTGTATTGAGCCATTTTGTTTTAATTTGAGACCAAACAAACACTCACTACACAAACATTTCTCACGGTATTTTTTTGGCATATCTTTTAGCATATCTTTTCAAAAAAAAATTTTGTTTCCAAAAAATATTTTTGTTTTCAAAAAAAGTTTTGTAAGTATATAAAGAATTTTGGTTTTCAAAAAAAAAGTCTTGTTTTAGTATATAAGGAGTTTGGTTGAAGAAAAAGTAACAAAACTAAACTAAACTAAACAAAACTTTTTCTACATATGAGAAAATATGGTAATAATTGATTGCAAAGAGAAATAATTTAGAAAGGCATCGAATTAAAGTGATACACTGAAAAATGATTTTGATATCCTAAAAAAAGGTATTCGATGTTTTGAAAAAAGATTTTTGATATCCTGTCAGCATGATACACTAAAAAATAATAAATTTTGATATCTTAAATAAATAATAAAGATGTCAAATCTTTAAAAATTTGATCTCTCGAAATTGATATCCCCAAAAATGATTATGATTCACCGAAATTTGAAATTGATACCCAAAAAAGGAATTCTGATATCCAAAAAAAAGGAATTGATGACCCGAAAAAATAATTCTGATATCACCAAAAGCAAATTTTGATATACCAAAAAAAGAAAGTTATTTCATAGAAAAGGAAATTTTATTTTATCGCAACGGATAGAGGGACTAATTCTAAGCTAATTCGTGTTAAAATGGCTTCCCTCTACAACCTGGCCACGTAGCTAATCCAGCTAAAGTCGAAAATTCGCCATTGTTCAATGGTGATATACGTCCAAGACGAAGACAGTTTGATACTCTTTGAATATTGGTAGAGGATTGCATGCTCTATTAAAAGCTGTGAATTGATTTTACAAAAGTCATCTGAATTGTGCACCATTAGAAAAGTTTATTTTCTCCATTAGTGAACTAAAAATGTATTGAGTGGAAAGACATAGAATTGAAATCGAAATTTTTCTCAACGTGGACGAAGCATGCAAAATCATCTAAGTCCTCAAAAATCGATTCTTCTGCGGCAGTTATCGAACCATGACTTTTGTTGTGATTTTTTTGGTTTTAGAATATACTTATCAGGGACGCCGACTTGTGTTTGGAAGTAGTGGTGCTCATACAACAAGCGAATCTGGGAGTAGTGGTGCTCCTTCAAGTAAAACTGGAAATATGTAGTGGTGCTCATCATTCGAGTAGTGGTGCCCGAGCCTCGCTTGTCCTTAGAAGTCGGCGCCCCTGATACTTATGATGTTTAACTTGAATTTACTTTTCCCTTATACGGACGTCCGCTTTGGGGGATGGACCCCAAAATCAGAAAGCGGATATGGTGTGATTTAGGAGGGACCCACCTCAAAAAAATCGAAAATAACGTGACGTCCTTTTTGGACAACGCCTATCTACTTTTCTAAATTTTTTATCTCAGTTTTTAGTTGTTTTTCTCCATTTGAGGCTCCGTTTTTAAATTCTATTTTTCTGAAAGTATTCTCTCAACTTTTTAATTTGTTGATTTGTTTCTTCCATACATTTATTATTTCCATATCTAGCTATAATAGACTGCTAAACTGTATGCTAAAATGATGTATGTCCTATGATCTAGGAAAACGCCCTTATGTTCCATTTCGTAGAAGGATGTATGTCCTAGAATCGAGCAAAACGCCTTTACGTTACATTTCGTAACGGATCAATCAAGGAGACGAAGCGAGAAAAAAAAATTAACTCCTAAGTTACCGACACCGTTCCGGCGCCCGGCTCGCATTGCGGCCCTCCGCTTCGCTCCGGGGCAATGGGCCGGGTCGCTCGGCGTGTTAAAACGCTTTTTAAGTGCAATAAAAATTGGTATTCGTTTCGTAAAAAAATGAATTCTGTGGGGACGAACTAAACTCCTTTACGTTACATTTCGTAAAAGGATAAATCTCCTAGGATCGATCAAAACGCTGGCCGTAAAGGAGTTTAGTTCGTCCCCACAGAATTCATTTTTTTACGAAACGAATACCAATTTTCATTGCACTTAAAAAGCGTTTTAACACGCCGAGCGATCCGGCCCATTGCCCCGGAGCGAAGCGGAGGGCCGCAATGCGAGCCGGGCGCCGGAACGGTGTCGGAACTTAGGAGTTAATTTTTTTTTCTCGCTTCGTCTAATTTGTTTTACATAAAACTGAATTTACAGAAAAAAAAAGTTCAAAAATATTACATCTAACCACCGATCCATTGATTTGTTTCAATAACAATAATCATCCACAAACTTATAGTTTTTGCGAAGTCATAGAAAATGATGTATAACACAACAGATAAAGAGAGAGCAATTTTTAAAAGGAAACTCAATCCGTTGCTCTAAAAAAAATTACCATTCATTTATTCACTTTTATCTCAATCTTCTTTTCGTTCTCATTTCAAAATTATTTCTCTTTGCAATCAATTATTACCATATTTTCTCATATGTAGAAAAAGCAAAACTTTAGTTTTGTTACTTTTTCTTCAACCAAACCCCTTATACACTAAAACAAAACTTTATTTTTGAAAACCAAAATTCTTTATATACTTACAAAACTTTTTTTGAAAACAAAAATATTTTTTGGAAACAAAAACAAATTTTGAAAAGATATGCTAAAAGATATGCAAAAAAAATACCGTACATTTCTCAGATGATTTTCAAAAACGTTCCTGTTCTGGATAGCCCACAACATATTCTTGGGCTCACTTGAGCAAAAATCGAATCAAATGCTACACCAATTTCCGAATTTTCAAGTTCCTAGTCGGCGAACTTTGATGACTCACGAAATAGACTTTTTCGACAAACTACTTCCGGATTTAATTTTTTCTGTAGCATTGCACTTCAAATAGTAGAATAGGACTAACACAGCTAACAAAAATCTCAAAGAATCTCAAACAGGTGGGAGGCCGAAAACTCAAAAATAGATTCTATTATTAGTCACAAGTTGTAAATGAATTTTTCAAAATTTTTAAAATCAATTTTTGACACCTAGGGATGATAACAATTTTTTTGGACTACGCCAGTCTCGATCCTATATCCATCGTACTCTGTAATTCAAATATAAATTCCAAGGGCTAGTTGATTCTTTCACCACCTTTAAAAAAGTAGTTTGTTTGCTAGAGACAGTATTGGTACTATACGTAGCATCAATATCATAGAGCTATAATGGAGAAGTGGCAAGGTGGCGTTGATGCATAATAGTTATTTAACGGAAGAACTTGACTAAACATAATTATGGTGTTGTACGGTTTTATGACTTTTCCAATCTCGGTGTAAAAGTTGTAAGTTGTAAGGAACATCAAGATCTTAAAAATTGTTCGGTTTATGAATTAAGCACATTGATGGCCACCAGCAATACCCTCTATAGCAACCTATAAAAAAAAGGTGGCAAACATTGACAGTGTGCGGCTGTAACAGGTTTCTTCCATCGTACGGTAAAAACGAATTTTGACAGGCCGAAAACAACCGACCGTCATCCACAGAAGCAAACATAACCGCAACTTAAACAAATTTGTTCGTTAAAACTTCAAAGTGAGGTTGTGTTGGCTTCTCTGTGGATGACGACTGACATTTTTAACGGCCTTGGAAGAAACCTACAGAAAATTTTACACTTTTAAAAATAAATTAAATGAAGTATGAGCAGCGATGACTTTTTTGTGTTAAAAATATTACGTCTACTGTCACCATTTCGGTGTTCGAAAGTCAATAATTTGTGATGTCCTTTTTCGTGTGTTGCTCCGTCAGTTTGGTGTGCAAAAATGAAAGAAAGTTTATTCCCTTGACTGTAAGTCATGGTCTTACGCCGGAAAATACCCTAAAATGTTTGTATGAAAGGTTGTATGATATGTTATGAAAAACGGAATTGTTTGTCCCAATATTTTGCTTGTAAACACCAGATAACTTGAGTAATTATCAACCAATTACAAATTGTATTTTTTTAATCGACGCAGAATTGAAATCCTGAGGTTAAGTTCGAAGATGGGCTATGTGGGATTAAGGATCTGGAAGTTATTTCAGAAAAAAAGTTTTTTGCGGCCAGAGCGAAGCGAGGGCCGTAATGGATTGTGATTTCCGCCATTTTAAGAAGAAGAAGAAGAATTGCGATGAAGGTATATGACGCTCGTAAATAAGACATGTATTCTGGTTGTTTATGTTTTGACTCGGTAGTAGAGTTTGTATTTTTTAAGTAAAAACATAGCTAACGCCGACCCGTACGAAACACCTATTCGTATCAAAAGCCTTTAATGTGAAACTCTTCATTTCTCTTACTTCATTTTCTTCTCTGCTGAAAAACTATTCTTCCTTTTAAATCACTTACATTATCCACTCTTTGCCTTGTTATCATATACAATTAAATTGCCGGAGGCAATATAGACAGCCCCGTACGAAGTCAAATTTCATAAATTCCTATTTAAACAGCTATATACCGCTATATTTACCTATATTTCACTGTAAATAAACATTTCACAGAGGAATATGCTATTATATAGCTCTATATGTCTGTATATAGCTCAATATAGCTGTATATAGGTATATATAGATGTCCATATATGGAATCCCTGAAACCCCTCACACTTAACACATTATTTCCATGTTAACAGAAACTCTCTAAGCATCATTTTTCCCACTTTATATCACTTTTAATAAAATCCAATATGGCCGCCGGCAGCCATTTTGTTAGGAGACCGGAAATAGTACCGACGCTTTACATTCGTTAATACCTTTCAAACAAAAAAAAATTCTTGAAATTCGGTCAAAATTTACTCGAGATATTGTCAAAATACACCACGTTCACTGTACTTCCGAGTAGCCAGATAAGAGCTCACTCCAAGAGACCTAGCTCACGCTCCGGAGAACATAATTTCATAAAAAAAATTTTCCCTGATTGGTACGGTCAATACCTATCTAATAAAGCTAGAACAGACGAAATATGTTCAAATGTGGCCGACCTACAAGCAAAAACTGCTTGCCGCCCTGTGCCTGTTCCACACCAAGGGGTCTAACTCACGAGTCGGTCATCCGATTTCCATAAATTTTTTTTTTGTCGATCGGTATTGTAAATACCTTTTATTTGACGTATCACTTACAAGTTTAACGTTTAAATGTCCGGAGATATCTTCGAAAAACCGTAAAGCACTTATTGGGCCACAGCTCGGGAGGGGTCGATCCAAAATCACTCATCTTCGAACTTAGCCTGTCTTTTGACATTACCAAACGGGAAAGAAAAGAATTTTCAAAATCGGATGCGTTTTACTCAAGTTATCGTGCAGACAGACAGACGGACAGACAGACGGACAGACGGACTTTTTTTTTCGCGGATTTGGCATCTCTAGACAACCACAATAGGTTTCCCCTTACTCAGGGAGTCCAATTCGACGTGTTACAAACGTATGCGTAAACCTATAAGACCCCAGTACGTCGTACGGGTCTAATTACAAAATTATTCCCGTTTGAGTAGAAATTACGTGTGAAATTCGAGAAAGAAAATTACAAAGTTGGCGCTGGAATCGATTTTTGCGGCTAAATCTGTAACTTCCATCAGAACCCATTCGCACGAGTCGTGCTATTTTATTTATGATTAAAGGTTTTGTGAATGTAGTAAATAACGGGGAACGGAGCGAGGGCTGTAATTCACACGAGTCCTTGTCTATTTATGATTTATTATTGATTAAAAATCTGGCCGCAAATTTACAAGAAAATAGATAACAGAAAAAGTACTTTTGAATTTGTACTCAAGCGAAGGTTTTTATATCAGTTATTTGTGATGTTTCGGAAGTTTAACAACGGAAAATAAAATGAAATTGATTAAAAATATATTGAAAAAATTGTCAGTCAAGGGACCTGACCCGCCCAAAAGGTGGGGCCTAGTCATTTGTATTTTTCGTGTGATGTCGATATTGCGGCACGGCAACTCCATTACAAAAAAAGTCAGTGTAAAATTTGTCAAAATAAGGTGGTATTTTGACTGCGTTAAAACGAAATTTCGTTGCTAGAGAGGGTATTGCAACCAGTGAAGCAACTTCTTTAAAAAAAATTTTTTTTAAACATTTTTAACACGAATGATCTGACTAGATTGTTTTGGTGTTGCAAAAGTCAATGACCTTTAATTTAACAAAAACAATTCTACATTAACTTTAATCAAAATGCATCCTATCGTTCCCGCACTACAGGTCCGTGATGTTGATCCACTGGACATTCGGTTTAATAACAAAATCCTGCCGACTCAGACTATCCAGCTGCTTCGTCTGTAAAAAATCGGAAATTAAGTTGGTTAACTGTAGGGCTCTGTTTTGATTCGACGTTAGAATGAACAAACAAGATCAGGACCGTAGCCAGACTTTAAAATCCGAGTGCGCTAGGGGGGCGCAAGGTTCAAAAAAATTATTTTGTATGGGGAAAATTAAAAAAAATTGAAAAAATGACTTCTCTAGGAGGGGCGCCGCCCCCCTGCGCCCCATCTAGATACGGCCCTGAACAAGATGCTCAATTGTTGGTGAAATTAGTATAGTGACGGTAAGTTCGTCAAATTCCACTTGCTTGTGTGACAAAAGAAAGGGAGACGTAATCGAGCCAGTCCGAGTGAAAGACGGAAACCTCAAAACGAGTGGTTTTCTACTCATTTTGGAATTCCGAGGCTTTCATTTCTCATTAGGATGCATCTCTTTCGTCTCTTCTCACATAAACATGTACTAACGTTTGGAGTTCACATTACCTGCTGCCTCACAAATTTCACCATCGTCTCTAAGTGCACATAATTGTTGCAATTCATTTCGAAAAATCGCCTCCACAATGCTGCCGCAAGCACCTTATCGTCGTCCATTAGACCCTCATCATATGTGATCAGTGCAGCCCGGAAACTGTCCGACAATGTTTCTATCTGTTTGCGAAGTTCACTCAGATTGCCCGAATTCAATTGTCTGGCTCGTTTATTCACATCCGACCACATCGCTTCGACGATACAATTTCGCAGAAACATGCCGTCTTGACCCTTTTCCGGGCCTTCGGCCATCGAACGCACCATCAGCATCCAGATGTGCACTTCGGTTATCAAGAACCATGAGTTAAATGTGTTGGGCAAATTGAATTTTGAAAATATTTCGCTGTACTTGACGTTGTCGACTACGCCTGCGTACATTGTATAACCGGATACTTGAAGACGCTGCAATTTTATTACAATTTGGTTCAGATCACAGAAACTGTGTGCTTTACGCTAAGACTTACCGCCTTTGTGTTATCGATGTTTGTAAACTTTTTGAGGAAACGTTTGATCGGTCCATCTTCATTTTCTGTGCTGACACTAGACGAGGCAAATATATTTCTTGTGTGACTGCTGTACACATATCCAGAATTCAAAGAAGTCAATTTGGACAAAGCTGGCCGTGTAGCGGGTATTCTATTGAGCTCGAAGCTCATTTGAATTAGCTGTACAGGCCGAGTAAGGAAAATTATACATTTGTTTGGGTTATCGATTGAACTAGGGTCGATGTTTACCTTTGTACATGGCCGACGTAATACATTCATTATTATTACACCAAGTGAACTGAAACTCAATCGTTGAATTGTAACTAGAAGGATCCTGACCTGATACGCATAGAATCGAGCGTATTCCCACAACTGGTTGTGTAAATCTGTGTAAGAGGAAGAGTTATTGCATTAACTTACACTAAAAAAAGCGCTATGACTAATCGAAATAGGAACAGTAGAGTCGAAGTAGCTCTCCGAACTAGCGGTGTTGTGGGTTGAATTCAATTTTTACCTTATTTGCTCATATTTTCATCGGAATTTCAACTTTATTTTGGTTTTGAAAGCACGAGAAATAATATACTTCAGCGGGTGATGGAGAAGTAAAAATGTCACAAATGTCATTATCAATATATTGAAGGGTATTGACATGTAGGTGTCGTAGGTGTTCGATAGAGGGAAACGAACAGCCCTTGATTTTGGCAAGGTTATGAAAGAACTGAAAGACTCTCGCGAAAGCAAGGTTCTGAAAGTACAGGTTAAGACAACTGTGAGTTGATCACGAAGGCGGTGACACACAAATTGGTACGCTTATATGAAAAATGCAACTTAATAAAGACAAAATTCTAAATTTTCCAAAAAAATATTTTCTTTAAGTTGATTTCTCACACTATCTGTAGTGAGTGCATTCATAAAATTTGATGCCATCCGCCTCCGTGGTTGTCACAACCTGTTCTTTCAGAACCTTGCACGAAAGCGGGTTTTGTTGATGAAAGAAAAGGAAGTATTTCTTATGGCACAATAATATTCGCACTCCAATTTTAGAGCGAATGCACTGTATTTAACACATTGAAATTAATTGCGGCTTGCCAACTTTCGGCACCCTGGACTTTACTTAAATAGTCGAGCAATGCCTCCAAATAAATTTCTAAAAATCCAAGACTGAATTCTAGATTTTTAGAAATTTATTTGGAGGCATTCCACGACTATTTAAGTAAAGTCCAGGGTGCTGAAAGATGACAAGTTGCAATTATTTTGAATGTGTAGAGGGATGTGGTAATATTTATATGAAAATATTCAATGACAAGTGCCTCCAGGCAAGTTATGATTAATTGGTTTAGGTATTCTCGTTCTGATCATAACAGTGCCTGAAACTATAGACTAAAGGCGTAACTTTTTTTAAAAAAGAGTCTAACATTTGTGTTGGTTCATCAATGGGTGTAAAATTCCAGCCACACATTTTTTTTTAATAGAGAATGAACGTGGGGGTAGTGACGTTTGTGCTCTTGGAAAAACCGACCCTAAAAGCGGAAAATGCACTGACATCATGATCTTTTGTATGATGTACTGTGTTCACGGTGAGCAAAAACAGGTTAAAAACTGATTTGTGGTGGTCGAATTGTATGTAATTATTCTTATTTTGATGTCAGAAATTGCAATCAATATGAAAAACTATCATCAATACAAGTAAAAAATAGGTCTATTGCGAGGGGGTACTCACTTTAGTAGCTTGCAAGAATTCTAAAAATCTCTACGGGGATTTTGAGATTTTGAGGACAAAAATTTTCAAAAGTCCCCTACTATAAAGTCACACATAGGGAATGCAATCCCGTACCGATTTTTGAATCCCGGGATTCGGGATTGAGAAACTCAGTACCGGTACCAGTACCGGGATTTCCGGTACTGAAAAGATATGGATTAATTATCAGTAAAAGAAATTATTTTCATTTTATTCTCATTTTTTTAAGTTTTTTAATGGTACAGTTAAGTGTGGTTACTCACAGTGAAACACGTATCGAATTTATTTTGTTCTAAATATCAAATTTGACACTACGACAAAAGAAATTCGATACTTACGTCGCTGTGTGAAGGCCGGGTAACTTTACTTTATGTTTGCAACAGCGTAGATGTCACATTGTAAATTCAATTTTCTCTTTGGAAAAATGCTCACAATGCAATTAACGTATCATCGTTCAATCTTGAACGTATAAGTTGTGGGACTTGTTGTCGTCACAATCGCAAATTTTTGTGCTTTGTGATTTAAAAATTAATTGATTTGTTAGGTAATGTAAATTTTCAAGCACGCTGCCTTTGAAAATATAAATCGTGTGAAGTGACAGAAGACCGACTTTCCGACAGCGTCAATTAGTGGCAGTTTTGTGAAATATCGCCTAAATCCACAATATATTTTACTACGCAAGTACCGGCAAGCCGGAAATGCATGTTCAGATTCAACGCTAGTTGGTTTGATGAGCAGCAGACACTCACCAGAAAGATTTTAAACACTTCAAGCATGGATGATACTCTAAATAGAGTACTGAAACTGGACAGTGTATTATACAAACGTAGAACACTATAAAAATATTTCCATGTAAAATAGAGTACTTTCTGCAGCCGACCACTATGATCATGCATGCGTGAAGTGCGTTGCTAGCCATCGTAGTTTTAAACATAGCTAACGCCGACCCGTACGAAACACCTATTCGTATCAAAAGCCTTTAATGTGAAACTCTTCATTTCTCTTACTTCATTTTCTTCTCTGCTGAAAAACTATTCTTCCTTTTAAATCACTTATATTATCCACTCTTTGCCTTGTTATCATATACAATTAAATTGCCGGAGGCAATGTAGACAGCGCCGTACGAAGTCAAATTTCATAAATTCCTATTTAAACAGCTATATACCGCTATATTTACCTATATTTCACTATAAATAAACATTTCACAGAGGAATATATGCTATTATATAGCTCTATATGCCTGTATATAGCTCAATATAGCTGTATATAGGTATATATAGATGTCCATATATGGAATCCCTGAAACCCCTCACACTTAACACATTATTTCCATGTTAACAGAAACTCTCTAAGCATCATTTTTCCCACTTTATATCACTTTTAATAAAATCCAATATGGCCGCCGGCAGCCATTTTGTTAGGAGACCGGAAATAGTACCGACGCTTTACATTCGTTAATACCTTTCAAACAAAAAAAAATTCATGAAATTCGGTCAAAATTTACTCGAGATATTGTCAAAATACACCACGTTCACTGTACTTCCGAGTAGCCAGATAAGAGCTCACTCCAAGAGACCTAGCTCACGCTCCGGAGAACATAATTTCATAAAAAAAAATTCCCTGATTGGTACGGTCAATACCTATCTAATAAAGCTAAAACAGACGAAATATGTTCAAATGTGGCCGACCTACAAGCAAAAACTGCTTGCCGCCCTGTGCCTGTTCCACACCAAGGGGTCTAACTCACGAGTCGGTCCGATTTCCATAAACTTTTTTTTTGTCGATCGGTATTGTAAATACCTTTTATTCGTATCACTTACAAGTTTAACATTTAAATGTCCGGAGATATCTTCGAAAAACCGTAAAGCACTTATTGGGCCACAGCTCGGGAGGGGTCGATCCAAAATCACTCATCTTCAAACTTAGCCTGTCTTTTGACATTACCAAACGGGAAAAAAAGAATTTTCAAAATCGGATGCGTTTTACTCAAGTTATCGTGCAGACAGACAGACGGACAGACGGACCTTTTTTTCGCGGATTTGGCATCTCTAAAAAACCGCAATAGGTTTCCCCTTACTCAGGGAGTCCAATTCGACGTGTTACAAACGTATGCGTAAACCTGTAAGACCCCAGTACTTCGTACGGGTCTAAAGATTCGAACTCACCTGTTGCAGGTAACTTTGTCTCCAGGTAATATACAATAGCTGCCACAACTGTTGCGTCCCATGCAAAAAATACAGCTGCGGCAGATAATGTAGATTACCTGTAGACAAAGTTACCTCCAACAGGTGAGTTTTTCGAAACTTTTTTGTCAGTGAAAACTGGATTTTAAATTTCGGTACTAATCTCGGGATTTTTTGATCAATACCGGGATTCGGGACTGGGATTTTCCGGTACTGGTACCGGGATTGGTACCGGGATTGCATTCCCTAGTCACACACAGATCTGAGTATACTCAGAGAATGAGGGATAAAATGTAACATCAATTGAATTTAGCATTACTCGCCGATTTGCAAATTCTTTTATTTATGCGCTCTAAAACAACCATAAATTCATAGTCTACCTTTGTGCTTTTAACAAGTATTTCAAAATTTCTTTGTCCTTGAGGCAAAATTATTGTTGCAAAATCTCCTATCATAACAAAAAAAAACTTTGTGATTTTGTGTGATGTTTCGAAATCTTCTGGGATCTTTGATGAAGTAAGATCTTTGATGTTACAAAATCTTCAAAATAAAAAATTGGTCTATTGTCGGCCCGGAGCACATAGAGAAAGACACTCATTTTCGTATTAATTTGACATAAGTGATGAGTCGGTCGATTGGCCATATCAAATCTAGTCTCTACTTTCATTGCAAATCATTAAAGCGATGAAAGTAATGAAACAGATATGGCAGATTCTTCAAAATCGGTTGATTTATCTAGAACACATTCATTATTTATGTCAAAATAATATGATAATGAGTGCGTTTGAGTCTGTTTTCAAAATATTTATATCCTTTACCATACTTGGTAGTTTACATTCTTTGCATAGAAGTCAATTTCTCTTGTAGCTGGGTTATGTAAATTTAAAGTTGAGAAATTCTATGTAATTTATGACATGTAACCGCCCTCACGTTACATGTTACAAATTACGTTGAATTTCCCAATGAAACTAGAGTTATGGCCAATCTGTGAAACTAGAGATTCATAATTTAATATCGAATTACTACGAAAACGGGTACGATTCGTACGATTACCAAACCTCCACGTGCTCCGGGCCGACATTTGACCTCATCTATACGTTGACTAGAATTTCTCCCAATAAATCAGTAAAAATAAGCGATATCCGTATTTGCCCCGAGCGAGAACAAATTTTGTGATTTATCCGATTTATCCAAACCTTAGAGAAATTCGAAACTGTTCACAACGCCACCTGTACGTCACATTTTCAATAAATTGATAGAAATCGTCGGTGGCGGCCGTGGCGGCGGTAGATATTCCAGTTTTTCTGACATTTAATTTGGTTCATTTGAAAACAAACTGTAAACAGTCCGCATCGGTTATCAATAGGCGGAACGATTAGCAATAAAAAGTTTAAAATTATTCGAAATAATTCATTAAATTATGTCCGATATGTCCAACAATGATGATCCGCCGAATCCGGTAGTCTTAAAACCGCGACGAGAACTAATAATTGAAGATATTCAAACTGAAATGGACATACAACTGGACAAGATCGCTGTGATAAACGATTTTATGTCCCTGCATTGTGAGAGGAAATTAATCAAGGACGATCTGGCACAGTTGAAGGAGAGAACCGCTGAATTAAAGGAACTTGTGTCCATTGCTCGTGAAAAAGTACGAATCTTCAAAACTGTCGAAAAAGCCGAAGCGGAAACATTGATCAACGATATGAGAAATCAGCATTTAGCGATGATGCAAAAGCTCGAAGAACTGGACAATTCGGAGAACGATTCGTATTCGTCCAGTGGCAGAAGTAATGTTCTGATCGAAACTGTATCCACTTCACCACTTCATTTTTCGATTCATTGCAGGTCAACATGAACAACGTACGGCATCGCCAGTGCAACCATCGACTCCAAAACAAAATCGAATGACTTTTACGGTAAAAGTGAACACCATAACACCCAAGCGTCATCAGTCACCTTTTGGACTACGCGTGGATCCACGGTGTCTCGGTGTCTTAAAAAAACAGTTTCAGCTACACATCGATCCGAGCGAATTCGACAGAATCCCCAAGTATATGAGGGGTAGAGATTCATTAGGTAAATTTGAAAAAAAAACGAGCCATCAGAACAGTCGGAGCGTTTGCTGCGACTGAGCCCCGTACAAACCCGTATATCTATTGCGTACGTGACCCTAGTGCGTCTGTCACCCTACTTTGACCGTAAGCCTATGCGCCGGTTAATGTAGTTAAAGCAAAATTATTATGATTCGAATTCCATCAATTACTCACGGCATCGTAATCCTATGAGCCCCTTTGCACTTCGTACGCAATGACATTATAGTGACCACTATTATGTCATTGTTCGTACGGGGCTAAAAATGGAAAATCTAGTCGGTCGGTGCAAGCATGACTAAGACTACGATTACAAGGCTGACACTTTGACAATTTTTGTTTCAGATGAGCTTACAACCTTTCTGGAAACGGTCATCGTCAAATGCTTTATCAACAAGTACACATTACTGCATCGTGACCGGGAAAACGTTCAGCCCGGTGAAATGACTCGATGGCAAATGTATCGCTCGCAAATGGAATACTTCCCAGGTGACATGTTTATAACAGAGGGCGATATTTCAACGTTGCTGGGCAGGATGATGGATAAGAAGATGAACAATCGAATTGCTATGCTGAGACATTTGAACGGCGGAATTATTCAGGAAGTACGTCGTGGCATGGCAACATGTTACATATGGAAAGGGAAAAAGTGATTTGTAGGAGAGGAAAATTGTACATTTAACTTCTAATTGTAAACCGGATGAGATTGCAGAGCAAATAAATGTGTGGGAAACTCCCAGACCTTTCATTTTAATGAATTTGTTTTGTTAACGGTCAACCGTTCAGCGTCAATCCGTCGACAATACATCAACATCGTGACGATGCCGTTTCAAACGGTTTGAATTAGCCACATATTCTGCGTTTGCAGCAGAAGCGTTTTCTTCAGTGATATCGGTATCAACGCTTGCAGCGATATATTTAGAGAAACATAGTTTCCTAACTATCGTCGTGACTAGGATGTAAGGTTTTGGTTTTGCACAAAATTTTATGATGAAAAAAGCAAACGACCGATTGTGCGCGGTCAGATTGCCCTCTATAGCTAGTCCGAGCCTGGATTTAACAAACTACTGCTTTTTTGCCGTCCCTAAAAAAATTTAAAGTGAATTGATCTGATGGTCTTTAAAACAATAAATGATGGAAACGATAAATCGGTGTAAGGAATTATGCTGTAAGGAGCTGCTTTTACACAATTAGCTGATTGCCCTGATTGCCCCAAAAAAGTATTGAAAACTATACCTCAAATAGCTCAATGCTATTAGAGAACGTCAGATTTTTTAACGCTAAATAACGATAAAGGCAAATTAGAAGAGGACCGAAAATAAGTACATTTTCACTCTTCGGATTTTGAAGAAACAACACACCGGTTTTTTGCCGTTCGTAAAAAAAGTTTAAGTGAAACGAAAAATCGAGGTAATCGAGACAGTTCACAATTGGTTGATTGTCCCAAAAAAATATTCAAAATTATACCGCAACTAGCCGATGCTGTTAATAACAAGGTTCAGAACATCAAGAACCTTGATTTTCAAAATATCCAGGCAGCGCTTTCTATGTGAAAATTGTCATTTTGGCTGGTCCAAAACAACACGATCTTGTGTCAGCACTTTTTTCATGAATCTTGGCACTTTGATTGCAATGAAAGTAAATGGATAGGTATGGCCAAACGTTCAAATTTGTTCTAGCCGGAGCACATACGGATTTGCATGGCGCCACCTCAAACGAACTCATTTCTAGTGCAAATTTCCACTAGAAATGAGTTCGTTTGAGGTGGCGCCATGCAAATCCGTATGTGTTCCGACTTGTATGGACTGGCCATACCTACTTATCTACTTTCATTGTTTGATTGCACCAATTTTTTTCCGCAACGAGTCGCACTCTTCGACGCAAATAGCCAACATAACTACATTGAAAAGAACTCATCGCTTGTCATCGATTCCAGATTGTCTTAATCGTCGTATACACTCTTTTATTCAAAAATGTTGAGTCCCATAACTGTCACCACCTTGCATAAATCATAGTGGAGTTGAATGGAGTTTTTATGAATGATATTTTTGAACATTTCAAAAAGCTCTGAACAATCACGCTTAAAAAATTAATGACCCATGTCATTGACGTAAGTAAAAGGGAAGCTGGTGGAGAATTACACTGAAGTTTCGACGAACTCCCGGCGAGTTAGTGAAAAAACGACGACTCGTCAACGTTTCTTCAGGAAGTCGACGTATCTAACCACTTTGTAAAACGAACACTTCTTTTACAAAATATTAAAGAAGTGTAAGAACTGCGAGAAGTATCGACGACTTAGTAAAGAAACAGTGGATTAATGAAGAAACATCGACTAGTCGTCACCGTTTCTTCAGTTAGTCGTCGATACTCATGTTGTTGAAATTTTAGTGCAACGACGATATTCACATGACGAATTGTTTTATATCATATCATCAGGCTTGAACACCTTGAATACCATCAGGTACACCAGTTGATTGTATATTTTGAATTTTTCACAGACATTTCTGAAGTCTGTTCATTTCTCCCCATACAATTTTACCACCTGGGACACTACAGTATGTCAAAACAATAAAAGAGAGAGAGAGAGAGATAGAGCGAGGATCGAGAGAATAGAAACACTATAGGTACGAAAGGTTTTGCATGTGAATGTGTAAATTTTTGTTTCAAAAGCATTTAGAACTTTGTTCCGTGACGATCGGTGGTGTATTTTGTGCAATCTCGGTTTTAACAAAAATTTAAGTGCAAATCGAATCGAAACATTGAATAAAAATCGCACACACGTTCGTGTACGCAAATTCGAATAGTGAATAAATTGGTGAGCGATAAAATAAATCAAAAAAAAAAAATATTTTAAATTTGATGTTGATGTTAAACGGTGTTAAATCATCGGATTCAATTAACGTACAGAAATTGCTAATTGAGAATCATAACAACTGTGTTTTGTCGATGACTGGAAATAATATCACAAACAGTGTCGATTCCAGAGCATGTTCGAAACCGGACGGAAAGGTAAAATAATGATTGCTTCACGGACTCTTTATCGTTGTGGAAACCAGTATTTTGTGTGAGCTTGCTAGTGTAATTCGTTTTTTGTTTCATTTCCGTATTTTCATGCTCCCCAATATTATGTGTATAGGGTACGGGCACCAGTATTCGGCCAAATAAGGATTGTGATTAACTTTGGTGATTTTATTATAATAATTTTGCTAATTAATATTTACTTCTCAAATTTTAATTGAATTTAGCATTTAATTAAGATTTTTTTGATGATAATTATGGATATTTATTTAATTATTTAATATTTGTAATTAAATCTCAAAGTTGAAAAACAGCGATTCGCTAGTTATCGGCCAAAAATTTCAGTTATCAGCCATGTTGATCCAGTTATCGGCCACTTGAAGATTGTGTATAGGATAATGGGCGAAAATAGCAAGGAGAGGTGTTTTTACAATCCGACTGTTGAATATTATTGATATTTGGACAAAGCAGAAAGAATATAGAGGAAGAAGTAGGTTTTCATACGATATTAGCGAAGAACAGTGGACATTCATTAAGATTGGAAGAAATATTGAAGGAAACAATTGTTCTATATTACATAGAGAAAATGTTTTATTGAACACTGATAGATACGTTTTATAGAAAAATAAAGGATGGGTAGATATCACATTTGGCTTTGTAATTTGATAAGCTTGTCATTCAATCGTTTCAAAGTCAGCTGGGTTTTTATTCGAGCTTTTTCAATTCTTTCTTCTTTTCGTTTTTCAAGCGCCTCGGACTTGAGTTTTGCCTTCTCGAGCCTTTCTTTCTTTCGCTTTTCAACTGCCTCAATTTTATCTTTTTTTTCGTCTTCAAGACGTTGTTTCATTGCTCTCCATTCGGGTGCTGATACCGCCATTGGAGTTTTCAACTTCTCCTTTCTCTTTTTACCTGAACTAATAGGCTTCGGATAGAATAAATGCTTCGTGAACCCAGTCCCAATTGGACTTATCAAGTTTGGAGCAACGTGATTTGAAAAATGTGTTTGGGAGTTGGATTGAACGGCTCGTGCGAGATCAGGGACGATGGATGTCGTGATGTTACCTTCGATATTGGATTTCGTCTGATCAGAATAATTTGTTATGTCGCGGAGTGCTTGCGCTGTTGAAATGTTTTTCGATTTGACGTCATCAACATCGGCACCGGATTCGGCTTGGTTTATTTTTAGTTCACAGGTCGATGTAACAGGTACGATTGGTTGAAGTATTCTACAAGCTATAGAGGTCTCAGATTCATTTCTTGGGTCGCAGGCTGTCGACGTAAAGCTTTGAGAACTTGAGAAAGTCGGTGTGGCATCGTCGACATCCATAATAAATTCTGATAATTGAACTGACGTCAACGCCTTATCTTCAAATACATACGTGACTGAATCCAGCTCAGAAATTTCGAGCTCATCTTCCTGTAATCCAATAAACTCAATTAGAGGTTGAGATATCGGCGTTGAATCATTCAATGTAACGCATTGCGGCTCGTGTTCTGCTGGGGTTTCATTTCGCATAGCTTGCAGTACAGCATCTACGTTGATACCTTGTCCGATTAATATATCTCGCATATAATTGATAACATTCGATGCTATCGATAAATCGTCGATACTTGGCTTTTGGACAGCTGCTGCGTTAAGATTTTCGATAGTGTTTTGAACACACTTGCTATAATCCACAGCATCTGGATTAAAAGGATAAATTCCCGTTGCACGAAATCCATTTCGTATGGCTTGAGATAAGTCTTTTTCTTGGAGAACAGTCGCAATCATGGGACAAAATGTTGTTTTTGTTAATGTTCGTTCCAAATTTTCAGATCGCCGTTGCCAGGCTAACACTGTTTTCTTGTAGTCACTTTTCAATGACTTGAAGATCGACACATCAGCCATTTGTAAGATGTGAGTACAATTCGGCAAGAAAGAGTACAAAATGATCTGATTATCATGGCAAAATTGGCTCAATTCCATTGTGAGATGTGATTTATGACCATCTACCAGCAGCAAAACTGGTTTCTTAATGTTACTTTGAGTTATCCATTGGTTAAATCCATTTGCAATAAATTCGAAAAATGTTTCGCTTCTCATCCAACCGGTCTCGGACTTTCCAATAAACCATGTATCTGGCACGGTACTTATAATATCCTTAGGTAACCGAACGTAAGGGAATACGACCATCGGCGTTACTGTTTCACCACTCGCACTGAACGTGAACAAGCATGTGATGGTTTCTTTTTCGCTACCTTTCTGCACCGTGTAGACATTTTTCCAACCTTTGGGAGCAATAACTTTTCCTGTTTTCGGACACATGGAGAAGCTAGTTTCGTCACAGTTGAATATCCTTTTCGGGTCGAGTAAAACGTCGCCGGCGTTTTCCCTTTGCATGTAATTCTCCAGGTCGGTGAACCACTTTCGAATGCTCTGTTCCGTTACTACTGCACGACCGCCTGATATTCCTTCAGCTTCACGCAAACTAAGCTCCGGATGTCTTCTTAAGAAGAGTTTGTACCAAGATTTCCCTGGACGGTTGTCTGTAAACGGATTTTGCCGTTCGTCATCTCGGATTATGTTTTGTACAGTGTTCAACAGGTCATCTGGTTTTCGGGGAAAGCCGCATTTCGTTAGGCTTATCATCCACTGCACAAGTGTCTCTTCTTCCCGAACCGTGAGAATTGTATTAGGACCCATTTTACGAGGCCCGTTAGCTGTTTTTCCGTTGATTTTATCTTGTAGAGTTGCTCGGGGCACTCCATATTTGACACTGGCAGCACGAATACTTAACTGGCTCTTGATCACTTCATTTACCGCATTCAGCATTGCTGTTTCTTCGTAACGAAACCGTTTTCGCTCAACTTTTGGCCTGAAAATTTGTTTTTTTATGCAAATTAGACTCATTGCTAGGTTATTTTGATTCTGAAATTCATCATGGCCGAACACTAAAACACAATGGAAAAAGTGACTTCAATGTTCGGCCACAACAATTTCAGTCTTTTTATTCAGTTTTAAATTACTTTCCGTAATGAAATTTATAATTAATCACAAAATTAAGCCTTTGTCTATGTTTCCGAGTGTTTATTTCGTATTAAAACACTTTTTAATTGAAGAAATACTTACATTTTTCATAATCACTTTGGCAGCGTTCTCTTAACAAAAGACTTAGCCGAACCATAATAATAAACACGTCATGTGTTTCAAGACAATTAAAAATACACTGTAAACTGTAATATGAATGAGGCTTCATCAACCATAGGGTAATTGATGTAGCTTCCAATAAAAAATACAATCGGGGCAATTTATTTTATAGAATATAGATTATTTAATGAAAATATTTGTAAGTGGCCGATAACTGGGAGGTGGCCGAATACTGGTGCCCGTACCCTACTACAAGGGAAGTTCACCACCATTATTTAGAGCGCTTGCGTGTTGAATTTCATTTTTGGATAGTTACCATGCCGCCTATTGTTTTGCAGTGCAATTGATTGAATATATAGTTTGACGTTATGAAATCGGTATATATGGTTCTGACATAAGAATTGAACTCCTATTTATTGGCAACCTAATCTAGATTTACATATTGATTTCTGACAGAGGTTCTGACCGTTTTTCATAACTTTAATAACTGTGAGTTGAACGAACTCATTGCTGGAACACTCACAAAAAGAATATAATTGCGAATCGACGTAATTTAACACAGAAAACGTTTCTTTTTCACTCTTTTTTCGGGTACTGAAGACAGCGTAGATTCGAGATAATTTAACGTTTCGTTGTTAGCACTAAATCCGAGATTTGGATCTTTTTAACATTAAACATTTGCATATAAAGCCGTTACTGTCCTACGCGTCATTAAATTTTCATAAGCCACACAATGTAAAAAAGCATCAATTAAATCTCATGCAACATGTTCGTCGCCGGGTCAAAGAGGTTAATTGGTCACTTTCAGTGAGTCCGTTGATTACACGGTCAATGTATGGATATATGCATACATTATGTATGCACACACATCCATACACATAATATTCCACCTTTTTACTCTTTCAATTTCCAACCAAGTGTGGAAAAACGTCTTCCACACAAGACATTAAACTGATAAACAATTTCTCATAAACGAAAGGGTCACAACCTTTCTCAAACACATGTTCAATGTGATTCTCTTGTTTTTTGCTTGCTTGTTTTTACAACATTAAACCAACACCAGAGTTGTTACCAAAAAGAAAAACAAAACATAAAATTCCGTTTGAAAAAACATCTCGGTTTTTTTCTACTCTAAGTTCAGTTACTGGTTGTAAGTAAACGAAAAACGTCCTCTCCTGGCTTGTTATAGCTACGACGACGACGACGAAACAGATAAATGTTAATACAAACAATAGCAACGAATAAATGTATAATTAAATCAACTTTAAACAAACAACAATGTGTTCGGTTCAGCTTTTGTTTGAATGGCTGGGATAGCCAAAGATGCGATGCAATTAAACCGAAGACAAATATTAATATAAAAAAAGGAACACAAAGTATATTCATGAGCGATTCGCTTTGATACGAAGTCATAATGATGGCAACTCATATGTTATATCCATCCAGACACACAGTATTATAAAACATGTAACATTGATCTTAATAGAGACATTCACCCTAACCACATATTTACTCATGCCAAACACTGTGTAGTTATACCTGCGATTAATTAAAATCAGTTTAGCACGTGATGTGTACGATCATTATTATTGTGGTCGGCTTGTTTACGTGACGGTTACAAATGTTATCCAATCAGTCGGGACTTGCAAATGATGACACAAGGATATTTGTATTGATAATTCCGGACAGATATCGTTGTTCAACTAGGACTCACCTTTTGTGGGTGGTTATCCTAATTGGATTTTGAGTCATTCCGAAACTTCTGCTGTAAAAGATAAACGTGAAGGAGTGTCACAGACATTTAAAAAACATATTCACGGAAAACGGCTAATTAGTTCCTGTTCACTAAAGGAAATTGTCGCGTAACTGTGCACAGTTTATGTTGCTTTTCGTGTATTTCATTCGTTTTCAATCAACCCTAAAATCAATAGCAAGTTTCAACTGTGTGTTGTACGGATAGCAATGTACGAAAGCGGTTTGATTGGTGGTATGCATAAGTTATAGCGAAGACAAGCCTACATTGCGGCTATATCAACCGCAAACGTTTTATGACTCCTATCATAGCACTTTCGCTTCCAAGGACTGCGACATAAAACATTTCTAGTCTACTGTAGTATAGACTGCATTTCTTCCGTATAGACAGGAGACGTGTTTTCTTTGTGTGCAACGTATGCGTTAGATAGACACCAAATTTGACATCTTGAGTGTTTATACTTGGAGCAAGAGTGCTATGCTATCTTAAAGTTCTTGAATATCTATTGTCGCTAATTCGGTATCAGAGGCTAGTTCGAACGATCCTTCACATTTCGTTTGTGTTGAGTTCGTGGCAAATACTCTTTTTAGAGCAGAACACGCTGAGGACGGTCTTCATATTAAGACCTAAGCAGATCTCCTGATAAAAGGCCATCATGTTCAAGCTTTCTATTAATAATTGATTTTTCTAGGCGGCGGTGCTTAGGGGAAAATTTTGTTTGCGAGTTTAAATTGTTCGAAAAAAAACCTACCGCATCCGCTCCGGTAACATTGTCTTATTAACCTGTTACAGACGGCTGTTACATTTAACCATTGTTATTATCGGGACTATTACTTCCATCGATCAAAGTATTTAAATCGATTGATTTCAAATCTTGTACTTCAATTTTGTTGAACATGCGTTTTACTATGTAAATGACCCTATTACCCAGAGCTTGTCACTATTTTTGTCGTCGTTATCGATAACAGATGATGATGAATAGCCGTATGTGACACGTTAAGTGAATTCTTTCTTTTCTACGCATTTTTTAGACAATCAACAATGAGCGGAGATTGTGCTTCAAACTCTCGTCTCCCATACACCGTTTATGGACGCATGTTTTGGTTGCGGAGACAACAAAATGTGACGATTTCTAGCCATTTCCTTGTACAGGTTTTTCTTTCTTGATTACGTCGTCTCGGTTGCTGTGTATTTGCTCTACTAGTTCGATTATTTATGGACAAAGTGTGTCCGTACACGTAGAATCCTATAAGTTAGATTAAGCTTTAATGCGGAGTATTAATGTTAGAGCGTCCGTTCTTTTATCGTTCAATCGCCTTACTCCTGTTTGCTCGAGACTTGAGGATTAAATGGGACGACAACGACATTTAATGTAACGAGCGTTCTATATGATGATCGTATCAGAATGTTTCAGACGCAGAACATAATGAAGACCGAATTTATTAAGAATTTGTCCTCATTTGAGAGATTATTCTATTAGATGTGTTGCATCTTTAACGTTTAACCGACCACAGGGAATTCCCTCAGTAATATTAGAGACGACAGAAAACCAACACCGCCATTTCGAAAGTCAAAGGTGTCTGTTGCAGGCAGGGCCTATTCTACGGAAACATGTTTCTCAGGTTTTTGAAAGTTTCCAAAATGTTTCCTAAAGTTTCTTAAAGTTTCTTAAGGAAACTTTTCTAGAAACTTGAAGAAACTTTGAGAAACTTTAAGAAACTTTTCAGAAACATTTTGGAAACTTTCAAAAACCTGAGAAACATGTTTCCGTAGAATAGGCCCTGGTTGCAGGTACTGATTTTTTTAGGACGTAATCCTCCCATATTTTCCCGATTTCCCGATATTTTGGGAAAATCAGAAAAACTTTAGGAAAATTCTGGAAAAATGGTTTACCAAAAATAGTTCCTGGTTTGTTAACGTTCAATGTTTTTTGTCAGTAATTGTGACTGTCTTCAACTCAAATTGGAACTCAGACCAGTCATTTCATCCAGTAAACGTTCGGCTACAAGATAACCGACAGTGCCCTAAATTCAAGCTGAATTTGTTTTCAAAATAAGGTGCAAATAGCGAGCAAATTAAACCTAACAACTAAAAGTGAATCACTAAAAAAACTAAAACTAAAAAAAATTGTTTGTTCCAATAAAACCATGTCACAATTACCGATCGTCAATAAATCATAAAAAATAATTTTAGGTTTGTTATAAACACAAAACGATAACCTACTTCGTAAATAAATCATTCAAAGCCATTTAACATCGGTTCCAATGCAAAGTGTACTCAATACACTCTATTCAAACAATTAGTTTGTTTGCTCAAAGTTAACAGCAAACATCCAAATTTAAACAACAACTGTGGCAGGAATAAGAGAAAAAAGCAAATTGCATGGACTTATAAGTCGCTGTTGATTTTGAAACTGAAATAACGACATAAATATCAAACGGTAACAGCATTTCGATTGGTTTCTTTCTTTTTCTTTTCAATTTTTTTTCTGTATTGAACAGGTGTTTTAATTGACACTCTAAAAATTGATTAACAAAACAGACGAGGGAAAGAAAGAACGAGAAAAAAATGGGAATGCATACATTTGAGATAAGCTTTTATTATTGCCATTGAATTGTGCGGAGCGTATTTATGATGACTATTTTGATGAAGAGAAGACGAAAAAAAAAATCGTCAAATCGAAAACGGTTAATTGGTATGCTTTTGTTGAATTTTTATTTTATTTTCTTCTATTTCTTTCAAAGCGATAAAGAACAGTTTTGCGCTATTCTAAGCCACGAAATTTCGATCCATAAAAAAATCTCTTTCGAAATGAACACTCTAATACCTTCATCATCAATGTCCGATTACGATCGATTGTGTATTGAAAGAGAAGAAGAAAAAAAATAAATAACTTTAATCTCCAAACTGTAGATGCTACTACACCAACAACAACCGCAATATACAATACAAATTCAGCAAATCAAGCAATGTATACATTTCTGCTGACCTAACGACCCAATCTAATGTATAAATTTATACATTCAACTGCTCCGAGATTAAATCAATGATTTTTCTCCGCATTTTTTTGTTTCTTTAAATTTAATTTATCGAATCTATTAGCTCATCTGCTGATCATCTTCCATATATTACTTATTACCGGGCTTGACTAGAAAATGACATCATCCAGCAATACCAAATCAGCGTACCAGTTTAACATTTCAAACACAAGAATGAATCAAGCATCACAAATAATAATTGCCGTAAAATGGTTTTACGATTTTTCAACCATGCTTTGATTGTAATTGAAAAAAAAAAATAAAGAAAAAAAATGATGAAGAAGAAGACGACATAGGTACCGTGTATGCCCTTATGTAGCAGCGAAACATGACAAGATGGACTTGATTCGGTTATTTATTTGCGCGTCGTAAGTTCAAGTTCAAGATTTATTTTATTATTCAACGATAGGTATAAATACACATGAGATTCGATTCAATTTTAATGATTTGATAAGTCTCATCGGTCTTCTTCCATTCGCGTGGAATACGTTGCATATATTTTATCCATCTGTCCCAGCAGAAAATGACTCGTTCGTTGGCTATTTATCATGTTATGTGTAACGAGAATTGCATTGTAAATACTCACATAAATAGGCAAAATGCGAATGCATAACAAAATATATGTATCAACGAACTGATGACTCATCGGCATGTTTATACACACATAAGAAAAAAAAAAATGCGCGCAAGCGTACTCTCTCCCAGAGCCATCCCAATTAGTGCTTTCCCCATTTTCACCATCAACATTGAATTATTCAACCGAATTTAGCAGGAAGCTTTCTGTTAGTGTAAACCTGAAAATTGTGTAGGGCGGACGTTAGGGAATATTGAATAAAAAGCTGAACTTTGTTCTACAAAGTTACCGACGAAATTTCGGCACATCGGTTCATGCCATTAATTGGTTGGTCGGAATTTACAAGAGACCTATATGCTTCCGAATGGACAAGCAATTTGCTCAGATTTGTTTAGCAAAATAGAAAAAAGTTCTGTTGTCTGTGAACCGTACGAAGCAATTAGCTGTATATACCACAACTGTGTGGAATTACAAGAGTCACCACATTTTATTTAACAAATTTTCAATGTTCATTCGATTCCACTTAATCTAATCTGTTTTTAATAGCTGAATATTGGCGAAATGCGACCAATCGTAGCATTTAAATAAAAACAAAATCTGACGTCAATTTATCATAGTGAAGCAACTGGTTGTTGTGATATCGTTGAGGAGAACTGAATAATTGAAATAGAAACCCGTTCAATGTGATGGTACATTTCCAATTTATACGGAAGTTCAAGCATTTTGGTTGAATAAAACCATTGTCGAATTGGTCAGTTCACCGTTAACTTAATGTTCTGTAATTTGCTTCAAGTTTTTTTTTATCAGAAACATTCTCGATAGTTCATGACAGCCTCATTAACTTTTTATGCTGAAAGTACAAATTTTTATCTATCTAATCACTCACTGTTGCGATTTTGTTTATTTTTTATTTTTTGTTTATTTTCGTTCAACAAGTTCTCGTTTGATGGGATAGAAAAATGTAAATGAAGTTTAAATGTTACGAACGTTCGTCAGATGGTAATTTGAATACGGTCAATGAACAGTACAAAACCGAGATAAAATTTCTTTTACAGGAAGTTAATGTGGAAAAATAATAGATATGCAGGCAGCAGGAGACTCGTACGTAGTAAAGTTTCTGCATATTATTATATTTTAAAATCTGAAAATGTAAACCAATGAAACTGTCCAAGCTAACGTTAAAGCGACAATAAGTTGCAGCACTATTTTCTCTATTTGGCTTTCGATTTTTTTCGATTTTTTTTTTTTTGATTCGACAAGACTAATAATAACCGGAACAGCGATAATTTTTATAATTCATTTAATGATTTTACTAAGAGAAATTGTGGCTTAGAATCCTACCGAATGAGAAAATTTTCAAATGTAAACTGAGGTAAGCAACTGTGAAGTGTCCAGTGTCCCAATGTCATAACTTTTAACTTTGTTTCTGTTGATGAATGCGGATTTAGCTAGCATCTTCAAATGATATTGCCAAGATTTATTCTTTAACTTATTAATTACATTAATGCTCGAGCAGGCACTTAAGGTACGCTGGAAAGTAGTATAGAAGCCGGGGAACACCTCCAAATATTTTCTAAAATTCAAAAGTTAAACTTTAAATTTTTAGAAAATTATTATTACTCGGCTCCTTCAATGTGTTAAAGTTTATAAGTAATATGAGAGTTGTCCTATATGAACCGTGAGTTGTCCTATAACCTGTATGAAAGTTCAATGGACCGGTTACTTCGTCCCATATACAAACGTCATTACGACAACTCACGGTTTTATGAACCGTGAGGTTGTCCTATCGTTTTTCTTTCATATAAATTTACACGGACATCTTAATATCAACTTTCCGTTAGGACACTTCACGGTTGCTTACCATATAAAGAAATTGTAAGGGAAGAAGAAGCGCCACAAGCAGATTTTTGTAATAAATTAGTATTCACCTACAGAAATTTTACATTTCACGGAGATATGTTTGGGCCCAAGATACTGGGCCACTTGGGCCGAGGCACGGAGCCACTGTCGAGGACCACGGAGCCATTTGGCTCTGCACTATGTTCCTTATTTTAGTCCCTGATGAGTTGAATGGATTTGAAAGTTCCAAATTGAGGACTTTCATCCCAAAGCGAGTTATTCATTAATTGCACCCTCTCAAAGAGAAAGGACCAATTCTATCAATACTTTTCGAAAAATTGGTTAAGTTGAATTTAATGTTCAGTTGTCTTCTTAAGCCAAATGTGAATTTCTCTGGGTAACTTTTCTTCAGCTTTCATGCTCTCTAAGACGTGAAACCATGAATATTTTTCTGAGAATCGGCAGTTGAAGTGGAATAGAGCACACGAAGCAAACAGTGAACTTTTTCAAATATTTTTTTTTCACATTATTTGAAACAGGCATTTTTAATGTAATGTCAGCACTGTTCTCAACTTGATTCAACCTTTTACGAAATTTCGGTATAATTTCGGCGAGTCTACTTTTCCCAAGTTGAAAAAATTGTCTTTTCTCAACTCAGTAAAACTACGGCTTTGATAGACAATCTATACGTCTATTGCCTAAAAAAAAGGATTTATCATTCAATCGCATAAATAACTATTTTGATACAGTTTGTCAAATTGCCCTACAACAATCGACAGAAACATCGCATCAGAAAAAATCATGAAAAACAGTGAGGTCTACTCAACTGTATAAAGCGCCCACAGCCAGAGATACGCCTGTGGCGAGATAAAAGGATCATTGCAATAACAGTTGGCTTCTATGGGAGAGAATGTGAGAGAATTTGTATATTACTCTCTCACATTCTCTTCCATAGAAGCCAAATGTCATTCCAATGTGGCCTCATCGCCACATCCGAACTTTAAATAGCTATTTTCGTGTTCTGTTATGGCAATTTCGCCTACTATTGTTTCTGTCCGGAACTGTCTTCAGAGAGAGCATGAAGAAACACCATCTTCTCGCCGCATTTGAGATAAGAAAATGAGGTTATTCACGCCGCACGGATGAAAATGTCGTTTTGTTGATATTTAGTCTGATGACAACAGAAATATAAATTTTCTCCACCGAAGATGTCACTTTGTTTTTGTTTTTAAAAATGTTAATGGCTAATTGATGTTTTTGTTTCGCTTCGCTCTGGTCGCAAAGTTTCGCTCTTGTTGGAATTTACTATTTTCTAACCTAGGTTTACTGATTGTTTGCAGTTATTTACCCTTTCTGCAAGCCACCTATTCCAGGTTCGAAATTTCAAATGCTACAAAACTATAGAATACACCCACCAGATTACGTGCAGAAATATAAATTACAAATTTTAGAAAATATTTTATGGAAAAGCTTAAAAATCTAATTTAAGAAAAAAACTCTGCTTCAAGTTTGCTTCTCATCAAAATCTCGATTAGAAAATAGTTTCACTTTACTTTATTTCCATTTCACTTAACCTTTAATCTGTTATCGAGAACGATGCCAGGTGTATAAGCGATTAGCTCCGAGTAGATTCTCAGAAAAATTTATGATATAAGGCACGAAGCGCACTTATTTCATTTACGTCTCCGCTTTACAAGAAACAATGAAAACTGCTTTCTCTTTCAACTAACGTAAACGATGAGTACACGGAGTGAAGTGCGATTTCAGCTTAAGAACTGAACTAGAAGATCTCGTATCAAACAAACGAAGTAACAGATTTAACGAATATACATCACGATACATTTCGCACCTCTCAAAGGTTCAATTGCATTCAAAATTTTATTCATATTATTGGCTGGATTCGCATACGTAATTCCAATTCAATATTTGTGCTCTTTAAAATTATTTAAACGATAATCTTCACTAGGAAAACAGTTAAGTAAGGTGGTATACCGTCGTTGTTTCGGTTCTTTAATATTCGATGATTTGCTCAGAGCAATTTATGTCTATACCTCAGATATCATACTTAATATATATAACTCAAGAGCGCAGATAAAATCAAATATTAGCTGTTTACCAAACACAATCTTAATTGGGAAATTATGTTTATGATTATTTGCTCGCAATATTTCACTTTGTTTGCTATTTTTTTGCGATTTTTTCTTTACAGTTAATTACTTTTCATTTTTATTGAGTTCAATATGTGCGTTTTCGCAAAATGTAAAATTGAACAACGTTCAATAAATATGGAGTGTGTTTGATGATGAGATCTTTCTAAATGACTTTCATTGGTACTTGCTCTTACACATTGTTAAACTCGGTATGGACAATTGTACATATGTGCCCCGATATACTCACTATCGCCATGTAATTTACTAATTATACCTGGGCCACACATACACCATGACCTGAGCCATTAAAGAAATTACTTGAAATGCATTCGAGTTTTCGAATTTGTTTTTGTTGTCGGAATTTGTAAGTGTCTACATTTCGGATTGATAAGGAATTTTTTAATGTATTTGTGGTGATTCGATTACGAAAAGAGTACTTTTCCACTTTTCGTATACCAGCAGTATAATCAACCTGGATTTCTTTTTCACTTGACACTAGTGTAAGCGAAAATAAATAATGAACGAAACGTTAACAGTAAACGCTATCACGTTATAGTATGAATTACAGTAATGAATGGCCTTATTTTTATTGAATTTGGTTATCGATATCGACGGCCAAAATAATGACAAGCTGGGTATTATTGTATAGTAAAACGCATGTAAAAAAGGAAGTACAAGATTTGAAATCTAACGATTAAATCGATGGAAGTAATAGACCCGATAATAATACTGGTCATATGCTTGCCGTCTGTGACAGGTTAACAAGTACTTTAAGAGAACTTCGTTTCTTGATAGCTTTGGATGACGTTTTGATTGCAGACATTACCTTCGAAGAGACCTTACACGCATTCGAGTGATAGTGGTAAATCCGTGTAACGATGGATATGAGCAGTTTTATATGAGTGTCACAGCTGATAAGAATTTGTCTATGTTTAACTGACATCTCTTCCCGCTGCATGGAAATTGTAATCTTCGTATATGCTGGTTCTAAACATGATTTATTCGTCGAATGTGTTTAATAGAACTTATGAGTTTCAGTGAATGACAATGTAAAAATAGTATGCATCGCTCGGTGCTGAAGCCAGGGCCTATTTTTAAGGAATTTAATTTCCAAAAATTTCCCAAATTTCACAAAAATTCTTCCGAAGTAATCAGTTAAGCTCAAAGACATGAAAAACAACTAAAAAGGCAGTAAAAACAACATTTACGATGCAATCTGTTGTGTTTTTAGATGAAATGACGAAAAATGATGGAAAAATTTGAGAATTTTTGGAAATTTAATTTCCTTAAAATAGGCCCTGGCTGAAGCAAAACATTCAATGCGACTGTCACGCTTCCTTTAAAAGCGGACGCAAACGGTTGATTTATTCAAAACTTCGCTCCTTGTTGTGGAAAAGTTAGAAGAACTGTGAAGTTCTAAAATGTCTTCACAAACGTCAGGTCCTATCAGCATTACCATCGAACTCTCGAATACGAAATTCGATGGTTGTGTCCTGTCAAATTACCGTTTCTTTTTCCACGACTAAATTTCGCATTTTCTTTCCACAAATCCAATATTAACCCATCGATTGACAGTCTCGCTGCTAGCAATCTAGCAGTCTAAACAGTCAGTTCTGCTTGATTTTATGTTTGTCAATCTGACACAAATGTTTGCGAGAATACCTATAATGCCGCTAGATACCTGCTTAAGGTAGGTCAGTCTATTTTACTGAGCAATTTTTATACTTGGAGGCATTTCAATTTTTTTGACAGTCTTGATTCGAAGACGAATGTTCAACTGCATCCATCAAACTCCCACAAAATTGTGTGGTATGCATGCATGAAAGTCGCTGGCTTTATTCAGCGACTTTTCCAATTTTCTATTTGAATCAATTTTTCTATTCCACACAATCGACATGTCTGCTAATTATTTCGTTAACTTAAACCGAAACAATTTCTTTCTGTTATTATTCCGTTTAGACGCACCAATGGACATGAGCTTCTCTATTTTCCGGTTAAGACAAAAGCGCACACATAACGAAGCCAAGCGAATTTCATGCGTTTTATACTTCGTAGCGTACAAACCGATTACCTGATAGGAAATTCATGATACGTATATATTCAATGGTTGGTCTGATAATGTAAAGCATTTGAAGAAAAAAAATGTAAAGTTAATGTCTAGACATAATGAAGAAATTAGTTTAAAACGAAAACAAATAATTGAAAATAACCAAAAGAAAAATGGAATCAGAAAATCAGCATAAACGACTGCCAACTGCCACTGTTATTACACAATCAATTTTTTTTTGTGTTTTTGTTTTGCATCTTAGTATTACACATTTTCACCATAACCGAACTGTAACAATAATTAAGTTGCTGATACAAAAGCATTGCCGTTCTTGTGTGTTTTTTACGGAATTTTTGCGCGCCAGAGATATAGTCGAGGAAATGCCACAAATATCAGTTGTTTTTTTCCAACAAAAATCTCTTTTTACATATTTACGTTTCCGCTTGAAGAAATGTTTACAATTATCCAGCGTTAATAAGTAACGATATACATACATAAAGTACATCTACAAGCAGTTACAGAGTTATTGTACAATATGGTCGTTACGGATGGAAGATATGCAAGTAAAACATTTTTCCTCAAATTTTAATGTTTAGGTTTGGTGCTCTTTTTTCGGGTTTGAGTGATTTTGAATAAGATTTTGTGCGCTTTATATAAGGCACGGTCATACCTATTGATTTTTTGTCAAATTGAATAATTTCGCACTGGAAGTGCGATCAAAATTTGAACAGACCAGTCTCTCAGAATCGGATAGTCATTCTCTTATTGACAACAATGACTAAAATTAGCGATTATTTCTGGGTTGGTGTTTTCTTCTAGGGGTCACTGAGTTCTAGGGATTTTTTTGGGATTATTTTGAAATGAATACCCTCTCGGTTTACTTAACTCATGAAGTAAAAGATTTTGCATCAAACATCAGGCGATCATTTTAACAGACCTTGTTGCCGTTTTTGAACGGTCATTTAGTTGATCAGCTAATTGAACAGTAATGTCATACAGTTTCAATTTCCTGCTAAAATAAGGAATTTTTTTCCGGATGGAATTTCGTTGGTAATCTGATCCGATAAATAAACAGACAATGAATTGAAGAAGGGGTATTGTCAAAACCAAAAAATCAAAAAAATAAAGTAAAGTCCAGTGCCGTACTGAAACTGAAATGAAATGAAACTGACTAATATCCACGTAAATAATCTAAATAAAGGCTCAAAAGACGTCGAATCTGGTAATGCAAAACTAACTCAATCGCCCTTTAGAGAACTCGGAAATAATCCGAAAAAGACATAATTTGTAGGTGGTGTCAGTAGTTGATGCCAGAAACGCCGACTTTCTTTTTGGCCAACAGTGTCAGATAAAATTCAGAAGTGGAATTCAGAATGCACCACTGACACTCTCTACTGACTCCAATATTATAATGTTCAGCTTCCCGTGCCTTGATTGACATACTTCTTCGCTGTAACAGTTTACATTTAAAGAAATAATAAATTAGTGGCAGTAATGATAAGATTACGAGCGAAGCGAGCTCAGTTTTTATTCCAGTAGTAATTTCATGTTATTTTTTTGCTATGTCCAAGCGGGGATTCGCTGCAAGTGACAATGGGTATTTCTTGGTAAATCTCTCAACAGGTCAAATCAAAGGTTAGGAAAGATATTGACACTATTGACACTTTAGAAACCATTCCACCTCCGGCTTGACCTCCGGACTATTGCCGAGTTCTCTACATTTCGAATGACTTTTGTATTACCTTAGCACGACATGTTCATGAGCCCTTTATTTATAAACCTAATGTTAAAACTGATGTCTAAACTACTCACTATTTGAATCAGAAAATGATTCAGCGATACGTCTGTGATCTACAAAGTACCTAGTTTAAAAAGGTGATCTTACGAGCAAATCAAAATAATCTTAAACGAAGAAGATGAAATTGAAATAGCGCAAGAGTTGTCGACAGTTAAACTTGACTTCCGAAAAAAATCTGAAATTCCTTATCACTCAGAAAGTCAATGACCAATGCCGCTTGCACCGGCTATGAGTCAACCAGATTAAAGTAGATTGTTAATACTTCGACTTTAGAATTATCAGATAAGCTTAATCCGGCACTGCAATCACCTTATACCATAACCATATGTATGTAGTGCCTTCGACATTCCTCAAAAATGTTTTAATAAATAATTTCATTTCCTTTTAAATTGCTCGGTGCAGAATGCGAAGCCAACAATGTATCAACACAACGAACAAGTGTTGTACGAAAATATATTCGGTGTACTTCCATGTTGTAGTTTTGCTAGTCGAGTCAGGTTAGCGTAGATAAGGAACTGTTGATATGTTCGTTAATTAAATGGTAATTACATGAATCGAAATCGGAATTAATTGATTTAAATTTAATTTCATGTCTACAAGGCATTACCTAACGCTGTTCCTTAAAATCGTTTACCAATGCATGAATGAATTATTCTGACTCCGAACCGCATTTGGTTCGATTAAAAACATTTTATTAGTTCGGTCAAAAAACAATTAAAAATATTTCATAACATTTACCATATGTAACGTCTCATTTATATATACACATATGCCGCAGCAGTCCATAGCGCAGCACTATGCATAATAAAGCAATCACTCGAGAATATTATTTGTTTTAATTTTAAAGAGCTCCGATGATATATTGGATTGAGACATCAATCACGTACTTGTCACAAATCAATTAAAATGCATCAACAACTTCGTACACAGTATGCAGACCAATTGATTTATGGAAATGATTTGAATGCGTATCACGCAACAAGTTTTATAATTTAGGTGATAGATTTCTGAAATAATTACGTCGTTAAAAATTGAGCTGTGCCCGATGCAACAACAAATCATATTTTATGAGTTTATAGCGCCTCGGTCTTCTCTTTATACAAAAAACATAGCTAACGCCGACCCGTACGAAACACCTATTCGTATCAAAAGCCTTTAATGTGAAACTCTTCATTTCTCTTACTTCATTTTCTTCTCTGCTGAAAAACTATTCTCCCTTTAAAATCACTTACATT
Organism: Bradysia coprophila; assembly: GCF_014529535.1. Taxonomy (NCBI): domain Eukaryota; kingdom Metazoa; phylum Arthropoda; class Insecta; order Diptera; family Sciaridae; genus Bradysia; species Bradysia coprophila. The sequence continues at coordinate 2,295,198 of NW_023503584.1, forward strand.
ATCCACTCTTTGCCTTGTTATCATATACAACTAAATTGCCGGAGGCAATATAGACAGCCCCGTACGAAGACAAATTTCATAAATTCCTATTTAAACAGCTATATACCGCTATATTTAACTATATTTCACTATAAATAAACATTTCACAGATAAATATATGTTATTATATAGCTCTATATGCCTGTATATAGCTCAATATAGCTGTATATAGGTATATATAGATGTCCGTATATGGAATCCCTGAAACCCCACACACATAACAAATTATTTTCATGTTAACAGAAACTCTCTAAGTATCATTTTTCCCAAGATATTTCTATTTTACTAAAATCCAATATGGTCGCCGGCAGCCATTTTGTTAGGAGACCGGAAATAGTACCGACGCTTTACATTCGTTAATACCTTTCAAACAAAAAAAAATTCATGAAATTCGGTCAAAATTTACTCGAGATATTGTCAAAATACACCACGTTCACTGTACTTCCGAGTAGCCAGATAAGAGCTCACTCCAAGAGACCTAGCTCACGCTCCGGAGAACATAATTTCATAAAATTTGTTTTCCCTGATTGGTACGGTCAATACCTATCTAATAAAGCTAAAACAGACGAAATATGTTCAAATGTGGCCGACCTACAAGCAAAAACTGCTTGCCGCCCTGTGCCTGTTCCACACCAAGGGGTCTAACTCACGAGTCGGTCATCCGATTTCCATAAACTTTTTTTTTGTCGATCGGTATTGTAAATACCTTTTATTTGACGTATCACTTACAAGTTTAACGTTTAAATGTCCGGAGATATCTTCGAAAAACCGTAAAGCACTTATTGGGCCACAGCTCGGGAGGGGTCGATCCAAAATCACTCATCTTCGAACTTAGCCTGTCTTTTGACATTACCAAACGGGAAAAAAAGAATTTTCAAAATCGGATGCGTTTTACTCAAGTTATCGTGCAGACGGACAGACGGACAGACGGACATTTTTTTTTTCGCGGATTTGGCATCTCTAGACAACCACAATAGGTTTCCCCTTACTCAGGGAGTCCAATTCGACGTGTTACAAACGTATGCGTAAACCTATAAGACCCCAGTACTTCGTACGGGTCTAAAGATGCAGAAACCGCAGAAGTGTATCGCAACAAATCTGTTACTTCATTTGTGAAAAGTACAAAGTTACTTCAACATTTTTTCCATACAAATTCCATAGTAGAAGAGGACACCAGCTCAACGCTCATTCTAGGTGGCGTTGTCGATAGCAGACGAAACGTTTTTTTTATATCAGTAATTTTTAAAGAGAAACAAAATAGACGAAGTTTTGAACACGATAGAATATTCTTGGAAAGGACAATTTTACCTTCGTGTCTGTATGTGCAGTGATGTATACGTGCAATTCAAAACCGGTACCGGAAAAATGGTCAGCTGTGGTTCATTCAAAAATCTCACAATACATTTAATAAACTAGACTCGTCCTTTTAAAAATCTCTTCTTATACCATAAACATGTCAACACTCCTCTTTCTCAAATCTTTATTAACCTAAGAAGTATACTGTTACCTGTGGCTCATAAGCAAACTCTTGCGAATTAGTAAAACTTCATAATCACAAAACGAAATTTTACTTTATGGCCGACCTTTGACTTTGTATAATACCAATTTTGTGGTGCTGGTTATTACACAAAAAATTTAATTAATTGTGCGGTCACTGATACGCTCATTTATTAATTATTATTATTGAATCGACAACAATGTGAACCATCTTCACGGGAATCGACCAGTACACCAGCGAAACGCCTTTTCACGTTTGCTATTATTTTGCGGTTTCGCTGAGCAATAAAATAATTTATTTTTTTCTTGCGATTCAATTTGTGCGCGGTCATTAATCTCTTTCTAAATTAAACAACCCGAAATTTTTCTGTATAGCCAATCTGCGGAGTGAAATTTATTTTATTTATTTTTTCTTTTTTGCTAATAAACTAGACTCAAAACACATTTGTTATTAAATATTAATTTAATGATAAAAAATATGATTTTTTTTTCGTTACTTTGCAATTTATTTATTAAAATTTATTTTCTTTTCTACTTGAGCGTTTGCTAGAAAAAAACTTGGATTTTCTGCGAAATATTGTCGGTCAATTGCTGAGTGTTGCGATTTGTTGTTAAAAAAAAACGAACTTCTTGTTATATTATATGTATTTGTTTGCTACATGTTTGTCCGTACTGGTTCTCCCTTTTATAACATACTTGTCGCGTCGGTCATTTTTCGGTAGAAATGGATTCTTCATAGTTAAGAGCTAATACATAAATTTGTTGAAATAAAGCATAAAGCTGGGAGGCAAAATACGAACACTCATTAAGAGCAGTCGATACTTCGTTAAAATGCCTACATTTGTGAGTTTCGTATTTAATGTAAGACGACAATAATGGCCACAAGTATGTAAGCTTTCAATAAAAAATCGATTTATTTGTAGCAGTTTCACGAGCTCTGAGAGCTCAACTGGTCAAAATGTCATAAACAAATCTACTTTTATTGAAATCTAACACATTTGTAGTCTTACATTTTTCAAAAGGGATTTTTGTAAAAATTTATGAGCTGGTCCTTTCTTACAAATTAAACTGCTTATAGGTCTTTATACGGTTTTATCACTAAAACTTGCGTGCGTGTGACTATTTCACCTATTTAAAGTGTCTGTACTTACGTATAAGAGCTTTTTATTGCACGAGTGGACGAGCTGAACAGCTGAAGCAAGTTCATGTCCAAATTTTAATGAGGTCGACTGTATAGTGTGAAACTTCCAAATGTAGGCCATTAATTTCAGCGAGCGAAAATGATTTTGTTTTGGTGTACACATTTCTGGCGACCTCGTGTCCAGAAGGGTGATGTAAATACAATAATATTTTTTATTGGCTTAGTTTCATGATATTACTAAAGTTACTAAAGTAACTTTTAAGTTTCTAATAACAAAGTGTCCGCGAAATAAGTATTGCTCTTCGGACAATTGTTAGTAGTTGTAATAGTTGTAAGTCCTGAATATAAAACTTCTAGAATCAACAGCTTTCCTTTTGTAATTACTTTTGGATTATTTATTTATGAATTACCTAGCAATAAAGCTCAAAGTAGATTTTGTTTTTATATTTACAGTAAAGTTTAGAGGTAACTTGATCCCATTTATTTGCTTCGTGATGCATGAGACTTACCGGTCGAACTCAGTTAATATCCATTTTACGTCAAAGCTATGAAAATGTTAAGAAATGTCTAAGGGATAGATTGCGATTTTCACTTATAATTATGCTGACGCAAAACTTTTGTAGACTGTTATGATACGGGGAAGAAGTCAAAATATCAGTTATTTTTAACTCGCCTGTGCTTGTCATTGAAATGTTTCATATTCATTTTGGCAGATCCCGCAAGGCAAATAAACATTACTGATCCGAATTCGATTTCCTTCTATCTCGTCATGAATATCTCCGTGTGCTTCACCGTTTTAGATCTGCGAGTATTACTAAAACGGAGATCCGGAGATCCAAAACGGTGAAGTGCGATTACGGCTTAACAGTCAATAGAAACTTTGCGCAAATGACGTATAACATTTAAGTAAACTTATAAGTTGGAAATTATAAGTAACATTCCAGGACTTATTGTATGGGTATGAGACTTACAAGTAATAAACTTTTGTACACATGCTGTACGAAGAACTTACATAAGAAAATTATAAAATTGTCAAGTTCTACGTCGACCCATAAAGTGAAAATCGCAATTTTTCCAATTTATTGCCTCACATTCTTGTTACTATATAGAGACCCATGCTTTCAAGGGTATTTCGGCACTATCGAAGTAATGTTTATTGACTGAAAATGATGGGTAATTTATGAATCAAAGAAATCAAGTGTTCAAGTTGCTGCTTAACTTTACTGCAATTATTTTTTGTTCTTTCGCTTTTTTTGATTTTTTTTTCTTTTCTTTTATTTTTTTAGTGAACTGATGTTGTCGTGTTAGTTAGTTATAACATCTTTAATTCAACGTACTGCGTCTACGTTATCCATACAAAAATTTACTTAAAGAAAAAACTCAATAAATTTTCTTTTATTCATTTCAACGTTTTTCATCATACAATTAAAAAAAAAAACCAATCGCATGATACTCTAAATGGACCTGAACTGATTTTTTTTGAATTGGCATTTTATCAAAATTAGAATACGATGACAAACTCACAGGTAAACAAAATTTACATTCATTTTTATGTTGTTAATTAATTTTAGCTTATCCACACATGTCCATCACATTATATTTAAGTTCGTTCTAATCTTTGTAGCTGTTCTAGCTTGCTTACAGCTCAATTGTGTTAGTTTAAAAAAATGATAAGAGATGTCGCTGCATTGATCTTACAGAGCGGAAGCAACGCCATCTGTTATCATTTTTCTGATTAGTATACAGTCCACTGTTCATCGTTTTCCGTAAAAAGGACAATAAAATTGAAACTCCTCGTACTTCACAGACTTTCTATTCACTTCCAACAAAATCACGTATCATTAATTTCCATTATAGTCGGTCACTTTTCTGTAGTTTATAGGGTTTCAATTGGTCTATTTATGTTAATTGTGGTCTCTTCTAACAAGGCCAATTTTTGTGTTTATGTCCTTTATTGTAATGTTTTGTTTGTCGGCGTTGAAGGAAACTATGTCCAAGGATTATAAAGCGAGAGACAATAGTCACATGGGCAAAATATTCTCAGACCATAAAACGAATCGTCATACCTCATACAGAGACTAAATAATCAAAACTTTCGATTTTGCTATTAATCCACTTTCCTCTGTAAAAGTGGTCTGCGATCCATCTGTCATTCAACTGTCGTGCTGGAGATTCAATTTTATGGGTTGTCAAAGAACCCTGTTAGACGTCAAGAAAGAGCAATGTCTGAGAGTTAATGTGTCCGGAGCTTTTTTTCATATATGAAATCCTACATAATGTTTGTTAATGATCTCTTCATTTCACGTCGAAAAAGATTCTACAAAGCAATACCTCTTGGATATGGACCAGACTTAGTCGATCAAAAGTTCCGACAACACTTTCCATAACACACTCTCCCATCGTTACATCAATCCCTCAGATTCTCCCAATAAATTTTTAGTTCTAATGTTTTGAGGTAATCTTTTTACCAAGCCAATAACTCAACACATTTTCCCTCAGCTATGGTTTCGAGGTGTTCGACCATCGAAATTCCGCCACATCTACGGTCAATCGTCCCGTAAAGAGAGCTGCTACACCGACATCAGTGTTGTTCGCAGCGGGAACGATGGCAATTTCTGTGCAGTCAATCCAATACTGTTGGCTATAGTGGCCGATACAGCGTTCGTTGTAATCCCGTTGAGCCAGGTATGGTTTGACAATCATAAATTCAATGTTCGATAGAGTTAAAGTTTCGTTGTTAGGCTGGTCGAATTGACTTCCAATGCTGCAAAGTTATTGGACACACTGGACAGATTCTCGATTTGAAATGGAATCCATTCAACGATAATCTTATCGCATCAGCGTCCGACGATTGTACTGTAAGTCATTCATTAACGAATATATACGCGGTGTCGTTGATGTTGATGAAAAAATAATTCTTTTCTTTGATCAGATTCGAATTTGGGAAATACCAACGGAAGGATTGACTTCCAATTTAACTGAAAGTCTTGTGGAACTTCAAGGTCATATGCGAAAAGTGTTGCAAGTTGAATGGCATCCAACAGCTAACAATGTTTTGATTAGTATTGGTTTCGATCAATCGGTAAGTGAAATTATTATTGTCATTAACATAACTCATCTGTTATCGACTCAGAAACTGCTCCAGACACCGTTTCTTTTATAGCAAATTTAATGTTAAAATAAACGAAGTAATAGAATTTAATCTGTTGATTTCAAATCTTGTACTTCAATTTTGTTAAACATGCATTCTACTATATAAATGACATCAAATTACCCAGAGCTTGTCATTATTTTTGTCGTCGTTATCGATAACAGATGGAGGTCAAAAACCGGCATGCAATTGACGGCTTATGCTACGTTGAGCTGTTTCGTATGATTAATTCCACAAAAATGCTTTGTGCACACAAATTCAAAGGTAAAGACAGCCGTGAATTTACGCCCTTTCAGAATCTGTCACTTTTTTTTGAATTAAAACACTGTTTCGCATCTGGTACAAAAATACTTTGATCGATGGAAGTACATAATTGAGTCGATAATAATACTGGTCATATGCTTGCCGTCTGTAACAAGTTGCCGATATCGAAATGAAGTTGTTTTGAATTCACAAATTTCGTGAACTTGTTTACAGATAATAATCTGGGATGTGTCCAACCAAACCGATCAAATACTTAAAACAATCAATTGCCATAATGATATGATTTATTCGCTGGCGATAAATCGTGATGGGTCACTTCTGGCCACTACTAGCAAAGATCGTAAGTTAAGGATTATAGAACCACGAACTGCAATCGTTGTTTCGGTAAGTGGTAATGAATTCATTCTTTTCCATGTCAGTTTGACTTACCCAATCAAAATGAATCCGTTTCAGGAAGGAACATGTCACTTGAGTTCGAAATGTTCGAAGGTAACATTTTTGGATAATGGCAAGGTGTTAACGACAGGATTTTCTCGACATTCCGATCGACAATATGCTATCTGGGATCAGCATGACCTAAAGAAACCGTTAGCATTGGAGGTGATGGACAGTTCGAGTGGTGTTGTGACTCCTTACTTTGATTATGATACGAAAGTCGTAAGTTGAAGCTCTTCAATTTCTTGATGTAAATGTCAGAATTGCTGAACTGTATTGTCATTTAATGATTTAGCTCTATCTCGCTGGAAAGGGCGATGGGAACATAAGGTATTACGAGATTGTCGAGGAACAACCATACATCTATTACTTGAATCAATTTCTGTCGGGACAGCCACAAGTAAGACAAAATTTTCCTGAATCTCCTCTCGCTTCTCTCTTAACTAATTTGTTTTCGAATCAATAGAAAGCACTCGGTTTCATGCCCAAGCGCGGCTTGAATACCAATCAATGCGAAGTGTTCCGTTTCTATAAGCTACACGCAACTGGTAACATATGTGAGCCAATATCAATGATTGTGCCCAGGAAGTCAACTCTTTTTCAAAGTAAATTTTAGAATTGAGTCTGGTCAATCATCTGGTGTGTCATTTTTGGTTTATTTCTAGCCGATTTGTATCCAGACACCGTGTCCGACATTCCAGCAACGAATGCTCAAGAATGGTTATCGGGACGTAATGCCCAGCCCATTATGATGTCTATGCAAACTGGTAATTTTCGATTTTGTTTTTTTTCTCGATGAAATCTTTTGCATTCACACACCACTCGTCCCTTTTGATCCAGGTAAAAGCATTATGTTGAAAAACAACAAGCAGCAAAAACATGACAACAAGCAATCGACGAACGATTCCAATTACAATAACAACCTGAAGCAAGTACATAACGGAAACAATGGGAACAACGAGAACGATAACCAGAAATACGACAACAATTCCAAGAAATTCGCATTTCTGGCACAACAAACCATTCCGGACTATCGGCCGCAACAGATTAATGATAAAAATCAGAAAACGTCGACCAATCAAAGCACCAAATTTCATCAGCTACAGGCGATATTCGGCCATCAAGGTGCTAATATCAAAGACATCGCTAATTTGCAGAATAATCTGATAAGCTCGACAAACAGTTCGTTGGAGAATCTGAATTTGATCAATTCGGAAAATGAGGTGAGTGTCTCTCATATGTACTGTTCGAAGAACAAACGGTTTGAATCTAAGTGTCTCTAGTAATCGAAAGTTATGCTGGTGAGGATATTTTCATCCTAATGCCTTGCCACCAGACTGTTTCCCTTTATTCTGTCATCCAGTGTCGAAAGTCTTATTTATCATTTTGCAATTTGATCTAAAACACAACTGCTAGCTATCCAGTGGCGCCTTTAATGCATATTCTATCCCAAAGTGAAAGGCGGCACTGCCGCACATTTCCATTCTAAATTTTTGTAATCCACTCAAAATGTTTCACATTTCTAATGAGCTATATAAAAAAGCTTAAGGCCAGGTTATGCGTCCTGACATATGTGCGATATATCGGACCATAAGCTGACCTTAAGGCCAGGTTATGCGTCCTGACATATGTGCGATATATCGGACCATAAGCTGACCTTAAGGCCAGGTTATGCGTCCTGACATATGTGCGATATATCGGACCATAAGCTGACCTTAAGGCCAGGTTATGCGTCCTGACATATGTGCGATATATCGGACCATAAGCTGACCTTAAGGCCAGGTTATGCGTCCTGACATATGTGCGATATATCGGACCATAAGCTGACCTTAAAGCTTTCTAAAGCACACTCTTACAATTTGATTTAATATTTTGGAACCTTCGAAAGCTTGGAAATAATTGTGGCATAAAGTATCCTCTACAAGCTCCGGATTTTTTCAAAGCTTTTTGACGCTAGGTCAGCTCTATACCTTCGAAGGCTCACAGTTCAAGATATAGCTAGCAATCGCCAAATCGAAAGTCTTCTCCAATAAAAATGCTGAATCGACATCGACATTCACTTAAAGTGTCGCTTAATGTTAAATACAAGAAATCTCTTACTTCATTCGTTTCATGCAGTTCACGGTGACAGAGGTCATTTTCGTGGTTTTATTTATGTCGATAAAGTCAGACATTTCAAAATGGTGTACATCGACCTTCGGGCATGGAAATAATGCGGTATCCTCGTAACGTAGTTAGATATTATTTCCATGCCGATGCGTCCCAATGCTATATACCTGTTGTATAACCTTGAAACTGACATTGCCATTTCCTTATCGTTTCCAGTTACGCAAAGCATTCACCCTGCAAACGGAGGAGATAAAAAACCTGAAAAATCAACTGTCCAGCTCGGAACAACGTGTTAAAGAGTTGGAGGCCGAGCTACATCGATTACAGTTGCAGCTGAATAGGAAGTAGACAGAACTGAATTGCTGATGCAGAGTTGTATTATGATGGCATGGCTTAGGCTTTTTCCCGGCTATATAAAATGTAAAATGTTAAATTTACAGTGATTTTTGCGACATGACAATATTTACGTAATGTCATTCATCATCAATTTAGCCAAAATAAAAGAGAGAAAATCGAGCGTTTGTCGTAGTAGATATGGACCGGGACGAAATTAATTTTCTTTTTCGTTCAATCGAACGGACCGATTTGTTTTCCGCTCGTGATTGGGTTAAATCAATTTTTGTTTTATTGTGATTGTAAGTACTTTTCTTTCTCAATGTTCTTTTTGTTCGTCTCTAGTTTAATGATTTGTTTGTTTTTAAAATAGTTAAAAAATTTTCATTGTTATTATTATATGCTAATATCGGTAGGATAAAGTGAACAGACAAATTCGAGCGTCTAGTGAAATCTGTATGCAGATGAAGATGAAAATGTTACAGGTTCAATACATCGGTAGTAAACTCGTAAGCGAATATGAATTGTGAATGGTCCGAATTTAATATTTTAGTTAGATTAAGTTCTGATCGTAGAAAACAGTGGGTGAGAAGAGGATATGTTGTATGAATGGAGGAAACGCACAACACTTTGATGTGCGTGAAAGAGGATAACCCTCAATTCTTTGTTGGTTTCAAATATCTTTGTAGCTATCAATGAACGCAATGCTTCAAAGAGTCTTTTAATGCTTTCGCTTAATTTATTAGATTAAGATGAATACTGAAATGTTGAACCTTCTGTTTAATGATGATTGGAGTGCTAACCATTTAGGTCGTCCAATCATTTTCGGAACAGAACAAACAAAATTATCGAAATGGATTGACTCATCAGTGAATTGTGGAACACACTTTCTTGATTTTCACGAAACTCCTTTGATTCGTATCTGGTTGAGGAAATGAATGGAAAGAGAAATTTATTGATTGATGAGTGAGACACGACGCGAGTTCTGTAATGACGGCATTTCTTTAACGGCCAAGGTGTCGTTGCATTACTATTACTTCTTTTGTTTAAAAAATCGTTTGGTGGTAAATCTTTTACTTCATTAGGTTTACCAAACGTTTTGCAAAAAAAGTAGCCAGAGATCTTATTCTTCTAGTCGTTTTCGATAACAGATGAGTAATCGTTTCTAAAAGATCCGAATGAAAGAAATTTCCGTTCATAGAACATTGCAAATGAATTCTCCTTTTCAATTTGTTTATTGAAAATAACAAACGATCCATCCATCTAATGCTTGGAATTATTTGATGCCTGATTCGACCCAAAACTTGAATGTGTTAATGACGTCAAACCTGACCAGAAACCTACCAGATTTATCTGAAAGATTTGTTTAAATACAGTCGATCATAGCCGAAGTTTACTGAACAGAGCATAATCCAACGCTCCAACACCCTCTGAAAAAGTATTATTTATTCTAAATGATGAAATCGATTAGTTCGTAGCGCGTTTTTTTATTATTTAACCTTTTTTTGTACCAACTTTGCTGATGCTGTCGGCTTTAAATTAACAAAATTTTAACACTGTTCCACTCGTGAAGTTTTGACCTTCTTGCAAACGGCAAGCATTCCACCAGTACCAGATCTGTTACTGTTGAATTTTCCGCAGATTGATACGAAATCTTTTACTTCATTAGTATTAACATTTTGCCCAGCTAATATTTATCGCTTTATTTCTGTCGATTCCGTCGCATTTAACAGATGACTGGTCGTTTGCAAGAGGTTGCTTTTTACCATAATTATGTGATTGTAATAATGTAAAAGGAAAGAAAGAAATGAAAATTTCGAAAATGAAAGATGAAAAATGCACAACCACAAAACACAAGAGAAAATATCAAATACAAAACAAAAAAATAACGAAAAGTATTAATTTTTAAGTATATATCAATCTAATTGTTAAGAGAACAACGCTTTTGTACCGAGACAGACAAAAAAAATATTTGTAAAATTCTATGGACAATATCAAATTTACAACAAAAAAATATATTTTGATAACGCAAATTTCTTTAGGCTATCCAAAGCATAGCATAGAAAAAGAAACCGAAATAAATGTGTGTGCTGCATAAAAACAAGTGTTCGATTTTTTATTTCAATAAGTTCACGAATTATCAGAATCGAAGTAATGATGACATTTCGAATGCCTTACTTTACATTGTGGTGAATGATGGAAATGTTGATTCTTCCGAGGCTAATAATCAAAAAGCCATTTCCATCATTATGTCAAATTGAAGTGTGATATGGGGGGATATCGAGGTAAGCTTTGCCGCCGTGAAATGAAATGACTATCATCTTCTTAAATGACATTGACAATCATAAGAATTCAATTTTCTCTAATACTTCAGCAAACTTTTGAGTAGCCTAAGGTGAGTATTGTATCATTTGAAACCTCTTGACTATAGAATGAGATGTAAGTCATTGCAATTAATTTTATACAAAACCGTTGCTCACGGTTCTTTTAAATTTCACGGACGTACACCAAATTTTCGTGAAATCTTTTTTTTTCTAATTTGTCCTTAGAAATTTTAATCGGAAAACGTTGGTACTGTCATAAACTTAGAACAGCCTCCAATAATTTCAGTCAAATCCACAATTTCCTCAGTCTAAATTTTTTTGACATGTTCTTCCAGAATCGCTAGGGGGCCAAAAAAGTAAGCTACAAAATGTTCCTTAATAATAGAACTATGAATGTTCCAGGTGAATGCTCAAGGAAAGACAAAGATCGAATATTTGTTTGATGTAATCATAGTCGATGTCCTAGTCCTATAATTTTTTAGGCTGACAGAGAGAATACACTACAATCAACCATCCTTTCGGACAAAGACACTTAGGTTTCCTCGATCTGACTTATAAATACCTATATGGTTTAGCAATAACGTTGCTAATAAAAAGCAATATGTGGGACATATAGCAGTAATGAACAAGTTTTTGAACAGATGACGAAAAGTGTATGTTGCCGATGATACACCGAAACAATGCTGATTTGTCCTGTATTCGTCTATAATGTTAAATGCAAACGGTAAAACGTTCCATTTTTACGTTACATACGACTGATACAGACGGCAAGCATATGACCAGTTATTATCGGGTCTATTACTTCCATTGATCAAAACATTTTTCTTATTTCAAATCTTGTACTGAGGGATTTTTTTTAAATGGTCCAGCCTCGGTCGGAGCTATTTTTTAGTGACTCTTTGTTAACATGAACAGATGGCCCTTTGCCACTATAGTCTAAAACCGCAATCTTTTAATTTAACTTCCACTAAAAGTCGAAAAAGTGTGTTTTTTGTCCGTGATTTACTGCCGCTACAGGCTATGGACATACATGTGTGTGGGCTCAATGGATAGGTGACCAGAATGGCTGAAGGTCGGTGATAATTTTTTGTCGCTGAATGATGATGGCGCCGATTATTACTTTCATTTTAGCGCATTTTGTACAGCTACGAGTTTGGCTTCAGCTTTTGAGGCTCTCTCATTGGTCTCATTCGACATCTTTTTTTCCCTTTGGTTTTTTTCATTCATTTCTTAACCTGCTGCAGACGGCAAGCATATGACAGTCACTGGTCACCAGTATTATTATCGGGTCTATTACTTCCATTGATCAAAGTATTTTTAGTCCGAAATGAAATGCAACTCCTTCGATTCTAGTTACAATATTTATTTGCTTCTATCTTACATCTACTGGATGCTATAACAGAATGAATCTTAAAACTAAGAGAACCTCCGTTCTAACATATATATACATAATACACAATAATCATTCGCGCTTATATGTTCAAAGTTCACCTGCCGATTTACAAACTCAGTGCCAGATGGCTCTTCTATCAGTTATTTCACAAAGTATAACACTTTCATTCAAACATTCCCGAACGGTTTCGGAACCATAGTCCGTTGATTTCAAATCTTGTACTTCAATTTTTTAAATATGTATTTTACTATATAAAAGACCATATTACCCAGGGCTTGTCATTATTTCTGTCGTCGTTGTCGATAACAGATGATTGAATATGAAAATGCATCCGACTTTTCGGCAAACATAAAGCTGAACCTTCATTTCAGCTCTGTTAATTTGGACAGCTTCGAGTTTGGCTTCAGCTTTTGAGGCTCTATCGTTCGACATTTTTTCCCTTTGGTTTTTTATTCATTCCTTAACCTGTTACAGACGGCAAGAGTATGACCAGTGTTATTATTGCATCTATTACTTCCATTGATCAAAGTATTTTTAGTCAGTCGTTTTCAAATCTTGTACTTCAATTTTTTTAAGATGTATTTTACATAAAGGACCATATTATCCAGAGCTTGTCATTATTTTTGTCGTCGTTATCGATAACAGATGAATAGAATAGTTGATATATCTTTCTCAAGAAACGTAGCATTTGTTAGCCAAATTTTCTACTGTGAAATGTTAACACGAGAACATAACACCATCATGTACTATTCAGCATTTTCTATAGTGATCAGATAGAAATCTCTGATAAGATAAAACCATTTTTTTTCCGAAGACCCACCGTCTTATACACAGGTCTGACGTAGAAACGACTTACTGATTTACATTCGTACATGGAACAACATTCAAGATTGTGTATGTAACATGAAGGGGAATTTAGTTTCAACAAACACATACACCGCAAAACAAAATTTTCTTTTAAAATCCAGAATATCACATCGTTGAAATTAGTCGAACGAAATCGGCCGGTGTACGATCATTGATATCGTGTTTTACTTAAAGTCTTTACATTTACGCATTTTCTTGGATTAAAAACTTAAGCAATGGCTTCGAGAGTACCAAATCTTGTGTTTAATAATGGCAGAAAGATGCCTATCATTGGACTCGGAACCTGGAATGTACGTACATTGAAAACGAAAATATCCAAAAGATTCCAACATTTTTATCGTATAGAAATATCACGAAATTCAGCAAATGTATATTTCGTCTATTTGTTGTTGTGTGTTGTGTTTAGTAGTGGGAGCTGAAGTTTGTTAAACGTGTTACATGCCTCACTAAATTATGTTTAGAAAAATTTCGAACAGTTGAGCTGTTCAGCCGATGATTTTATAATTATCACAATCAAAAAACGTCTCTAAACAACAACAGCTTAGAATCAGGAAATGCAGCACTAGTTCGTAAAGAACAGAACACTCATTGTTATGCGAACTAGAGTTAATTTCAACCGGTAAATGTCCACTAACCGACATTTGACCTTGATTTTTCTAGTTGAAATAAGAAATGGTGATCTGAGTTATCTGTATTCTACGAAGATGATAACGCGAATACTTCAACAATTTACGTAATAATTTTGTTGAAGATTATTGAATAAGCTTGTTAGTAACATGCTTTGAATGGATGAAAGATAGCGTTCCTGATAGCGTCATTAACTACTGTTCACAGATGACAAGAGTGTATCACCAGTATAAACACCGTGTCTGATTATATTCTTTGATATTAATATTTTTTCAAAACTAATCGGAAATCTTTTACTTCATTAGTTTCAACGTTAATTTGAACTTCATTAGTTTCAACGTTAATTTGAATAGCTAGAGATGAAGTCTGATGCTTAATGTCGGCAGCAAAAAGACAAATTAGCGAAATATGTGTAAAAGCAAATGAAGTAACAGATTTTGTATCGAACATTAGGCGGTTCTTTCAACAAATAAAGTACAGATTTAATCATTATATCGCGGCACAATTGTCACATCGCTTTTCATATATATGCGGTATGATTAGCCGTATTGGCATTGAGCACGGCAGAGTAAAATAAACCAGGCAGTAGCGGTTCATTTTCGAAACGTCAAATAGGGGACCTAATACACTGTATGAAAATGAACTCAAATGAACACTGACATAAATTGAAACATTTTATTCGCAAAAAATATAGGGCTACTAGATTATTCAGGTCCCAAGTCAAATCAGCGCTCCTGCCTGGTTAACTTTACTCTGTCGTGCATTGAGAAAATGATATTTTGTTGACACTTGGTGGAATTGTTGGTAGAATTTCCTATTTTCTTCACTCGGTTAACAAATAACTATTGCTGGAAACAAATATTTACTGTCTTGGATGATAAATAAATACAACCTTTCGCTGTTGTCTTCAATTTCTTATTTGCCCCTATTAAGCTACAAAAAGCTTTGACAAGGAATGGGATTTATTTGAACTTAAATGAAAAGTGTGCTAGGAAATGTCCAGCTGTGACTCAGAAGCTCCCCAAAGCTTACCAAAAAGAATCCCGTTTTTATACCCGTCTCTTTATGTTTACCTTAAAATCCTTTTCTTTCAAAATAGTCTCCACCAGGAGAAGTCGCCAGGGCTGTTGGTGATGCAATTGATATCGGCTATCGTCATATCGATGGAGCTCACCTTTACCTAAATGAACACGAAGTCGGCCAAGGTCTAAACAGCAAAATCCAGGAAGGAGTTGTTAAACGGTGAATTCCCAACCAAGAGACTCAAGTCTAATTATAAATCTAACAAAATATTGTTCACAGCGAGGATATGTTCATCACATCGAAACTATGGAACAGTTCTCACGATACTGCTTACGTGCGAGCTGCTATTGATCGAACTCTTAAAGACCTGAACACTCCGTATCTTGACCTGTATCTGATTCACTGGCCGATGGCATATCAGCCCGGAGGTGATCCATTCCCGAAAGACGACAAAGGTGACATCATTTATTCGTTTGTGGATTTCGTTGACACGTGGAAGGAAATGGAGAAGGCCGTTGATGAAGGTCTCATAAAAAGTATTGGTGTGTCAAATTTCAACAAGAGACAATTGGAAAAACTGGTGGCAAACTGTCGCATTAAGCCAGTCATTAACCAAGTATTTACTTGATATTCGCACAGAAATGTTTTTCGTATCTAACAACCCGCTAAATTTTAGTTTGAGTGCCACCCGTATCTAACGCAGAAAAGACTGAGCGAATTCTGTAAGTCAATTGACGTTGCAGTCACAGCATACGCTCCATTAGGATCACCAACTCGACCATGGGTAAGAGTTACTTTAGAGAATCATTCATTTTGTCCATTGTAACGCAAGCTTCGTTAAAATATCATTTCCGCCGTCATTGTTGGTAAAGTAAATAGGCACAAGTGTAAGAAAGTCCTATTGTGGCATCTACTATAAGAAATAAGTGGAGCCGAAACAGGAACTCCATTCCAAGAAAAATCCAAAGAAGGGGAAACTTCGCATCACACAGATTGTGATGTGGTTGGAGAATTACCCTAGAACTATGCTAACTTAACCAACATCTTCATCATCAGGATCGGACTGGTTCAAAAAAGCCGTTTGGGCGTTGTATCGAAAAATTTGTAAAAAAAAGTCCCGTCATTGCCCTTAATAAAAATAAAAAGCTCTTCGAATGACCTTGGGCCAGTCCAAGCCTGTTCATCATCAAAGTTACTGACCTTGACCCTTTGATAATCCTTTAATTCACTGGTTTTAACATTCATTTTGTAAAATAACACATGTCCCGTCTCTAATTTTACAATGTTTTAGGTGACGAGTGATGATCCAGTCCTTCTCGAAGATCCAAAGGTAAATCATTTCTATTGTCATTGCATTCTCCTGCACGGCAATCAAGTTAAATTTTTTTAAATTTAATTGTAGATTCTAAGTCTGTCAACGAAGTACAACAAAACTGCTGCCCAGGTTCTAATTCGCTACCAAATTCAGAGAGGTACGGAATATTTAGGATTTCAACCTAGCATTTTACCAAGGCTGTATACTGTCGGACCCCAAAGTTTACAGTCTTGCGTTTCTACGACCCAATTGTTTGAAATTTGTTTTTTTCTTTTCGCTGCAGGACACAGTGTGATTCCAAAATCCGTAACAAAAGGCCGAATTCAATCGAACTTCGAAGTGTTCGATTTTGAACTAACCAGTGACGATATGGCACTAATCGACACCTTCGATTGTAATGGACGTGCTTGTCCACAGGCTGAGTATGTGTCTTCTTCGGTTAGTATTGCTATCCGGTACTGATCTTCTCTTTATTGTTTACTCACAGAGGTCGCAATCACCCCGAATGGCCATTCAACGACGAATATTAATGTTGCGGAAAATCGTTCCGTTGCAATCACTATACCGATGTACCAAAATTGATAGACTAGGATGTGCATTTGAAATAAAATTTTATTTTTTTGTTAAAATTGTGACTTTGGATTTTGTGAAAATATTTTTCGGTTCAACGAACCAGGAACTTGGGAAATCTTAGCTAAACCTGACTTACGGTATGACGAGTTTCGGCTTAATTACAATCGATATGCATTGCAGGATACTTTCCTGCAGAACTACAATCTCTGCCGATGGAAAAGCTCTGTCGTGATGCTTTTGTACTGTTTCGCAATAATCTCTGAAGCGCTTCTTCGCTAGATTGCCATCCAATTTCGGAAGTTCGTCCTTTCCCTTTCTTGCTGCTTTGTAAATCGATCTGTCTACTGTTTTAAGTCGATGAAAAACTGGATAGTCACTTGTACATGCAACACAATCGCAAAGGAAACCGTAATTGTCGAGTAACGTTAGTTGACGGTCTGCTTTCGGTTGGATGAAAAAAGTGTTTCTGGAAATTAAATTAATTTAGATTCTGATTTCAACAGTAAAAACCAAGCCTCTCACTTATAGCAGTCGAAAAGTTGTTCTCCCTTTCGTATGGGTCGTTCCACCAACAACATCATTTTATCTTCCACATAAATGCGATTCACATTCGGTGCACATCCATGGTTCACCAGTGAAATGAATGGATAGCATCCAATGCCGATCATTTGCGGAACCTGATCATACTTTCGCAATGACCAGCCGCATATGCCATGGAAATTGGAATCTCCGATTTGCAAAATTCGCAAAATAAATTTCCGGATGAAAGCTTCGTGCGAATCCCACATAGCAGACAATGCTGGATGAACTTTAAACAGTTTCTCTGGCGAGTCATTTCTGTAGTCTTTGTCGTTACGTGCAAGACACAGCAATGAAATCAGATAATTTTTACCATTTGCTCGATTATCGGGATCCGAGAAGTCAAAGTCATAGACTGAATGGGATTCACTTTCGATTTCGTTGAAAATTTGTTCCAAATTCGATATTGATCCGTCAGAAATCGACAGAGCCCGGAAAAATGTTATCATTGCCATTTGCATGACTCCAGACTTGTGCAGCAAGTCGACAATGGGACACTCGTAGTTGTGATATTCGTTCAGTGCGTTTTTTAGGCATTGGTCCGAGCAGTACATAGCTAAAAAATGGGTTAAATAAATCGAATTACTTTCAAGTAGAGACTCTAAATGGAGAACTAAAGTGAAACCAACAGTAGTAAAGAGGGTGGTATCGAGCCCAGTTAAGTTAACTGGTTTCTTCCTGGTTGACTGGACTTTTACGTGTAAATTTTGACAAACCACCAATCGAGATCAGTTGAATAAGTGGTCTTTTTCCTCTCTTTTTCCGCTCTGTTAATACTCTATAGAAAGAAACGTTCCACCAAATGAAACCTTTCAACGGGCTTTTTTCTTAATTCTGAATTGAACCGAACCATTTTCCACAGTTTTAGGAGCTTTCCATAAATGACGTACACTGTTTTAGAGTTCTTTAGACCCCCTCACCACTAAAAGTGAACGTCATTAATGAACAGACCCTCACCTACATTATATAAAATACATAAAGAGCGTGAATGTAAATGACTTACTTAACGCACACGTTGGACACGGGAGCAGATCTAATAAATTGCTTCTCAAGCAGTATGCACACCTCTGATATTTGTTCGTTCCATCGCATCCATCGTAACGACTATCGGTTTTAATTATCTTAAAATGTGGCCGTTCGATCGCAACAATATCGCCGACTTTCAAATCTCTATTGGACACGATATATCGTCCAAATTTCTCGCTACTCCTCAATTCAAGACTATTCGAAACGAACGGCAATTTTGTGTTGACCTCATTGGACAGCTTAATAAACTCAAATGGATTCTCATCGAGTTTTACTTCCGTTCCACTTTCAATTTGCGATTTGCATTTCTCAGTTCGCTTGTCTAAAATGTGATAGTTCTTTTCAGGATAGCCATTGAGGCGTGCTAGTTCGATATTGTGTAAACTCTTTCCGAACAATTTCATTTCATAATACACTGCCGATCTGTTTGCATAGGCAAGACCAAGTGCTTCACTCGCTCGTTCAGCAAAACTTAAACTTTCGTTGTACTTAAGCAACGCATCGAAAAAACTCTTTTCGAGAAAGAATTTATTTCCTTCGTTTCTCGTTTTTTCAGCTCTTTCATATGACTTGACCGTATCATTTTTGTCTGCTTGCATTTTGTTCATCATACAATTGCCGCTAAAAATAACTTAAATTCTCTAAATAATAGTTTATCATTTATTCGTCACTCCTCACATTTCCCACATGATCAAAAATAAGTTTTGGTTGAGGAAAATACAAAAATGCGCAAAAAAAAACAAATCGTTGA
This sequence comes from Bradysia coprophila, assembly GCF_014529535.1. Lineage (NCBI taxonomy): Eukaryota > Metazoa > Arthropoda > Insecta > Diptera > Sciaridae > Bradysia > Bradysia coprophila. The sequence continues at coordinate 2,314,645 of NW_023503584.1, forward strand.
TTCCTCTTGTACACTTCTTCGCTTTGGAGTGATTCAGTCATTAAGCACCGTTGTAAGATTGCAATTAGCCGTACCAGACCTTTAAAGTTAATTAACACAGTTTCTCCTCAAACGCACAACACAATTTATTTATTTGCAGAGTCGAGAGCCCTTTTCTCAAATAACTGTTCCGAATAATGGTATATTGACGACGCCCGCATTAAAACTGGTAGTTAAATGAAGAAAATGTGTAAGAAAAGCAGAAATTTCTGAAATATTCGTGTGCCATCGGAAAACAGAATAGAATTTTCACAGATGTGTGTTGATAAATAATACATGATTGTTAGTCATAACTCATATGCGAACATCAGTTAAAATATGCGTTTTGTTCAGTGGAAACTTTAGACGTTGACTTTTCACAGACGGTAAACGTGTTACACGGTGTTACAACGGTGTATGTATAGTATTATATTACGTCACTAAGGACAGAAAAGGTATTTTTTGGACCCAGGTGGTAAATACGATGATGTGGCTAGGGCAGAGGATGTTTTTTTCACCACTGTGGTCAAAAAATACACCTTTTTGGTCCGAACATAAGTTGACATAATTGATACGAAAAAGTGGGAAGAAAAATGGAAAAAGTATTTTCGAATTTGGTTCTATGTCTGGTAAGAGAATGTAACGTTTTTGGTCCGCCTGAAATAACTTTTTAATGGGTCGGGGTCGAAACAGGGGTTTTTCTGAAATTTTCTTGCCTTTTCGACCTGAGAAGTAAAATAATGTATTTCGAAGCATTTTCAAATGTAGCCCTCAATTGATTCGGGCTACAAACGCCGACTATTTTTTGTTGAGACATGTTGGAAGAGATGACAATGACACATTAACTGGCCACAAGCAAACAATTCTTTTACTCATTAATCTCTATAAATTTGGCTTGGGAAACTATTGACTTACTACTGCATTTCAATCGTCGAGTGTAATACAACATTTACTTCAATTGTTGTAGAATGGATGTGACTGCCTTTTTGTTTCCAAATTGATGTATAACCATGTTATAGACAGTGCGCTGTTTATAACTCAACCTGTTTCGGACAGCTATCATCTGTTATCGACAACTATTTCAGGAATAAACGACAAGCTCTGACTGATGCGGACTTATATGTCAAAACACATGATTAAAAAACTGAACTAAAAGATTTTAATCAGTCTCTTGCTGAGACACTTAGATCAAATGAAGTAATAGATACGACAGTAAACATACTGATATCCTTGTCGTCAATAAAAGATTCAAATAGATTTGAATTTCCAATCCTTTTTTTCGTAAACAGTAACAACCTGACAGAGACACATATCAAATGAAATGGGAAATAATTTTTCCTGTGTGTATAGAGATGAATTTCGTGGATGAAAACATTTCTGTAGTGTCTAAGATGTTGTGAAATGTGTTCAATCTACGGAATTCATTCCGATAAGTTTAATTTCAAAATAAATACAATTTGTGACAATCCTCTCGTCTCTCGCACCATCTTATTCAAATTTACGAAACAACTCGCGGTGTCAGCCTAAGATTGAACGGTTTCAATGGAGTGTGAATAAATTGATGTGGGTCAATATCAAGCTCCACATTCTCCAAACTCTTATCGACCAGTTCGACATTGAATTTAGCCAGCACAGTTGCCATACCGATTTTCGTAGTTACTTTAGCTAGTCTCATCCCGATACAGTTGCGAGGTCTTATAAAATGAAATCGTTTATGACTGACTCAACCATCCATACAAAACATTTTAAAACTTACCCATCACCAAACGGCAAGTAATAGCAACCCTTCGTTTCGCTCGTTGATCCCGTAGACGAGTCTAAGAATCTTTCCGGTCTATATTCCAAAGGATTATCGTAAATATCTGGATTGCGTTGAATGCCCAACACTGGTATCATCATTTCAGTTCCTTTCGGAACGACCAAATTAGTGTCGGGTACTCTGAAGTCTTCATTGGCCACTCGGAACAATAGTGGCACAATTGGATATTTTCTATGGAAATGTTTTGCGGTCAAACCATTGACTTCCATGTTGGCATAAATTATTTCTACCTCAAAGCTTCATCAATACAACATTCTAAGTACTTCAGTTCATGAACCATTTCGTAGGTGAAACCCTTATTGCCATGGGCGGCGAGGACTCTATCAATCTCTTCTTGAATTTTTCGTTGAACTCGTGGATTCCTGGCCAATTCGAAGATGCAGAAAGACAGGGTGGAGCTTGACGTCTCAAAACCTGAAGTGGTTTAAAATTTAAAAAAACGAAAATCATTTGCGATCTATTGAAATGGTTTTTACCAGCCACGAAAAACAGAAATGCATTAGCAAGCAATTCCTCATAAGTTAGTTTTTTCATCTCCCCACTCTGGCTGCCCGCTTCCTTCTCAGCCCATTTGGTTTCTCCCTTATCAGCTGACAGAAATCCTTGGTCTTTCAGTTGAATCAAAAGTTGCATGAAATCGTTCCGTTCATAGTTGTTCTGCGCCCTATAGTTTATGGTCTGTTTCACAACGCCATCGAAGAATTGTTCAACATCGTCGTGAGTGAACTTAAATTTAACAATTTTTCTTAGCAGTGGAAAGAAGATGGCAACGCTCGCTTGAAGTTTTTTCTTCCAATCCATTTCAAATAATTTGACACCCATCTTTCGGAAAATGTGATCCGGATCATTGATGCAATCATTGTCGATACCGAAAGCAACCGATGAGATAATGTTTGTGTTGAATCGTGCAAAGAGATCTCGGAACTCGAACACATCGCTTCCATTGTTCACATTATCCACCAAATATTTATCAAGAACATTACCACAGTCGGTTATAATGGAAAACATTCCCTTCAATTTACCACTGGTGAAAGTCGGTGACAGCTTGGTTCGGAGATCCCGCCATTTCTTTCCCGGTGTGTTAAATAAATTGTCTTGAATTGGATCGACATCCAAGTCAATGTTGCATGGTCGATCGTGAAAATTCGTAAAGTTTTTGATGAAGACGTGTTGCAGAAGCACTGGATCATTGACTAACATCACTGGCTTGTACAGAAAATAGATTCCCACCAACTTATGCATCTTAGTCTTTACGTACAGGCTTTCCAGCACTTGACCGAAGGACATTTTCTGTTTTATCATCGGTTGAATGTCGCCGAATATGAAATGTGGTTGCAATTGAGCGAAGCCGCGATTTTTCCAAAAGTTGTGCCGTCTCTGAGCTAAATAGTAGATCAGATAACAGCAGGTAATTATTACGATTACGGCGAACATTTTCGATATTTTCACAACACTGGACCGAAGTGAACTACTTGTAGCTTCAACGAGAAGGTTTTGCTTTTATATTTAACCGATTTTGCTCTTTTTACAAGTCACAGCGAACTCGGAATTTATTTTATCTAATCTGGTGGAGGTGAATAGACAATATTTTCTGATATTATAGTAAGGGGATTGTATAAAAAGCAGTGCTGTTCTTTCGGTTGTGGTATAGGAATTAGATGTAAAATCATTCCCCTTTTAAGAAAAGTATTTTCAACAGCAAATCTATTACTTCACCAGAATAATAACATGTACAATTTGTAAGTTCAATAAATATGAACAACTGGCTAAACAAACCGCACTTGAGTAAAACTAACCTGTTACATACGGCTATTCATCTGTTATCGACAACGACGACAAAAATATAGTAAAATGTAAAAAAATGAAGTACAAGATTTGAATTCAACAGATTAAAAATACTTTGATCGATGGAAGTAATAAGACCAGATAATAATACTGGTCAAATGCCGCCTGTAACAGGTTAATGTTTAAAAAAAACGGACAATAATTTCTTTGGTTATTGGCCTAGTAATATGAATGTTACATGGTTCGATTTTCGAATAATGACAATTTTCCCAAAACAACATTTTCCTTTCAGTGTCACTGCTATATTTTTGTCAAATCGTATTTTGGCTCGAACGCTTCGTTAATTGATAACAACGCGATTTTACAATAATGATGATTATGACTTTTGGTAAACATTACGAACGCCAGTAATGACACAAAAATGAGTCAATATAAGGATGATTGGTATGTGATCTGAATATGAGTCCGTTGGAACGTGATTTGTATTACTATACCGAATTGATTAATCATTGTTAGAGGCATAATTTGGTCGATGTGTGTGAATTAAGAAAACATTTTCGATGAATTTGTCGATTTTAAATATGTACAAAAAAAATGACTTAAAAGTGATGACGAAAATGACGTCACAGTCGTGTAACTTGTATAACTTGTACTCTAGTAAAACATTTAAACTACTAGTTAAAGAGAAGTGGATGGGAGAGTGGAAGAGGTAGAAATTATTGGTAGATTGTTGATTGAGTAAATATTATGCAGACTTTGTCTTCACCTAACTAAATTTATAGTTTCTCATATGGAAAGTTGATATTAAAAGATTCACGTGTTTCCATGTTTTTTTTTTTTTGCATTTATTGATATTCGTTAGTTCGATGAACCAATTAAAAATAGTTTCAGATAAATCATGTTGACACACTAATGTTTGCTGATGGTTTAACCCAATCTATAGAAACGAGAGACAACATAATGCTTTTCGATCGAAAGTTATTTTTAGTCGTTTAGCCGGTCTATAGTCAAAAGTTTTGTTTTTTTATCAACGGTTTTATGGTGAATTATATCTGTTACCGAAAATGATTAAGAAAATAAGAGATAAGCTCTAGCTCTCTAATGGAGTCGACACATCGACATAACATCTTTCTATGAGCCTACGAAGAAGATAATTCGGAAGTTAATTTGTAATAATTGGTATATACCACCCAAGGGGGTAATCACTAGTAAATCAGTAAATCAAGTAAATCACGGTAAATCACAAAAAATTTTGAAAAATTTTTGAAAATTTTTTAATTGTCACTGGATTACATTTCGAAGTATCGTGGCCGTAAACATATAGGATAAATTTCATGAACTAATACAAATTGAAGTAAATAGATTCAAATTTAGTAGAAACTTCATTTTTGATTTACTTGATTTACTGTGATTTACTGTGATTTACCGTGATTTACCGTGATTTACTGAGCTAGTAAATCAGTGATTACCCCTCGATACCACCTTCAAATTCAGTTTTATCATACTTCTATGCCCTGCCTAACTTTGAGAATTTTTTTCTTTCCAATCAAATTTTCTTGATTTTCCCGATTTTTAAAATGCTCTCAGATTTAAGAAATACAAAAAAGAAAAAGATAAGTCGTGACGGACGAGTCATAACTTTGAAGGAATCCATTTTCCTTGAATCCGTGACTTTCAATAAGATATTACTATAAGTGTCGTTAGAAATATACACGAGACGCTTATGAGTTGGACGTCCACAGAAGGCATAGTCTTGATCAATTGTTGATCGTAGTTCTACATGCGTCTAACCTCCCGAATTCCAATCGATTTCTATAAAACAGATACTGCTACTGCTACCAAACAGACAGCACAGTTTATATTTTTGAATCTCCAGTTTTAAGCTTCACCATTTGAACAACAAAAAAACCTTCAGTAAGATCTCCAACTATTATGCTGATTCGCAGGCAAATATTTGCAAAAGAATAGAAAGAAAATGATAAATCGATCGCCAATCTGAATAACTTAAAATCAAAAATTATTTGGTATAAATAAGATAGCTCAAATTTCTCTCTTTTCAGTCTATCCTAATTAATTGTGTCCGTATGTTTTAAGATATTTATATATAGTGAAATAGACATCGTTCAACCAGAATGCAGAAAACTGTAAGTTCAAAGTATGCCAAACGATTAGTGTACCTTTTAAACGAAGAGTTTTTATGAATTGTCGCAGGTCATATTTCTTATGTTACTGTCATATTGTGTGGCAAGAAGCATACACGATGGGAGAGATGTCATAGATACGCCAATGGAATCAATTGCAGCACCCAGTGACATTGAAGTAATCGAAGAAGTTGTTGAAGAGAATTCTGCACCAATGTAACTTATTGATTCAATCATACGGAAAGGAAGTCGTTTAAGTGACTTTTTGGCTACCATTTTAGTGAACAACAGAGCGACATCGAGGATGAGCCGGTAAATGCTGACAACTCAAGGAAATTATTTAGTACCACGACCACCGCTGCTACCGCGGCTCCAGCTAGACCCTTTACGCAGACTGTAGATTTATTGCTTGTTCTAAATTCATCGCTTATGACGGCGCGAAAGGGAAGTTAACTTTTCACGGATATTGACTGTCATCGTCAGCGACTAGAAGAAACTGTTGGCTCAGAATAATGTGGTCTTATACGTTCAATTCAATGTTAAACTGAAGTAAAAGATTTTTTTTGATCAATTTGTTGAATATTTCAATGAGAGTAATAGATTCGATTATAAAACTGTCGTACAAAAAAATCAAAAATTAATTTTTCCAGTACTCCAACATAAGAAAACCATTATTTTTTCCTTGCCTCCAGGCTGATTTTTGATTTTCGGGGTAGTAGCCAGAGGAGTCCAGCTACGAAATACTATAAGAACGTTGTTGACCTTCGGCTTCACTCGGGCAGAGTAACTCTGTCAGTGTTCCCGACTAAGACTTTTCGACAAAAAATTTCAACTTTATTTGCAAATAAAATCGACCTCGGTCTCAAAGGCCAAAGAAACATTTTATTCTGCATTCCACATCGCATATGATTTTACAATTACATGAAATGCATGGGTTAAGAAGCTTTGAACAACAAACATAACTCCGAGCAGCTATGTTTTATCTGCACATGTTTTAAAAGAAGTTTTTAAGAACGATTTCTTCCCATTTACATAAATTTCGAACACATAAGTGACAACCGGCAAATTCACTTAGAAATTATCAGATTGCTCAATGTCATATTAAATGACACCGGTAATACTATCAGCCGGTTACCTGAAAATCAACGGTCAATGCATTCCCTAATATTTCATTGGAAAGCTGAGACACAAGCTGTACCATTGAGTCCAGACAAGTATTTACATTTCGCAGTTGCTAGAGTTGCAATATCTACATTCGTTCCTAAGTTTCACCAAGCTTCATAAACTCGACGAACTCTACATAGGAGAATGACAAAAACGATGCATCCACAGCTCTGATACTAGCTCTTAACCTTGTTTTTATTAGGTGTTTTAACTAATACAACGAAAACATGACTCATATCTTTACGAAAAAAATGCAGAGCCTACGTGTGACTACGTAAGCCTCCGAATATTTTGTATGTTCGTGCTAGTAGCAGAGCTGTGACGCAGCCCATTCACTATGAATTCCGTTTACAAAAATATTTGAGTTTGATTGAAGTCTAACTGTAGACGGAGATATAATTAGCACCAGAATAAATCCTAAGGGCTTGTTGTACCTGTGTATGTGGCTGGGAATTCACGTAGAGCAACGTCCAACAAAAGAGATCGATTATTCACACAAATGTCCTTAAGTGTGAATGTGTAACTTAGTATTGCATATACTGCTACTGCATGCATATGCATACACATAGGGCTTCTTGAGGGTGTGAATGGTTGTAGAAGCACTGGAGCAGAAATAAACAATTGTTTATCAACCTGTCGCACACGGCTATTCATCTGTTATCGATAACCACGACAAAAATAATGACAAGCTCTAGGTAATATGGTACTTTATACAGTAAAATGTGAGTTAAAAAAATTGAAGTACAAGATTTGAAACCAACCAAATAAAAATATTTTGATCGTTAGAAGTAATAGACCCGATAATTATTCTGGTCATATGCTTGCCGTCTGTAACAGGTTTATTAAGTACACTGCACCGCCCATGTAGCTGAGAAGTGCCAATTATTCGTCTAATTGAGACACTGAAGATAGGTATCGACGGGAACGAGAGAACGAGACTCAATGCGACATACCAAAATACAGCTTTGAATAGAAAGCGTGCGATTGTGTAGATGTTGGAGTCTAACTACGATACTCCACAGGTGTAGGAATGATAGACGAGTAAGTTGAGAAAAAGCACAATGGGCCCGACAAAGATGACCTCGGTGTTGCCAGAAAAGTAATTTCTTCACATATAAATCAATCAAAACACCAGAAATAGAGCGCAAATGTCGAGCAGACTAAGAAGTTGTGGCCCCTCTACAGGCTAAAAGAGGTTTCCTATTTCTTATTACATGTTATTGATATGTTTGATACAGATATGTGTAGTACGAAGAACAGTAGTAGGATACGTAGGATATGTTTTGTTAAAAGTAGGATAATCTGGAAATACTATGCTCCTATACCGGACGGCAGAGAATAGTCGATGTGATTTTTAAAGCTCCAGTTTAAACGATAAATGGATTTAATTGATGTTTATTTGTCGATAAAAGTTTGAATTTAATAGTAATTCCAGAAAAGAGATCAACCCATAACACTATGTTAACGAGTGACACGACATCGAAATTTGAAAATTTCTTCGTCAATAGCAAAAAAAATATGTCACCACTTCAAAATATAAACATTGAAACTGTTACAGTGGCGTCTGTTTGCTGTAAAGCTACAAATCAATATTATCTCGGTTATTGGCGTGAAAAACGAAACCGCAAAACGAGGCAAATGGGTTTACCGTATACATAACATCAATGGAAATTAGTACATCTCTCACATATGAATTCCTCACATTTTCACGCATAAAAAGCGTTGTAATCCAACTGATGGTAGTCAGTAGAAAAATGTTTTCGATAAAAATGGATTGGCATACAGGTAAATTGCAAAAAGCGAAAAGAGGCCATAGTTGCAGCGCAACAAAAGGTGTGTCCTTACAGTGCTTTCATTCCATAGTGCCATTTATTATTGCTCTTCTAAGCACGATTGGACAGTGCCAATCTTTTTTCGAATCGTGCGATTCAACAACTAACATTGCTGCAGGTCAGACATTAAATGTCCAATCACCGGGAAGGTATGCCGCGGGATCATCATGCAGATACACAATTGTTGCGCCGAACGAGTACCAAGTCAGGGCGACGTGTAATCTCAACATGCAGGACGTAAGTGTATAATCCTTACTTGTACTGAAAACGAGAATTTCGTGTTGTCCTGTGCTGTAAACCGGATTGTGGAATGGGCTGAAAAGACATCCGCGCACTTGACCGTTTTAGTTCATAATTCCTCTATGTAGTTTACCTCTAGGGTTTTAGTACTCCGTTTAGCTAATGTGCATGCGTGGAGAGAGATTCTCCTGCTGTTCACGTGCATTTTCGAAACGAAAAGTATGTTACCAAAACGGTGAAGTACGCGAAGGCCTTAAATGTGTCGATCTGAGCGATGCAAAATTTCTCGTGTGTTTCCGTGGGCCTGGGGAGTTCGCAAATGTTTCGTTCCATGAATTTTAGGCTTCAAATGGGGGATGTTCCAGCGAGAGATTTTATTTTGCAAGAGATGGCCGGAAAGATCTGAGCACATCGACGTACTATTGTGGCTCACGCACCGTCAGTTTTACATCAAATGGAAATCAAATGGTCCTAGGTTTGTGTTCTAAATGGTCCACGGCAGTAGGAATTTTCAATGACAATGATTATTTGAACCAACAGCGTATGTTAGTAAAGCGTACAGTGGTCATTTCAGCTGTGCAATAACTACCGTATGTGACTGTGGATGGTCGATCAGTGTAAGTGCCACTCTACACTCTACAAAGAGTATTTGGAACGGTGATAAATATAGTAACATAAATCAAAATCTAGAGTCGCATTGTCGGTGGTACTCAGGCAGATGTAAACGAATTTACTTCCATGGCTGGACTCATCTCAGGCACAACTCGTTTTATATATTGTGGTGGCACGATTGGTAGAGAACTCTTATCAGAATTACGGATTCCACTTTTGTCTTGAGCTTTTCAATTTTTAGTATCTCCCAAATATGTTCTAACTGCTACCCATTGTCTGCGATATACTACAGCTGCCAACACTGCGATTGTAGTTGGCGAACATAACGTTAAGACAGGTGAACCGTAAATTACTTTCACAGTTGTGGCAGCACTTTTGTAACATCAAGCTTTCCCACCAGCCACCGACACACCATACACGGCCGTTTATGCGGTGAGACGATTCGTGGAGCATCCTTCTTACTCGACCGAAACCGATGTAAATGACATCGGCCTGGTAGAAACCGGTAAAGAAATATTGTATTCGAGGGCTGTCAGTCCTGCTTGTCTGCCGTTTTACTATACCTCATCAACCTTTAACGGAACTACTGTAACTGCGTCGGGATGGGGCTCAACGGAATACGGCGGCCCAATAAGTGATGTACTGCTGAAGGTGGATCTAAAAGTTCTGAGCAACGCACAATGTCGCGCGAAATACCCAGATGTCACGTCTTCACAGATGTGTACTTATGCAAACGAGAAGGACACCTGCCAGGTAGACTTTCTTATTTATACTCTGCGACCTCACACAAATTCTGATTTCCACCTCCCAAATTTCTCCTTAATTTCGGCATCAAAGCTACCGATTTTCACTACAAAATCTTCGCAATTCCTCAATAAGGTGGTACAATTTTCTGTGGATGGTCTACACTTTCTATTAGACTGTAAACGTACTTCATACACTCCAACCAACTCTTCTTGTAGAGTGCGTGGTTGGGGTAGGTAATGAAGGAGGTTTGTAGTAGCCAATGGTCAGTCTATTTTCTAATCAATTTCCTCCTTCCAAAACATTAGTACGATAGTGGTGGTCCACTCTGGTACCGTGCGACTGATGCCCGGTTGTTTGTAATCGGACTGGTTGTTCGCGGATTAGGCTGTGGCGGCATTACTCCTGGACTTAATACTAGAGTAGCATCGTTATTACCGTGGATCGAAAGTGTGGTTGGAACAGGATTGTGCAGTCGAGCGTTATCGTAGTATTTTATAGCGAAAATAATAAAGACGAGGCACGGACATGTGCGGCTGTAGAGTTGTTGTCGTTTTTGTCATATTTTAAATATTTTCCAACAAAACCTCAAAGTAAGTTGATGTTTTGTGCATTGCACAGAGACTTAGAATCCGTTGAACATCGATCACATCGTCTTTGTTTGCACACAGTCTAACGTAAGTCTCGGAAACGTTCTTAAACAGAAAACACTCGAACATTGAGTAAGGTGCACGCAGAGCAAAACTCAACCACTTTTCATTACCTTTCAAATGATACACAACACGCTGTTGAAAAAAAGTTTGTCTAGATTAATGGAGCTCTGAAAATTTCTTGTCGATTTTCTCACGTTTTCCTTCAAATTGACTCTTTCTCCAATGGACAGACTCGATATAAATTTTCTAAAGTCAAAATAGTTCTAATTTGATGGTTTTACATCACTTCCAACCTTTCTAAACAAAAAACGGTTGAATTTCTCGCGAATTTTTTGTTTTTGGAGCCTTAATGGCCATGATGAATTGATGGGGAGAATTTTAAAATTTGCTGTCTAAGGCAATTTGTAATTTTTTTCTAGTACTGGGACTTGCTACCTTACGCCCATGATTGAACTGTTGGAAATTCTTGGTAAAAAATAAGTGAAGAAATTCGCCGCCTTAAATCCGAAAAGCCATTAAGGCCATTGACAAAGTGTTGTATTGCTTTGACTTGACCAAAATTGTTGAAAAAATTTCTTTTATTCAACGAAGGGCGAACGAAACGTGTTACCGTTTACAATTCGTGACGAAACGTTTTACCGTTTACAATCATAGTGTGGACGAACAACAGGACAAAACAATGCTGATTTCGGCGTATCACGCCATCATCAGTGCACCTATGTCTTGCGATGACTATGTGCATATCAGCACGATACAAACTGAAGTGAGCAATCGCTTCAATTGTACGAGCATTATATACACTTTTTCGTCGTTGAATAAAAGAAATTTTTTCAACAATTTTGGTCAAGTCAAAGCAATACAACACTTTGTCAATGTTGAATTACTGACCAAGCAATACAACAATTTTATTATTAATTGTACCGATGCTTTTTGAAGTTTGGCATCGCAGTTGTGGGTGGCGCAACGGCTGCCATACTCTGCGCGGTTTTAGTAACGATTTATTTATTGTCACTAAAATTACCGAAAAACAAATTGTCGGATGTGAGAGATCCACAAAAGCTGTATGTGAGAGATATAGCACAAAAAAACAAAACAAAGAGTTTTAACAAATGACGAAAAAGTGTATATAATGCTCGTACAATTGAAGCGATTGCTCACTTCAGTTTGTGTCGTGCTGATATGCACATAGTCATCGCAAGACATAGGTGCACTGATGATGGCGTGATACGCCGAAATCAGCATTGTTTTGTCCTGTTGTTCGTCCACACTATGATTGTAAACGGTAAAACGTTTCGTCACGAATTGTAAACGGTAACACGTTTCGTTCGCCCTTCGTTGAATAAAAGAAATTTTTTCAACAATTTTGGTCAAGTCAAAGCAATACAACACTTTGTCAATGTTGAATTACTGACCAAGCACTACAACAATTTTATTATTAATTAAGGCCATGACTGGTTTTGGCTTGATTTTCTCAGTAAATAACGACAATAAGTACAATGTCAACAAATACTTGTAGTAAGGAAATTTTGACGTCCTACTGTTGTATTTGAACAGCCTGGTTTCGTTTCGACAACAACATTCAAAGTTGAATTAAAAAAACTTAGGCACAGTCTCGACGAGTGCACAGTCTCGGATTCGTACGAAGAGTGTATCGTAGGCAAGTGTTGCTTGTCCATAAAAGCCATGTGCATTTAAATTCAGCCATTCAAATGTCTATTGTCTTTTTAATTTGCTGAAGCAATTTTGAAAGCCCCTTCCGAAGTCGAAGTCTAACCAATTTTCTCTCATACGGCCTTATGCTACTCTCAAGACTTTGCCGAAGAAAGCAAAGCAAACATAGCAAAGCTCCAGCTGCCATTATGTCCGAAGATAAGATTAAAAACTGAAAGTGACCAAATAATTCCAATATGGCCGCCATCGGCCATTTTGTTTATAGCACTACAAACACTATTACCGTCTCCCAATCATCAATACCTTTCAATGGTTTTTCTGGACGGATAAACAAATCTTATATTTGTGTAGCAAAAAATTTCAAATTCTTCGCGCTAATTTTCTTGTTTTTGTAATTTGTAATGCCAACGCTAATATTTTTATAACAAAATATTTTCTTTCCACTTAGTAAAATTCATTCAAAATCCGTTTGACTTCTCATCTTAATAATTTTTCTTCCTAATTTTACTTGATTTCTTTTCTTTTTTCTTATAAAGTTTTTAATTTCGAATCTGTTTGAATACCTTCCTTTTTACGAATGCATTAAACCTACGCACTGCAAACATGACAGATCCTTGTGACAGCTTTAGTGGACTGTTGACAGTATTCATTTTTGATTGTCATGTGTATTGCGGACATGTTTTGCGAAAATCGGAAAATTAGAATTTTGTAGTGAAATGACATTAGATCTACATAACACACTGTACAGTTTCAGTTTTGCTTGAAGTGCGTCGGTTAAACGTTGAATCGCCAAGTCAAATCTTGTGCAGTTTAAGTATATTTAGATGTAAACAAACAAAATGGCTGCCATATTCAATGTACTAAAACTAAATATAAGAGTACGATTTCTGAGTAGTTTAATTCTACTGATCTCGGCGTAATAAGAGAAATCGCATAAATATTCCTAAATTTCTGACAGCTTGCCCACAGATCAGTTAAATTCAACTGGTTTTCCCTCTCCGTGAACACTATACATGCAACCAATACTATAGTATTGCAACCCGAAGTTCGAAAGAGTAACATACAAGAACGGCCATTGCTGTGTGTCCTTTATTGTGTCAGAAAAGGGATAATTAGATAATCTGTTTGAGATGAAACGTTATAAATGGTGTACGCGTAGTACTAAATTATTGAAACTGCAAACCTTCGTATCTATGAACATTGATTGCATGCAGCTAATTTTTGAGCATCTAGAATGGAAGGACCTAGTAAATGTTGCCGAGACGTGCAAATCATTTAATGAAGCGGTATGTGCTGTTTTTAAACGAAAGTACAGCGGACACAACATAGTGGCATTAGGATCACCTGAGAAGTAAATATTTCGTTGCAATGAATTGTAGTCCCATGTAGTTTAGAGATTAAATATTTTACTGTTATTTTACCCAGGAGTACAACACCATGCAATTTGATTGTTATATCTCAACCGATGATTTTCAAAGTGCTTCGTAATTTTGGTCATACAATATCAAATCTACACGTGTACATGTCTGTCACTATTTGGCATGCTGATCTGTTGCTTTATGTGAATGAATATTGTTACGAATCAATGGAGAAGATATTATTCTATCGATGCAAGTTCGAACCATTGGAATGGAGAAAACCATTTAGAAATGTACAAACGCTCAAAATGTTTGAGTGCCAATTTTCCGATCAACCGGCAACGTTTACCAGCGATCACTTTCCGAATTTGAAACATCTAAAATTGAAGGAAAATTCCTATTACAACTCACAGATTGTACAGCATATGCAACAGCTTTTAAGATTGTCCTTCACACCGCAAAGACAAAGCCAACTTAAGACTCCAACAATACCTAATGAAGATGATATTATCGAACTGATAAAGATTAATCCACAGGTGGAAGTGTTGCACTTAAGCATCTTTGAACATCATGGACATGGAATACTTCAGTGGATTAGTAAGCATCTTAAATCGCTTCGAAAGTTAACTCTATCTGTCCAAGATGAAACTGTCTTCCAAAAAAATCAGGAATTGCTTGAATTTGACAATATTGAAGACTTTCATCTGTTGATCTATGAAAACGCAGTGCTTTCGACGAACCCATTCGTTTTTAAAAAACTTAAATCGTTTACTGCCACCAATTGGTGCTTTAATGAAAAATGCACGATCGACTTCATTGACAAAAATAATTGCATAACGTCGTTTGATATTAATTTCGAATCCATCAAAATAGATGCTCTTGTTGCAAAAAATATTCTTCAAAATGTCGAAGAGTTCAGATTGAACTACGTCGAAAATGTTCCACTGATCCAAATTCTTGACATCTCAAAACAAAATTTCAGATTAAAGAAATTCTTGATTAGCGGAGATGTTGCGCAATCATATCAAGCCATATGCAATGCAATTACGACACATGGATTTGAAATTAAATTAAAAAAAAGCAAACGTGTAAAGGGGTTCCGCTCAGTTGGCAAAATATTTATCAAAGTTCTGGAATTATCTGTAAGGAACTCGCATAATTTTTTGGTAAAGCAATCGGTTTTGGAAGTTATAGATGAGGGTACTCAAGATTCGTCTATACGGTGGTACAGTGACAAATCAGCTATTGTAAGGTTCAAGAAATCTGTTCGTCCACTAAAACTTAGTTCATATTTTTTTACGCAGCTAGACTAACAAAAGATTAATCTATTTTATCTGCCTAGAAAGATAATCTCGCTGTTATCCCAATATATCTGTTCTCGACAATTAAAATAGTGTATGCACCTCTGTCCAATAGGCTTATTTTAACAACACGCCTTCGGTTCGGTCCAAATGGTCAAAATAAACATTTTGGACAGATACGCTAAGTGCATACGCTATCAATCTGCAGCTATTACACACAATATTACATTACATATTCTAAATATTACAAAAAAATTACATTAGGGGCTCCTCAGCCGCTTTTTTCAAAACAATCCGAAACAATTCGATCAAAATACAAAAAAATTCCAAAATCTTTTTTTCTTGGCAATAAATATCTAACTACTTTTCAAATGAACCATCACAACACAAAATCGTCCGATTTTTTAGTGTAATTTTTAATTATTGAAGTTTCCAATTTTCTCTGAAAATCGACGTCGGCGAACTTTGGCTACATGCCAAAGTCAGGTTTTCACTTTTTTTATTTTCTTTTTATTTTATTATTATATCTTTGACTCTATAGAGTGGAAAAAAACAAAAAACCGGACAAAAATATCGTAAAGCTTTTTTTTTCGTAAAGTCGAGAATGGTCCAATGTGCCCCTACTAGCAAATTTTCAGTAATCGATTTATTGCTACCTGAAGTTGTTCCGGACCAAAGTCTGAAAATGGGTTTTTCGGATTCTTTGGGCAACTAGAATTTTTTGTGGACCAGTTTCTTTCGCGTCCCGCGAAATCGATCACCCCTAATCTACAAGTAACCGTTATAGTTTTTCTTATTATGTTTTTACATTTTTTTAAAGTAAACTTAAAAGTATCACACTTTTCTACAAACAATTCGTCAAAGGAAGCAACACTCTCTTCTACAAACACTTTGCAAAAAGGAAGCATCACTATCTTTTACAAACGTTGTGTAAAAGAAGAATAAATTACTGTCTTCTACAAAGTCCTTGTAGAAAAGAGTGATATAAAAGAGTGTTTATAGAAGAGAGTTACGCCTCACTTTACAAAATGTCAAATCATAATACGAAACAACGCACTTCAAGCCAAACTGCTTTGAGTGACAGCTGTCAGAGTATTATGAAAAAATTTCTCAATTTTTTTTACGGGGCCAAGATTTGTATGATACACTGTCCAGTTTCTGTACACCATTTAGAGTACTATTCGTGCTTGAAGAGCGTTGTACGAACTGTTAACGGTTACATATTTAAAGATTTAAGTCAATGTTTCATCAATTACATCAATTACATCAATTACATCATAAAAACCTTTTCAGTCTAGTGAAGAAGTGCTCGCTGCCATGCCTTTCTCACGGAAGTTTGAATAAAATTTATCTGTCACTACGTAAACGTCGAATTCGAGAAATTCTAAAAGAGAAAATGGCGCAAATGTAGTCCTAGTAACAATTGCTAGGTAAAGCTTTTTTGTGGATTAACCCGAAGCTTCATTAGATGCTTGTTCATTGAAGAACAAATGCTAGCAGATAGTTCTCTTTTTATACCACTGACTGCTTCGACAGTCCCAAGAAATAAAAGCAAAATTGATTTTATATTTTAATTTTTAAGTTTATTCTACGAAATATTTTATGTTTTTTTTTTACTTAATAATTTACCACATCATTCATTATATTCATACATAACTAAGATATAGGTTAAACTAGTCCATTTAAAGATTTCATATGACAATAATTATCAAAAAAAAACATTCTCCTCATTATCTCATATCATTGATTTTTTCCCACATCGTTCAAATGGTCTTATTATAAATTAAATTATTTCAAATTTATACAGCGTTTATTATGTGTTTAATTATAGCACTAAATTTATAGTTTTTTTGTATTTTATTTTTGCAGGAAAATTTTAATTTTTCTTTCTTCTCTTTTTTTATTGTGTCTTCTATATCATTAGAATTGGTTTGGTCATATTCTTTTCAATTGTATATGAATCATACGATCGATATAAAAATATAATGGCAATATGAATGCATTTGATTTTTAGTTTTTAATTTTCGTTTTTTCCCTTAGTTTTTAATTTTTTTTCAATTGTGTTGTTGTTGTTGCATTTTTCACTTATTTTTTTGGATTATTTTAGCCTGTTTTTAGATTGAGTTAAATATAAATATTTGATTATAATGCGTCTAAGTATAAAGTGGAAATTTATTTTCGTTTATTTTATAAATGTTTATTGAATGTGATGAGATTTACTGTTATTCGTTTATAATAATTTTAAATGTTCACAATAAACGGAATAGAATTTGGAATTTATGTTTATAAGATGATTCACAAATTTAAAAGCAATTTATGGTTGGAATCGAAAAGAAAATTATCACTCCGATGTTTCGTTTTCTCTTTTTCTTTTATACTAAATTTAGCACGACATTTCTGTTAAATTTAAACAATTTTTTATTGGAGTTTTGAGTTCACACGAATCGAAACCGATATGTTTGGATTTTTGTTAAAATTTCATAAAAATAAAGAAAAATTTTATCAAAAGAAATTTTTTGTTCTTTAATGTCTAGGGGTTGTGTATAACATGAGCTTTTTAGTTAATAATTTATTTTTTCACAAAGTTATTTGTTGAGCATTTTCATTAGAAAAGGAAAAGAAAGTGTTTGGTAAAGGACGTTTTTAATTGTTACAAGAATAAGATACGAAAATATTGGAACTACCCTATCGTTTATGTGTGAGGGGTGAAAGAGATTTAAACTATAGTGCGAACCGACGAGCCACGTATTAATTGCGAACCATTCTTTGGTGTAGTTTTCTGGTTTATTACGAAAGAGACGAGCCAAGGAAAACTGAGTTGAAGTACTTTCAGTCAACTCAGTCTTCAGAAAGCCCTCTCAACAAACAGACATCCTAAATTGCAACAGCGGCTGGGATCAAAATTTCTTTTCTTTTCTTTTTTGAGTTCTAATCTAACATCCAATCGTATGCCGCGGAACGGAATATAATACAATGAAAAAGGGGACAATGGATGTTTCGAAATTAGGGCTAGGAGCAAGTCAAATCTTATCTTAAAGTCTGCGGCTTTTATATTCATCCTGTTAACTGATTTTCAGATTCGGATCATTTGATACCTAAACTGTTTCCAACACTATTCGACGTTCAAATTTATGTACTTTGACTTGTACATGTAATGTGAGAAACGACAAGTGTTTGATGCAAAATCTTTTACTTCATTTGTTTATCCATTCATTTTACTATATAAAACATAGTTGATGTAGAAAGTTCAGTTGTCAATAACGAATTTCCAATGAAAATAGAAGGTGCTGCAAAGTTGAGAATTTTAATATTTTATGCCGAAAGGTTAACAGTAGAAAAATAGCATGAAATTATGGGATCTAGATAAATCTACAAACTTTGAGCAATTTCAATTGTTAGTTCTATGTGGAAGTCAGGTATTGATAGTGGGAGGATTGCTTGAATGTTTGTTAAAAATCTGCAGAAAATTATCTGAAGACATTGTCATGCTATGGAATAATTCTAAAATCGGAGAACAACAAAAAACGTTTATCAGGTGAATCGATTGACAGTCCTTGTCTGGGAAAATAAATATCTAAAAACGACAAGCGTATCACGGTACAGTAAGTAAATCTTTTACTTCGCTTGTTTAAAGTGTTTTTCGTCTCTACGTCAATGGTTTTAACAGAACACTTTGCTAAATGAAAGAGCCCTAACCAGAGCTCATCGGTTATTATTGCCGTTGTTGTCGATAACAGATGATAATTTTAAATTGTTAAAAAAAAATCTTTTAACCTGATGATGGTCTGATTTCATGTAAAAGGCTCGAGAAACAGGTCCATTTTCAGATCTTGGAAAATCAATTCAATTGACTTGTAAACGGATGTTAATATATTGGCGTTGTCAGTCGCGGTACTAATAGATATCCATTTTTTATTTCTCTGCTGAACGACTGTCTGTTAGGTTAAGACCATAGATAGGTTAATGTAAGCTTCAAATATCAGATTGAAGTTGAAGTTAACCCGGTTTGAGTTTAAACCGTACGTCAGTGAAATTTAGACATGAACTTAATTCAGCTGTTCTCCAGCTGGTCTACATATATAAACCAAAGTGCATATAGTATGAGCCTCATATGGCTTAGATACGGTTTTAGGACGTATGAGTGGACCAAAAAAAAACGGGAAAGACATACGTAGACACCGCGATCTATATTTTTTGTATATTTGTACCATCAAAACTGCATGGTAGAAAATAGATTTGAAGAATGACTTGGCCAAAAAATTTGTCACAAGTTCTACAATTCGTTCGGTAAATTTTGGTAAATTTCGTCGATTTTCAGTAATTTCAGTAAATTAAATTCAGAATAATATGCTTCAGAGAGCTAATGATTTATTGACTAACATAACCATTATTGGATTCCCATCGACTGTGTGAGCACTTTCACAAGAACAGGACTATTGAATGTATTTTCCAAGGACATGAAATTGACCACTTTCGAGCACTCTTCTTTTTTAACTTATTGTTGGTAAGACTGGAATCAGGTCAGATATCACTTTATCTGAACCTGAATTTTAGGTCGACCTGGGAATAATTCAATCTGAACTGACCTTACATGAAATTTCCGGAAATCTGAAAATCAGTAAATGTTCAGGTAAATCAGGTGAGATTTTAGGTATACCTGGGACTTTTTCAGGTATATCTGGAACTTTGACTTGATTTACTTGAACTTTCACTGATTTTCAGATTTCAGGTAAATTCAGATCAGGTAAAAAAAATTTCTGTTCGAATCCGATTCAGATAATCTGATCTTCAGGATACCTGACCTGACCTGTTCCTAGCCTTAATTGCTGTTTTTTTTTTGTTTCATTTTATTTGAAACAAAATTGTAATTTCTAAAAATTTTACAATTTTTTTATTTGTTAAATTCCTATCTTTATTTATTATATCCGGGGCTACAACTGTACGCTTATACAACTAAAAGAAATATTTATCATTTACGACTAGCATTTTGTATGTTTATTATGTTTTTTATTAAAATTACTTTTATCAATTTTAGACAGATTTTGTATTTATATTTATAACAAAATAGAGAATAGTACTTGAAGCCTATGTATGTGTTTTTATACCCTTACAAACTAAGTGTTTTAATTTAAATATTAAAATCGTTTAAAAACCGTTGAGTATTGTGTCAACGATTTCTTTCTACAAAAAAAAAAACTTGGATTAAAATCAAATTATCAAATAAAAAGAAAATTGAACTGAAAACGTGCGTGCATCTTGGAAGAAGGAAATCAATTACGCGAAACAATGACACTCCGACCATCTTTTTGATCCTTAGAAATCGAATCGTCAAGTCATTGATGACAACTGGCTTAAATAAGTGTAGAGCGTGTCTTCGACATAATCTTACTCAGGGTACTCAGGGTTGTCGGAGCACACCGATTCATCACAAAAATGAATCTATCGAACGTCGTAAGTCGCTGTATAAATATATTAAAATCCAAACAAACTCATCCGTCTCGAACAACTTAGGAATGACATTCATGGTGCAATCAGTCTAATTTTTCTTTTTCTTTTGAGAGGAGATCAATGCAAGAAAAAAATAATTTTTAAAATTAAAATTCGTTAAAAACGTTACCTTAAACACACACACAATGCACGGTCATGAATAAAAATGATTTTTTTTTTCGAATTTGTTTTTGGTTCTGTTGTCTCGTCTAGGCGACCATTGAGTTTGCTTGATGGAAAGTTTTAAAAGTTTTTTTTTTCTTTAAATAAAATGTTAAATGTAGTCCGCACAGCACGAATTAAACGAGCACGACGAAAAGTAAAAAATTTAAAAAGTTTTCAGTTCAAAACTTCTAACGGGAATTGGGTGTTCTGTCGTTCTAAAATCTACCGATGCAATGCATTTGATATTTGTTTGAGTGATTGTCCCACTTCGGACACCAGTTTTTCATTGTCTTGAACGTTTTTAGTGCCAGCCGATCGGAGATTGCGCGACTGCGTTTCCACACGTGTGACCACTTCGCGAAAATGGAATTTCGAGTGTGGCGGCATTGTTTCTCTGTCGGCAAAGACAACACACGAATTTTGCAAAATATTCAATTTATCACTCAACTGGAGCCACTGCGATGCCGATATGGAATTGACCGGAATTTTTAAACTGCCCTCGAGCAGCGAAACTAGTTCCAAGATTCCCTCACGATTGATCTGTGTTGTTGTCATGGTTACCGGTGCGGTCGTTGTATTGGTTTCGTTCTGTGACAGTTTCACTTGAATCGGCGTCGCATAAATGCTGACCAATTTCGGTTTGATGGGAACGGCCGGCTTTTTGTTCAGCAGCTGATGGTCTTCGTTTTCGTCGTCACCGTTCTTGTTGTTATTGGAAATGGAATTTTTGACGCCCAGCTTGGGGCTCAGCTGCATCTGTTCGTTGGTTCCCTCTTTGGCTTCCCACAGTTTTTTCAAACTGCTTATGCTACCGGTACTCTTTCGCTTATCATCGTCGTCTGATTTCGATGATATGATTACGCTTTCCACACTGTCACGTTTCGGCTCTTCTTGAATGTCTATTTTAATTTCAGTCTTTTTCAGTTCGATCACCTTATTCTTATCCGAAATCGATTTTTTGCGATTCGACACAGCTGTTGTTACGTTGTTGTCATGTTCAATTAACTTACTATCACCGTTCTTCTTACTAATAATCTCAATTTTCTTTATTGACTTTCGACTGTCGTCGTCGCCACCGCCATCACTATTCGATTTGCAATGCTCCAAACTGTCCGAATCCGACGACTTTTTGTTATCGTCGATCGCATCGTTTTCGTTATTATTTTCGACTTTGCGCAGTCGAGACTTGAAATCGATTATGGAATTGGTTTCCTCTTTCGGCGGAGTGGAAAGGATTTTCTTCGGTTCGACTTTCTTCAATTGAGCCTTGAACGAATTCGTTGGCTGCAGCTGTTCGTTCGTTTTCGTTGGCAAATTGCCGCCGACTTTCTTATCCGTTACGGGTTTTGGTAGATTCATCGTTTCGGCTAATTCACTAACCAATTGCGAAACTGGATCAACAGTCTTGTTATTGGACACGTGATTCACCACGTCAATAGACGGTTTTTTGTCGGCTCGTTCCTTAATTTCGGCCACCAATTTCATTTCCAATTTTTCCTTGACCGACGTGGTATCAGGCAGTTCAGCGGGACCTGGACTACCTAAGGAACTACACGAATCTGTGGATGGTTCGCGCTTTCTTAAACTAACCCCAAATCGAGAACTTGCCTCTTCTACGCTCGGCTCTGTGTTGCTTACATCGTTGGATGGTGCCATCGACTGGCTCATTTGGTTCGGAAGACGAGATGACATTTCATCATCGGCTGCTTCAAATTCTTCTGGCGGTGGTGGTAGATCTAATGGCGGTGGAGGAAATTCTAAATCAGCCAACGACGGATTTATTGCACGTTTAGGACTACCACTGGTGCCTCGGAATGACGAAAATGTTATCATCGAACCATCAGTCGTAGTACGATGTCGTTGAAGTTTATTCAAACTAGCGGTTGCGTTGTTTGCCATCGTAACGCCGCCCGATGAATTACTTCGGATCATTTGCGGTTGCGTTTTCATAACCACACGCGGTGACAAGGCACTCGGTGCTACAATCATTGGTGGCGGTTCGGGAACGATGGGCTGATTCGGCACCTGTTGATTAGCATCTCCAGTTTGTCGTAGAGACTCCAGATAGGCGCCGATACGTGCACCTTTCGGCAAAGTACCGTAACGATTGATTGCACGTTTAACATTTTGCACTTCAAGTGCACCGACTAAAGGCTGGTTGACCGGTGACAAACCCGAATTAGCAACGGGTGAATGATCCTTTTTGTGATGGGACTGTTGGTGATGGGATCGTTTGCTGTTGCGCGTTTCAAGGCCACGATGACCCATTACTGGAGCCGGCCGTTTGAACGAACTTTGATGTTTGTGGAGCGGTTCCTGGCTGTCGGTGTCAGTGTCTGGTGTAATTTCCGTTTGATCGGTTTCCGATTCGGGTCCTTCTTTTCCGCTGTTGTTACCACCACCGCCGCGATTTGCTAGACCAGCTATTTCACGAGATAGACCTATATGTGGCGAATGTAATAAAATGGAATGTGATTAGCATATGGACGGTCAATTAAATCAAAAGTGCAGAGTAACATTGTCAAACAACTGAATATAGTACAGTGTTTGTTTAATGTTAGTGGTATGTGAGACATGAAAACGTGCATGTTAGTTAATGTGCTCATAGCTCATTGCATCTTCGTTAATGGTCACAGTAAGTTACAAAACAGATGTTAATTCGATGGCAAAATTGGATTTATTTTTAGATATTCAGATGCAGTCTTTGGCAGAGCAAAATACTTGAAAATTAATTCGCTGGAAATAACAATAAAATTCGCCGAAACTCCTTAAATTTAGCAAAATTTGGAGAACTTCCAGAGAATTAATTCAAATTTTCAGTTCGAGTGTTCTCCTTCGATCTCAGTGTACGTTATTGTTGGAACAATTTTTATGTGACATTGAGTCAACGTAAAGACTTTGTGGAAGAACGTATTTAGTGAGAAACAAAATGTTGTTGGATTGTATTGACAAAGTGGGAGTGATGCTCATAAAACGAGAATCAACCTTGAACTAAAATCTAGTTCTGGAATATTGTCTCATCAGACTCATGCCTCCCTTCTGATTAAAATGACTACTTGGAGTCCTCAAATCGATCTTCCGAAAAATAGAAATCCAAGATTTTTCGTGGTTACCTCGGTTTTACTTTTGGATTTTAGTTACAACATAACATAACGTAACAGCAATTGAGATACTGAGGGTTCTTGTTCCCTGATGGATAATATCCTGAAAACGATGATGTAAATATTCGATGACCAGTATTATTATCTGGTCCATTACTTACATCGATCAAAGTATTTTTGATCGGTTGATATCAAATCTTGTACTTCAATTTTGTTGAACATGCATTTTACTATATAAAGGACAATATTACACAGAGTTTGTCATTATCGTTGTCGAAGTTATCGATAACAGATGAATAGCCGTAAATTTTGTTTTGTTAGTTTGAAGAAAGGTTAATGCAATGTCAAAGTTGATTCACTCAACGGAAAGTTTTCCTAGTTTCTTCACTCATAATTCATTGTCCAACAACATACAACCGAAAAAATCATCGAAAACTCAAAACGAACTGGACACGAGAGCTTGACTAACATGCTTAAATCTGTAAGTTTGTGAAATGTTTTAGAAATAAGAGCAGCAAAGAGATGATAATCGATGGTGATCGTCCAGCCATCTGTTATCATCTATCTGCCAAAACAAGAGACGGCAGACATATCATAGTGTTATCGAATCTAGTACTTCATTTGTTTTTAGTACGAATTTTGCTTTATCTAAGGCGACATGGCCTAGAGAGGTCAAAATTTTTGTCATCGATGTCGATAACTGATGATATTTCCCCGTCTGAAATATTATTCAGAGTTAGTAAGACACATCCGTAGATCAGACCTAATTGATTGTTAATAATCGAACAAAATGCTTTTATTTAGTTTTTAGTTTAAGTTTACCACAAACAAAATGTTTTATGAGAAAGGAAAAACCATAGCCAAAGCAGTTAAGTTCAGCTGGAAATGTGTACGAATTTGTGTACGAATAAAAATACCTCTGAATAACATATCGATTAAAAAACTACTGCAAGAAGAAGATTTTGCAATTGTACCATTTGTGTTGATGTCGTCCTTTCCGTCGTCATCGCGATATGTAGAATCTCGACTCGTCGACAGGAGACTGAAAGTTTCAAGTAAAAGATTGATCAGTGTCAAGGTCGTTTCCATTTTTTTTTTGTTCCATTTATTTCACTCACCTGGTTCGTTTCGGTGGAGCCGGTGCTTGCTTTCCACGCTTGTTTGTCGTTCGTCTCATTTGCACATTCGCCTTTCCGCTGGTAGAAAATGTACTTAGTTTCGATGTAGTTGAGCAATCTGCAAGAAATTGTATTTCGTTGACGAGTCTTTTGAAAGCCAATTGCTGATAACGAAACCATTACCTGACATTGGTGTCATGGGTTGTTCTTGGTGAACGTGCGTTCCCATTTGCGGTTTTTTACCCATTTGTGGTGTTGAACTATTCTGCAATGCAAGTTGCTTTTCCACAGCCTCGGTTATTGATGATTCCTACGGCGAAAGAACGGCGTTACATCTGGAGTCGCGATGATTTTTGCAGTGAAACATACCTGAAACATATGCTCCAGAGCATGATGAATGTTTTTGAAGGTCGGCCTCTCTTGAGCATTCCACTGCCAACATTGTCTCATTAGATCATACACTTCTGGTGGACAGCCGGACGGTCTCTCCATTCGATAACCCGATTCCAATTTGTGGAAAACATCCGTTAAATCAATACCAGGATACGGTGACATGCCTGCTTATTGAAGAAGAAAATATTTTCCAATTTTGCGTCTTTTCTTTCATTTGCTACCAGATAAGGTCACCCGCACACATAGGACTCCGTTCAACATATTTTGAAAAACTTACCAGTCGCAATTTCCCACAACAGCACCCCAAAGGCCCATACATCCGATTTCGTACTGAATTTGTTGTAAGCTAAACCCTCTGCAAATTTCAATTGGATGAATAAGACAATCTCAAACCGGTGAGCATCATTATTAACCTGGCGCTGTCCATTTGATAGGAAATTTGGCACCTGCATGTGCCGTATAGGTATCGTCTCGCATTAGCCGCGCCAAGCCGAAATCGGCAACTTTGACTAAATTATTGTCACCGACCAGGCAATTTCGAGCAGCCAAGTCTCGATGAATGTAATTTCGACTTTCCAAATAACTCATTCCGGATGCTATTTGTGTGGCCATGTACAGCAGAGCTACTGCGTCAAGCGTTTCTCTACCGTCACCCCGTAGAAAGTCCAGCAAGTTTCCATGACTCATGAATTCGGTAATAATGTAGAACGGAGGTTCACGCGTGCAAACGCCTAGAATTACATTTGAATTCAATCTCACCGAAGCGTTTCAGTCTCGCTATTTTCCACTCACCTATCAACTGGACCAGATTCGGATGTTTCATTTCCTTCATAATGGCTGCCTCCTCCAGGAAATCCTTTAAAGCCATTGTGTCTTCTTTCAACGTTTTAACCGCAACGGTATTGCCATACCGTTTCCAAATAGCTTCATAGACTTCGCCGTACTGTCCACCGCCCAATTTATGCTTCATCACAATATCAGTTCGACATATTTCCCATTCGTCCGGTTCGGGACTCAACGGGAATACTGTTGGTTTATTTTGCTTTGGTGCTGGATATAACAATGGGGTAATTAAACCGTGACCCTCATGTAAAACACTATGGTGATGTACTAGCTCAGCTAATGTGTTAAATTTGGCTTCGACAGTTACGTATACCTGAAAATGTAAAGCTTGAGTAAATGGCGGGGAAAAAGTGCCGGCAGACAGTCTCACTTTTCCATCAGAATCTTCTGATATCCTATAATGATAAACTCGTCCTTCATATCTTAAACTAATACTTCGTTGACCAGGCGAACTTTCGCTTTCACGCACTAAGAAACTTCCATTGATACCAGAACTCAGTAACTACAAAATAGTAATTGAATCAGTCGCCGATTCAATAAATCAAATATGGTCCCACGTTCAGGGATTCACTGAAAATTCTACTTACATACTCAGCTGCATTTCGTGATATCGGACCATGGTACCATGAATGTTTTTCGAGTGAATTCACTGGCGTTACATAGTTTGATGGTACCCATCCTACCAATTCCGAATCCGCATGAGCCTCACACCATTCGCCCGACTTGTTATACGACAATATTCGCACCTGTTCGCCCTTTCGCAAACTCAATTGATTTTCACCGCCGGCCGTAAAATCGTACAGTGCTACGAACAATTGCGGATCGTCTTCTTCGGGACCGGGAGCTAAGAGATTTTCTTTGGACGTCCATCGATTAGCTGTTTCGAAGCTACACGGCACTTTTGAACTACTCTGTGAAAATGCGGAACCATCTTGGCCTTGTTGTAGATGTTCACTGTCCAAGTTGAGCTGGCTACCCGGTGGCGGTATGTGTGGAAGTGGACGAGATTGAAGAAGCGCTTCTGTAAAAGAAAAGAAAAATGAACAGATTAGCATTGCATTCCACTATATCTGGACAGGGTATATCAGTTGTCGATGAAAAAATTGAAGGATGGGCTCTGACTAAGATTTTCTTATGTAGAGGTAATTAAGTGATTCGGCTGGTAAATAAGGGGAGTAACAATTGGTAAAGATTGGACAAGGTCGAGTACATGCCATGTAGTACATGGCGGAAAACCAATTCTTCGAAAAACAATTTTCCAAGATGAAAAGTAAACAAACAAAGTGAAAACATTGACAAGGTTTTCGCAATCCATTTGCAATTAGTAGTCACATTTAACCCCTTGAGGGTTATCTTTCTCCACCAACGCAACGTTTCGAAATAAACGCCAACAAAATTAAGACGCGATAGATCAGTGCTATGTATTTCGACTGGTGGGCTGGATGTCGTGGGTTGTAATGTCATCGGGTAATAAAACCCTTTTCTCACTAATAATGACAGATGTCACCACATCTGAACATTTTTTGGATGTTGAACTCAGGCCTCGAAAGATTAAAATGCATTCGCTCTAGGACCTATTGATTTGGGATTAAGTGAATGTAATACATGAAGGAATTGAGGGATTCTTTTGAAAAACAGCCTACCGAAATCGGACGCATTTTCTATTGGAATTTTTTATATGTGCCTAGAAAGGACTTCGACCCTAGTGGCCAAAACCAGGGACTAAAGTAAGGAACAAGTGTATAGGCAATTGGCGACAGTGCCCCTCAAAGTGGCGACACTGCCGTCGACATTTGCCACCACAGAAATTTCACTGTATTTATGGTGAAACCGTTTTTCTAACTGAGGAGTATATTTACAGCATTTGACCTCCCCATATGGCTCTAATCACCATGCAATTAATGCTTCGACTGAACTCAACAATTGAACCAATGCAACTACCAACAAAACTTGCGTCAAGAAAATTTAAGGATAAAATAAAAATAAATTTAAAGACGAAAACCGAATCATTCGTTAAATTTTTTGAGTTCTGACGTAAAATGCCACACCATTAGCGGTCAAGACTTCTAAAGTTTGAATTACCACGCCAAAATTCTAACTTCAAGTTTGCAGATTTATCTAGATATTTCCCGGTCAGTTCTTCCCGCTGCGCCGAAAGAAACGTCTTCACCAGAACCCGAAGAATTAAAACTACTAAATTTCGCCTGCATCGCATTTTTCCTTTAAACGTTTTTATATACCTAAATAATTATTTGCTCGAATCAGAGATTCACTTATACTTTAAGAGTTGTGCAGTTTACTGTTTTTGTATCATCAAAACTAAGTATTAAAAAAAATCATACCTAGGACCTGAAAAGTGCGACTTATGAAAATCTGTCTAATCTGTCTGTCACTAAAAATAAGGCTCGGAACGGGTCGGGTTCGGTCTGACCGGAACCCGAACCTGTTTTTGACCCGAACCTGAATTATGATTTCAGGTTCGACCCGAATCTGACCTGAACCTGAAATTTCAATTTCGGGTTCGACCCGAACCTTACCTGAACCTGAATTGGTTCGACCTGAACTTGACCTGAACCTGATTTGTTATTTCGGGTTGGACCCGAACCTGACCTGTTTTGACCTGAACTGATTCCTAATTTTGTATTACGTTAATTTAAATACATTTTTTTAGAATTGAGCGTCGATTGAAACGAATGGACATCCATGTCTAACATTAAATTATGGGACACTTAATTATGCGACAAATAAAAGTGTTTGAAACTGAAATGCTAAATATTTTGAAATGATTTTTCGTTCACTTCGCTCGTAAGGCCTGTCTTGGCACGAAAATACTATTATCTTATTGTTAATTGTTATATAAGTTACTCGTCTCAACTCAGTGACGAAAAGTTGAAATTTCGTTGCAACTCGGTGATAAAAGCTTTATAAGGCAATGCGATGCATGCCTGCGGCCTCGAGTAACAATCTAAACATCTAGTGCGGCCAGTAAAAATAGCGTTGATACAACCTTGTTTACACCCTTCCCTGTATACAACAGCTACAATCACAAATATTCACGCATATACTATGACAGAGTTAACGTCAAATTTAATTCCCTGAAAATATGCGTTAGAAAGAAAGCCTTGTATACAATTAGAAATAGTTATTTATACAACCGAGTGATA
The DNA here is from genome assembly GCF_014529535.1 of Bradysia coprophila. NCBI lineage: Eukaryota > Metazoa > Arthropoda > Insecta > Diptera > Sciaridae > Bradysia > Bradysia coprophila. Next base: position 2,344,254 of record NW_023503584.1, read on the forward strand.
AATCCTTTTTCAGGCACTAGATATGTAGATTGTCACTCGATGGCGTAGGCCGAGTGTGACAATACACATAGTGTGCCTAAAAAAGCATTTATCATCGAGTTTTATACAACGTTTTTCGCAATAAATGCAACGGAAAGTCCTACTTTTCGTCACTTGTTGCGAAAAGCTTGTTTTTGCATCTCTGTGACTGAAATTAGCCATTATTTGCGTGATTTAAGTGTCGTATAATTTCACTTTTTTCACAGCTAAAAGGAGTGCAAGAAACGTTTTCTTGCACCGAAAAACAGTGCGACAAAATGTTTATAACATTTTAAGATACAAACAATGAATTTGGTGTAAATGAAGTGGAATTTGCTATTGAGTTTTTCATTGCGATTGTATGCCTTGCCTATGCCATATTTGAATTGTGTATTTTGATTAAAACATGCATATTTTAATGGTTTGTATAGGAATGGTTGATTTCTCTTCAGAATTGCAAAAAACGTAGTTTTTACCACGGTTCATACCGCCGTATTTTCGGTCAGATTCATTGAGTTGCTTTAAGTTCAGGTCAAAACAGGTTAGTTCGGGTTAACCTGAAATAAAAACTTCAGGTTCAGGTCAGGTTCGGGTCGAACCCGAAATGAGAAATTCAGGTTCAGGTCAGATTCAGGTCGAACCAATTCAGGTTCAGGTCAGGTTCGGGTCGAACCCGAAATGGTAATTTCATGTTCAGGTGAAGAGCAGGTTCAGGTCGAACCTGAACTTAAACAGGTCAACCCGAACCCGATCCGAGCCTTAACTAAAAATAGACAGATTTAGATTTGGCCCCTTCAAAGCAAAAATATGGGCCCCTGACAAGATCTGGCTACACCGAAAAAAATCCTTATTTTAGTCCATGGCCAAAACCACTTTCAAAAAAATTCTTCGAAGTTTGTGTGGCTGGTCAAAGGTGAGGAAAAACCGAAAAGTTGCAATTTTCTTACAAAAATTGCTCCAGTTACACGAGCCGTACAGGGTCGTGTGGGGTGTCATTAGAAAGGTAATCACATGTACTATTGAGCCGAATAGGGTCTTATTGGGCTTAGAATTCATCCACACTGAAATATGTGCAGATAAAGTTTTTAACCGAAATCCACACTGTTCTTACTGAAATTTCTCGAGTTACACAAAATGTACATGGTCGTGTGGGGTATCATTTGAAAGGTAATTTTATGTGCTTTTGAGCCAAATAGAGACTAATGTAGTTTGGATGCATCTATGATGAAATATGGACACTTAAACATTTCAACTTCTTTTTCATCGCATATGTATCCAAACCACATTAGTCTCTATTTGGCTCAACAGCACATAAAATTACCTTTCAAATGATACCCCACACGACCATGTACATTTTGTGTAACTCGAGAAATTTCAGTAAGAACAGTGTACGTATTCGGTTAAAAACTTTATCTGCACATATTTCAATGTGGATGAATTCTAAACCCAATAAGACCCTATTCGGCTCAATAGTACATGTGATTACCTTTCTAATGACACCCCACACGTCCCTGTACGGCTCGTGTAACTGGAGCAATTTTTGTAAGAAAATTGCAATTTTTCGGTTTTTGCTCACCTTTGATCAGCCACACAAACTTCGAAGAATTTTTTTGAAAGTGGTTTTGGCTTCTAGGGTCGAAGTCCTTTCTAGGCACATATAAAAAATTCCAATAGAAAATGCGTCCGATTTCGGTAGGCTGTTTTTCAAAAGAATCCCTCATTAAGTCTTAATTCCAAAAACGATTCCGTCGCGTGCTAGTAATCCCTAAAAGGTTAAGACCATCTTTTGTGTCAAGAAGTGTTAACTTTTGAGTAAAAATTATTTTCTCGGTTAGAAAACGGTCCAAACCTCAGGTCTTCGATTAGCCGAGTAACCAATATCGAGGTGCTGTGACTGAACCTGAGCTATGTGTTGGAAATTTTTGCTGGAAATCTGGACTTATTGGTGGAAACACTTTTTGTTTGGTCGAATTTAAAGTTTTTTACTCAATCTGAACTCTGAAATGTGTAAATTTTATGATTTATTTACATTATTTACGTATGGTCTCATTAATGTTCGCTAAAAATCCAGCTCACAATTTGTTCTACTAACAGCCAACAGATTCAACGAATTCTCAATAAATTGTTCCGTAAAGTGTTTTGACTTCTCACAAATTCTACGAAATTTTTCCAATGAAATTCGAAATAAATTACGCGGAGTAACGCGAGTCTAAATTGATGAGAGCAGAACGGAAGAGAAGAAAAGCGAAAAGATAACATCATCATCATCGATGTAAAAACACACTTTTCCCATAAGAAGTGGTTTCAATTTAATGATTCTCAAATGTCGGTTGCCTTACTTCATAATATGTCTGGTACGATGAAGGTAAATATTTCTTCTTTTTTTTCGGCTACAATAACAACCTATTCTTCAAGAGTTAAAATATTTATTGATTGCATACAATTAATAAGCAAATAATTACTTTTTGTTAATATTAGAAACCATGAAAGCCATTACCATAACAATTCATTCGAACGAAAAGTAAATAACGTAGCGAAAAAAAATCACAAACTTGTTACCGTATACGCGTGCGGTGCAAACGTTTGCAGAACGCACACATTCACTTTTTTTTTTTGAATCAACAAAGCTAAACTCTTGGAAAAAAGAACTTTTGTAACAAGTGTAAATTGAGTCTGGTTCAAACGAATGCTATCTATTTAAAACCGATTATGTTTACATAAACACAAAATAAACGAAAATTACAAACGAAATGAGTAACAGGCATGCACATACAGACCGAGCATAAATTTAAAAGAAAAGAACATTTTAAGTAGATGGATATTTAACACCGTTTCCTGCGACACAAATTACACAGTTTATTGACTTTTATTGAATTGTTTTCGGTAATATTGTACGTACATAATATAAGCTGGGTGTGAATGAAATTCGGCTTTTAAAATGTCTGGAATGGTAATGTCGTAACATCAGTTCGAATCATTAATAAATGCTGATTTCGATAAGTAGATAAGAGAATCTCGATCCAACCCAACGATGTGATTATTTACACAACAATCTCAGATGCATATAATTGCAATTTAAGAGGTGTTGGATATTGTTTCAACAATAACACATACCGAGTTCTTTGTCTCGATTAACATGAATTTGAGAAGAAAAATTTTTGTTAATGTGAAAATTCACACTTTACTTTATGGACGGCCTTGAGCCATATTCATTTCAATTTTATTCATATTCATATTGCAGTTGCACAATTCTATTATGTCGAGTCGTTAGTGCATAGTGGCGTAGTGCCTTTATATTATTGGATAGCTATATAGCATGAGATACAGCTTCTAATCATTGTTTTGAAGTATCTCGTATACCGCGCACACACAAACGATCTACATCTCAATTTGTATTGTGTTTGAACTACGCCAAGACATCATAGAAAAATGCAAAATTTCTTTGAGAGAATTTCAACTACGATGTCAATGTCAGAACGAAATCGATAAAAATGCAAACTTGAAGGGAAAATCGGAAAATCCTTGATAACATCGAACTAGAGCACTCTCGAGGATGAATGCAATTGACATTGCTGTATAGCATCGTCGATTGCGGTTAAAATTAGGCAAACCAGGCCATAAGGTATGAGCTGAGCTCTCAGCAAAATATCTCAATTTTGTCAAACTCACTTCGAAAAGAGTTCTGCGGGTTGTCTTCATTTTGATCATACATTTGTGACGGAAAAGAAGTCATCGAAAAACCGTTTTTTTTTAAAATAAATAATTAAATGTAGAAAGGGGACATACCACATTAGTGAATTATAAGAAAAATGAAAGTTGCATTTTTTGACCGCTGTCGGCCTAGGTATTACTTCTTCCAAACACATTCTACTTCACCGTGCAAAATATTTAAGAATTAGGCTGCTTCAAGCGTTTGACGTTCGCACATTTTACACAAATCTACAGTGAAATTTCAGCATGACATTGTATCAGCTGAAAACCAAGTACACGACAACTTCATGTCTGATGGCAGACCAACGCTGTAGGTGAATGGAAAACACTTCGAGACTGTCGACAGCTTTATTTACCTTGGGTTGCTGTTCAACAGTGATTATAGCATCGGAGAGGAAATACTTAGAAACGCTTGGTAACAGGAGTTAGGGGCCGTTCATAAATTACGTAACGCAAGAGGGGGGAGGGGGGGTATGAGGCAAGCGTTACGGTTCTAACAAAATTGGGTCAAACTTGACCCTTTTAGCGTTACAGACCCGGGGGGGGGGGTCTGAAAAATGTTGATTTTTGCGTTACGTAATTTATGAACGGCCCCTTAGTACAATCTTCAAAAACTCCTCCGGTCGAAAACACTCAACCGCAACGTGAATTGTACAGATCGCTGATTCCACCAGTTGTAGCACATAGATCAGAAGCTTGGTGCATGGTACAATGTGATGAACAGACACTTTTGGTTTTTGAAAAGACAATTCTTCGATCAATTTTTGTAGGTGTCAATGTGAACGGCAACTGGAGAAGAAGATACAACCATTCATCAAAATCAATCGATTAAGATGGCTTGGTCATATTCAAAGAATGAATGAGGAGCGTGTACCACTGAAACTGCTACATACAAATCCCGATGGTAACCGCAGAGCAGGAAGACTGAGAGCGAGATGGAAAGTTGCAGTTGAATCTGATCTGAAAGCACAAAGAGTGAGCGACTGGAGAACGTTGGTGCGGAATAGGTCCGATTGTAGAAAATTGCTGGAGGAGGCCAAAACCAATAGTAGGTTGTGGTGCCGACCTAAGTAAGTGTTTTTCATCTGGTGCACACATACAATAAAAACTGTTTATATGGTTGAAGCTGCTACACTAACGCGCATGGTAGTGGCAAAACCGTAAAAACAGTTTTGACTGATCAGCTGAAAAAGAGTTGAAACTTTAGTGCCTCTAACTGTATTGAAATTGGACAAAATTCTGTTTTCTAGAAGTATTAATAACAGTTCCGTGCTCAAGTCTCACCCTATGCTTGAAAAGGTCGAATCAAGAACTATTGTTTGAAGATTTTCCTTTTAAGAGTAACCAGAAGCCACAAAAACCCACAGTATGTGTGGATAGTTTGCGCGGCAATAGTGGACACAGTTTCTTTATCATAAAGGTATTAAACTAAGCGAGTTCTGTTTCCTCTCTGGCAATGACTTAAGATCATTCAGTTAATCTCTTAACTTAGTTCTAAACAGACAAAAAGATCCGTCAATGTTATAAAAGGAATGTTGATTAGAGGCCTGAGTTTCAATTTTTGATTGCCTTGGCATTAGCTATACGATGCTTCGAAACAAAGCGTCAGTGAATCAAAATATTTTCATTAGCGATAACACATCGTTTGTTTTTAAGTAAAACGGAAATGTTAATTCAAATAAAATTTTCCAATTCTTGGAAGAACCTCGAACCCAAGTGTATTGTAATTTCTCACTATTGCACTTCATCGTTATAGTTGTTGGTACAGCCTTGGTATATTATGAAAAAAAAATTGATCAAATTGATGCGTAAAATTGTAAATTGCACCAAGAATTGACGCTACACAAAAAATCTAAGCTCAATTTCTAAATCGGTCTAATCAACTGTTCGTTGCTTACAAAATTGTTTCACTAAAATTTCTTTGACCAAACATTAACGGACCAAAATCGTTTCTATTCACCAAATTGAGACTCTTTGTGTAAAAGGCGAGGTGCCAAACATGCGCTTTTCATTTTAAAAAGAGACAATTTTATTGTTCGCTGTTATAACAGCCTGTTATACATCGAATATATGGAAAGAAATGTGGAGATCTATTCGGTTCCAAAAACGACTATAATTCAGTTTTATATATAGCCATCGAATTCATCTTTATGCAAATCATTGTCGATAAAGATATGGAAACGGTTAATTGGTTTAATATTCATGAGCCACTTTTTGTTCACGGAATTGTCGATCAAATTTACATTTTTCTGCTTTTAGTTTGATATGGAAACAATTGGGACAATAAGATATCTGGGTTAATCTTTGTCAGTGCGATATCCGATAAGTCAATGTAAATTTGTGTACTTGCTAAATCGGAATGAAATACACCGAAAAATGTCGGTAAATAGAATATCAGTGGATAGCGTTAACTGATAAGTTTAAACGATATTTAGCTTAACTGAAAGTGCTGTATCTTGAATGCGGTACGTACGTGTATACATTGTACATACACGTTTTCTTATCACTGGCTGTACTTGGTTAGATCTTTCAATGAATGAATTGGTGATAAGATAAACAAATTCAAATGATTCATCGGTTTGACGTAGAAAATGACAACTTTTAGAGTTCGTGCGGTACGATAAGCGGCAACTTTGTGATCTTGAATCTGTTGATGTATTAGAACCGGAGAAAAACAAAATAAAAGCGACCGACTAACACAGGAACAGAGGAACAAAGAAAATGTATTTTTGAAGTCGAGCGACCTAGGTTTTGTAAGGCTTTCGATCTCTCCCGATAAAATGACATCTTTTGAAAAATATTTCTGAATTAGTTGAGAACTTTCTTACGAGACGAAAAAAAATTGAGATGTGAAATGTCTTGGTACCGGCAGAGTTCACCAAATCGTCACGTATATGGTGGACTCTGGACTCACTAGTCTGCGGACTTTTACCAGTCGTCGGACAACTATTGTTCTTTCATTTATGTGAATGTAGCAATGCCTTCTCTCTAGATGGATTGCTACACGAGCGGTTAAGATTTATGCATGCACCAGGGTGAATTCACCTGGAGCATACAAACAGCACGTTTTTCTTTAGTGGCTAGTCAAACAAATTTTGATGTGCATCGTTCTGAGAAATAAGCCAGATCCATTAACTGTGTTACTTTCATTGCTTCCACTGGGTATCAATAGTTATATATGGCACGAGGTCGACCTGATGTAACAAATTTTATTTAACTCCAACACAAAGCAACACATTTGAATGCTGTGCCATCTGATACTGTCTAATGCTACATTCAAGACACATAATTCATGCCGACTTTACAGTCTTTAGAGTCACACTTTCTTGGTAACGAAGAACATAAAACTGACTTCCGAAGCCATATATTTACCGGTGCTTTGTCAGCGAAGGCTCGATTTCCCGGTGTGGAAATCTGTAACGATTGCCCCAATTGAGATGGAAATTCCATCATGGAATATCGGGAATATCGGGAGAGTGAAAACCCATTGCAGAAATTGTGTTTAAGATCTAAATTCAATGAATCAGAAGTTGCAAATAATCGTCAGACGACCATTCATCTGTTATCTACAACAACGACAAAAACAGAACGACGACCTCTGACTAAGTCATGATTGTTATAGCAAAATGCATGATAAATTCAATGAAGTAAAAGATTTCGTATGAGAGTTTTGAACATTTTTAGATCATAAATAGTAATAGAACCGATGACTGCACTGGTTGCGGTGCGGTGAAAGGTTAATACCCATACATCACGTCACCACTAAAATACAACAAAACTGAAGATTTTATCGCAGTTTTGTTATTATATGGGAATGGGACACATAATACAATATGAGCAACGGTTTTTTCGCTAATAAATTGTCATAAAATATGAATAACTTCAACCAAAAGAAATGATCGATAAGCAAATTCTGTGCAACTTTTCGCATCACATTTCGAACGAACTGACTTAAGATAATGTTCTCATGTTCTCCGATAACATTAGCATAACAGAAAAATGATTTGACTGACATAACGTTCGCAAATCAGGACTACCCAATTTGACACAGAATCGACCTTTCACAGACGTCAAGTAATTATCGGAATTCTATGAATTTTCAAAAAATTGAATTCAAATCTTTTACTTCATTTTATTGAACATACGTTAATTGCGATATAAGATCGCATTAGTCCAGCATATCGTTATCGAAAACCGATGAAATGCATGTCGTCTTGTAATTCTATTTAAAAACGAATTCGCATTACATAACCCGCTGTTTTAATGCTCTCTCTCGAACGTTATTATGCAAATTAATTTACCGCAATTACAAGTGTCATGTTATGGTTATTGTTATATTTATAGGATAGGAAGGCACACTCAATCGGATAAAAATACCACAGGTAGCGAACATTACTTTGGAGGTACAAAACATTTTTTTTGCAATGTTTCAAAACTGGTATATCATTTTATACACATTCCTCTTCATTATTCGTTCACTCCCATATGAAATGTAATATTGCTGTTTTGCGTATTGTTGAAAACCAGAAACAATTCAATTAATTTGAATTTAACTTTCTCACGCAGGGTGATTCAAGTTTAGATTCTTCGGCTCTGGTTTTTTTTTGCATTTAACACGATCAAAACAATAGAATTTTATTTCGTGTTGGTATTTGTGCGCTCTGTATATAGAACATCATTATTATGAACATTCCTGGTGTACCTATGCGGTCTTTGGAAAAAATGTTCGTTCATTAATGATGGAAAGTTCAACATTTCATTCATATTGGGCCGTGTGTAACAGACGTCGTTCGAAGAAAAATTTCGTTTCGCTTTTTCGGTTTATCAGTTTATCTAGATTGAGATTTTGTTTTATATTTTACGTTATTACAACGTCAGTGCCCAGATCATTTGTACCACGAAATGTGTCTGAAATTGGTCGAGCGATAGAAACTCTAGACATGGAGATCATCATCGCAGGTGAAGAGATGAGACGAGTACAAATGTTAGGGTATCTCGATCTTTGATGAGAAAGTTCCATTCTGCAATCACGTTAAGAAATTTGATCAGAAAGACGTTTTGTTTTAAAGATACAACACGGCGAAATGAGAACGTCGAAGCACAACGGTTCCGATATACGACGAGGGACTTTTAGCATCGATAACCTGTATGCATAACGGCAGAATGCTAAGCCGAATGAGGCAATTTCCTACTAGGCGATTCTTGGAACAGAATAAGTAAACGAATTCAGTGATTACAACGACCGATTACAACACTGGCTAATACAGTTGATACTCGTCTGCTCTGAAACATTTTCCGTAAAATGCATCAAAGTAGCTGCTTTCATTGAACGGTTTCTTCATCATCACAACCTACCAGACTGATTGCCATTTCAATTATATTGGTTTGTATAATCGCCAGACAATGGTTGACAATCTGAAGCGATGCAAATGAAGTTAAAGTGATAGTAACAAACATTGGACGATACTTTAAACAAACGAAGTAGTAGATTCAAATAAGCATTTATATCACGCCCTGTGAAGACTTCTTTAGTTTAACCCTTTATGAACGGCAAGCGTATCCCAACATAACGATTAAATCTGCGCTGCTTCTTTTGTCTCAAGTTCCGGTTAGGGTTTGGTATCAAAATCTTCTACTTCATTACGCTTTGAAAATTCTAGAAAAATCACTTGTGAATGTGCTGGTATAAGAGAACCAGAGAGGACATGCCGGAGCACATCTCTTATTTTTTGTCGTCATTATCGATAACATATGACTAGTAGTAGCCGTCTGACTATCCCTACACAATGATTCATCGTTAAACATCCCCCATATGAACAAGGAACACTTACTATTGCCCAACTAGCGCCCCACTGAGCTGCCGAATCGTATTATACATAGACATCACTATACAATCAACTAGTCGGCATTTGAAATTTCGGTTCTGTGCGGGATCACTTTAAACAAATCGATCCCTTTTCCCGTAATTGAAAGCAAACGAGCGATGAAACATGAGAAGATTAGATGGTGACAGACGAAAGCAACTTTTGTACCGCATTTGATACTATTGGCAAGCGGAATATATTTTCGACGAAGAGAATTCTCTCGATTTCGAAATACAAAACATTTTTGTTCGAAAAGCATATAAATTGTCTGGATGATGTAAAACGGTTTGAACGAAATACGAGAAAGGCTAAACCAATCAGATAAATTACCAAACATCCTTATTAACACGTTCCAACAAGAAAGAACGGGTATTTAAACACATAGCACAATGCAATGAGTGTATTACCATGCATGAAATCCTACAATTTCGTTGCACATTTCATTTCCAACCCTCATAACGATGTAATGGTGTATATGGAATACAATATTGTAGTCTATACGGTGTGTGATTACTGTAGAACACTTTTAGTGGTATGGAGAGCATACGTAACCCATAATATCCCATTAATTTATCTTATTCAATAAACACAGAGCAAAGGAAAAAAAAAATTGTTGAAACCTTCGTATATAGCTTTCACTTATTCACTTTCATTCATCAAAAAACATCAAAGTCTTTCAATGTCTTGTCTTGATGCATTTAATGAATTCGTGAATTAACAAAGCTGACGATACGAAAACAAAGTGATGAAAGTTTTCACGACGAAAAAAACCATTTTCTGTTTTTTCGAAACTAATTTACGATAAAAACGATAAGAAACAGCTGTATGTGAACTAAATATTTAACCAAAAACAAATCGACAGAACAACCAATGAAAAAAAAAATCTATTTTCAGCAACATGGAAGGCAATATAATGCACAGAATGCTCTTGTTTATGCAGTTAAATTAATGGATTGTAGAGAGTATTAATTTCAGTGCTGAGACACGATAAGGAGACGTTCCAATAATGTTATTGGGTGACTCACCGCTATGTTCTGTAAAAATGTTTGATCCAATCAGTCGGCCATCCTTTGGTACTCTGGATTTGATTCGGCTGGCTCTAATAGACGTACCAGCCCCTAAAGTACTCGCCGACGTATTTTCTTTCACTTGCTGCGCTCCCATTGCTATTGCCCAACAATTGTGGGAAAGCACAACACATTCCTTCTACTTTTGCATTAAATTCATCGTCAATTTGCAATCAAACACAATTTGGATCGGCACACAATTATTTGTAACAAGAAATTTTTTTTTTACTTCTTCGGGGCTTCTTCTTCTTTTATTTGATGGAAATCAATTTTCTCACCCACAATTCGACACTATAAAACACTTTCAATTTGAACAATTTGATAAGAAAAACCTAATTTAAATGCTACACACTAAATTGATGCACACACGAATCGGCCACACGCGTAATCCTTTTGGTAATATTCAGACGATAATAATATTTAATTTTGTATAAATGGGTATTTCGTTGAAATAGCAAATTTTTACTTTTTGACAAAACCTTTTGGCTGACAGTGTTCACATAAAAGTTTAGTTTGAAATTGTAGAAACTAGATGTCGCCGATGTCGCGCCGAAGATTCGTTCACTTAGGTTTTCAAACTTTTCAAACGTAAAATTGTAATTGTAGATTACATAACTATGTTATGTGGTTATTCTCGTTCGATTTTTTTTTTGTTTTTTTGTTTGTTTTTTACATCGAGGACTACTTTCTATTAATCAATGTTTTGGGATAATTTTTGAAAAGAAATTCTTTATGGTACTAGTGCACATGAAAGTCGACTAACATTTTCTTACAATAGTTTCTACTTGTGCAAGTATTTCGAGTTCTGCAACTTTCTTATTTCAGGGGGGTCGGAAAAATCGTCAGAAATTCGACGGATAGAGGGAATATGTCGAATGACAGCTGGTTTCTTTATTCAATTCAGAATCATTCGGCATATTCCCTTCCATCGACCCAGTCGTCATATATAAGCAAAGCATCTATCTGGTTCTTTCGTATAGAAAATATGTCCTAAGGGTTGATTTCCACTTACCAAAAACGTACTCAGTGTGAGAGACAAGATTAAATATATTTCAATTTTTGTTTTGTTTACTTGACAGCTCGCTCTCTAACAGCTCTGCCACGGAGTACTTTTTGTTGAGTTTAAACCTTAACTATATCCATCTGCGCTGCGACGAAAAAATGTCAGAAAAAAATTGGCGGTTGGGTGCTTTGCTTTGGATCAAATGGTAAGACACTATTCACGCAATTCACATATATTTTTTGTCGATGTGTCTAGGGGTGCCTTGGTTTGGATCAACAAAATTTTAACGAAAACTCGACTTTTTATCTTTTTATCCAATTTGTCATGTAAATAGCGAATACACAAGTTTTTCGGGACAGACCAAAGGTTCTATAACACAAGGTTCTGAAAGAACAGGTTAAGACACTTACGACGGGTGAAACACAATTTTTGAACTTTTGACAATGGGTTGTGATTTTCGCCATTTTAAGAAGAAGAAGAATGACGTTTCAGGTCTATTACGCTCAGTAAATACAATTTGTGAAACTATTTATGTTTCAGGCATCATGTCCGGAGCGTTAGCGGAGGACTTGACGCAGTCTAACTTCCAAAAAAAGAACGAAGAAATTTTTTTGAGACGCGGCAACTATATATAGGCGAGAATTTAAGTTTCTTTCCTTTGGCCTGTATCACCACAAATCCTATTCTATCTTATTCGCGCTTCAAATACGAGCAAAACGAGCTATCACTCGACTATGTAACTTTAAAATTGCCGGAGATACATCGTTTTGAAGTTGGTCATTTTGATAGAAAATGCACCAAATTAACGTTTTCCAAACAATCAAAATCTTTCAACTTACTCTGTATGTTTCTATCTGTCTATCTGTCTATCTGTCTATCTGTCTATCTGTCTATCTGTCTATCTGTCTATCTGTCTATCTGTTTATCTGTCTATCTGCCTATCTGTCTATCTATCGACGGTCGATCTCGGAAACTAGTCAGCCAATCTCCATGAAATTTTGCAGGAACCTCGGGGTGGGCATAAAAATGAAAATGTGATACGCCACTACTCCAGGAAAAACCAGAATTTTGTTTTATTGGCCTCGAAGTGGTTTCTGAGTGTGGTTTTCGAGGGTCGGGAACGCGTTTTCAGCTGTAGCTCAGCTGTATTGAAACCTGCAGGGGCGTGTGACCCATCAAATGAAAGGTATTCGCCACACGAATCGAACAAAAAAATAATTAGAAAAATTGGTGCAGATTTGGTTGAGCTAGAGTGGTCAGAGTGACCAAATTTTGAGCTACTCGAGCGTAGGATGAAAGGACTAATATTTTTTGGCTTATGAGAGATAGAGATTTACTTTCTTCGGCAAAGTCTCAGAGTTTTACGAGTAGAACACATTGGCATATGTGAAAAATGTCGAAAGTTGGAAATGGGTGGGTCAATTATGTTTTTAGAGGTATTTCTTGAATGGTGGCAGATAGAGAGTTACTTTCTTCGGCAAAGTCTCAGAGTTTTACGAGTAGAAAAGAAGGGCATTTGCGAAAAATGTCGAAAGTTGGAAATGGGTGGGTCAATTGGGGTTTTGGAGATATTTCTTGAATGGTGGCAGATAGAGAATTACTTTCTTCGTCAAATTTTCGAATTTCGTTAAATTTCGTCAAATTTTCGAATTTCGTCAAATTTTTTAATTTTCGTCGAATTTTCGAATTTCGTCAAATTTTTTAATTTTCGTCGAATTTTCGAATTTCGTCAAATTTTTTAATTTTCGTCGAATTTTCGAATTTCGTCAAATTTTCGATTTTCGTCAAATTTTCGATTTTCGTCAAATTTTTGATTTTCGTCAAATTTTTGATTTTCGTCAAATTTTCGAATTTCGTCAAATTTTCGAATTTCGTCAAATTTTCAAATTTCGTCAAATTTTCGAATTTCGTCAAATTTTCGAATTTCGTCAAATTTTCGAATTTCGTCAAATTTTCGAATTTCGTCAAATTTCGTCAAATTTTCGAATTTCGTCAAATTTCGTCAAATTTTCAAATTTCGTCAAATTTTCGAATTTCGTCAATTTTCGTCAAATTTTCGAATTTCGTCAAATTTTCGAATTTCGTCAAATTTCGTCAAATTTTCGAATTTCGTCAAATTTTCGAATTTCGTCAAATTTTCGCATTTCGTCAAATTTCGTCAAATTTTCGAATTTCGTCAAATTTTCGAATTTCGTTAAATTTCGTCAAATTTTCGAATTTCGTCAAATTTCGTCAAATTTTCTAATTTCGTCAAATTTTCTAATTTCGTCAAATTTTCGATTTTCGTAAAATTTTTGAATTAAAACTGTAAACTGTTATAAAAAGCAGTGTTGATTACACTTCTAAAACGACTGATATCCCAACAAAAATCTCTTCGAGAAAAGTGTGACGCAGTCTTTGAAATACAATTTCTAAAATGAATGATATCGCTAGAGTTGACGCTTTCAGCTTCGTTGCGCAAAAATTAAATTTTACACCCAATTAGTTCAAACAAGCTGGCTTAGTTTTTCTCATCATCTGCCAAATAATTTTTACCAAAAAAAAATTTGACTGGAAACAACCAAAATTTTACCAAAAAAATCTGCGTCGCATGCGGCAGATAAATTTTCTTGCTGGTCTGTTCCTGAACATTTGCCACTTTGCGACGCAGATTTTTTTGGTAAAATGTAACCTTAAACAAACAAACACAAAACGTTACACCACAACAACCCAAATACCATCGAAGCTTACAATGAAGGTCCATTATGATGCACTAAAAAGTTTGCAAAAATAGCAGATGTTTGGTTAGTCCACAATGGCCAAAAGCTACACAAATATCAGAATCAAAATATTGATCGCGCCAGAATAATTGTGGCAAATCGAACGGTATATCAACAAAATTTGACAGTTCACAAATCACAGCTGTTCCGAATACTCAGTGCTTCCGAAAATTAGTCGTCGGTGATGTTAGTGCTGCCAGTTTCGAATAGTCATTTTTGTGTGATGTAATTATGCGCAAATAATGTAAGACGTGAGAATCAAATTATACACCTTTCCTTAGCCAATACTGTGTAAGTGAAATATTTCTTTTATTCCCAAGAATTAACAACACTCTAGTTGATTCGAAAAAAATAACCTGAAAAATGTTCGAAACTCGCAACACTGCATAACCGAATCAGCTGAGTTCTTTCGAAGTTTGACACTAAGTCAATGTGCCGTTCTGAAATAATTTAGCCGCCGCCGATCCCTTACCAGTCGGCGCACCGCCGCCGACTATTTTAAAACCGGCACACACCTCTAATTTTCGTCAACTTCCGACTTAACTTCTAAAACGACTGATATCCCGGCAAAAACTCTTTCAGAGCAAAGTTGGACGCAGTCTACAGTCTATATGTGTGATAACTTCTAAAACAAGTGATATCGCTAGAGGTGACGCTGTCAGCGTCGTTACGCAAAATTGAATTTCACAGCCAATTAATTGAAATTAGCTGATCTAGTTTTCCAAACCATTCGCCAATTTTTTTTTCAGAAAAAATTTTAACCAACAGAATTTTGACTGAAAAATTTTCAACAAAAAATTCTGCGTCGCAAAGTGGCAGATGCTCACGGACAAACCTACGAGAACATTTAATCTGCCACATGCGACGCAGAATTTTTTGTTGAAAATTTTTCAGTCAAAATTCTGTTGGTTAAAATTTTTTCTGAAAAAAAATATTGGCGAATGGTTTGGAAAACTAGATCAGCTAATTTCAATTAATTGGCTGTGAAATTCAATTTTGCGTAACGACGCTGACAGCGTCACCTCTAGCGATATCACTTGTTTTAGAAGTTATCACACATATAGACTGTAGACTGCGTCCAACTTTGCTCTGAAAGAGTTTTTGCCGGGATGTAGTATACGTTGAATAAATTGGTTTATTGAGTCTATATCTCAATTTCAATAGATCATTGAAGTGAAAAATCAAAAAGAAAATGTTGACATTGGCGCTGGTGATCAGTTTCGACGGTCAAACCATGAACTTTCATCACACCCCACTTAGACATGTTTTGTTAAATACACTCATCATAGATTGTATGAAAAGAAAACTTGAAGAAAAAAAAAATATTTTTATTAAGTTTACATTTCACACAATCTGTAATGAGCACCGCTAAGACACTCGGCTTCTTCAACAATAGTCATTTGTGTACCTCATTTGCACGATTGATTTTAGGCAATTTCGCGAGTTGTAGGACGAACGGAGTGAGGCTTACAAGCGAAAGTGCCTAAAATCAATCGTTCAAAGCAGTTACACATGTGAGTTTTCATGCAAAGGGCCGAAAACTCGAGAAAAAATCAAAAATTGTCCTCATTTTCGGCCCAAAGCATGAAATTTTTCACTCTGAGTGAAGTTAGTAACAGTCAGACAAGTGTGGTAGTGGTGGTGGTATAATTATATTATACAACTTCCCTTAACAGTAAACGGCCCTCTAGTTTTGAGGAACACATAGTTCAACTGTTATTATTGCGAAACGCTTTATAGAGTGAAACAAATTGTTCCGGCTCCGGGGCTATTGTCGGACGTTTTCTTACAAATATATCGGAAATGAGGACAATTGCTATATTTCGCAGGGCTGGTTACTCTCGTCTTCAAGCATACAACATTGATGTATCGTATCCATTTTCGTTTGTCTTTTGATTATTATTTGCGCTCTTTTGGCAGGAGTAAATTCAAATTTATAAACAATTGTTCAATCTATGCTTCATTCTTTATGCACAATGGCGCTGCCGTCGTCAGTCATACGGACCATATGAGTAGGCTTGTTTTCGTGTGTATAATAGAGAAATGTCACAGACGTGTTTTGTAGTCGAATTAGATGTCCCGCCGTAACAGTACCCGACTAACTTAGTTCGAATTGGAGTTTAGATTAAATAATCTTCAATCTACCGGGAAATTTTCGGTGAAAGTTCATTAATGCTTAGGTCGATTAACTATTTGCATTGGACTTAAGATTTGATATCAGCGAAAAAGTTAAACATTTTCTAATGCATGTGTGCAGTTTATTGTTTGAGCAAAATTTGTGATATCCCCTTTTTTCCATCAGTACCACCGTACAAGTTCACAAAGTGTTTGCACATTATCTAAGAAACATTTGACAAAAATGTTGGCCTTTCAAAAATGTAATTTTCTGTTTTAAGTTTTGTGTAAATTTTTGTGCTTAAAACATTGCAACAATGAAGAGTCACCATTCGTTGACCAAATCGAATTATTGTAATATCTTCGAAGAAACCGAACGAGTGAGCTGTGAACTGATACAAGAATGTAAAGTTTGTCTTGAAACCACCAAATTGTCCGAAGCATTGAGAAATAAATTGAAAAAGTAAGTTGGCTCTTTCGGGTGTTTGTTTTCAATATATTTTGCATTTTCGGATTAGAATGGTCTGATGACCTCTGAAAATCTCGGTCGTACTTATCACAAATCATAATCACATTATAAACCAGCCATCGAGAATATTTCACATTCACAGCCTTCGCTTTGAATGGTGTTCTCGAATTCTATGACTTTTTTTGGCTTTTTTTTTATTTACCTTCGAAATGTTGCCATGAATCTGGTCACCAAATTTTAATTGGTTAGATTTTTTTTTGTGTCCGATCGTTCCGGAAATAAAATTAGAATGCAAAACCTTTAGTTTTATTCGGCGCAAAAAAAAATATTTGATTTTTCTGTTGAATTTATGGAAGAAACGCAGAGGCGTAAAGTTTTGATAATTTTTTTTTTCAAAAATAGATTTGCTGTGATGTTGTTGTTATTTGTCAACACTGTTTGTCCATTCGGCTAAATATTTTGATTAAATGAACTGTATATACGTGTCTTTGTTGGCCTTGTCGCTTCGAGATACGTCTTCACACTATTAAACACACCCTCTTATAGTAGTGACTAAGTGAATTTATGCCGCTATCTAAGTACGATACGATACGATTTAGCATTGCAATATCATTTAGGGCATAAAAACTAAGACCACTTCTTTCGTGCAATGTTACCTTTGTTGCAAAATTTGACACTGCACTGGACAATGACATCAAACGTATATTAGCTTGTTTATTAAAGTGTAAGTCGAATATTTGATACACTGTCCGATTGTGGTATCTGAAATCCAGATACGATGCTGCTGCGTCGTACGATGAAGTAATTGCTTATAAACTCTTCTCCCACAACAAAAAAGAAGTTTTTCCGCAATGCACCCAAAAACTAAGAACGTACATCGATTCAGGGACCTATTGGAAGCTCAGAACAGTATTTAGTAAAATCGGTTGGGTTCCTTTACCATACAAAATTTTTCATTTCATGAAATTTCATACACCCCTCTGAAACGCTTTGGTCACAAAAAGTCACTGAGTGGACATATTTTGATCGAATTTTATTTTTGTCTTATAGTCAGAGGTCATACCTTTCCAACGAACCCCATTCAATGTATTTCATGGGAGAAAAATCAGTTTGTTGACTTGAAAATCAGTTATCACTAATACTACCACACTGCTCCTAGTATTACCACTCGTGTGTCATGTCAGATGTCATAAATCATTTTCATGCTTCGGGGCCGAAAATGAGGGCAATTTTTCGAATTTTCTCGGGTTTCCGGCCCTCTGCATAAAAACTTCAGAGTTCCCACTCCTCCTAAAATTCATAAAATTGGCTAAATCCTCCTAAAATCTCCTAAAATCTTCTAAAACTCCTAAAATTCCTAAAATGAGCGCACACTCTCAAAGAAATTTTTTAATAAAACTGAAAAACTAAAAACGGTAAAACAGCGGCGATGAATTTGAACTTCTGTATGAACCTGACTCAACTTGCGAAAACACTCCTTTCTTTGAGTCATGCAAACAGCGGTCCTGAACATGGATTTAGGAAAACAAATACATTACCGATGATCACAGTTTGTTAGATTGTTGTAGATTGTTGTTACATAAGGAAAAATATGTTTTGACAAAAAAAAACTTTTTGTCAATTTTCTTAAACATATTATTTTCTGAAACCTTTTTAGTATTTTATAAAGTGTGTGAGAGATCTTAAGACTGGAAAAATTCCTCCGGAAATTAGTAACACAACCTTTCACAAATTTTAAAAAATTCCTCCTAAAATTCTCCTAAAATTACCTTCCAAATCTCCCAAAATTCTCCTAAAATTACCTTTAAATTACCTCCTAATTTTAGGAGCCTTCCTAAGCCGTGGGAACTCTGAAACTTACATGCGCACCTGTTTGGGACGGTTGATTTAAGGCACTTTCACTTGTAAGCCTCACTTCGTTCGGCCTACAATCCGCGAAATTGCCTAAAAATCAATCGTCCAAAACTGGTACACAAATAACCATTTTAACCTCTGTTACAGACGGCTGTCAAAACAAATGAAGTAAAAGATTTCTGAAATCAATCTTTGAAAATCTTCGATCAAATGAAGTAATAGATCAGATAGTAGTAAAACTGTTAATCTGTGACATGTATGACAGATAGATTAAGAAGCAGTGCGAACAGTAAATCTTTTCAATGTAGGCTTTCCGAGCACAACGTTTTCACAAAGGGCACTTTGGGTCGTTTAGTCATTAATTCGGTACATAGAGACTGAAATGCTGATCAAATTTCCTTTCAATGCTTGCAGTAACTGCAGAGTTGGATCGGTTATCCGAAAAACCGAGAATTTCGGTTCGGATTGAACCGAACCGAGAATTTCGGTTCGGATTGAACCGAACCGAAAATTTCGGTTCGGATTGAACCGAACCGAAAATTTCGGTTCGGATTGAACCGAACCGAAAACTTTGGTTTTATCGAAAAACAATATGAAATGAAGGCAGACTCGTCAAAATTGATTGATTTCATTATGAACTAACCAAAAAGAAGTAAATGGAGCAATTGCATGATACTTTTATTAAGAATTGAAAATCTCATAAGCTCTTGTCAAATTCGTTTTCTCACAAAAATCGCATGCAATTGCTCCATTTACTTCTTTTTGTTTAGTTCATAATGAAATCGATCAATTTTGACGAGTCTGCCTTCATTTCATATTGTTTTACGACAAAACCAAAGTTTTCGGTTCGGTTCAATCCGAACCGAAATTTTCGGTTTTTCGGATAACCGATCCAACTCTGAGTAACTGCGACGTTGTCTAGATGAACCTGTGCTACTATCTTCTTTTCTAAAGTAAATTGCTATAAGTTTTATCTACAATTTTTCACAAACAGCAAGGCTATCGCCATATTCACATAACTATTGAATCGGTTCGTTCTTTGGTTGACAGTATCGCCTGATGTCTCATGCAAAATCTTTTGCTTCTCAGGGAACACCCGAGTGCATTGCATATTTTTGTCATCGATTTTCTTCTTCTTCCTTTTCCAGTTATCCTCGTGAGACTCGTCGTGAAATTGTCAAAATTCAACGTGATGGCTGTGCCCCACTGTTCATCGCCTGTAAACGGGGCAACGTCGAAATTGCCGAATTTCTCGTAACAATTTGTGATGCCGATCTGGAACAGAAAGGAATGTTTGAGGTGCCCGATGATCGATCAGTTCATTCGGTCACTCCGCTGTGGTGTGCTGCAGTGTCCGGCAAACTACCAGTCGTAAAATGTTTAATTCGTCTCGGATCGTCGATAAATGCTCAATCAGATACTGGATCAACGCCCGTCCGCAGTGCATGTTTCATGACAAATATGGAAATTGTGAAATATTTGGTGGAACATGGGGCTGACATCAAGAAGACAAATTACAATGGTGGTACATGCTTGATCAATTCCGTTCAGTCCGTGCAGCTGTGCAGTTATTTAATAAGTAAAGATGTGGACGTCAATGCTAAGGATATTCAGGAGAAGACTGCGCTTCATTATGCGATCCAAGAACACAGACTGGAAACAACGAAACTTTTATTGGACAAAGGTGCTGATCCGTTCTCTAAAAGTCAAAATGGTGATGATGCTTTGACCACAGCGTGTTTGAATGGATCCCAGCCGATATTTGATCTCTTGAAAAGTCGTATAAAGTACTCGGCCGAACGGATAGCAGATGCTCACGAACTGATCGGATCAACATTTCTGGACGAACATAATGAGACTCGAGTGGCAGTTTTGCATTGGAGATTGGCTCATCATACCCGGCTGGTCGATTCGATAAGTAAGTGCTAACATACGGCTAGTGAAATGGACTTAGTCAAATTAGTCATCTCTTTCCATAGAAAAACGCCCAGTGATAGAACCCCGTCCTGCCTATCATAACGCTGTCGAATTTTCTACTGTGGCCGAACTTGACAACATTGCTGTCGATGTGGATGCTATGCGTATACAAAGCTTGTTGATCTGCGAGCGAATTTTGGGAATCAGTCACAAAGACACACTCTTCCGACTTATGTTCCGGTAAGAGACTCGAAATCAGTCCTAAGGGCATGGAACTAAAAAGTTTTTCTTTTATTGTAGGGGAGCAGCATATGCTGATTCGTTACGCTATCAACGATGCATCGACCTGTGGCGCTTAACCCTACAAGTTCGGGTTGCACGTCATTCAATCGTATACTCAGACACGTGTTTCACTTCGCAGGCGTTGGTGAGACTAATGCTTGATCTACAAGACGGCTTTATCGACGTGCAGGCGCACGAATTCGACGATCAAGGAGTTCCACGATTCGAGGATGTTCACGATGTCTTTCTGTTGCTGACTGAGAATATATTGGGTAAGAGCGGTCAGGCGGATTGTTGCGATCGAGTGGGACTAAAAAACCGCAAAATTTTTCCATTTTAGAGGCACGACAATTGCTGCAAATCCGACCTGTACATAAAAAGCAGCAGGAGAACTTCGACAGAGTTCTGAAATGTGTCACACATCTGATATACTTGATGGTCAAATGTGCTAAGGAGGAACATGAAAAGCGAAAGGTATGAACTGCGTTATTCACCCAAATGTTGCAACCAATCTTGACCGTTGATTTGCAGGTATTCAATTCTGTCCAAACTCTAGTCTTAGGCAATATACGAAGTGCTATCACCAATGACACTCTGCTGCATTTATCGGTTTCGCGACTGAATGTTATTAAGAGCAGCTATTTCCAGTATGAAAACAATATACGGGTGAGTTTCGGAATATCGAAATTTGTGGTCGGATGGAGGTTCTGCGCATTGCGCTTCCCATCAGGGGTCATTTCCGAGATTTTTCTTCATTTTCTTCAGAATTTTTTCCGAAATTTCATTCAACATTTTTGTGCAAAATATTTAAAATATCTCAGAAATCTAGGGCATGCTCTAGACGGCCTTCCCGTCTAACGTTTCGCAATATTTAAAAAAAAAATTAAATTTCCTCTTCAAAACAGGTTGTGTTTCCAAATATCGAAGTTGCAAAACTTCTAATTGACTGTGGCGCCGACGTGAACGCTCAAAACGAGTCTCGATCAACTCCACTTCATGTCGCGTCAATAGCATACAACTACGACGGCACGGTAAGATATCTTCAACTTGGTTTTCTGAGTGATTCGATTTTTCCAAAATATGAATCTCCCTCAGCTAATACAAATGCTCCTCGATGCTGGCGCCCACTTAGATCAGCCAAATAAATACGACGACCGGGCCGTGCAGTTCATCACAATGAATGCCACAAACATAATTCCGCTGATCAACTATACGACGTTGAAATGTCAAGCGGCCACAGTCATCACCAAATACAAGATACCTTATCGCAATCAAATTCCGAAGACACTCGAGGATTTCGTCAAACTTCATCAGGCTTAAAGTGGGTGGACTGAAAGCTCTGGAGGTTTGATTGAGAACATTTGATTCGACGAAATTTATTGCAATTTATCATTATTACAACGTGCTATTGTCGTCGGAACCTATTTTGTTTAGAGGGCTGAGTTTCCCAATAATATCCGGAATTTTGAACAAATTGCTGGCTGATTAATTTCACTCCCCTCGTAAAAATAGGATCTGAATTGAAGCAATGTACTCAAGACGATTCGTGATTTAAAACTAAGACAAAGCTTTTACTACTCAATTAATAATAGTGATTTGTGTGGCAATATCTCCCATTGTGGTCCGATAATTATTATTTTTTTCTTCGTTTTTTTGATATAGAAAACAGGTTTTTGTTTTGAACTTAGTTTTAATAGAGAACCACTATTATTTACGTCTCCTACCTCTTATATACGTACACATTTCACTAACTAATCCGTGAGTTTATTTAGTGTTCATTAGAATAACCAGAATTGTCAATAAATTCATGCAAATTCAGTAATTGGATCGGGAAAAAAATCGTTTAATGCAAATCGACCGAGTTAATCGTTTTTCGTTTACGTTTGTAAATATCGTCGGAGTTTTTAGTCTTGCGAAATTTCGAAGATAATTCTACCTATGCGCTCGCATTGAAATGACAAAATAGGTCTAGTATACAGGCAGAGTGAAGGACGCCCAGTCTATACACAAAGTTCAAAATAAGTCAATGTCAAACCGCATCTCAAACTAAGTTGTCACGATTTTGATTTCTCATCATTTCACATATGACGTACGCGTTGTTATACAGTTATATTCAATGAAATTTGTACTGAAATTTGCTTCAGCTGTCTCACCATCTGGTGCACTCATAACATTCAAGTGTTTATGTCCGTCGTTAGTGCGTGTAATTCGAGAATCGTCAATTTACAATCTTTTAATTATTTTGCACTTGATTTTTGATATAATAAGAGTCTGTCTTGTGCGACACATGGATAAAAATCACATAATTTTGATTCCGTGGAACGTAAATATTGTGGAGCATCTAAATGAATATGGCCTAAGGCTTGCTATCGGTTTCCCTTTTGTTAGTGAGAACAATTATTTCACATAACGAATACGCTCTAGTTACAGTTGTTGAATGAATGTAGTTACAGATTTCGTATTGGACATCACAAAAAATACTTTGAACGACTGAAGTAATAGACTTTTGATAGAAGCAAATTGCTTAAAAGTTTATCATTTTGTGCACTGACAAAAAAGAGTTGAAAATCTTACCTGTTGCAGGTAACGTTGACTCCAGGTAACCTACAATAGCTGCCACCGCTTAGCTTCCCAAATGAAACATTCGGCTCTACCAGGTAAAACAGATTACCTGGAGATAAAGTTACCTGCAACAGGTAAGATTTTCAACTCTTTTTTATCAGTGTGAAAGAAATATTAATTCACTCACAGCAGGAAAATGAGTCATTACTTCACTCGGCTTAAGCTGTTTCCCTCACACTTAAAAAAAGGTTACAAACAAGGACATAATCAACCATTACTATAATTCATTCCATCACACTAATAGACTCCCATTACATTTGCACCAAGAAAATCTCATCTACTGCAGCAAAATTACTTCAAAACTTCCAAACTTGATCCTTCGTAAACCTCAACTACCTATTTATTTGGCTACAATTTACTGTTCCTATTATAACTTTAATTCCAGACTGACCTTTCTGTCTTGCTTTCCAACATTATTCTTTCAGAAACGGCAAGCGTATCGATCGCAACAAAATGATGAAATGTATTACTTCTTTTGTCTAACCACACGTTCTGCTATACGTAAGAGAACAATTAAGTTTTAATCGCGGTTTTTCTGAGTTTTTCAATTTTGTTCAAATTGTAGCCAATATGGCCAATGTGTAGTACTAAAGTGAATTTGCATAGTTTATCGAGCACATCAATAAAATATTAATCTCTATGTTTCGAATCGTAATAGACGATTATGTGATTATTAGACTTAAAAACCAATTAATAATAAATAAAGAAAAAACAAAGAGAGAGAGAAATGTTATAAAATAAATTATTCAATTAAACAATCATTAATTGTAGAACCGAGTACATTAAAGACAAATAAAAGAAAAACAATATTATAAAGACGTCGAAATGCTTTTTCCCTTTATTTATTGAATTCGGACACGATTTGACTCATCGCACCACTCTACGATTTTACTTACAGGCGAGGAAAAAAAAGAAGTTACAGTTCGTAGTTCGATCGATGTCAATGAATTGGTGAATACAACACAATTCTTTTTATTGAATTCACATGCGTTACCAAATTGGTAATACCAATGCAATGACTTTTTCGTATTATAACGTGGATGTCGCCTGTGGATTGTAGATTGAATAAGAGTCATATCGCCAAAACTTCAGGTGATTTTATTAACTTTCAATTCTAGCAAACACGTCTTTCACTTTTTCGGAAAAATTTTTTTTTTTGTGAAAGCACGACAGAGTAAAGTTAACCAGGCAGGAGCGCTGATTTGACAAGGCAAATAATCTAGTCGCCCAACATTTTTTGCGAACAAAATTTTTCAATTTATGTCAGTGTTCATTTGAGTTCATTTTCATCCAGTGTATTACGTCCCTTATTTGACGTTTCGAAAATGAACCGCTCCTGCCTGGTTTATTTTACTCTGCCGTGGTGAAAGGCTTTCAAAAGTAAAGACATGTCAGATGGTACCGAAAACCGTTTTTCGGAAAAACTCATGAAACATTTTTATTTTAAATTATTGTAATGTTGGCCTTAGAAAGACCTACAGGTAGAGTATACACACTGCTTGGTGCGAGTAGATCCACGAGAGTTCTGACTAAAAATATAGCAGAAGTTCGGAGAGTTCCCCTTCCCTGCAGCATCGATGTTCCACTTAACTGAGTATGTGGTATGTAGCTGGCCTCACCCACTATCGCTCCACAAATAAATGAACCGAGTACTTTTCTGCTGCGAGCATACAGTTGGAAAAAAAGTTGGTGCCAAAATGTAGATTTTTTCCTTCTTTCTGGGGGCCCAACTGCTGGAACAGCAGCTGGAACGGTACTACGGCAGTCATTTTTATCGTCTACTATTCTTTTACCTTATTAATAGAAAAACGCATCGCTATGTCGCTAATATTTACCATTACAACAGATCCAATGTTAGCAATATCAAGAGAAAAATTGTTACATTTTTCTCGTCGGATTTTAGTAATAAAAAAGTGTTAGATTATAGCGCATGATCTCAGGACTTCTGAACAGTAATTTGTAATTAGTTCTTCATTGGACCAATACTTGTTACGCTATAAGAGTTTGGAAAACCGTTTGCTCCCACTTGATCATATCGTCGTTCCAAACTCCTTTTGCGTAGCAAATATTGGTCCAGTTGAAAAACCAATTACTGTTCAGAAGTAATTAAAATCGGAGACCGATTGTTCCCCAATCGCCTGTAGTCTTGGCGATATGACTCATAACATCAATTGGAATCCAATCATTGTATTCGTTGAAAATGTGATTTGTTTATTTTCTTGCTTTGTACGTGGATTGCAGTGCCGAATTCACCTAATTTACCGAACAGGGAATAGGGATCAATAGCTTTTTAGGCACATACCGCTGGAAGATGCGTCCGATTTCGGACGTTTTTCAAAACAATCCCTCGTGACTTCGATAATTTCATCGGTGGATTAGGAAAATTCAGTAAAATATATTACCAATAACAGGCCCTGTTCGATTGTGGATTGCTTGTAGCATCCCAATTATGAATGATCGACAACCCTATAGTCGTCATGAGTCTCTTATTGAACTCTCCTCTAAGGGTCATTGAGTCCAGTACTTTTTACTGCTGAAAAGTGGACCTTTCACGGAAGCGACAGTATTATCGTCTCAATTGCTCCCTGCGATCCCACTATTTTGAGCAGATTAACGGAAATTGTTGACAACGACAACAAGGGCTTGTCATGCCCTTTGTTCCACACAAGGCGAAATAAAAAGTTCTAAGCAAGGACCTCAGTTATTTTAGTCACTAAACGTCCGCAAAATGAGTTTTAAAGCGTATGTCAGTGAAGTAATGATCGGTCAGTGAGTAAAATAATACAATTCATGCAAAGAACTAAGACTGCTGTTCAGGAAAAGACTTCACTTTCAACTTAACGAAAAAGTTTTATTTATCAATCCATCGGATCAGACTCAACACCACCGTACAATATCACATTTCTGCCCTTATACCGCTTCGAAATATCCTTTTCAATCAGTTGTTGCAATTGTTTCGTGCTAGCAATCAACTTCGATATGATTGGCCTAATGTTCTCCTTTTCGATGCCGAGCGTAACGATTTTCTCTTTGTTTATTTCGCGTGTAGACCGAATCTTAGCGACCGTTAGCAATTGTTGCTGCAATTTGGATGCTAAGATTTTAGCATATCTGAAAGATAGGAATTGAGTTATTTGCACGGATCGATGGATGAGATAATTATTGTTCGTCATTACTTTGGTGAATGTTTCAAGCGATGTAAGTGCTCCAATGCTTCACTGGAAGTTGCAGTTAATATAGTCTGAACGCACGCAAGCATCTCATTGACTGTCTCCACATCATACTTGCTATTCCCTTCGATGATTGAAAATACAAACGAGTTTGCTTGGTCCGACTTCAATTCGTATTGTCGCATTAACAGGAACGCTTGCAGCTGAAATTATGGAAAATTAATCTTTGAAGATCGAGATCACTTTCCGTAATCCGAAACAAACCTCAAACACTTCATCAATAAATTGGTCTCGATGAAACGGATTATCCAACACAGTGAATGCTTCTTCACCCCGCGCAACACCGCCATCCAGTCCACTATCAGCCACTACAATGCCACTCTCCTCTAACGACACGTTGACAATAGCTTCCGCTTCTCCGACATCTCCCCAGTCAATAGCTCCGTCATCTTCAGCCAAGACAATTTCTTCACCGAAGTCGATCGACGCTTCGACACTCAAGTCACCAAAGTCAATCTAAAAAGTTTCACGGTAAAGAGTGGCGTAACTAAATTTCCATGCTAAACATTTACCTCTCCATCAGCGTCTGCTGATACTTCAGTATCTGTCAATGTGACTGTTATCGGAGGCTCTTCGATCGAAAGCGGAGGTTCATTGTAGATGAACTGGTAGACAGTCGTGTTCCCATACTCCAAAATGTGTCGCAACAATGGCAAAAACTCTGAATTTGCCGAAAACTCCAAATAGTAATCGACGGCTTTGCGTAATTTCGGCAGAGCTTTCACTATTTCATCGTAGAATGTCGGCAGTTCCTTAATTCGTGCTGTAAATTCCTCTTTCAGATTACTTCCCTTGATGCCCAGCTGCTGGCAAATGATTTGTCGCTCTTTCAGCAAATGCTCTTCCGATCGAATTAAATTCTTTATGCGCTCCTCCGTGTCGTCGATCATTTGACCAATTTTATTACGTTGCTTTCTGAGTCCAGGCACTTCTACATTCTGTCGCTGCAATATCTGGCCGGCTTCTGCCAAATAGACATTGTCTTTTTCGTACGATCGGACGATACCTTGCCAATCGTTCATACGTTGACTGCCATAACGACCGAATAGACTTTTTGTGTCAGCCTCGGTTGTCTTGAGAATGTCGACAATTTGAAGGCAATGAAAGTAGTTGATGTCTACAAAAAATAGATTTCGTTCATCTAGCGATACAGAACCTATGATGACTGTAACCATTCTACTCACATGATCCAGATAGTAATTTCACCAGCTCCGGATGAACGGGCATATCGTTCAAGGCATTACTAATTTTGCTCCGGATCTCGCGGACTTGGCTTTGCCAATTTTTCGAAACAATTTTTCTACTCTCCAGCCATTCCAGTAGTTTTGTGGCGGTTATTTCGATGGGAATGTCTTGTTCCTGTGCGGAAACCATCACAGTATTTCGGAAATGATGTTCAACAGAATTTCGATTTTACTTACATTCATTTTGAGGACAACACTTTGCTGGAATTACTTGCTATAATAGCTCTGCTAGAACATCACAAACTATGAACGAAAAAACTGATCAAAAACACACATATTTTTGTCCACGTCAAAAACGTACTGTCAAAGAGTACATCACCAGTCAAATGATACCCCTACCAACTTCATGGACTAGCACAGCTACTTATTTATGAAAAATCAACAATCGACTGTAGACCAAGATGTAGACTGAACGACTTGATTTCTGGCTACTGTCGTCTTTCAACATGAATGTTAAAACTAATGAAGTAAAAGATTGGACCTCATTCTTGTTAGTGGCATGATGCCACTGGCATCAGAGCCGAACTCATTGCATCAGGTCCAGTAGTTTATGGAAAAAAATTCAAAAGGCCTTCATAAAAAATTGAAAAAGTCCTGTTGGCCTGGATAGTATGCTTCTTGTCTCTCAAAGTCTAACAATTTCCTATTAATCCGGAAGACACTAAAATTTGTAGTAAAGATCATTACAAAAATCAATTGCCGCAACCAATATACTGTTCGCGGAGACCGATAGCTGACCTGTTATAATTCTGGGTCACATGTCAAAATACGAGGATCTTTATATAGAATGTGAAGTTGCCTTCATCTGTAAAACTTCGAAAACCGACGACGCTTGTGTGGGCTCAAGGCTGTATACTTTGGGGAGGTCACGCAGATCGCCATTTTATTAGATACGCGGGAACACACCTTTTCCATACAAACAAATTCACCAAAATCGAATTTGTATGGCGTGGTGAATTTTATGTATGAAACGTGGTGTGTAACCCGCGTATCTGCATCTGTGTGACCTCCCCAAAGTATACAGCCTTGGTGTGGGCTTGCCTTATAGGTGAAATAATGGAAATATAATGACAACGGCTCTCCGCACTCATACAAAGTTGAACTGGACTTTCCCACAATGTTTTCTATCAATTCATGAATGTTTGACAGCTGACCCACAGAGTACATTACATCATACAAACCGGAGGACATGGCTATCTCTCATGAGAGGTGAGTTTGTTTATATGAAATCGCTATGTCCTCCGCTCCATACAAAGTTTGACATTCGACCATACCTTGTGTTGACCAATTAAAGTATAAACCAGGTATGGTCTATTCATACAAACCGGAGAACATAGCGATTTCATATAAACAAACTCACCTCTCATGAGAGGTGAGTTTGTTTATATGAAATTGCTATGTCCTCCGCTCCATACAAAGTTTGACATTCGACCATACCTTGTGTTGACGTTCATTGCTTTAAACTGGGTTCCGCTCTATTCAATTTACTACAAAAACTAACAATGAGTGCTACAATCCCATTATTGAGCATTGTTTCGGGTATTTAACTTTCAAAAATACTTGAATGTGAGCAACATCCTCGCGTGTACAAACATCGGCGCACATAAAAATATTATTGGCTGTCATCGCTGTCATGTTCAATAAAATTCAAAACAAAAAATGTCTTTGCTACCATCCTTGCTGAAAAACTCAAACGAAGAGACAAATCAGAATAAAACTGAAAGAAATGTGTTCTTCGAAAACTCAGAACTCGACAGTCTGGCCAGACATTTCGTCAATATGCAACGGTAAGTGGGAAACAGTGAACATTCCATGTCAACGTATTTCATAATCAAAACACAACTTACCGACATCCACAATCGGCCAATCACAGATACCGCGAGAACATTATCATCCCGAAAAATCTGGGTCCAGTGGCAATCAAAACGAGTGAAGAGAAAATGGTCGAATCATTCTTTGAAAGCTGCTTCTTCAAGTCATTCATGGCCTGCGTGATGGGTAAATGATCTAACCATTACTGTGTCCTTCGATGACTTCCAGTCACTGATTCATTTCCCAATTAGGTTATGGTCTTGGTGCCGCTATTGGACTTTTTAGTTCGTCCGTCAATCCCAACATTGCTGTACCCGGTGTACCAGAAAAACAACAAACCGCCAGAGAAATCTTCCGTGAAATGAGGAAAACCACGCATGGCTATGCGAAGAACTTTTCCGTCATTGGATTGATGTTTGCAGGAGTCGAGTGCACGATCGAATCGGTAAGAAAACGTTTGGTTGAGTAGTGCAACCGTTCAGTGGGCGCTGTTTCTCATCTCCTTCTCTTCAATTTAGTGTCGCGGCAAAAGTGACTGGCGAAATGGCACATATGCAGGAGGAATAACCGGAGGCTTGATAGGTCTTAGAGGTGAGAAAATTGATTATCTTCGGGACTTTCTAAAATTAGTTAAGAATCAAAGGTGGCTAGACATTCGGTGACAACATCCGCGAGACAAGGGAGACACCTTAAATTTTATTGAATGTACTCAGAACGATGCATGTTCACCGTCGGTTTAGAACGGTCTGACTTTCGATAGATTTCTAATTTCTATCGATCGATTTTTGAGATCTTCAGTAACTCCCTATAAATGTCTAATGCCATCGGCGTAGATACACATAATTTGAACGCTCTTCATCAATCAGCATCAATCCTTGTGAACGATTCCACGGAAACAATTTCTTTATCGACGTCAATTAGTCACAGTCACAATTTAAACATAATTTTTGAAGCGATCCGAATCGTAGTCGGAGGTTTTTGGGAAGACTTTCTTGGAGAGACAGTTACAAGCGTCAGGAATTTTCTTCCAGTTTTGAAGGTTTTACGATTTCCTAATGAATTGCATTGAAATTGACGATTTCCTTCAAGGGATTTTCCATTTTCTGGATTTTTTTTTTATTTCGGAGGACAGAGAGAATCTGACCTTTAACTGACAATTTGGCCTTTCCTTTCCGACTTTTACTTACGTCCATTCATCACGTTGTTTCCGTATTTCAGCTGGTGTGAAAGCGGGCATACTAGGTGCTGCTGGTTTTGCTGCATTTTCAACAGCCATTGATTATTATATGAGACAGAGATTCTGAGTTGTCGACTACAGTCAAGACAATTAGTTGTACCATTTTCGTTGTAGTTTTAATGTAAATAAACAAACAAATTTACAGAATATTTCATCTTTGCTTTAATATTTTCACTGCGACGATGAATACAATGTCTTTAAGTTGCCTGTACTCCAATTTTTTAACGTCAAGTTAACGGCTATAGCATTGGACTCACATCAGTTAGCCTAGAAACAGTAAATGGTAGGTTTTAGTCATCTGTTTTATTCACAAAAACCTCAGCAATAATAGTGTTTTTCATGGGCAAAACGAAGGAAGTACAAGATCTGTTGTCAGACATTGTGCGATCTTTCAAACGGGAGAAGTAACAAATTGAGTCTCAATGTGAGTATTGAGTATATATAAGCTTGTTAAACCTCGAAAAGATTTTATCTTTCACAGACTTGCCGCATATCAGAATACGTTCGGATCTATTACTTCATTTAATGTAAATATAATTAAGAGATTCTTTTCAAATATTTAACAGTTTACTAACCGTCCGTTATCGACTGCGGATCTCTGAGTCCCATTAGATGACGAATTTCTGTAACGAAAAATATTTTTTTTTGAAATTTCTACATTTGAAGACAGACAATGTCATTTACATCAACTTTTGATGAGTGTTGGCATTTCTTTGGCTGTATTGAATATTCCTCTCATCCTGCCATCTGAAAAACCGTTGTCGAATGGTTTGCTTGACTTCCGAGTTCAAAAAGCAGTAAAAGACAGATATTGAGAATCCCTGAAATTTGTTTAAAACTTCATCGACTTGGGTCAACAATTTTATTCATTTCGCACATTACCTGCGTGCTTATAAGTAGAGCTCGAATAATCGCAAAGATATATTTGCCAAGACCATCGACTGGACCGGTTATTACCACCAAATATGTAAGGCCCAGCAATGGTATTAAGATCAATAAAGCTTTCGTCGCCTTCCGGTATTGTTTCGTTTCGACATTGTTGTTCGATCGCAATTTGATAATAAGCACCTTAAAAACACACTTTATGATAAAAGAAACTTTTTCAGTTTTTCTTTGTGCATTCCGAATGTTCATTTTGTTAATTGAAATCGTACCACTCACCCACATAATACGTAGAAGGAAAATGGAATTTATCACCAAGCAAGCAGAAACGGGTCCTTGATATATCCAGTCGATTTGCGACTCATGCATCCATGT
This sequence comes from Bradysia coprophila, assembly GCF_014529535.1. Classification (NCBI taxonomy): domain Eukaryota; kingdom Metazoa; phylum Arthropoda; class Insecta; order Diptera; family Sciaridae; genus Bradysia; species Bradysia coprophila. The sequence goes on from NW_023503584.1 coordinate 2,376,715, forward strand.
ACAATCAAGTTGATGCTATTTGCCGTGCAAAGATTTGTAACAAAATGGTCAAATCGATTCGTGTTTACAAAACTCGATTTTACCTCACTCATCGGATCCAAACCTAGGTCATAAATCCCTAATGGCGTTGTTATAACACTTTTCACAATCGCCCAGATCATAATGATTATTGCCGGGAAAACTATAACAGTTTTAATGTAGTCATTAGAAACGGATCTAGTAACGACAATGACGACAAAAATAAGCAACACGGTTTGGGTAATATTACCTTATTTACATAATAAATATTTGTTAAAATAAATGAAGTAAAAGATTTTAAAACGGACACGAGATGAAAATCGTTCCTCATTATCTCAAGGCGAGATGAAATGAGGTGAGATGTAATACCCTTAAGAATGAATTAGCGAAAACTTCATCAAGCTTATATGAAAACTAAATTTAAACCACATCCGATTCGAATGATCAATGCCTCTAGAGAACCTGTAGACGGTCCTGATTGTGTGGAAAAATTACTAGTTGTTTACTTATCTTTACATATAAAATAGTAAATAAATTCATGAACTAAAAGTCGAATAATTTCGTCAGCTGATTTAGTTGGAAGAGTGAAGGTTTGTTGGCCATACAGAGACGCTGTGATATATACCCAACATAAGTCGAAAAATGTTCGTATGGACGCGCTAGACATCAATACTTTGTTTTCGGCTTCGGAATCTCTTGTACAGCAACAACCAAAAAAATGTGTAACTAAATATTAAAGAAAAGAGTGGACTGCCAGTTGTCCAGCGACTGCCGTTGGTCGTAATTGTCCAGGGTGATGACAAAGTTGAAAAAATTTGTCTACATGCTGTTATCGAATCGAATCAAATTCGTTAAAAAAGCATTTTAGCAACGTTAGGAATAACGTTTTTTCTAAACGACGTTGGAAATACGTGAAAAAGTAGCGATATTTCAACACCAGTTAGGAAAAAAATCAAAAAGAATTCATTTCTCCTATGCATTGGCTACGAAGAGTCGTTAGTATTGTAAGTAAAAACATTATAATTCGGATCGGACATGACTTGAGTCTTGGCTGTTCGATACCTTCGCCAATTCTTTCTTACTATTCCGTGGTTATTGTGTTAAATAAACGATGGGCTTTCCATTTAAAAATTGTTGCTGAGACATAATGTTATACATCTAAGTGAAAGCTGAGTCTAGAAATGTATAAATAACTATAACAAGCAGCAATGAATACAGCGAAAAATTAATTATACGATTGTTTGCAGTATTGGTTTCGTTGTAATGTAAGTCGAATTATAAGGGACAAATGCCCAAGGCATCAGTTCTTTCGTCTTCCTTTTGCCAAGGACAGGTAAATGATCAGACACGTGCAATTTATATTTAAAATTGCGCTACTCATAATGGAACATTTGTTTCCATTCAATTTGCTGGTCGTTTTGGTTCAAATGATTGATTGCTATAAGAAGACACCGAGCCAGAAAAATTTAATTTGGAAAATTAATTACAGCATATCTTTGACATGCACCAATTATAAATGTTTAACACCGTACGAAATGCTGGGGGTTATTAGGTTTAATATGCCGTTACTAACACTTGCAATTCCGTGCAGGGAAGTCAAAGTAAAATTCTTTCCTTGCCTGAAAGGTAATAGTGGCTTTAAGTTCGATGATAAGTGTGAGGTAGAGAAATTTTTGAAGTATTCCGCGGCTTATTACACTTAAATCTACGGGAGTATCAAATGAAGATAAGAAATGGAAAATTTTGAAGATGCAGCATCGTCGATGCTGGTTAGTTTAAACCGATTTTTATAATTTATCTTTCTTACCAAACACAGATTCACAGAGACACTCTATTACCATTGAAGAGATGCCCGATGCTTTCTCTTTAATCGACTCGTTTCCGTTTGTATTCCTTACCGCAACTTGGTAATTGTACAAAGATCAAAACTGTTGCTTGAATTTCGTATAATCATTCGTATCGGATATCTACACAGATTTTAATGGAAATGTATTTTCCTCTCATACCAAATTAGAATTTTTATCTTTTCCAATTTTCATTTCCCATTCTAATTACCCCAAGATCAGAGTTCATTTTTAAACATTCATAATGACTATATCCGAAAAATGATTTTTCAATCTGTTATCCAAACCTTTTAGACAACACAAGCTAGCCCCTACATCCCATAAAGCATTATTAACACACAACACTATGAATACACAAAAAAGAACGACAATTTCACTTACCCCAACCCAGTATCGCGTACATCTTGAATTTTAATTTATCACTGGAGAACGTCTCTACAACCAACATGTACAGGTAAAGGCCTGAATCCGAAATGAAATATTACAATTTTGAGTGTGTAAATATGCTACGTACAGCGAATACTTAAATAGTTAAATAACAGGAGAGAGAGTAAAAAAAAAACTCAAGTAAATTCAAGCCAACATAACTGGCTATACATTCCCCAATTACTCGAAACATGAAATTTCAGAACGGATCCGATGCGACATTGAATTTAGCAAGAGAAAGGATATCTGAAGATTTTTTTCCTATCTGAAATTCAGTGGAAAATGGGTTTGTTTAGGTTTTTATTAATTATGTATTGTTTACGCTGCCGCAGAAAATTGAATATGATAACATTTACACCATGTAAATGTAAATACATCGAACTGAAGTAAATATTTGCTTTCTCGGCAGAATTTAAAGATAGGGGAGGAACCATATTTAATTAGCAATAAATTTGTCGACAATTCATTAAAGACAGCTATAAAGACAGTTTTATCTTATGATCCCATAAACAATATTTCTGAGTTATAAAGGGCCCATTCACTTTTCGTGGCGTGTGCATTTAGCGTAGGACGTCAGTTATAAATGACTCAATACGTCTTTCGGTTTATTTTCTTTGGATATTTTTTACCTCCTTCAGTGGTCACCTTTTACATAGAAAGAAAATTTTGTATGGAGATTCAGACTTCATTTCGGTCTCGAGGTGGAAGGTACTGAAGGATGACACCCTACAACTTCATGCAATTACTAACGTAACATGAAATCCGTTAAAACCTTATAGAAACGGCAAACGTATTGCAACATGATCATTAACCTCTGTAACCTCTGTCATCTGCTATCGACAACGACAGCAATAATAAACGACAAGCATCGACAAATGAGGTCTTATATAGCAAAAAGCGTGGTCAAAACAAATGAAGTAAAAGATTTCTGAAATCAATCTTTGAAAATCTTCGATCAAATGAAGTAATAGATTGGATAAGTAAACTGTAAATATGCTTGCCGTTTGTGACAGGTTAAATCTAGTACTTCATTTGTTGCAAGTGTTGGATACAAAATCTTTCATTTCATTTGTATGACATATTTCTTATATAAAATGAGAAGAGTCAGAGATTATCGCTTATTCTTCGCGTTATTCTCGATAACAAATGACTAGCCGTTTAAAGTTGCGATTTGAAATCCATGAAATGATTTCTTTGAAATCCATATATAGTCACGGAACGGACACGAAATATCTGCAACTTTAACATAATTTTAATTTTAATCTTACCTTCGACGAGCATCCAAAAAAAATTGGTTAAACTAAAGTAATGGAAAAGTATAACTAAAATTATGCATCCTGCTACTCCCGGTTTGACTGTAATCTGATGATGGAAAAAATGCGATGCTAATTTGCATAACAGAAATTTCGTTTAAATTTTATAATCCCCTTGATTACCTGCAGAGAAAGCATCAATATCCAAAGTAATCCCGACAGGATGTACGTTAAAAATAAATTTGCATGAATAGCATTCCTTAGACAACGAAGTTCTCTGCATAATTTAAAACAAAACGAGTATTAACGGAAAAGAGTTTCATGGCTCGATGTTCTACGTTATCTTACTTTAAATGCAGGAAAACAATCAGTGCTAATGTCAGCGAACTTAAACTCAGTATGTATCCAAATCCGTAGATAATGGTCGGTAGTTCAATCGATGGAACGAAATCGTGCAGCTCGGTATCGTTTGCGATATGCAAACATTTTTCGTAATTGGAATTGTCCCATGTGCTGTCATTTCGACAATATTTTGTTGCATTTTCTGTGGGGATAATTTTTAGATTAATTCATATTCAATTCGTTAACCAAATAACATTTTGTCGTAATATATGGATGCTTCACGAAGTCAGCATTAACTTAGCATTCTTTCAAAACTTTTTGGTCATTTTGCTTTAAAAAAAACAATAGGATCGGCTAGTAGATCACCTGGATGCTGTGTGTTCAAGAAACGACTCTATTGATCCATTGATCTCCATCACCTGACTTTAGTTCAATGTCAAAAAAAAAGAATTTGTACGCACTAAGCACTACTACTAATATATTTATTGTGGTGTTTGAAAGGAGCGATAGTGCTAGTGAACATACAAAAGCCTTTTCTTAAACTTTCACAAGCGTCAAGTAGATCCCCGGAATAATATTCGAGTCTACTACTTCCGTTGTCAATAACTTCAGTTGGAAATCTTCTACCTCGTTTAGATGTGGTCTACCTTTTTGCTATTTAATATTACGTTATCCAGATGCCACCGTTGATTTTTTTTCGTCGATGTCGATAACAGTTGACATTGCTCGGAACAAATTAGGATCCGCATGTAAAGCCGACGCATTTAATATTGATCGATTTTCGATTAAATGTAGTTTTCGTCGAAGTATTTGAGCCATTTGCATTGAATTACAGTATAAAAGCTTACACACATTTGATATGTTTACGCGTGGTAAACCCAATAAAACCTAAAATTGTTATTTATCTACCAAGGAAGGTATTTTTTCGCACAATATGTCGATTATCGACCCGAGGCGAAGCCGAGGTCGACAAGACGTCGTGTGCGAAAAAATACAGGCATAACTACCGTGGTAGATACAACTTTTTTCGCAATCTCGGGCCATAATCACCTTTCCAATGCAAAACATGTCCTACATTTTGTACCAAAATTCTTGTGTTACAGCAAAGCACTGACAGTGCAGAAATTCATTTGAACGATCAAGAAGGCTGCATTATAATACACATTGCAATGTGATGTGAAGAAACGCGTTGAATGAAATAGAGCAGTCAATGCTTAGTATGCTTGTCGTTAATGTTTAAGAAGTTTTGAAATTTCTTTGCACATTTGAACATTTGCATAACATTCGTAAGGCTTTGTCGGGTAAACCGCAAACCACAAACAGCTCTATTGCACATTCGTAAGCTTTTATACTGCGATGTTGTTTAAATGCTTTCTACAAAAACTGTATTTCGTTTAAAGCGAAAAAATAGAACATTTTATCTTGCTCCCACTTTACTATTTTTGGGAAAACATTTTCCCGAATTTTCTCAATTTTTTACTAATTTTTCTAAAATCAGGTTTGGGAAATTCGGCAAATATTGAAAAAAAATGTGTGAAAATTCTGGAAAACGTTTTACTAATGATCCCTAATATGATTTATATTTGCAAGCCGTTGGTAGAGCATTATGTATAAGGTACATTTATCATACTAGGATAGTTGATAGTTCTAAGAACTTATTGTACAGAGCTTCTCCAGTCCTTCCAATATGAAATTTAATTCTTAAAAATTCTTGCAAATTCCTGAAATAAAATTTTGAATTTTTCAATACAGTTGGCTACTTTTAAATGAATAACGCATTTGTTTCAGCATCCGCGTGATAATACCGTTTAAAGACGTCAAGCCATATTTGTTTGTATATGAGTGGATCAGCTGAAAAACAGCTGAAACGTTACTTATTTTGAAAGTCGTCGACTGTAATTTTTATAGAATTTTATTCCAAAAATTGGTCTGGCTTCCACACCATCTATTTGTGTTCTTCTTCATAAGAAAGTTCATTGTCCCATTGCACATTTTTATCCCGAAAAAGACGATTGTATCAATAAGAAGGATTTTATAGTGAAGGGTCGTTAAGGGGTATCTTAACTCATATAAATTGGCTTCATTTAATTTAATTCGTGTTTTTACTAAATCTTCCAGCATAACGGTTAAACAAAGCATCATCATTATCTTTGCACCTGTTCAGATTATTAGACAAAAAAAAAAGTCTGAACATTTCTTAGTTTACACATTTTCATACCACCGCAACCGTACAATCTTTATACAACAACAACAGAAAAATCCACACAATTATTCTGCTTTATTTATTATATTTCTTTTTATCTCTCAAGTGTATACGCAAACAAAAGCACAATGAATATTAAGAAATTTCCTTTTTTAGTTACGTTCCATAATATAAATCGCAGAAAATGAATTCAGATTCACAAAGCATGTTTTAGCGAAATAAAATGTTGAATAAATAAGCCAATAAATGCGCTATCCGATTTGGTTGTATCTCTTTACGCGATTTAAATATATATCCATTTGGTTGTGCTTTTAATGAAAACATTCATACCATCCTAAAAAGGATGCTTCTAGCTACGGAAAAGTATATAATACAATGTCTTTGATGGAAACATAAATTACAATTTTTGTACACTGAAGCCAGTAAGTAATCTGTTTAGACTGCAATACGATCGTATAATTTTGTAAGAAAAATACTGCATGTAAGAATTCACGAGCAACACTCAGTTCGTTGACTGTCTATGTCTTACGTGGGCAATTCATTTGTCTTTCGTTCAGTAATTACTTAGCAAACATTGATCTCTGGTATGTGTATTTTATTATTCCCGTTAGAATACGGATTAATTGCTTTCTCAAGACTCAAGTTCAAGCACATTAAACAACCAGTTTGACCTGACTGGTAATTTCAGAAAAGAAACCTCACGCAAAACTTCATTGTGTTTCGACAACTGAAAAACGGCGGCATAGACTTTGACTTTCCATGTCCCGTTTTGACTCCCGTTTCTTTCTTTTTTACTCTCGAGAATTTTTCAATAGAACCGGGATTTTCCGGATATCGCCGATATTTCGTGACTTCGTTACTTTTCCCGACTTTACTAGTCTTTTACTTTCGGAATGACTCTATAATTTTCCGGATAAATCAGTGACTTTTTTCGCACCTGTTGCACAATTTTCCGGAGCTGTTTCCCACTCGGTAAAAAGTGGTTTTTATAAAAACTAACTGCAGTCGTAATTGGAAGACATGGCCGTTGTGAAACTTCACAATATTAAATAGATGCAGCGCAGGCATAGCATATGCAACCAAGCAGTAGACCAGTTTTCCAAGAGGGGCCTGCGTATACAACCGTAACATGTTGTCATTATAAAAAATGAGAGTTGCCGGTGTTTATTGACAAATTTTCATTCAAGAATAATATTTGACAATTATTTGTTTGAATTTCTATAAATCTGTTTGAAATGACCTCGTTGTCCACATTTTAACGTGAATTTTTGCCTCTTTAGAGGGACTCATTAACATTATACTTGTGGTGCCTCAAAAAACTTTGTTTATTTTGTAACAGATCATATTAGAGAGGCTAAATATCCGTTAAAAAAATCTGTTCTAGTGCTTGGCTCAGTGCTATGATGCTGGAGACACTGAATATTTACAGAGTTTTTGGAGTTTTCTGTTCTCATAAGTAAAATATCGATTTTCGACGTTTGTTTGTCCAAAATCAAATAGACCTAAGCACCTTTAGTAGATTGACCACTTCCTTTATTCATTTTTTGCACGTAAATTTTACTATATAAGTATCATCGTTTGCCAGAACTAATCGTCTACTTGCTTTCTCGCATTCGATAGCTGATAGTCGTTCGTGGAAGGTTAATTATAACCATTCCAACATACTACAGGACGGTTGTAATATTCCTAGGTCTGCAAAATACCGTACAACGACCACGTATCTGCATTTTGATACCGTTTTCATGCTAGGGTACACCACGTTGGAACAATGTATCATAATAAATGTTTTACGTTTAAACTTTATCAACCAAAAAATTTTATAAACCAAATTTGCTAAGCCGCACATTTCCTATTCATTTCAACTTTATAGTATCCTTTTACTAATATTTACCAGACTAAGATCTAAAAGCCAACCATACAGGCACATTCATAAAGTAAATTTTAAATTTAATAAAACATTATGTGGAACAAAAGTTCTTTTGAAAGCAAACACCGACATTCCGTGAAGCATACATGATTATATTATATTAAGCGTATATAACAAGACGTATAACTTACGCGTGCTGTCGTAAAAGATTCCTTTGAATTCACGAAAACATTGTAGAACCGCCACCGAATCCGGATTTGTTTCGGGCCAGCACAGTATCGAGTCAAATACTTTCGGGCATCCGATGGGCTCCTATAAATTATATTCGAAACACATGTAATCATGAACCGTGTATACGGTAATAATACGTTCAGACATGTCTAAAATAAATGTGCTGAACTGCTCATAAAACCAATTTTATGTTGAAGAAAATCTAATTTTCAATTAGAGAGAGGTTGTTTTTATGCGCAAAATAAATAAATTTATACTAATGATTTGATGGAATGGATAGAGTTGATGGGTGTTTGTTTATGTTGAAGAGCGTTAGGAAATAATTTATGGAGAACGAAGATGATTTTGTGTAGGATATTTTCTTTTATTAGGTACTAGTGGAGTATCCCGGCTTCGCTCGGGAAAAATGTGTAAATATTTTCCTCTAAAAAAAATCCCCCAAAAACTATTTTCACGGGTCAAAAGTATTTTCACGCATCAAAAATAAATTCAATTTAAAGTCAAAAATTTTCACGCGGTAAAAAATGTTGCTTCGTTTTTATCCACGACGCAAACGAACAAAAAAAAAACTCTACGCGTCAAATAACGCATGCCAAGTTTCTAAGACTTTTCGTATTGGTTCCTTGTGGACAAACAATCAAACCAACAACAAACTTGAAACTTTATATTATAGAAATGTGAACAGATAGCTGACCTGTTCTTTTGAGAGTCTCAAATATGTACAGAAAAACTGTCGTTGCGTGTAATCTACACATCTGCGGAAAATAAAATAGATCCAAAAGAAGATAAAAAATATGATGACACAATGCTGAAAACCATGTTCGAACTTAGTGTTATTATGAATGACTGTAGATGTTTAATAATAAAGGAATAACTGAAACACATTCAACGGATTCAACAAGAAAGTTCACTGGTGGCCTAGTCGAATTACACGAACTGACGCCTAACGCTATTCAATGGCTCAATCAATTGGATGTTCAAGTGTGACGATAGTATGCTTTCCCGACGTTGATTTTTTTTTTTTTTGCTTTGTTTGAACTTTTTTATTTTAATATTTGCGATGTGATAATCAGCTTTTTTAATGCCATACGAAATAGTAATAATCTACCTACTCAGGCAACGCTAGCTCCTTGGCAGAGTAAAATAAACCAGGCAGGAGCGGTTCATTTTCGAAACGTCAAATAAGGGACCTAATACACTGTATGAAAATGAATTCAAATGAGCACTGACATAAATTGAAAAATTTTATTCGCAAAAAATATAGGGCTACTAGATTATTCAGGTCCCTAGTCAAAACAGCGCTCCTGCCTGGTTAACTTTTCTCTATCTTGCTAGCTCTCATCCCAATAAACTAAATTAAACGAAGGACCAGACCCAATAGTTTTCCCACCTGTAAAGTCAGAATTCTTTTGGTTATTACTAAACAAAGCTTCACTTTACTCAAGGATTCGAATGACCAACATAAAATAAGGTAATGGGTCCCGTTCACTTCATACATGTACCAACATGAAGTAAGGTAATGGGTCCCGTTCACTTCGTACATGTCTTAAAAAGGTTTTTCCAAAATCTATCGATACTTTATTTCATTCAATTCTCGTTTTCAATCGCATATAATAGCTTTGTTTTCCTTCTCTTTCGTTAAAAGCTCCTCCGGTGATAAATCTGTCCAGTCCGCATATCCACCACATGAATAAACACCAATCTCGTCCTGTCGATTGTTCTCAGAAGGAGGATCATTTCCTCTCACAAAATAGGTGCGACCAGGATACAACGTCACACCGCAAGCCGCCGAACTGGATGAGGTGGTGACAATTGTTGGTGAAAGTGGTCCAGAGCCACGATATCGTTCAACTGCAACAACTGGATAGCAAGTTTGAAGATCACCACAAGTGTAGGATGGACCAGTCACTTTAAGTGTACCAGCAAATATAGACTTGCAGTGGGTCTCTTTTTCAAAACCGGGAATACACGAACAGGCATCAGATAAACTGATGTATGACACCGACACAATCAACACAAAAATTAATTTGAGCATTTTTGGATGAGGTAGCTTCAACGTTGTCGAGTAAACTATGAACTAATCGACGCGAGAATTCCACTTTTATATCAAAAAGGTCACATATGAATATCTAATGATCATCAGGTTTTTCCCCGTTTTTTTTTTTTTTTAAATCTAAAACTATGAGCAAAATGTTCTTCAAATAAGAAAAATAAGACTTTAAATTAATTACCCGTTTGTGGGTTTTCTTTTGCCTCTCTCTCTCTCTCTCTCTGAAAAAATCTATCTGGGGAATTCCTTCAGTGCAAATTTATGTAATTTTTTTTTAAATAAAAAACGTGATTTATGGATGGAACAGAAAAATGTTTTTCATTAAATCATTGGGTTTAGTCGATTTTTTCTGTTGTCGAGAATGTATTTCTCTTGAATCTGCCATTTTTGTACCACAAAATCTATCTACTTTTAAACAGTAGTGGAAGTGGCTACCACACATTTCTTTCTGAACGAAAAAGGTTTTACGTTTTAGTGCTATCATAAATTTAAAAGATCTAATCAGCAACATAGCGTTCTATTTACTAAAAATGGCCAAAATACTTCGCACACGTAAAAAGATTTTTAGATGCAATAAGCAGCTTTTTAAAGCTTCATTATCCTTTCAGAAAGAATTTTTCTATGTGAACCGCACTCATTTACCGCATGCAAGCATATCACGTATGTGAAAAGTTGTACAATTTGATTACACTAGCGTGTCATAATTTGCACTTTTGCTATAAAATGTTTATTAAATAGCATACGTCGTATAATTTGCGTGATATGTATGTGCTAGCTTGACTTGCAGTCATTGCAATTTTCTAGTTTTTAACTGAGAATAAAAGTAGAAGATTTTGTTGCACTCTCTACTCATACAGAGTTATGCTTATTACACTGATACCTTCATATTCACAAGAAAGTTTTCATTTTTAAGTGAAAACGTTTGATTTTATACAACTAAATTCTTACGACTATATAGCATCGAGGATGACTATATAGCATCGAGGATGACTAATATATAGCATCGAGGATGACTAATATATAGCATCGATGAAGACTAATATATAGCATCGAGGAAGACTAATATATAGCATCGAGGATGACTAATATATAGCATCGAGGATGACTAATGTATAGCATCGAGGATGACTAATATATAGCATCGAGGATGACTAATATATAGCATCGATGAAGACTAATATATAGCATCGAGGAAGACTAATATATAGCATCGAGGATGACTAATATATAGCATCGAGGATGACTAATGTATAGCATCGAGGATGACTAATATATAGCATCGAGGATGACTAATATATAGCATCGAGGATGACTAATATATAGCATCGAGGATGACTAATGTATAGCATCGAGGATGACTAATATGTAGCATCCAGAATGACTAATATATAGCATCGAGGATGACTAATATATAGCATCGAGGATGACTAATATATAGCATCGAGGATGACTAATGTATAGCATCGAGGATAACTAATATATAGCATCGAGGATGACTAATATATAGCATCGAGGATGACTAATATATAGCATCGAGGATGACTAATATATAGCATCGAGGATGACTAATGTATAGCATCGAGGATGACGGTAACGAGTTATTTCGCGCCGCGCGAGATTACACATATTACAGTGGAGTTTCGCGCCCATACATTTTTCAATGGCTAACTTGATTTAGAGAATTTTTGCGAGTACCTGGCGATAAATTGGCGGTAGATTCAGTTGAGTATCAGGCACATAAATTTTGGAGATGCGAATTTTATTCTAACACCCTAGAGCTTTGTATCAGGGATACCGGTATCCTTAGAAAGTGTGGATTTTCCTTTTACAAAACCTTAAGGATACCGGTATTACGACATAGAACGTGTGAATTTTCCTTTTACAAAACGTTAGGATATCGGTATCCCAACTGAGATACACATATTTTGCATCAAGGATACCGGTATCCTTACTCAGAAAAAGTGGATTTTCCTTTTACAAAATGTTAGGATGCCTGCATCGCAACTGAGACGTTGCGAGATTCCTACCAGCAACAAATTCCTTATGGGCGCGAAATTACACTAATAAAGTAGGAATTTCGCGTGGCGCGAGATTCCTACTTTAATACGGCGCGAAATTACGACTAGCCAGGATGACTAATATATAGCATCGAGGATGACTATATAGCATCTAGAATGCATATATTGCATCGGGTGTGATAATATACCATCGAAAATGACCATGTTGCATCGAGTACTACTGTATTCTGACGAAATTTTAAATTCACTGGTGGTATAGCATTAATGTGATGGATTTATGATGATTAGTTAATGTGTCAGAGGTCACAGGAACTCATAAGTTTGAAAAATTGTTTGGTGATATCATTGTACGAAAAAGCAATCACTAACTTGAGCATTTGTAGTATTTCCGTATGCATCCAGTCGACATTCCAATTCCAAAGCATTCAAAATATCGTCGTCGTCTATTGGAATCGATGAACTCTCACTTGTTGTTGACGCCACAATGAATTCTTTTTTATCAACCAAAGTCACAAGAAACAGAATTTACATCGTCACGAACGCTTTTCCCAAGCGCCTTAGATTTCCGGTATTCAATTAATTTCTTTTTCTTTCAACTTAGCTTTTAACATCGAATCAAAACGAATTCATGTTTTCATTACGAGCACAAGTTAATTTTTCATCTCTTTCGCGCGATCCAAACCCAAAAGAAACCACATTAATATGCACGAAATATACAAAATTTTAATTCAATTTAACATTAAAAACTCAATTCTTTTTCCTCGTTAAATATATAAAAGGTTTTGCAAATTAAAGCCGAATTTCCCTCTGAAAACGTTCTGGTTCGGCTTTTCAGTGAGTAAAGGAACTAATGACTGGCATTCCTAACTGAACAGTAAAGCAATTGCAAAATATAAAATTTAACAAACAATTAAAAAACGACACAAAGTGTAGCTGAAAGTGTACGCTCTTTGATCTTATTGGAGGAGATAATGTAATTATATATTTAAATATTTAATATTTAATACGGTATGTACTCATATCATCAGAGTGTGTATAGGCGAGTAAGTGAGTGCACATATAAGATAACGTACTGTCTTACAGATTCTACCAACGAAAGCCAAATGTTAAATGGAAAATGGAATTGAACGACCGAATTCATTGTGTATTGTGTGGATTAAATTCGTTGAAGGAAAAATGTTGCTGCAATAAATAAGACGGAAAAATCCATTTTCAGGGGGACCTTCTTGGTTGCATTCCACTTGCAATTGTATAGTGTGCAGAGTGTTGCACAAAGTCGATTTTTGTAACAGTAGTCCTATACCTATACCTTTAGACAAACGCCAAAAATTAATTAAAAAATACCAGAGCGGAAAAGGGTGTGTCACCATTGTAAGTGTGCCTAAAATGTACCGTCCACAACAGATACATAAATAACCTTTCATGTTGAGGGCCTAAATTACGAGAAAAAAATCCGTAATCCCAAGGCATGAAAACATTTTTTTTCTGTGCCTTCAGCATGTAAAATATTGTACGTAACTCAGACGAAAAATGAAAAATCAATTTTCGATTATTGACCTCGGCTTCGACTCGGATCAACTTCACGCGAAAACTCGACTTTTCAACTTTGTGACGTAAATGTATGCGCTCAGGCTATTCTTTTGTCAAAAGTTCACTTAAATTGGAATGAAACCACCGTCATTTGATGCATAAAAATTCACGGCAGAGTAAAGTAAACCAGGCAGGAGCGCTTGATCTGACTGGGGACCAGAATAGTCTAGTAGCACTATTTTTTGCGAATAAAATTATTCAATTTATGTCAGCGTTCATTTGAGTTCATTTGAGTTCGTTTTCATACGTCCCTTAATTGACGTTTAGAAAATGAACCGCTACTGCCTGGTTTATTTTACTCTGTCGTGATAAAAATTAGATGGAGTAAAGCAATTGCATAATTTCAACACATTTTTCACAGTTTTTCTACTTATTTCTTTTAAAAGCCGTATACCGTCTACCACAACAGTCTCGCACAAAGTCGAGTAAATTTGATGTTAATAAATTATGAATATTATCTCGCATATAATACGACTCATATTCTCGGGCATGATGTTTGTTTTCGTATTATACTCCGAAGGATTAAAAAAGTCGGTTTTTTCTTCTAAAAATGTAAATGTAAATAAACATGCGTCTCATTGCTGGAGTAGACGTTATACTGTAATTACACTGGCTTTTATTTATAAATTGGTGCTACTACGTAAAAATTTATTATTTTCATGTATACACACTCGAATGATAATGAAATTCGAATAACAAACATTCGTTAAGCTAGATCCACCAGCCGCGCGTAGTTGTAGCATTATATAGTTGTGGGGCTATGGTGGTTAATTACCTCAACCAGAAGTCAAAACTTTAAAATTTTCATGCGATGATAGCCACAAGAAGCAAATGTCAGAAAAGTCAGTAAACGCCGGTATTTGTAGTCTAAGGACGGTGTCAGAATTTCTGGAAGTAGTCTGAATTGAAAGGAATCAACGTTGTTTTCCCAAACCGAAGAATCCATGTTGGTAGTTTAACCTGTTACAGACGGAAAGCATATCACCAGTATTATTATCTGCTCTATTACATCCATCGATCACAGTATTTTTAATCTGCTGATTTCAAATCTTGTACTTCAATTTTTTTAACATGTTTTTTACTATATAAAGGACCATATTACCCAGAGTTTGTCATTATTTTTGTCGTCGTTATCTATAACAAACGTCAAATAAGGGACCTAATACATGGGATGAAAATGAACTCAAATGAACACTGACATAAATTGAAAAATTTTATTCGCAAAATATCAAGGGCTACTAGATTATTCAGGTCCCTAGTCAAACAAGCGCTCCTGCCTGGTTAACTTTACTCTGTCGTGGTTCCTCTATTTACCGCATTGCTTTTCACAGCAACAATCTGTTCCATTGAACCAATCAAATTGTAATACGAGTATTGCATACCATAAATCGAATGCAAAATCTTTTTAAATTAGCAACATAACAATCTCATTCGCATTACTACCCCCATTCATTGTGCAATATGTGCAGCACACTACAAAACAATTTCCTGGCTATTACCTGCAATTTCATACAGCAGACCCACAACTTTGTTAGCTATGGTGTGATCATTAACAGTTACTTATTGCTTCGTTGTATAATTACATCCGCAATTTACTTCTTCGATTATTCACTACTTGATGTTAATGGATTACGCTACATGTGCGGCAACACAAAACTAAAATAACTGTACCTGCACAACTACATGCTTAGATCATAGTTCCTTGTTTACACAAACGGAAGTAATTAGACACGTTCGAACAAAATTAAGTACATCATCCGGTTGGGAAAAGCTCGTTTGTATCGTATACGTATACTGTGCGGTTTTTGTTTCTTTGGCTTTATGTACGATGTGCTTTTTCAGGTTGATTCACTTCATTCAAGCAACAGAATGTTTCCACTATACACAATAATGTACCCGTTCATTCAGATCAAATTCAAAGATTCTACGGGCTACGTATTTGTTTCGCTGTCGGAATAAATATTTTAACACGAAATGTTGTACACAGTAGGTATAAGCTTGGAAATGAAAATTAAGTTTTCTGGATGAACAAGTCTTTGTTGAAAATGTACAAATTATAGGCATGTGGTAGTGGTTCCGGATTACTGTTATATTTTGTGGTAACGCTATTTTTAGAGTCAGTTGTTTAAAATCACTGCAATCAAGCTGAAACAACAATTCATTTAATGACTTGGACATTATCAAAGTTTTTTTAAGAAAATTGTCTATGAAATTTTGAAGTAAAATACGAGGTGCCTAACAAACCCATTCAATCAGTTTTTCGGTACTCAAAAGTATTCGGAAACGAAAAAGTAATGATGCAGTTTGACTAGCAGCTTTGGCAAGCTGCACATGCCACTTGTTGTAGATTTTCAAGTTGTTAAAATTGACCCATCCTAGTCAAAATAGTTTTTGCTCCCCCTCTTGCAT
Organism: Bradysia coprophila; assembly: GCF_014529535.1. Taxonomy (NCBI): domain Eukaryota; kingdom Metazoa; phylum Arthropoda; class Insecta; order Diptera; family Sciaridae; genus Bradysia; species Bradysia coprophila. The sequence continues at coordinate 2,392,966 of NW_023503584.1, forward strand.
CATAAACTTAAAAACCATGTTGTTGTTTAAAGTATTCATAAAAGTACTGAAAATCATCCGCTGCATACATCATCCGCTCCATAAGTCAGTTCTTAATTCTATATTCTATGAAATCTTTACTGCTAAATAAATGTTATGAAAAGTTTCTGATATTTACAGTAAGCAAACCGCAAAGCTTTTAATTTTATGTTTAAAACTAATATTTTATGGAACATAATAGAAAGCTGGAGGATACATAAAAGTAATATTCTATTGTGGTATTGTGTGCTCTGCTTTTCACTTACGTTTTATACGAAATATTTCTCATTTATTTCAATATGAAGCAACATTCTTTATCTTATACACACACACAATAATAAAAAGTGAAATGTTTCGGTAATAAAATTTAATGAAACAAACATTTGCGAAGCAATCATTTTCACGATGCACTTTATTAGTCGTAATATAATCTCTATTTTTGCTAAGTCTGAAAAAGTTAGGCGACTATTAATCCTTGAAAATGAAAACGTATCACAGTTCATCGATGGAAACTGATTATACATTTTACAAATTATAGTCGAACGTAAACAATAACAATTGATGTTGTGTTTATATTCATTCATTTGCATTTTATTTTGGATCAGTCAGCAAGCAATTAACTGTGTTATTCTACTAATGGAACTGGGTCACATTTTGTTTACCCTTTCGTAAGCCTTTGAAAGCGTGTCACAGCATAATGAGTAAATCTGCTACTTCTTTTGTTAAAAGTATTTTAGTCGAGTGTCTAGTACGCAATACAAAATATTTTACTTCATTAGTTTCATCGCTCTCCAAGTAGCAATAACTCCTTTATGGACGCGGTAGTGGCTACCCGGAGAGACTTCAAACATCTTCAGAAAATAATTTGAAAAATTCTTTTGATTAAATTCCAACGTCTGCTTCTCTAAGTAGTTTTCCTATTCGGTTTAATCAAAACAAACCCTTCCATTTGTCCACCAAATTGAGTATTTTGAAAATTTTCCTTTTTTGCATTGGTTTACTCTTAACCGTTAAGGAACGACAAGCGTATTTCCTTAAACATTGCAGTTATTATTGTTTACCGAGGGGAGCCAAAAGGAATTTCCACCATGAACGACTGCGTTGGATTATGAATTATTGTCCTTCAGTATGAGTGTGTGCTACTGTGCTAGCACTAACTACAAGATTGCATAGTGGTACGGATGCTTTACATATTTTGTAATTGATTGGTTTATCTACTGCTTTAAACACGGATAACCAACACAACTGAATGAAAATTAGTTTTTAGATGGCAGAATTGTTTGCTGAATGTTGCTCTTTGCATACAGGAAGAGATGAAAATTCAGTAATTTTCACGTGCTTCTGTACGGTGTTGAAATTTTCTTAGAAGTGAACAAGTGAGTTGCGAGTCTCTTACCATCACTTTACGGTATCTACCGTTCCTAGACTCTTTTCAAACTTAGGGCTAGTGTCACTAGCCTAAACTACCATCCACAATTCTGTATCCATCGGCAGATTCGAGAAAATTGATTCCTATGAAACTTTTAGAAAACTTTTTTTTGTCAAACCTACTCATCTATAGTCTAACGTCCATTTATGACAAAGTCGTACGACTTTCTGACTTTCCTTTTATTTATTTTTTTTCGAATCTCCTAGATTTAAGATTGACGAACGAATCCATTGAGTTCGCAAATTAAAATGTTATTAAAGCTCATCCAATGAAACGTTTAAAGGTGAAACCAGTGAAGAGAATTGTTTGCGACTGAAAACAACATGGATTGACCAAAATCGTCGAAATATCATTCTGAACGAAATTACGACAATCTTTTCACGCTTTATCTGTTACTCTATGTCCCCTCATTTATTGACAACGATTTAGTATTTCATTTCCAAATCCATCCATTTATTCTTTCAGTCTGCCAATTTGTCCTCCGATTCCAACGAAAAACTAATTTTTACAATGAAATGTTATAAGCTTGTTAGTGTTCTGTATGTACATGTATCGTATCCTTGTACCATATCCTTCTGAGCACACAGTTTCTGTATCGAAAAGAACCACATTACATTATTCGCCAAAAGAAAATAACAACAGGAATGAAGTTCTAGCAGTATCGGAGAATGGTACATACTCATACAAGGAATAAGTTTTCTGTTTTAAAATTTATATCTTCCTTGAAACGCTTTGCCCCATCGTCGCATCGATAAGCCACCGCATAGTATTGGTATGTTTATAGCAGAAAGGATATCACACACAGAATTACCTTATCTCGTGTAATACGGCTAATGGCCAACAGCAATTCCACATTGCAAGGTTGCATTTGAAGAGTATATGAGTTAACATAAAACTGGATTTCTTACGATAGTCTTAAAGCCATGCAATAAATCTAAAATAATTGATCGACATTGGATATAATTATAAATGGATAGAAGTGAGTAATGACGATCGGTGCTTTTCCTACGATAACGCGTAATGATCCATCCAAATTGAAAGCTTATCGATTTATTACAGTAAGCGCAGCGCTTTGCAGTACCCAATGTGGCATAATTTTAAAGTAACATCAGACACCGTTTAATTATTGGTAAAGACAAAATTTCCTTTTGCCATCTGGGGTTTATTTTTGTGGATTTTAATTCTGGGATGTTTGTCTTGCCTGATGCTAAAATTCGAAAATTTACTGGCTCATAGCTTCACCGACCGAAAGTAATGTTGAAAATCGTATTATTATTTTTGTAATGAAAAATTGGAAAAATTACTGACCAATAAAATCATGCCCAAGCAACCCCGATCCTATATCATTGGTTTTCCTTTGTTGCAAACATGCAACGAGTAGAGAAATGTTGTTCTTTTACCATTTTTCGAACAAATTACTTTCGAACCAACTGCACAACAACCAACATAAAACGCAAATAAAGTTGGTGGAGCGTGTAATTATGGTACATTTTCAAATATTTTCACTTTCATTTCTGAATCAAACATCCTTATCGATTGTAATAAAAACGAAGCATTTTTAGCGTCTAGACTAGAAAATTTATTATCATTGGAAAACCATCCGTATCTAGTCTTTCCACCGACCGATGAGAATAAAAATGAAAAAAAATCTGTGCTGAGTGAAGCATCAAAATTTAATTTTCATTTTTTTCCCAAACATTTGTGTGGAAGCTCAGAGTTTATATCCACGTACGTTATACGTTTATTTGTTCTCGTAATAAAAACGACAATTTAATTTTCGAGCTAAAAGACAAAACTTGAAAATGGTACGGAAGGAAGTGATACAAATTCAATAATGGAATTTAAACCGGCTTGTCTGTTTGCCAGTAATAAGATTTTTAAGAAAAATTTGAGATCAAATTACTTACCAGCTTGACTGAGTTAAGGATATTATTCGATCTTCCTTTCAGGCTATGATATATAAATCCGATATTTGTCATGTGAAATACAAGATTTTTACATTAAAAATCGTAAAAAAAAACTCATTTAGGTTTCTGTGTATCAATTTCTTGTATTCCGTTGTATTTTCATAGCCGTTGAGATTTCCGCAGAGGTTTTTACATCGTTTTTTACTCAATAACTTTGATTGCCATTAGTGCGAGTGAGACAACTTTAAATTGAAGTGAGTGGTACGTTTCAAGCTATTGAGGGGAGAACGCATCGAATCTGTTACTTCGTTGATCCATAGCTCTCACAAATATTAGTTCAAAATCTTGTACTTCATTATGTTTCACATTCACTTTTTTTCCTTTATAAAACCACATTTCCTAATATCAATTTATTTTTGTCACAGATGTTATATAATAGCAGTCCTTGAGTTTACTGGAAGGATGTTGTCTTGAGAGTTATAAAACAAGAATTGATTGAGATAATAAAAACGAAATCTTGTAACACCTTTGACTTTTGAGTACTTCATTGACAACCAGCATTTAATAGTATTTTACTTTACTAGTGAGGTAAAGTGGCTATTACCTCACTAGTGAAAACCTTTTCCCTCGCTCGTAAAGTAAAACGTTATACTTTACACGTGAAATAATTTGATATCTCGTATCACGATGAGTAAAAGTATCCGAGGGCTTCAGCCCGAGATACGAGATACGAGATTTCAAATTACTTCACTGGTATAGTAATGTACTATTACATGCTACATGCGTCGAAAACCGTACTTTTCATGTTTTAAGCACTTCTTTCGACGCCCTCAGCATGTAAAATCCATTACATAACTCGGGATAAAAATGAAAAGTCTCGTTTTCGTGTGTTTATTGACCTCGGCTTCGCCTCGGATCAACTTTAATTAAAATACTATTACATGACTAGGGATGAAAAGATGAAAAGTAAAGTTTTCTAGTGAAATTTGTTGATACGAGGCGTAGCCGAGGTCAATAAACACACGAAAACGAGAATTTTCATCTTTTTATCCCTAGTTATGTAATGGATTTTTTATACCTAGGATAAAAAGGGTGTTTTTTCTCCAAGGTCCAAGGTACAAAATGTACTATTTCAAGCTGAGGGCGTTGAAAGTAGTACACATGAAAAATAGGGTATTCGACACATGTAGCATATAAACAATATTTTCTAGAAATGAAGCATGTGGGGACAACGTATTTACGGTAAATTTCCATTGTCTGTAATTCTGGTTCCAAAAATTTTTCACCAGAATTATCACCGGACAATAACTTCGGACGTGCCAAGAAAATTCATCCTTTTGTTCTGTGAATTTGTTGAACTAACATTTTGGTTGCACATTGAAAGCACCTTTTAGCACAGTTTAAATGTGATTGTTGAATACGAACAACACAGCACATAGAGGACTTTTATCATTACATGTGCACTATGCATCGATATGAAACATTTCTGCGTCTGACTCAAACTGTTTTTTGAACTCGAATTTGACAAATATTGTGTTGAATGAGTGGTCACACATGTCTTGTAAATTCGAACGTATAAAATGGAGACAAAAGGAGATTGCATCGTCGCTAACATCATGTTAGTAACATGAGCAAACAAAAATACAATTTTTTAAACTCGTCCAAAGTTAAGGTCTAACAACTTTATCGCAATGGTAATATGAGCCTGTTTTATTTCAGAGCAAAGAAAAATGGGGTCCAAAGTCCGTACAAATGTACATATAGCTCTTTAGCTCTACTGTCACGAACAATGAATTTTATTTGAGGAAGATTTGTCGGGGCTGACTTGACTCTCAGCTTTGGTGCTGGAGAGTGTCGGCTATATAAGGGAACATTACATCTTTCATTGTTGGATGTCGTTGTTATCGATAAAAGGTGGATAACCGTCTATAGAAGCACATTAGGTATTTATAAGTGGAAATAATGATTCGAACACTTTACACCGAATGTCAAGTACCAAAAGTTGTGAAAGCTTTTTATACACTCTCCTCTCAAATACTTTTGTTCCCACACATATTTTCCGTTCAAAAGGATTTTTCATCCCTTTCCATTGATGTATATAAAAAGCATACGAAATATGTGACACTTATCTGAAAAATATTATTATCAGATTGGAGCCTCATCATATCGCTTTAGAAATAGGGCAAAACGGTCCTTTCACAATACGGCCATCCACCAGAACTCTCATCCACACATATATCATTGTACATTTATATGTGTACATATTGAAGCGACACAAAAGCTTATCAGGACTAACAGTCTGTCAGTGACAGAGTAACAAAACTTGTTTTCTTAAATTTTCTGCTATTACAATCGTGCCTTGTCTTAAACAGTGTCACAGTCTAATAAATAATTCCATTCTCAGACATCCATATAGACGGATAATCAAACAAGTGCACACAAAATACACGATTTCTTTGTCGGAGGCTCAAACGATTGTTCCAATTCGAATATCTGTACACAGTAATGTAATGAGTTAATGTTCGGCAAAGTTTTGATTTAATTTGACCAAAGAATGTCCAATCAAAGTTTCTCCATTACATTCCATTCATATTGGGTTGTATTATTCAGACAAAAAAATGTTTCACTTAAAAAGTGTCACCATATCGTCGAGAAATAAATAGCCGATAGAATTGCTGATTATTATGGTCGTCTTATGTTTTAATATCATCAAAAAGATTAATTTTCTTTTCTTAGCAAAAAAAAGCCAGGAGAAACACTGTGACCTACTTTAACAAATCCAACAGTGTGATTAAACGAGACGATAGCAAAACTTATAATCCGAAAAGAAGGAGATATATCTGAAACGTTGAGGTATAAATATGGTTATGGTAGACATTGGAGTGACAAATTATATGACTACTAACTTAATCCATAATGAATTTGATTCACCCCAATGAATTTATATAGCAAATATAAATGATAATGAGATAATGTGTAGCGTACACATTCTTGTTCAATTTGCCTAATTTCTATTAGCTGCCACACTTTACGCTTTTCGGGTGTATGTATATATGAGAACTGCCGCTGTTCCACTGTGTAGATATGGGTTAATTTACTTTTAATTTTTTTTTTAATCAAAAAGAGAAAGTTTGGTGAAAAGTTAAGCTACGTGAAAGAAACTGAATAAAATTGGGACTGGAATACGTAATTTAAAAAAAAATCATCAGACAATCTAAAACAAAGTGTTGGTTGTGAACAAAGCAGGGCCGGTTTTTGAGAATTTTACTATGAAAAATTCTGAAAATTTTCAAAGTTCCGGAATTTTTTTTAAAAAGAATTTTGGAAGAATTCAGAATTTTTCAGAATTAAAATTCCGAAAAAAAAATATCCTTGGATTACAGTCTAGTCAAGCAAGTGCAGTTGTAGACATACTGCCTTTTAGAAACGACAACAACGACAAAAAAGAGGTCGGCACTGTCACGGTTCTTTTTTTACAGTCTAGACCTTTGTATGTACGTACGTCGCTGTTGTGCAAAACTGTGGTCTGTTTGGACACAGTGTCATATACGCTTGAAGCTTTCACCACTTTTATCGGTGAGCATATGTAAGATGATCCTTTAACAAAAGGAGTGGTAGATTTAACATGATCGTAAAAATTTCAACATTAAATGTGCTATTGAAAAACCCTGGTGGAGTCTATAATCCACATAGGCGCCTTTTCTCCTCTTGAGGCGAACACAACATTTTTCGTGTGTGTGATGCGTGGTGTGATTAAACGTTTTTCTCCACGAAACAACATTTTCTCCCTCGAACTGTCATCAGATAACGCGTCATTGTGAAGAAAATAACGTTAATCACACAGCGTAACTTAAATGTCTGAGTGAAAATCCTCACCATCCACTGTTTGCCATTTCCGGTTTGCATTGTCAACAACATTCTCGTTATCTCCCATTCAGATACCAACGTTTACAAACTTAAGAAAAACACTTGAGCTTTTAAATCAAAATCCATAATTTTGTATAAAGCGTTACCGTTTTGAAGTGCACTGATACCGTCGATACCATCGACAATTTTATGACTGAAATATGTCTACACTCAATGCACAAAATAGATAATAAAAAATCGGTAAAATCAGCTGTCGACAATTTATATTTATAGTATTGCTTATCGTCAGTATATTTTAGGCACAAAAATTTGGATGATTGAGGTTAGATTAGAGTTCAGGTAGTTGGTATTCCCTTTGGGCGGCGAATAGTCACAATATAAATGATAGTTGTCATATGTGAGACACAATATTACTGATGTTGTTGTATGATAATCGATAAATGTCGACTGATAATCGAATTATCAGTCGGTGTTTATCGATTTTCAGTCGATGTTTATCGATTATTGATAAACAATTTGATGGATATTGAGATTTTGAAAATAGTAATTATCGATTCTAAAGAGATAATCGATATTTTATCAATAGAATGAATTATCGAACATGTCTAGATGTTTTACCCTTGAACATATTTAGACTAAAGGCAAATATCTCGTAGCTATAATTTTTGTTACAAACATTGGCATGTGTAACAAACAATCAAAATGTAGATTTTGTATGCCCGATTTCACCTTGTAATTAATTGCTTCTACTCACTCAAAGGAACAACATATTTTATGTCCCGGGGCGAATAACATCCACATTTACTTCTAAAACAATTCGTACCAGAATGTGGGAACTCAACTGCCTCAAAACTTGTCTTTCAAAGTATTCACCTTGTCTTTCGATTCCGGGTTATGCGGCAGTCGTTTCTGTCTAACACATAAATTTGGCATCACTGCTTGCCTACAAGTTTCACGAATGAAAGCTCCAACACCGAAATTTCATTTGTATTAATTTTGATTATAAAGTTCGTCGAACGATTTCACTAAGCTCTCATCAAATTAATGATCTATCTATAGTGAGATTGTTCCTGGGATTAAACCAACAGGGTGGAAATAATATCAATTATCGCAATCTTCTTTGATAGAAATTTTAACCCTCACAATTCACGTCTACTAAAACCAACTATGCCGGTATAGCAATACGTCAACATCAAAGTTGAATTCGACTGAGAATAAATAACAATTTGACGAAGAGCATCACCTACCTCTAATATATTCGTTCGACAATGGAATACATTTTCATATCATCACTTTTACTATCAAATAAACAAAATTATTAATAAACAACCAGAAAAGTTTACACAAATGCTTTTTCATCTAAAAGCCGTCTAATACGCAGACGAATAGGTAGGTATGCCTTTTTGACGGACACATTGACAATTGAATGATTAATTGTATAAAATTGAGTATGAAGCGAACAAAAAAAAATCAACGAAAATTAAACGCAACGCTTGCCGTCATCGATAAAACACACTCAAACTGAAATTTACCATCCAAAAATTTTTCGTTGTTACAACCAACAACAACATTGAACAGCGTTCGCAGGCAAATGATCAAAATTCAAATTTATGTGATTCTAGCTGAAGGAATAAGAAGACAGTTGGGTAAACAGCAGAATATCAAAAAATATTTTATTGCCAAGTGTAAGCTCTCGAGAAAAAATTTTAATATTTAGTAGGTAGTGTCGGTCGCACGAAAAACCAATTGAGAAAAGCGAAAGTGGAATATATATTGCGAAAGATTTGATAAAATTGTGTTATATTCCCGTGTTATTTCGGTTCGATTCTGTAAACACTTTGTGAGCTTGTGCAGTGGAATAGGGATTACAAATTGAAGATATTCTCGTTTTTGGAAATTATGTATGCAATTTGTGGCTGCACAAATCGTGTGAATGAACACATAATAAATATTGTAGCGACGGTGTATTTGACTTTATTGCAATACATGCCATTTCAACAGTTAAAACTTTGAATGAATGATGGTAAGTGTACAACAAATGGACCATTACCAGACTATTTGGTAAATAAAATTAAAATAATGCGCCAACTACCAGTGAGTATATTACAAAACATGGGGTTGCATTTGTTAATATATTTATTACAACGCAGACGAGAAAATAATCATATTTTCTCCTCAGCTGAAATTTGGGAAGACTTTCCATCTTTTCTTCCATCGTTGAACAATATATTGCCCTCAGGCCAATTACGCAGACCGGTGCGCAACAATTACACGTATTTTGTTTCGATTGTGCACCTGTAGTATGCGCAAATTGTGCATATTTTATGTACATTTTACGCATTCTTTGTGCACAATTTATGCGTATTTTGTTTAGATTTCGCATAAATATAAACGATAACAGCTAACCACAGCTACATTTCGCAGCTATAGCAGAGAAAAATAATTTAGATACTGTAATGTCACAATATTCACAATTTGGTGACACTTTTAGAATCAAAACGAGCTAGATTTAAACCCGTCATTCCCAGAATGACGGCTAACTTCTATAATTTCACATTTATTCGCTGAAAATAGCTATTTCACCACTAGTTACGAAAAAACTTTTCACAGCAAGTGAAAAAAGTTGTCTTTACGCATATCAAAGTAGATATGAAAAAGTTTACACACGCAGTTCCACCAGTGCTCGACCGAAAAAATCATACGTTGCCGCTATAGTATGTTGTGTTACAAGTTTGGTAATGTTGATTTTTTTAGCACTCGCTCCGCTCGTATGGAAAACTTGGGTCGTGTGCTGAAAAAAACCCATTCAATACGTGTAACCGAGAATTGAACAAATCTTATAGGTATATAGGAAAAAAACCTTTAATTCGAATCTGGCATGTACAATTCCCATGATTTTCCATATATGTTTGTTAGATCAAAAACAAAAACTTTTGAAGATATTAAACCGTCTCGTATCTATTTCATTGTACAGTGATCCTTAGGACTTAGGACAAAATGTACATACTTTGCGCACAAGATGTGTAAATTTTATTCACGAATTGTGCCAGATTTATTTACAAAATTAGCACACTTTGTGTACATGTTGAACACAAAATGTGCACATTTTGCGCTCAATTATCATCGTGTGGCCATTTTGTGCACCAATATGAAAACGCGCAAAAAATCAAAAAATTGGCCTGAGGGATAGTTATTTACATAACAAGGGATAAAAAGCGGAAAAGTAGAGTTTTTTTTGATAATTTTGCTGTTCTAATGCGAAGCCGAGGTCAATAAGCACACTAAAATGAGACCTTTCAACTTTTATCCCAAGTTATGTAATGGATTTTACATGCTTTTGAAACCGAAACCAAATTTCTTGCCTTCCCTAGTTGTGCAATAAGCCACTTTCGACCCTAGGGAAAACAAAAGCATGTAAATAACAATTGAAATATTCATACCATTGCATTAAATTGTTGTAAAACTGTAAGTTATACTGACGCTTTGAATTAACATTTCGATTATTTCAAATCGTCGGTATTTGGCAACTACTTCGACATTATTATCAGTAAATTTTCTGGCACAGAGACCTGTAGCTAGACATTTCCTTATAATTCGCTAGAGATACACACTTAAGTTATTTTCATAAGTTGTATGATAGTATGTAATGGTGACGGGACAAACTATATGCATCTGTACAAACAATAGAACACATTAAATTAGATATACGTAGTCAAATTCCACTGTAATCCTCCGTTATTCACTAAATTATTATATTGAAAGTTGCAAGACATTGTTTCCCCACCAATATTCAAATGAGGAGTAAAAAACATATTTGCTAACTTGTTGTTGACGACTATCATCTGTTATCGATAACAACTTTGAGAATAAACAACATCTGACTATTTCGATCTTTTATATAGCAAATGAAATGTTTACAAAAATGAAGTAAAAGATTAGAAATCAATCGTTCGAGAAAATACTTGAAACAAATGAAGTAATAGAACTGATAGTAAAATTACTGATTTGCTTGCAGTCTTTGTAAGATTAAAGATGAAAGCGCTAAAAGCAACCTTCACCCCAAGTGATTCGCTGAGAGAAAAACATTTAAGAGAGTACAACCATTTCGCATTTTAATTATGAGCAAATATGTTGTTGTCATTTCTAGACTTGCCGAATGTGATCAAATTTTTTGGTCATTCACCCATTTGATACAACTGGAAAATTTCTATGGAACCATGGAAATGTGTATATAAACCCGTGCACAATACTCAATTCAAATAATTACGAATTCCTGTCTGGATGATGAAAAACCTTTAAAATATTCCGAACAAGAAAAAAAAAGGACAACAATCCCATTGCGTTAAATACTTAAACGAAAGCAGACGTCGAATAACTCAATTCGAATAAGTGATTCCTCTGCTGCTAAATTGTTCATTTTATAAATTTCAATGTCATTCATATCAGATGGATGGATACGTAGCGTGAAGCTCGAGCTATACATCGTTCTATAATAGCTTTCCATTACATTTGCCACTTTGAGAGTTAGACATTAGTAAAAATGGGTTCACTATTGAAAGTATATGCTCGACGGTTTTCCACGAGCTTTTAAATTTTATTTTACAACACATACCGGCGCTTCCATTTAATAAATGACTTTCCTCAGTTCGTCGGCTCTATTAATTTTCGGGCAAAGTATTTATATAGTCGAACACAGAACCGGCACCATATGGTTGAAAATTTAAATGACAATGGCATTGTATAAAATTTCCATTAGATTTTCACGCTCAATAGAACAATTATCACCAAATACTTATATCTCACGACGATTTTTTTCTCCCTTTCAAGTTCATCTTTGTCTCATCGTTTGCTCGGCGTGTGCATGTTTATATTTATTATTATTCACCGACCGATTACAACTGATGAAAATATGTTTCGTCTTTCTTTTACTTCACAACCACGAACGATATTGGAACGAAAGTTTTGTCTTTCATTTTTGTTTCTTATGATAACGTTAAGGTTCATGGTCATTAAAAATGATAGATAGTTAAACCGTGATTTATGTACGATTTATTACATCACTGGTAATAAATATTATATTCGTAACACCGATAAAAGCAAATAAGCGGCGCGACATCATGTTGAAAAATTTGATGATTTGTCTACGAAATCATTGTTTTTGTTATTTAATGGGCACAATCAGACTATATACAGTGAAGCTAAAATATAACTCGATACTCGACCTTTCTTCCATAGGTGTACCCAAACTCGATTTTTCAAAAAAAAAAAAATTGAACCGAATTCGAAATGTGTCCCTTGGGACGTATACTTATATCTAGCTCGATACACCCGATACATGTTTTTAGTTCGATCGTTGCGTTTGATTGTACTCTCCAAATTACTACTAGCATTCATCGCCTGACACTGCACAACAAGCCCACTAGAGGCCAAGGTTTGGAGACCTTGTGTCTCAAGACCCACTTTACCCTATATTCGTTAAAGCCATTAAATCTGAAATTGAAATATTTTCTATTCCGCTAATTGTTTAACCCGACATAACCCGACATCTTCTTTTTCTTTTTCAGCCTGTTTCTATCACCTGCTGGATGTAGGCCTCTCCAACTTCTTTCCATTTCGTACGATCCATTGCCATTTGCTGCCAGTTTGTACCTGCAATATTCTTAATTCCGTTTGTCCATCTCTCTGGTGGTCTACCTATAGCTCGTCTTTTATATGGTCGCCAGTTCATGATCTTTTTGGTCCAACGTTCGTCTGTCCTTCTTGCAATATGTCCCGCCCAGCTCCATTTCAGAGATGCTATTCTTTCCATGACATCAACGACCCTGGTCTGTTGTCGAATCCATTGATTCGTCATTCTGTCTCTGAGTGTTATTCCAAGCATACTCCGTTCCATGGCTCTTTGTGTCACTCTCAATTTATCTTCGGATGCTTTCGTTAAAGTTAACGTTTCCGCTCCATAAGTGAGCACTGGAAGGACACAAGTGTCGAAAACTTTGCGTTTCAGACTATTATTCATTTTGCTTTTGAAAATTAGTCTGAGTTTTCCGAACGCTGCCCATGCAAGACCAATCCTACGTCTTATTGAAATCAGTTTGGTTGTCCAGACCTAACTTCAGTTTATGTCCTAGATATACATAGCTGTCGACTCGTTCAATGACAGTGTCACCAATTTTGATTTCTCTATCGTCCCTGATGATGTTGGTCATGACTTTTGTTTTCGATAAGTTCATCTTGAGGCCAACTTTGCTTGCCTCTTCACTTAACTGTTGTAGCATAAGCTGAGCCTGACCTAGATTCGTTGCTATCGGTACAATGTCATCAGCGAAGCGGAGATTGCTCAGGTACTCTCCATTTATCTTTATTCCCATTTTACTCCAGTTTAACTTCATAAAAACACTCTGCAGAATCGCCGTGAATAATTTCGGTGAAATGGTGTCACCCTGCCTTACACCTCGGCCAATTCTGAATTTCTCCGTGCTCTTATGAAGTTTTATACATGAAGTAGCATTTTTGTACACATATCGAATTGTGTTGGAGTACCTTGAGTCTACTCTACATTCGTCTAATGCGTCCAATATCGACCATGTTTCCACAGAATCGAAAGCCTTTTCGAAGTCTATGAATAGCAAGACTATGTCGATGTTGTATTCACGACACTTCTCAATAAGCGTTCTCATCACCTGCAAATTGTCGTTTGTGCTGAAACCAGATCTGAAAGCAGCTTGTTCAACAGGTTGGTAGAAGTCGAACTTGTTAGTGTTCCTCTTCGTAATGATTTTCATAAACAACTTGTAGAGTGTTGACAATAGGCTTATGGGTCGGTAATTTTCCAGCTTTGTTATGTCTCCTTTTTTATGCAGCAATGTAATTACCGCATTTTCCCAGGCTTCTGGTACTTCTTCCCATTGGAGACATTGATTAAACAAAGCCGTGATTGCCTTTAATAAGGAGTCTCCACCCAGTTTAATGGCTTCCACTGGAACACCATCTTCTCCGGGAGACTTTTTGTTTTTCATCTCGGCTACTGCCGACATAGAATCAATTATTCCTTGCCACATTTACATTTTAAGCACTGCATTCTTTACAATTTGCACACTGAACAAATTCTCAAAACCTTTTTTTGGTTTTAGATTTAGAACATTCGAATTTTTCATTTGCAGTGAAGATGTTTATGTTTTTTAGATCTACTATACCAAACTAAAAGTTGTAAGACCTATGATGATCCTAGGCCTTTGTACGAGTCTGAAAATTAATAAACTTGTCTTTGCTGGTCCACGTAAAAACGAAAGTTCTTTGAACCAAAAATTGTTATTTTTATTGAAATTTTATTACTTTGCCCAAGTCTCGTTCTTGATGGCAGATGGCAGGGGATACTGACCAGTAATATTGTACGTGAAGTTAGATGTACGTTGGATAACATAGAAAGTGATGATATAAAAATAGATTTTGTTGTGTGGATGTGTGGTGTAATGTTGGCAACGACAACAATTTTTCATGAAGTCAAGTTTTTCTTGATTTGGCCCCAAAAAGCATGCAAGATAGGTTGTGTTTATCTGTTGTGGACCGTAGATTTTAGGTAATTACGAGAGCTGTGGCCTGAGCGAAGTGAGAAGTGAGTCCATAACAGATACGTAAAGAACTATCGTCTAGCTTACAAACGGAAAACCTAATTATGAAATCTACTACGTCTCTACGTCTCATCTACCGATATCTAATATTACTTTTATCACTTCCATTCAAGGTCAACAAAGGATATTATTTTATTTGTAGGCACTAGATGTATAATTGTTACGCTTCGTGTGACTTAAAAGCTTTGATCACCGAGATGCATTCAGCATTTTTCTCAATAAATGCAGGCAAAGCTGTACTTGTCTTCATTAAGTTAAGAAACCCGTTTTTTTTAGGTATATGTCGTCAGCGCCCCCACCTTTTTGGGCGGGGGTTTTCGTTGCTGATTATTATGAGCTAGGTTTTGTGCTTTCGAATGATGCTACCCAAAAGTTTTGTGCTGCTCAGGCACCCGAGCACAAAACTACTTTCTATTCAAAACATGTCACTTTGTATGGTAGACCCCTAATATATCAACTGCACCCAAAATACAATTCTAGGACTAAAATGTACACATTATGTGCTGACGATGTCACCCCACCAATGGTTTAGTGCTGCCACCTGTGCCCAGCACAAAACTACTTTCTGCTCAAAACATGTCACTTTGCATGCATGGTAAATAGCTTATAGCAAATATGTTAGTTTGATTGTAGGTCAAGGTCACAGATATTCAATAATAAGTTTTTATTTACGGTCATTCAAAGGTTTGTGATTCTGCATTGTTCAGAGTTCATCAGTTCATTATGCATACAACAGAATGCATAAACAATGACTAATGTGAAATCCTCTTGTTACATGCACAATGGACTCAGGCTATTGTGCAAGCATTCTGTTGCATGCACAATGAACTTTGACTATTGTGCAAGCCTTTTGTTGCATGCACAATGAACTCTGACTATTGTGCAAGCATTTTGTCACATGCACAATGGATTCTGACTATTGTGCAAGCATCGAGATGCATGCACAATGAACTCTGACTATTGTGCAAGCATTCTGTGGGGTCCGACAGTAACGTTACGTGACGCAACATATTTCGTACTAAAAAGTCTGCACAGCGAATCGAGTTTCACATACATGGTTTGTAACATAAAAAAATCAAATTACAACATTTAAAATAAATTAAAATGTGCTTAAAAACTTGCACATTGCAACATTATTTTTTAGTAGGTGACACCCGAAACTTATCAGCATGGACATATCTAAATTGTAAAAACAAATCCGAAGCAATAGTATACATACAATCGTGTAGTTTTTTGTAATTACTGTAAGAAAAATATCAATTTTTTCATGAGTTGCGTTACGTAACAAACCGGGGGAGGGGGGGGTATGACCTTGCGTTACACTAGCGTTACAGGAGGGGGGAGGGGGTCTTGAAAATGTCAATTTTTGCGTTACGTAATTTATGAACGGCCCCTTATTCTACAAGCATTTTGTCACATGCACAATGGATTCTGACTATTGTACAAGCATCAAGATGCATGCACAATGAGCTCTGACTATTGTGCAAGCATTTTGTCACATGCACAATGGAGTCTGACTATTGTGCAAGCATCGAGATGCATGCACAATGAACTCTGACTATTGTGCAAGCATTCTGTTGGATACACAATGAACTATGACTATTGTAAAAGCATCGAGATGCATGCACAATGAACTCTGCCTATTGTGCAAGCATTCTGTTGGATACACAATGAACTCTGACTATTGTGCAAGCATCGAGATGCATGCACAATGAACTCTGACTATTGTGCAAGCATTTTGTCACATGCACAATGGATTCTGACTATTGTGCAAGCATCAAGATGCATGCACAATGAACTCTGACTATTGTGCAAGCATCAAGATGCATGCACAATGAACTCTGACTATTGTGCAAGCATTTTGTCACATGCACAATGGATTCTGACTATTGTGCAAGCATCAAGATGCATGCACAATGAACTCTGACTATTGTGCAAGCATCGTGATGCATGCACAATGAACTGTGACTATTGTGCAAGCCTCTTGGTTCATGCACAATGGACTCAGGCTATTGTGCAAGCATCAAGATGCATGCACAATGAACTCTGACTATTGTGCAAGCATCGTGATGCATGCACAATGAACTGTGACTATTGTGCAAGCCTCTTGGTACATGCACAATGGACTCAGGCTATTGTGCAAGCATCAAGATGCATGCACAATGAACTCTGACTATTGTGCAAGCATCGTGATGCATGCACAATGAACTGTGACTATTGTGCAAGCCTCTTGGTACATGCACAATGGACTCAGGCTATTGTGCAAGAATTCTGTTGCATGCAAGACAAACTCTGAGAATTGTGAGGGGTCTAGCATGCATGCAAAGTGACATGTTTTGACCAGAAAGTAGTTTTGTGCTGGGCACAGGTGGCAGCACTAAACTATTGGTGGGGTGATATCGTCAGCACATAATGTATAGATTTCAGTCCTGCAATTGTATTTTGAATAAAGTTGATATATTAGGGGTCTCCCATACAAAGTGACATGTTTTGAGCAGAAAGTAGTTTTGTGCTGGGCACAGGTGGCAGCACTAAACTATTGGTGGGGTGATATCGTCAGCACATAATGTATAGATTTCAGTCCTGCAATTGTATTTTGAATAAAGTTGATATATTAGAGGTCTCCCATACAAAGTGACATGTTTTGAGCAGAAAGTAGTTTTGTGCTGGACACAGGTGGCAGCACTAAACTATTGGTGGGGTGATATTGTCAGCACACAATGTGTTCATTTTAGTCCTAGAATTGTATTTTGGGTGTAGTTGATATATTAGGGGTCTACCATTCAAAGTGACATGTTTTGAATAGAAAGTAATTTTGTGCTCGGGTGCCTGAGCAGCACAAAACTTTTAGGTAGCATCATTCGAAAGCACAAAACCTAGCTCATAATAATCAGCAACGAAAACCCCAGCCCAAAAAGGTGGGGGCGCTGACGACATATACCTGTTTTTTTCTAATATTCCAAAGGGACTAAGGACAAACCATTTATTGATTGGAACTACTTCCACTCAATATCTTTCGAAATCGTTTAGACTCAATTTCACGACAATAAATTTGACCGAAGAAATATTCAATAAATTGTCTACACTTAAACTTCCAAAGAGATTAACCCATTTCAGTCGGTTAAGCCCAAACAAGTAATTTATATTTTCGCATAAATCAATTTTATGTAAATACACAAACGGTTTTCAGGACGCATTCAAGGAAAATTAATTCGGTTTTTCTTTCCAATTTCATTTGTTTGATTGTTGATTTTGACTTAACTTTAATGTTGAGTGGGATTATCTCTTGATTTTCCTTTTTTTGTTTTTCTAAATCCTAAAAATATTTTTACCGTAATGTCTGGATGCTCTTTCACGCGTAAATTTCGACGAAAAGATCCTTTTGTATTTCTTGATGCTTTACTGTTTAGTGTTTATTCATATTCGTAGAATAACACACGTTTTATTGTGGGAAGACGATGGCATTTTAAGAAGAGCAGAAAAAAGTCGTTTAGAATTCGATGTAATTTTGATTTTGCAAAAATCAACATTTTTCAGACCCCCCCCCGGGTCTGTAACGCTAAAAGGGTCAAGTTTGACCCAATTTTGTTAGAACCGTAACGCTTGTCTCATACCCCCCCTCCCCCCTCTAGCGTTACGTAATTTATGAACGGCCCCTTACGCTCGTATTCCACTTTTCATCATTCAGCAGATACATATCATAGTAAATGAGGTATATACAGCAGCATACCCCTTGGTAAAATCAATTCAGAGAATATTTTCGTTCGCCGTTTATAGCACAATGAAGGAATTTTGAATTAATCAGCATCATCGCAAAATACGAAACCAATATTCTTGAAACTTTCTGACATAAGCTAATGCCGCACTAAATGCGTGGACACGCATAATTCGCTTATATCAAATAACAGACTGCAGTTATGCCAGACCTAATACACGGATTCAAGATAAATTCACTGAACTGTCAATCTGAAAATGAGATCGCCTCCAAATAAAAAAGTGTAGTTTGACATACGCCGATGACGCTTAATGAGGTGCATAAATTCGCCCGTTAGCGTACAGCGCCCGTCTGAAGTACAATTTAAATTAGGAAACTAAGGATAATTAAGACACACTTGAGTTGATACCGAAGGATGCGGCACAAAAATTACTCTGTGGCGCAAGTTTATTTGTGTTGGAAAATCAAAGTAGCATGGTCTACTAGCAATTAATTGTTCTTTTCACATAGTAGTCTTGAGTCAAATTCCAAATTCTATTTTCATTCAATAAAACTATTTCGACCGATCAACATCTCGCTTCATTCATTCTGAGATTTCCAACAATTTGACAGCTTAAACTAACAAAAAACATATTTTCTTGAAGTTGACTTTTCACACAATATGAATGCGGTAATGTCTTTCTTGGTTAAGACGCTTCGGAGTTGATTACAAATATTTCGACAAACAGAAAAAGTTTGTTACTCATCGGAGAACGTTGTTCAAATAGACTATTCTATTGACAGTGTACACACTACAGTATTAAACTTACTCTACTTTGACATAAGTTGACGACGCAAAAATTGGGTGATGAGATCCGTCATATCCGTATATCAACAAGAGATACAGCTTCTGTCATTAGTGTATACGTCATTTGTTTGAACGCTTCAATTTTACTATTAAATATTTCGAAATTAAATTTTAACCCGCTCAAGTCGTGCAATGGACAAACCGTCTTGTAGTCAATCTGTCCAGCAGGTAAAAATATTAACGTTTCTTACGCTCACCCAAACGCTGCAATTGCTTCTATTTTGTGTTTCAGAGAAAAGAAGATGAGGACGATTTTAATGTTGATACATCGTCCACGAACAGTTGCGCTCAACTCCACACTCTTCCCGATGATTGCCTTCTGAAACTGTTTTCGGTAAAATATATAGATCTGGAGGATCTGTGTAGTCTTGCAGAGACTTGTAAACGTTTCCGTTCAATTACACGGCGCATCACTGGAACAAAATTCAAAATTATTTTGTTCAATGGAATGTACGAATTCGTTTCAAAAAAATTCCACGTATTAAATGGAAAACCATATGGCGGTGAACTAGGTGACGGAAATGATGTCAGACGTTTTTTTAGCAATTTTGGATCGTGTTGGTCGGAACTTTCGATTAATTCGGAAAATCGTCAACATAGGACCTATGTGCTCTATATGGTGAGGAACCACTGTGTTGAAGAGTTGAAATATCTCTCCCTTTACCAAATGAAAGTGGGGGAATACGACAGTCATAACTTATTCAGTGGGTTTGATTCACTAGTAGAGTTAAGAGTAATAGAGGTGCGAAATTGCGAAAAAATTCTGAAGAATGTGTTCCCAAAATTGGAACGATTCACTTTCGCAAACGAAATTTCCAATGCCGGTATAAATGATGTTAAGGAAAATCCGTATTTGGAAACGCTACCGACTTTTATCACATATCATCCTGCTCTAAAATCAATCGACATATCTCTTCACTGTGAACATAAATGGTGGATAAACATTCTGCAAGCGATCGGGACTAGCTGCACGGCTTTACAGTTATTGAATATACGTAATTTAATCGCAGCTGGAGGAGAGCACTTATCTATTTCGCTTAAACCACTACAAGCATTGAAATCGCTGAAAACTTTGATACTATGTAGGGTGACATTCGAAGATTTTGAGGAGTTTGCATCTATGAAGGAATTGTGTGTATTAGAACTGAAATGTTGCATTCTACCGAGAGACGTGGATCAATTCGCTCGCTTGTCTCAATTAACAGAAATTGTTTTGAAAGATTGTGAGTTGAATGATATGTTCAATGTAGCCGATATCATCCAACGACTGGAAAAGTTGGAGCGCTTTGTCGTTGATACGGAACATTTTAAATTGAATGAGAGAACATTTTGGAAAATTGGAGACATAGTAAAACGGAGGCTGCAAGTGCTGAAGCTCATATGTCGATATGATTCAACTGTGAAGCGTACTAGAGATTCGAAAGTGTATTTGTTTCGTTTAAGTTAAAGATTACAATTATACTTGGATTTTATAACATTGATAATAGGGAAATGGCGAGTTTCACTTATACGTTGACGTAAATCTAGTAAATTATAAGTTGACTCTCCAATGGAGAGTCTACATAAACCTTGCACGGAGAACTTACTTATAATTTTCAAGACTTACGTCAACCTATAACTTAGTAGAGATATACATGAACCAAAATAGTATTTTTCGTTACGAATGAAGAAAAGTTGAATTTTTCATTAATAGTCATAAGCGAAGCCGAGTAGGACCAAGCTTACGACTTGTACTGAAAAATTCTGCTTTCATCACGAGTTACGAACTACGTGCTTTAAGGATCATAATAAGACGAAACCACAACAACATAAGAATTGCTTATTAAACAAAGATATCACTCTACAAACTCTGCAACAATTTCATCAACTATCATATTCATTGTTAATAATTGGATGCGTGGTTATATTTTGAAATATTTTTTATTTTTTCCGAGCTCTCGTAAAACAAACAGGTCTTCAGGGAATAAAATGTGAATGATATTGAAATGATTGCTAAGTGAAATCAGTGAAGTCTGATATCTTTGGAGTTATAGTAGCCCATGCTCGATTGCTTCCGAAATAGTATGTTGTGTTATACCAATACTCTCTCTATCAAACAAACTACTTTTATTAAGGTGGTGAAAGAGAGAGAGTATTGGTTATACAAGTATTGAAATGTTGATTTTTTCGGCACTAGACCCAAGTTTTCCTTACGAGCGGAGCGAGGCACAAAAATTATATATTTGTTGAAAAATCAACGAAAAACTACTTAGAATTTTTGTAATTGTAAAATCGGTCACCCCTTCCGGAGTTAGATTTCATTACCCGGTTTTTTGTCACCGACAAAATACTACTGTAAAACCAAACCAGAAAGTTTTTTATTCAATATTTTACAAAATATTTTACACTCATGGAAGAGTGGACACCGACACTCTCATTTGCAAGTTATTGTAGTTTAAAATTGTTTCATCAAAAAAACTTGTTGTAGATCTAGATTTTAATACTAAATTATATAAACAGAACTTGACTATGGTTTGTTTTGACTTCTAAAAATAAAATGGATTTTCGTAAGGAACTTTCGTAAGTAAGAACACATAACATGTTGTTGAGAATTCTACGCTCTCTACCAATAAAATACTGAGACTTGGTGATGCTGTCCCCGGAAACACGTCTTTATTGATCGATCGTACAATTGTAACTGACTTTTCACTTTCTTTTCTCCGTTCGTGTGTACTCTGATGTGATTCATTCTAATGGCCGGCTGTCTAAATTAGGATTTCCACGAGTGAATGTGAGATACAATTCTCAACACAGGTAATAATTTCCATTTTGCAGTACCGATAAGGAACAATGTAACAAACTCAAACTCAAATGTCTTGTTCTTATATTTAAGAGGTTCCGAGCGTACGCTGAAATTGTAGCCTACATTTGTGCGTTTCGAAATTTTTGATCGCTGATATCTTTTTACGAGAGCCCTTTTTAAAAAATGTACGACCACATTTTTGAGTAAAAATATGTCAGCTTTGAATAAAAAATAAAATTGTCTGTGAAAGTTCCATGTGCTTTGAGAAAAGTGTACCTTTGATGGAAATTTGGGGCATCGGTACAGTTTTCTCAAAGCACATGAAACTTTCACAGACAATTTTATTTTTTATTCAAAGCTTACATATTTTTACTCAAAAATGTGGTCGTACATTTTTTTTTTTAAATGCTATCGTAAAAAGATATCAGCGATCAAAAATTTTGAAACGCACAAATGTATGCTACAATTTCAGCGTACGCTCGGAACCTCTTAACCACTTTTAATAGTATGAATTCTGCAAACAATAGAAGTAGTAGATTCAACACATAGTTGTCGGAAGCTCTGAGAAGAGTACAGGATTTTTTGATAATACCGATAAATAATCGATTCTAAGGAAATATTCGATATTTTATCAATCGAATGTATAAAACATACCTAGCGGAACTTTTAGGTGTTCGCCGGTGTAATCATAAACCTTCTTTAGAAACCAGTGTTTCGTCATTGAAATCATATTTCCGGTCCATATCAGATACCGGCTTTTGATTCATTCAAACTCTGTTTTTCAGGGAAAAAATCGAAATTATTCCTCGTTAAATAAGTTGCCCGATGTCAAAACATTCTATTCCACAAACTCCAAATTCATTTTTAACGTTTCCGAAACATAAAACAAACAAAGGATTTACGTTTACACTTTATAACAGTTACGGCACTAATTTATTAATGTAAACATTGGCATTGTGTAACATGGAAAAGAACGCTGCGTGTCATTTTCCATTTCCATTTGAATCTATAAAATTTTGCAGTGAAATCATGATACAACGAGCCGGAGATTTTAAACCGTTCATTTCCTCCGAAAGTGTTTTGTCAACACCGAAAATTGAGTGTATAATGTCAACTGTAATTTACCCCGTCCTATTGATGCCAATCTTCCTTGTAATCATTAACATAACTCCAAATTAATGGCATTATATCGTTGGTAATGTTGTAGTACGTATAAACCAATTTCAGTGTAATTGCAAACTTGACCTTGTTTCACGGGTTAAACTTTCTCATTCTTCTGTTGGACTTGAAGTATCATAAATATCGTTTATCATAACAAGGAAAGCTCGTGTTACCATTCCACGTTGTTATATATCCTAAGCATAGAATGTTCACTGAACATTGTTCAGTTCACCCCTTTCCCACATTTCCTTTCCTAATTACAACTTCGAATATATACATATTCGACTACGCCATGATTTATACACCAATTGAATTGGAATGGTTTTTCGGGTATATTGTGTGGCACTGTTTTATATTGTTTAGAAATTGTTTCGATCTGATATCTATTACACTGAGACTATCTGTGGCTAAAATCTATATATATGTTGGAGTCGGAAATGTTTAACACTAAGGAGTAAAGACGCCTTTCGTCGTGGATTTTCAATTTATACCTTCGATGGTAAACATATCCAGACAGTGTGAGAGATGATGGTTTGTTGGTTGGTAATTTATTGAGCTTAATTTAGTAAGAAAGGCATTAGAGTAATTTATTGATCAATATACATTATGTGCTTTTAATAATGATAGTCCGTGTTTGTCGAAATTAGGGTTGGTCCCTCATTTGATTGTCGGTTAAACCGATGATAATGGGAAAATGTACATAATCGTTGATGTCGTGACATAAAATAATCACAATGTTTTCCATCCGGTGCAATGATCAGCGCTTTAATTCTTGAAGCCGGTTTTCATTTTATTTAAATTTTTTAATTTTATTTCACTGACTACTCCATTTATGACTTTAACTCATTGCGTGATACTGAGAATATTTCCGATGTTAAATTCATTCGAAAAACGATTTCATGTCAGATGCACCGATGAAAAAGAATCAAAGGATCTACTTCAGACATTTATGGTATACTTGCTGTGATAACATGGATCTCGTCTATACGTTGAACAAGCACGGCACATTTCTATCGTGGGTAAACCGTCTGATTTGCAACTCCTGTTTTACGCCACGAAACAAAATTACAGAATTTTTCTCGTTATTTGTTTCCATTGGGTGATAAGTTGTATTTGGTGTGGACGGTTGATTTTCGCCACTTTCGCCTGTTGTCCTCACTTTGTTTAGGCAACAGATTACATTAGATGAATTTGCTATTTTTTACAAATACATAACACTCAGGCGTGGGGTAATTTGGCACACGTTGCTAAAACAACGCATTTTTCAACTACGTAAAAGGTGAACTCGCACACGATTTTTCGATTTTCGATTTTTTGCGTGTGCAAGTTCACCTTTTACGTAGTTTAAAAGTGCGGAGCCATGTGTTGCGTCTCATGTATAAATCATTCCTCAGTGTTTGATGTAGAATCTTCTACTTCACTTGTTTCAACATAAATTTTACAGGCAGTAAGAAGACTGTTGCTCATATGGCGTGAAATACCAACATTCATATAGCGAGATTCTAACATAGGCGTATCACTTTCTCATTTAGTCCATTATCCCTTGTCGAAAAATCAGTGATTTACCCCCAGAAACTTTCCGTTGTGATTTCGACCTAGAGTGTTTTCGGAGCAAAATTGAAAATGGTCGCGAATTCGATGGAGAATGTACAGAGGGATTCTTTTGAAAAACATCGTACCGAAATCGGACGCATTTTCCAGTGGACTTTTTTATATGTGCCTAGAAAGGTATTCAACCCTAGAAGCCAAAACCACTTTCAAAAAAATTCTTCGAAGTTTGTGTGGCAGGTGAGAGGTGATCAAACACCGAAAACTTGCACTTTTCTTACAAAAAAATTCTCCAGTTACGCGAGCCGTACAGGGTCGTGTGG
Source organism: Bradysia coprophila (assembly GCF_014529535.1). Classification (NCBI taxonomy): domain Eukaryota; kingdom Metazoa; phylum Arthropoda; class Insecta; order Diptera; family Sciaridae; genus Bradysia; species Bradysia coprophila. Next base: position 2,418,191 of record NW_023503584.1, read on the forward strand.
GGTGTCATTAGAAAGGTAATCACACCCCACGTACTATTGTACCGAATAGGGGCTTATTGCGTTTAAAATTCATCGACACTGAAATATGTGCAGTTAAAGTTTTCAACCGAAGACTTACACTGTTCTTATAGAAATTTCTCGAGGTAGACAAAACGTACATGGTCGTGTAGGGTGTCACTCCTAGTGCTTTTCGATCCAACACAAATGCGGCTGCCATCGAGATTTGTAATTATAAGTTTCAGGGGAACATGTTCCTCATCCATCCTTCGCACATGACCTAGACTATGTCTGGGTCATTATAAAGCTGATACAGTTTATGGTTGAATCCTCCAAAAATTGACCGAATAATTCTCCTTTCAAACACTAAAAGAGTCTGTTCATCTCGTTGTGTTATGCACCAAGCTTCAAAAGATTCCACGATCCCTCGGCACTCTCCATTTTTTAACGTTCAACAAGAACGCTCTTTTCAGCTATGTATTTTCTATTCAAATTTTTGTTCAGAAAAACTGTAGCTACCATTCGCCATAGCCCAGTTTTGTTTCGATTTTGTTTTATTGGAATGTTGAATTATCATATTGGGTTCTAATATATGTATTTCGATTCGACCCTTGCAAGACAAACTCATATCCTGTTGATGGTATAGTAAAGTGGTGTGCTGTACTGAGCGTAAACAATCTAAAATATCGGATGGATTTTATAGCAACGGAATGATATATTTTTTATCGCACGGCCCCGTTCGGGATGATATATTATCTGAAAGAACCAAATAAATTTAACCTTTTTTTTCTTCCCCGGATAAAAACAACAACAACAACTGTAATAAAGCGGGGAAGGGATGGGATAAAGTTATTTACACTTCATACCAAATAAAATAAAAATAAAACCTCGACATTCAACGGAAGGTCGAAGTATTCTTTTATGGACTATAAAATTGTAGTGGCGAATCAAAATCTATTTCAACATAATTCGATGGAAAAAATGGAATGCGTTTTCCACTCTCAAATTATGGAAAAAATAAAAACATCTGGCGGCCTATCACTTACTTTACATCGGAAACAACATTTTTTTTTCATGTTTATTTACTTTCCAATGGTTTCCCCATATGAAATGAAATATTTTTCAGTTAATACACGGACGTGGATATATGTATTTAGTTCGGATACATAATCACACCCCTATGGGAATTGGGTAAAAATATATTTTTTGTTATGTGCATATTCAATGTACAGTGACCCACTTCTCTATGAATGAATAAGATATTTTCTCATGTCGCGAACAGCACAGAAAAAAGGTTATATTTCCATTATTATTCTCATCTGACGAGTTATGAAAGATATTCATCAAATATGCAATTGGTTCCGAGAGATTTGAAGTGCAAAAATTTTGTGTACTTTCATATAAAATCGTTAAACTTTTCTTTAAAAAAATGAAAATCATTCTGATTACGATGGCACGTGTTGTTGTGGAACGTCTATCCAATTTTTTTTTCTGTAAAAAAAGAAGCCCCCATAAGATCTATGAAATTTAATATTTTTTTTTATAGATTCTCACTAAACACGCGCAACATTAATGCCATAACTTCTATCCGTAATGTGATGAAATTTACGAAGCTTTAAAATTGAAATTAAATTTTCTGTGACTGTATTTAGCGGAAGTTCACCGGAAGAACTTCTTTTTTGCAAAAAAAAAAAATCATGCTCGAATTGTCAATATTATTCAGCAATTTGTTCTTTTGTGTTCCGACGCTTGGGAATGATATACTGAAATTTTAACGGTGAGAATGTAGTTTCATTCGCATTAAGTCGATACAATAGCCGAATAATCCGAATCTGTTTTAGACAACCATGACAAAAATTATTGATGAGTTTGGCTTGCATTGTTTTTATACGACAAAACAAATGAAGTAAAAGATTTCTTGCAAATCATAAAATTACTTCACGTTTTAGAACCGGCCAGACATACGTTACCGACGACGAAAGTTAACAATTAGCTATGACACAGCGTTTGTTGAAACTATCGAAGTAAAAGATTTTGAAAAGATAAGTTATTAATATTCCGGTTCATGTAACATTTGTTCTGATATTTCCATATAAATCTTTCCTGTAATTCTATAATTCGAATAATTTCAAATTCCAACCTAATTTTTGTTCAGTCCAGTCAATCGACATCTGATGTTTTGGATTCGACATGACGAACAAAAGCCACGTTATAGCATTGAAACAAAGAAATATTAAAGTGAAATTTCATGCATATCTAACATCTGTTAGCGATAGCGACACTCAGAAGTAAACGACAAACTCCAATGCGGGCTTATATACCAGATCACACTTCTTAGTGAATTTTGTCTGGCGGGTGTTTTTCTATTCACTGGGGTCAATGTGAATGCAATAGCATCAAAATTTCGGTCATGTCAAATCACGAAAGAAAAAGTGATTTTTTGAGTTTTCTTTTTGTCTGGCAGCTCACACTTCTTAGTGAACTTTGTCTGTCGGGTGTTTTTCTGTTCATTGGAGTCCGTGGGCATCGAATGATACCAATTTCAGATCATGGGTCATCACGACAAAAGTCGGCCATGTTGGGCTTTTAAGATTGTCTGGCAGCTCACAGTTCGTGACGAATTTTGTCTGGCGGGGTTTTTTCTGTTTATTTAGGTCCGTGGGCATCGAATGACACCAATTTCAGGTCGTGGGCTAATCACGACAAAAAGCGACCATTTTTCGATTTCCCTTTTGTCTGGCATGTCCCAATATGCATTTTCCAGGAAAATAGTAGAACATTTTTTGTCGCTCGTATTCATGGGCACCCTTTGGCACCCAAGAGAATTCCAGGACCATATGAGGGACTCAAAATACCACTGGCTCCAGGTCTAAAAGCATGTTTAACAAAAATGAAGTAAAAGATTTGAAATCAATCTCTTCTTATTACTTAGATAAAATAAAGCAATAAATCGGATATAATAAAATTGCTGTTATACTTGCCGTCTGTGAAAGTTTTACTTTTCGCCTCTGAACTGAGGAAAAAATATTCCAAGCGAAACACAATGATGAATTGCATTTTATATCTTTCTATTTAATTATTGATTTAGCAATTAGGGGGCATCCATATGGAGCAACAATATTGCTTTAGTCATTGTACATTTTCAGTGGGTGATACCGAGTTCACTTTTTCTAATAAACGTTTCTATCCTCACAGCAAGGATCTGTTTGTAACCCTACATATGGGGTAATTAGGGTTACTTATTCATTCATAAAAAATGCAAATGACCACGACGGATCGGTAATACGTTTCTTTGTAATGAGAATTGAATCGAGAACATTGTCGGATTTTACTGCCATTAGTAAAAGTGCATTAATCGCCGTTCATAGCCAGTTCCAGTCGTAAAATATGAAAACATTGTACGACGAACTTTGGAAATTCATTTTCCTTTTTCAAACATTTGCATTGTGTCCATTCGGCCGGAATGGATTTCAAGATTACATTCTGGCTTTCTGTTCACTTCTCTACTTTGTGATTTTAGTCGTTTTCTCGCTTATAGCCATGTTCCATAACAGTATTATTTACGATAGCAATGCGATTTCGGCTATGGTTGTAGGGCTAGTGGTCCTAAGCAACTCATTGACGTTCCTGATAATAATTCTACAGGCGTTTGTGTCGCGTTATGATTTGAAAAACTTTATAACCGAAATTGGTTGTATCGATGAAATGTTTGGAATCAAACTTCACTGGCCGGTCGACTATACTACACTGAAGCGGAAATATTTGTTAAAATTGAGTGTCAATTTGTTGGTCACCAAAGGACTGCTGGGATTTATAATAATGTTCCTTGCATTCGGTACACGACAACCTTTTTTCCTCTTTTGGTTGCCCATATCGTTTTCCTGCGCTGTCATTAACATGCGATGCATACAACACATATTTTTCGTCGATTTGCTACGCGAGCGATTGGAATTTCTGAATCAACGATTAGTGGAAATAGCACAACGTCGATCGAAGAAATCGAAATTACTTCTGTCCGTTGACGCCTACAACCGTTTGACGAAGCCAAGACCTATGCGTGATGACTTCGATGAAATGTTGGCATTGAAACGAATCTATTCAATGATTTGGAATGCTAGCATCTATTTGAACGATTGCTTTGGATGGTCAGTGTTGGCTATTGTAACGCGATCGTTTATTGGATTCACATGTAATGGATATTGGCTGTTCTTGGGATTCAAAAGTCTCATTGACTTTGACCTGATCGTGGATGCTGCAGCAAATTTTGTGTTGAGTGTAATACAACTATCGGCGCTGTGTTTGTCCTGCTTCCTTTGCACCGGTTGTGTAAGTTCACTTGTCACAAATAAATTTTATTTTATTTATTTATTTCGGAATAATCATCGACAGCGTGATCGCCAACTGATGATGAATAAATAACAATTAATTCCTTAAAAATCATAAATCGTCAACAATTTATCAAACAAAACCGGACAAACTTAGAACGAAAACCAATAATCACTTCAAAAAGAATAAGAAATTAAAAAAAACGAATGTAGCAATACCGAAACCAACCTTCATCCAACTACACGGCTATGGTATCAGAAGACATATGAGCCAACAGCGAATTTAAGTTCACAATCAATTGACAGAGCCTTGATCAATCGGCGAAACGTGGTCCTAAGGGTCAGTGGGTCAACCAAACGACTAAAATTGTTAAAAATCCTGGACAAATTGCAAACCGGTTCAAAAAAGCCATAAAACGTACGATGAGCCGGTACGCGTAAAAACTCGTGAAAACGGAGGGTCCTGAAAGGTTGGTTCACGATGAACTTCGAAGCAAGGTCGGGAGCATCAATACGGCCGTTGAGAATATCGTGTACGAAAAAGGCGCACAGATTTATCCTTCGCCTTGTCAGAGTCTCAATCCCGAGAGTTTTACACCTAGACTCATAGGAGGGAAGCCTGAAATTAGCGTCTCTTCTTACAGTCCGACGAAGGGCATAAATAACAAAGTTCTTTTGTATCGATTCAATCTTAGCCACTCTATCGGCTTGCCAGGGATACCAAACAACTGAAGCATACTCAAGATGTGAGCGAACGAGCGCACAGTAGACACTAACAAGCGCTTTTAAGTTGGTGAAGCCGTAACACATTCGCTTAACGAATCCAAGCATCGCGTATGCTTTTGATACAACATATTCAACGTGAAAATTAAAATTGAGTGCGCTGTCAAGGAAGACTCCAAGATCGCGAATAAGCGTCACACGTTCTAACACGGAAGCAACGATACAATAGTTAAACAATATTGGGTCTCTGGATCGGTGAAAAGAAATCACCTTACATTTATCAACATTCAGCGGAAGTCGGTTACGGCAACACCAGCGTGAGAGAGCGTCAAGGTCACGCTGAAGCAATACACAATCGAGTATAGAGCTCACACGAAGAAATATTTTCAAGTCATCAGCGAACAACAGAAACTTGGATGAAGCAAACACAGACGTGACGTCATTGACGAAAACAATAAACAAAAGAGGACCGAGGTGACTACCTTGAGGAACTCCTGACGTTACGTCAAACAAACGTGACTTCCAACTCGACAACTTTACGTACTGGGAACGGCCAACCAGGTACGAGTGAATCCAACCAAGCAGACTTGAGTGAATGCCAACCTCATTGAGCTTCTGTACTAGCAAGCTGTGAGACACCCTGTCAAACGCCTTACGTATGTCAGTGTACACAGCATCCAACTGAAAGCCGGACTCCATGACATTGACAGCATCATTAACAAAATCCACTAGATTAGATGAAGTTGATCTCCTCCTCATGAATCCGTGTTGTTTGAAAGACACTACTCTCTTAAGCTTACACATCAACTTACCGGCTACGATCGACTCGAAAAACTTCCCAAACGTCGGCAGTATCGCTACACCTCTGTAGTTTTCGATACTAGACCTAGCGCCGCTCTTGAAAACGGGGGTGACGTAAGAAACTTTCCACCGTTTAGGGAAACTAGTCCTCAGCGACAGATTAAATATAAAGAGAAGCGGAGCGGTTAAGCCATCTGAGCAGTTCTTTAAAAACAAAGGTGAGACATTATCTGGGCCATCGCCTTTTGATGTCTTCACACCATTGAGCGACTTATACACTTCGTCATAGCTAACTGACAACGATCCAATATCCACCGACTTCGGAATCCCAAACTCAGCCCCATCGTTTCTGTCGTCAGCACCGTACACTCCCTCAAAAAAATCGGCGAAAAGCTCACACTTGTCTCGCATCTTGTCAGCTACGACACTGCCCTTACGCATAGTCTTCGGATACCCACGAGATTCACGTCTAGAATTCACATAGGACCAAAACTTCGTAGGATCAGAGACCAGGCCTTCCTGTACTTTAGACAGATAAAACGCATAGCAAGATCTTTGGGAAGCCTGAAATTGCCTGCGAAGAGAACAAAAAGCAAGGCGATCATCGTACCTTTTCGAGCGCTTGAACCTCTTGTGAGCCACATCCTTCCTCTGCTTCAACTTCATCAGCTTATCTGTATACCAGGGAGGGCGACGGAAGCATTGAGCCTTTTTCAGAGGTACATGAGAACGAAATCCAGTCAAGAGCGTATCATAGAACACGTCAACAACCTCATCAACACCAGCCTCATCAGAAAACAACCCATGCCAATCACAGCTTGATAAGTACGAGCTTAAGGCGGGGAAATTCGCCCTACGAAAGTCGAACTCGCGAACTGTCGGACTAGTTTCGTCGATACCCAATTGATCAACCATGAAATCAACTTCCATGGCGCCATGAAAGACAGCATCGACTTTACACAAAGGATCCAACGAACTTCTTACCGTCACGTCACTGTCGTTAGCAAAGATGAGGTCGAGCACGTTACCATGGTCATTAACGACATTGTTCATCTGGAAAAAGCCAGAACCCAGGAGCAAATGAATCAGCTGTCCTTTCGTTTCACACTCAACATTCGTTGGAAGATATACATTACCATCAACCGGATACTCCTCGTCAGACGCATTAACAGCGGACGATAAAGAGTCAGGGATCCATTGAACCTTAGGAATGTTAAAATCACCCACCACAAAAAAACGATCACCGTCATTCAATTCAATCGAATCAATCACTTTCTCAAGCGCCAAATGATATCTCAGATAGACAGCTACAGATGAACCAGACGGTATGTACAGGCAGCAGATATATACACAACAACGTTCAAACTTCAACTTAACGACCAACAACTCAACATCAACAATGCCATCAATGTTTACCATCTCACTGTTAATGTCTGAACGAACTGCTATCAAGACCCCTCCACCACTTACCTTTTCACTATTGAGCACCGACCTGTCAATTCTGTGAACTACGAAAATGCTCTCATCAAATAATTCGCCATTCAATATCGATGGATGAAGGTTGGTTTCTGTCAACGCGATGGCACCGTACGCGCATTCAGAAGACGACAAGAAAAATTCGTTGGTTTTCATTCTAAGTCCCCTAACATTCTGATAAAACAACGGAACATACTTCTTAACAACAAAAGCTTTATCAATCAAATTATGACTCGACACACAATCTCTATCATTAACAACACTTTCTACAACTGGAATATTGGTTGCAACTTCACTAGCTAAGTCACTTACTAGTTCGTCAAAAAATCCGGTAGAGTCTACCGTCGTCATATTCACATTTACTAATTCGGAAGCAAAGGCGAAAATATTGTCTCCTTCAGATCCAGCTATTGTGACGTCATTGGAATTAGGGGCGATAACATCGTTGGTGTTTGTGTCGCTGATTGAAGTGTGGTCGATTGCGTCGCTGGTGTCAATGTGATCGATTGTGGCACCGGTGTACATGTGATCAATTGAGCCACTGGAGCGGGTATTTGGGCTAACGTTTCGAATGGTTCCAGCTGTTCGTTGGTACGATCTGTCGATAACGTCGATGACACTGGGACTACGGGCAATATCGGCGTAACTGATGATGTAAGGTCGATTATATCCATTGGTTTCGTGTGCTCCTCCATGGGTTTGTGACCAGCGTTTTTGACTAAAAAATTGTCCAAGGAAACAGTTCCTTTACGTTCAGTGTGGACGTAGTCACGAATTTTCACTCCGACAGGCCAGGTGTTAGGAGATACAGCTCTTGTATACATCGAATCAGGCAACGATATTCTGAACTGGAGGTATGAAAGGTCAGAAAAACTTCTACCAGCTGGTTTCAATAAGTTGACACGAATAAGACTCCTGTCAATCGACAACGAACCGGATAAGTAGTCAATTATATGTTCAGGAAGCGTATTTGTACCAATGTTGGATATCACAATGCTTCTACGCCGATCAATTGTTTTCGTACTTGCAGCTACAACAGCAGCGTCCGTTGAATTCGTAACAGCAGCAAAGGAGGCAGTGGCTGAGACGTTAGAACAAGTGACGAACTTCTTGGTGAGGAGCGAACGATCAGAATAAGCAGTGTCCTCCTCTCTACGTCTCTTCGGATGTTGTTTGGTGCAACTTTCAGCTCTATTTAACGGCGATGAAGCAGAAGACAACGTCGTTGCTAGTTTGTCAGTCAACATCGCAAACCCACTCAATAGATTTTGAGAAATGGAATTCATCGTCGAGTTAATATCGTCCTTCATAGATTCGAATGGGTTTTGTGACAGTGAAATCTTAATTGCGTTTATGTCGTCTTTCATTGTGTCCATTGAGATTAGAATCTGTTTATTTCCATTGTTGCATTCGATGCAGTACCAGTAGATGTTTGAACAATTTACGATGGCGTTGAGCGTTGTTTTTGTTAACGATGCACATTTCGCATGGAATCGGAGTCGACACGACCCGTTGCACAAAATAAAATCTGAATTTGTGATTTCAGCTTTACAGGTACCGCACGCGTTCGCCATTTTGTTGATTGCACACAAGCGTAAATGTGAAAAGCGAGAATGTGAATATTTGCGGACACTGATCAAAACAAACAAAAATGTCGTAGATGTGCTGCACGGTGTTTTAGAAAGACAACACTTTCAACAGACTTAAATTGGTACTACCAACTACGATGCAATTTGTGCGACTGCTATCTGTTACGATATAAAAACAACGAACAACTCATTCGAAAGTGACACCGATTATTATTATATAACTAACGGTTCACTTATCCAACATTCATACAATGTCGTAGTAAAATCATCCGTGAAGCACAACACATACAACGCAGCAGTAGAGCAATTAACATCAAACACAAAATTCACAAAGCTCGACTGTCCAATAAACGCTATCACTGTATTGTGTATCGATAACAGATTACGTAATGGTTCATCTACCGTCAAAAAATGTCGTAAAACCCAATTTTGAATCCATTAATTTGCCAATTCAAGCCGTCAGAATGATGAATAAATTAGTTGAAAATGTAACACGACCACTACTTAATGTTCACGATCAAATTTAGTTTTAATTTCTAATATCTTACAAATGAAAACAACAATTTAACACAGTGCAACTTCAGACATGCACGTTCATTTTTTAATTTTATTTTATTTTTCATTTCATTTCATTTTATCATTTAAATGATTATTTCTCATTATCTTTTGGTCGTGTCTTCATTATAGGCGGAAGACACGGGACGTTTGTTAAATAAAATTGAGAAGTGGGACAACAACGATCAATTAAATTTTCTGGTGAGAGAGTTCTCACTTCAGATTCTACACGAACGCATTGTTCTATCAGCAAAAGGTTTTTTCACCATCAATTTGGATTTGCTGGGATCGGTATGTTGAAAGCCAACGCTAGCGGATCCATTTTGCTACTTTAATATCGAATGTTTTTTGCAGTTAGCAGCAGCAACTCTGTCCTATTTGGTGATTTTAATACAATTTCAATCAACTGAAAACATTCATGTCTAGAGATGATTTCAAGTGTGACGCTGGATTGCTACGAATGGAAATTGGTTCCGGTTTCTGTTAACATTTTGCTGTGAGAAGTAAGATCCTATAGTAGAGGACATTATCCAAGGTTTGGATGGATATGATGTTGTTTTAGAAGTTCATTTGTTTGTAGAATTAGAGGATGTCACGGTTCGTTAGAAACGAGATAAAATATGGACCGCCGACCATTAATAGTTTTTTTTCTTCATATTATTAATGAGTTATGAACAAGATTTTCACAAAGGATTTTTCCTCGGCCGTTTCAGAGAACCAGCAGCTGTGTCGCGCACAGCCGGTAAGATTTTAACCTCTACCAATATCACCATTTTAAAACTTTCACTGTCACTTCTACTCCGAGATATCGCCCATTGAAAACACCCTATGCCCAATCCAACACTGGGTTGGTCCTTGGTGAGCTTTGGGAACTTTTTACACCCTTCCAGTGGACTGTATTTTTACCAAAAATTAATTAGCTGTTTGGCCTTAACCTTAAGCTTTAAAACGAGAAAGAGTTGTGTTAATCTTATCGGCGGCTATCTTATCATCTGTTATCGACAACGACTGCTGGAATAAACGACAATCTCTGACTAATTCGGTCTTTTATAACAGAAGAAATACTTTCAAAAAAAATGAAGTAATAGATTTGAAATTAATCTCTTGAAAATACAAATGAAGTAACAGATTCGATAGTAAAACTATTGATATGCATACCATTTCAGGAATTTGTTAAGTCATGTGTCAATTTTACGTAAGTAAGAATAGGTCGACAAGTTTAACACTTGTTCAAATCAACCTGTGTGAGGGATTTTGAAAAACGACCTGCCGAAATCAGCCGCATTTTCTAGTGGATTTTTTGATATGTGCCTAGATAGGTATTGGTCCCTAGAAGCCAAAACCACACACAAAGAAACTGTTTTCCCCATTCGATACTAGTCTTAACTTTCCAATAATACCAAACATGCATGGCTAATAAGCTGAGATACGTTGCTTGGCATTGTTTTAGATAGAGTGACTTCGAAAAAGTGAACCAGCCGCTAAAATTTCTGCAAAAAATATTTTTTCATCAATAATTTCACGTGCACGAAATTTTTTGAGTAGCAATACTGAGCATCAAATTTTCATTTCAAAACCACATTCATCAAAACACTACCCATGCATGTTTGGTATTATTTGAAAGCTAAGGCCAGTATCAGGGGAAAACCGTTTGTTTGCGTTTCTGTTGCTTTTCAGATATATGGAAACCGTTAGAAGTTCGCCGAAATTATCCATTTTTTACCCATACTTTCATCTACTCATAACTCAGTGTGGTTGAGTTTTAAACCCAACAAGACCCAATCCAAGACCCAAGACCCCGAAAGTACATGCAATTACCTTTCTAATGACACCCCACATGACCTTCTACGTTTCGTGGCCTACGAGAGATTTCCATAAGAAAAGTGCATGTTTTCGGTTTTTGGTCACCACTCACTAGCCAGACAAGCTTAAACGATTTTTTTTTAAAGTGGTTTTGGCTTCTAGGGACCAATACCCATCTAGGCACATATCGAAAAATCCACTAGAAAATGCGTCCGGTTTCGGCAGGTCGTTTTTCAAAAGAATCCCTCTGTAAGTGTTACTGTGCCTCGCACTCACAGTGAGTTTTTCTAAGCCCAGTTCGTTTTCACTCAACTACGACAGATTCCTGGTCCTGAAACTTTTGCGTAAGACGTGAAAATTGCTAACCCATAGCGAACCAGTGTGTTAACACTATGTAAAACACGAAGTAATAACTTGGGTAACAGGAAATCACTCATGTAATTCTGAAGAACATCCTACATTCAATTATTTTTCGGATAAAAGAATAAAATGAAATTGTAACTTAGTTGTTTATTCCTAGAATCCTCTAAAGATTATACAATTAATCGAAGACAATCGCGTTTTGGCTTTTTAGTTTATGAATTCAAGCTGTTTAGAGCTTCGTTTTAAAAAAAATGTTATACTAAAGAGTCGACCGCTGCAATGTCCGATTTAAAATTCTGTCACTATCAGGTTCGTATTCAACTCTTTGGAATGAACGAACGTGTCACTTCCATTTTTTTTAAACAAATGAAATATTCCGAATTTTTCCATAAAATATTTCTGGTCCCGTAAACCGTTTTATGCATATAGCCCAAGGCACAACCATTCTCAATGGTCAAATAGAAACAACCGCAACAAAAAAACATCCGCAACACATGACTGATTTTTCTCTATACCGCAAATGAAATGAAAAATGCTACACAAACTAGGCAAAAATGAAAACAGGAATCATCCCATGATGTCAATGAACGTCCGAATTTCAAATTGACTATTTTTCAATGAAATGTTCCCCATACTGAATAAAGCATCAGAAGAAATTATTTCTATCTTTTTGTTAGATATGTACCCCGACAATTGAACACCTTTCTTATTTCCCTCAGGTATACTGGAGGTATACTGACACTGGAATGGATTCAGCTAGTTTGTGAATATATCTTTTTTGCTTTTAAACTCGTAACGACATCATTATTTCATGACGGGAGATAGATATGACCGTGTTGTGTTATATATATCTACATTGTGCTGTACGATAAATTTTTTTTTGGCTAAGTGAAGGTATACATTTACAGTCATAATCTCGGAATATAATAGCTAACATTCGTAATATACTTGATGTGGTATATGAATGAATGATATGAATTCTCTGCTGCTAATTTATTTTCTTGAAAACTTTGCAGAGATTGACATTGTCACAATGATTTTATTAAAAACTCAAAACAGGAGGAAAAAGTTTGCAGAAATTTACTTTCGAGGTATAAAGCTGATGGGTGCGTTGTACGTATAAATGCAGGTGAAGGAAAGAGAATTTAAAAATTCGTTTAATTAAATACTTTCTTTGACTTTCCGTTTATCTTTATAATATATACGTCCCACAGCTAACCGAGAAAAAAATATTTCTCCGGAATATATCACAAAATGACTTTTCGGCAAGCATTCACATTTCAGCAAGGTTGAAAATAAAATCATTTAACCGTCCCCCAACGTCCTATCGTAGAAACAATTCACCCGAGAAAAAGCAATTCAAAACAAACAGCTAACGACCAAAAGATGACATGTCTAATATACGGATATATAGAATTTGTAGCTCAACAGTGCTATTAGTCCGTGCTAGACATTAGCCATATCTATATAAGTATAGCCTATGTCGGTACAAAAGAGCATACGAGAAAAAAACACATTCGTATTTATAACACTCCAAAATTACATTTTCTGAGTAAACATACAATTTACAATCATGAGTTGAATAATATATATTGGCAGTTATACAATACGAAACCAAAGAAAATACCGGAAAAACGTTTCCTATATAAATAATAGAGAGTTCATTGTTTATGGATAATGGAAAATGCCAGCGATAGTCAAACTTTGCGAGTGACAAAATTTTCTGCTCTCTTAACGATGAACCGAAAAACACCAGAGACTCTCTTGCATATATAAGATTTGCCAAAACAAAAACACTTGTAGCTTTCCATGCATTTTCCTCTTTTGTTTGGGAGAGAAACAATGTGTTTCACAGCTGTGTGTCTAATGTAATGAGAATGTGAAACTCGGTTCCATTCTGTTGGCTCTCCGTTATAGTACAGACTATTAATGGTCGAGGGAATGCGCTGGTGTCGGCTTGAATGGTCATTGATTAATGCGACGAAAGTCAGGTTTTTTTGACAACTTTTTGGCACCTCTGCAAAGACATTTAAACATAATGTCTGACTCAGTTATTGCAATTATGATGTTATTAACTCTTGAATATTGATTTGTTGATTCAATTTTTGTTGGAAATGAAACAACAAACATGTCGCAATAATCAAATCTGTTACTTCTTCTGTTTAAAGTATTGCAATGGTAAACACCAAAGATCTTTTACTTCATTTGAATGCATGCACATATTGCTTTATAAGCAGTACTAGTCATGGCACAATGTTTATTTTTGGCGTCTTTGTCGATAGCAGATGACTAGCCGTTTCTTATTGCAAATACGTTTACGTCATCCATTCTTATTGCAATTCTCATTGAATCGTAGATGACTACTAGTCTGACTAGCCGTTTCTCCGTGCGTCGCAAATTTTTTTATTGGGGTGCTTTTGCAGATGGTATTATATGAGGCACTTCGACAAAATTCAAGAACACGATGTTCAGGGTTCGAATGTTCGAGTGCAGGTGCGGACAGTGTGATATTAATAAAATTAACACTAACTTTGCACGGTTAAAAGGCGTTGTTCACTGTAAAAGTTTATCTGCACCTTTTTACACAAAAGCCTTCCACTTCGACGTTCTTTCGACTTACAGTCGATGACTTTGAAATAAGTGACGCATTTCATTTCAGGCGTTTTTCAGCTGATCCACTCATACAAACAAATATCGTTTTAGGTCCTTAAACGGTTTTACCACTACACAAGCATGCGTGTTCATTCTTCACCCGTATAAACACTGCTAATGCATTTGTTTGTACGCATGGATCAGTTGAAAAAACAGCTGAAACAACATGCGGCATTTATTTGAATGTCGCCGACTGTATGAAAATTTGAAATAATTTGAAAATCAGTTTTTCTAACACCATGACCTCTTCAGTTAGAACTATAAGTGGAATATAGAGACTATTTCTACGGACAATCAAATAAAACATATCCAGGAGAAAATAAAGGACTGTATTTCGTCGCAAACCTTACACTCTTCTTTCCCAAATAGCATCAACAGTACCGTACACATAAAAGACGTACAACTCGAAAATATTTTATACACGACTTGCATGTGCGAAAACACAATCCTATATACCTCTGGTTTGATTTATAATTTTGAGCATTACTTCCAACAGTCTTGACAAACCAAGCAGTATCCCGCGAACTGTCGATTAGAACGGTCGCATTTGATAATACGTCCCAAACATAGAATCGGATTCATGATTATAGCCATAATATCATGTTACTTAGAGTGAAGTAGTAAATCATTTCTCGGCGGGTTCTTTTTAAATTTCGGTTTGTTATATATATATATCTCTGCTGCAGAGATTTAAGTTATTCGTGCGGTCTGTGTGTGATTTTTTTTTTTTGGTGTGTATGATATTACTGTTCAATGAATGGGATTACTGTTTTTGTGATAAGAAAACGACAAAAAATATATTGAATTTCTGGAGATTTTCGGGCTGAAGATATTTGTTGTACGTGAGGTTTTCAAACGAAAATATAATTGAAAATGTATGTGAGATGAAAAACGTAATTTTAAGATAAGTCCTCTTTATCCTGTTTTGAAATGAAAATGGGAAACCTTGTTATGTTTTAACTGAATTTACATTTAATGCCTACATGTTCCCTGTTCGATTCGATATTGTTTTTTTGTTTTTTGTAAATAAATTCTTCCATTTAACTCGTATGTGATGTATCGAACGAATATCATCTGTGAGTGTTCTATATCAATTAATTAGAATTTATTTTTACAACCTACATAAATAATCGCAACGCAACCATTCACACTAGGTTTGCCACATTTTACTCGGATTCGATTCATTCTGTTTTTGATTGATTTGTTAATTTATTCAGTGGTTGCCGATAACAATCATTTCCATTTTGTAAAATAAATAAATTCAAAAATTTGAAAGAAATGTTAAGGTCTTCCGATACTTTTGGATTTATAAATATATTTCGTGACAATCAATGGTTTATAATGAGCTTTTTCAATGTGATACAACACAGCTTTCAAGTTGAAATCGGTTGAATTCTTTAACTCATATATTCAAGGTGATTGTATCAATTAATTGGTACAGACAGTTTCTGCTTATATTAGCCATTCGATACTAAAACTCTAATGCATAAAATTATGATTTCGTTATACAAATTTAATATTCAGTTGAGACGTGACTTAAATCATGTCTTGACTCTTGACACCTGCCTTTTCTGTTCTGCATTGTAATAACAGAATAACAAGAAATTGAACATGCAAAATATGAAAATTTCAAAGTATTTTTCTTTAGAAACTTTCGACAAGTTAGTTCTGCATTGGGAATTCCATTTCATTTAACATTTGTCTTATCGCTCGGCAGATATTTGTTCGAGTGAAAATGTAATTACTGTGCCGACGTATTTGATTAAAATAAGAAAGCTTAAAATTCCATATTGTTGTTGTATAGTCAGTTCTTTAGTTAGTCTATTCAAACCAGAGAAATGATAACAGATAGCGTTGCTGCCGTCTCATCGCAGCGCCATCTGTTATCATTTATCTGGGTCAAATCTAAGTGTTCTGGGAATTGATACAAAGAGCAACGATTTTAAATCTAGAATTTGTGTTAAAATAAGCATTCTCATAAGGTCTTATTGACACCCACAAAGGCGGGTGGCACCGAGGGGCAAACCACTCAAAAGAGTTGCAAAGAGTTGCACGCAAAAAAAAGAGTTGCATCGGAGTTGCACGCTCAAAATGAGTTGCAAAAAAAATGCATTCGAGAAAAAAAAGAGTTGCACGCGGAAGAAATAAATAATAAATGTTATTCAAACGATTACTTGAACTTCAAATAGTGAACACTGTTCACTGAACTTTATTAAAGTGTTAAAAGAGCGATAAAAGAGAGAAAATAGAAAGTTATTCAACAAGTCTTGATATGTCAAAATTTGTATGTAAAAGTCCAGTTTACTAGGAATAATAGTACTTTATTGGTAGGCGAGACAAATTCGAGAATTACTTCGTATGTACATATTGTATATAACAAGTGAGCGTAGCGAACGCGTGTGTATACAATATGTACATAAGAAGTGATTCGAGAATTTTTCTCGCCTACCAATACAATGCTTTATCTTCCATGTGTGACTATTTCATACATTCAGCGTTTCTGTATATAAACTCGAAGACATACAAACACAAACACCACTGAAATATTTGGTGTATCTAGTACACAATACAAGCATCATGTGTGACAATCAAGCAAAATCATGGCAACATCGAGACGTAATCGTAAGTCTCGGTGGCCGAATCGGCTAGAGCGCGTCAATTTTATGCACATGATCGTGAGTTCTATTCTCACAACGAACATTTTTGTTTGTTTTTTTTTCAATCTTCTATCAAAAAATTGTAAATAAACTGATCTCCGGTATCGTAGGTAGATTTTCAATCGAATGAATATCTGCTGTAAACCGAGACCTTAGCCTTTTTGTCATATTGATTTGCAATGACACATTTCTCGGCAGATATTTGTACAATTGAAAAACTAATAACGTTACAGAAATCCTGATATAAAACACTAAACAACGTAATTTTGAATAACGAGAATCCGTTTAGTCAAAATTTGATTATTTTTCGTTCTAAACATACACACGCGACATTTTGTCGTGCACTTTTTAAATTGATCGGACTACCTGCGACAGACTTACTAACACATCTATGCGAGCATCTATGTTCATTGCCTTTATGTTCTACATACATGTGGGGTTTCATGACAACAAAACTAAGTGGAATCATCAATCTCAGTGGCCGAATTGGCTAGAGCGTGAACTTTTTATGCATGAGGTCGTGAGTTCTCTTCCCGCACCAAACATTTTTTTTTATTTATTCATTTTATTAAAATAAATTGCAAATAAACTATGCTCATCTCTTTATCGTAAGTTGATTTTCATTCGTACGAATTTCTGCTGAGCACTGAGACCCTACGCTTTTTTACACATTTTTACACCACATTTGCGATGGCATATTTCTCGGCAGATAGGTTCAATCGGAACACTAAATAATTTACAGAAATCTTGAGGTAAAACAAAAAAAGAAGAAATTTTTGAATGAAGAGTATCCGTTTCATCAAAATTTGACTATTTTTTGCTCTAAACGAATTCCAACATGGCATTCACACATAGACGCGACACATTTTGCAGTACATGTTGCTTATATACTTTATAAATTGAGTCGCACAATGCGGCATAAGACAATCATGAGGGTATGTATATCTGATATACCCGAAGACTCTGTGGTCAAATGGTTAGCGTAGTTTGTTCATAAGTCGGAGGTTCCGTGTTCGAATCTCCGTTGGGTCACTGGTTTTTTTCTTCAAAATAAAAAAAACGGAAATAAAATTTACCCTAGAAGAGTAATAATAGAATTATATCCCTAGAAAACCAGAATTAACGTATGTCTTAGAGTTTATATACAGAAACGAGTAATGTATGAAATAGTCACACATGGAAGATAAACCAGTTCATTTAAGTGAGCTCGAAGAGGGCACACTATTTTCTACATTCTCTTTCATCATATATGCCCGTTTTTGACAAAAATAGAACAATCAAGATGAGAAAAATTGAATTTGAATGCCCGCCCATTGATTTTGCATTCCACATCGTTGAAATCAATGGGATTTGCCGTTAATTTACCGATAATCGTTGTAAATTTTTCCCTTATCGGTTCCATTGAATATTTTTGTCGCTCCTTAGGAACATCAATGTCGGCATTTTACAATATCTCTATTAGGAACGTTTAATGTTTTTCCATTTTGTTTTTGTTTTAAACAAATGTTGTTGATTTTCTTTACATTTTTTGGATGAAAACAAGTTAAATACGAAAAGAGTTGCAAAAGAGTTGCAAATGAGTTGCAAAAGAGTTGCACAGAAAAAGAGTTGCAAAGAGTTGCACGTGAAAAAAAAGAGTTGCAAAGAGTTGCAAATGAGTTGCAAATCGAGTGGTTTGCCCCTCGGGTGACACCAACTTTGTTAAACACACTTGAACTTGAACAAAATAGTTTTTTTTATTGTTGTTAAGTGTACGTCGTTTTGCAAGAGCTCTGAGGAAAAGGAGTCGAAAATCTCACCTGTAGCTGGCAATTTTAGCTTCAGGTAATCTACAATAGCTGTGACAGCTGAATTTTTTGTATGCGGCGCTACATCTGTGGCAGCTATTGTAGATTACCTGGAGCCACAATTACCAGCTACAAGTGAGATTTTCAACTCTTTTCTCTAGTATTCTGGCCGTCTCTAAAGCTTAACTTAAACATTCGAACACATTTTGTGAAGTTGATATTCGTTCACAATCATCCTAGTTTATCCAGTCAAAGCAGGAGTCTATAACTTCTACTGTTTGAAAAACCATCTAGTCTTTTACTTCATTCTAGCGTAATCAGCTCTAACGTAATCTATTCTATATAATACAAGCACTGACCACAGCTGGTCGCTTTTTTTCGTCGTTTATAACAGATGACTAGCTATTTATCATAGATTTTTCGCAGGTTTTAGACTTTCACTGTGTAGAAGATTGTAGAGCAACGAGTGTATAAATTGCAAAGTGAAGAAGGAAAAAATGAGCGTAAACATCGACTGTAGTCATCCAGCGTGGAGCAGACTGTGTACTGTGTGGCAAAATAAAAGAAGGGCCTACTTTTATTTTCATGTTTTAAAATCCCATAAAATTTGGAAAAAATTCCAAAAAATTCCTAAATTTTTAAATTCCAAAATTAAGAATTAAAATTTTATTTTTGTAGTTAAACTGTAAAGGGTATTTTATCTTCGAGAAATGATAAATGATTAGAAGCGACGCCGTTTTAATTCCTGAAAATATGACCTGGTGTGTAGTGTAATTTTTATTGTGTGACTTCTTTTCTGCTAAGAATGCTCTTTTATCTGAATACATTCTAAGACACACTTAGCAACCAGACCTCGTCGTTTATTTCAATGGATTAAATGTGGATTAAAACGTGTTGTCGATACAAAATCACTAGAAAATGTTCGAATTCTACAATTTCTGGAACAGATGTTTTTCTATTAGAATTTTAATCTCTCAATAATGAAAACAGAGTTTCATCAACATTAACCGAACAATAATTAAAATATCACATAAATCGTTAACCACAACAAACAATCAAGTTAATGCAAAGCAGAAAACTATATAAATTAGCAAATTGTTTGAATTTTCTCGTATAATATCAAGAATCCCAATAGAATATGAACGCACGGTGTGTGAGTGTGCTAGTTGTGGTGATTAGATTTTCATGGAATTATTTATATACAATTATATTCGAATCGAATTCGTTTATTTGCTGGGCAGATTTTGCTCGTGTTGTGTAGATTGTTTATTTATGTTATTATGTCTCAGTTTCGTGTTTTAATTAAAAACATAAAATGATGGGAATTTCATCGGTTCATTTAACGAATGGCTCATACTCAGACATAATCAAGAAATTAAATCGTTTGGAAATGAAAACATTCATATTCATCGTGGAAATAAGAAAATTACGAATGTTGACCAATGAAAGGGAAATTTTCTCAGAAATTTATTAATAATCGTGTCGCTGCCATAGAATCAAGATCGGACTTAGCATTTGCAGCGGGGTAACAGCACCCAAAATGCTTTTCCTGAAATTTTTATGGTAAAATTTTGTAACATTTTTCATTGAAAAATTTTCAATGTCCTACTTTCTCAGCGCCCTTCATTGTCCTCGCGCTTTGGAGCTGGCCCAACATGCAAATGTGCTACCCAACCCTGAGTAAAATTTCTTCTTTTCTCAATTAATTAAAAAAAGCTCTGAAAATGCAAATTTCCCTACTGTTCATGACAATAATAATCCGACAGATGATTAAACACTCAACCAAAATCTGTTTGAACTACAAACTTTTGCAGAAAATAGACTGCACCCCGCACCACTGAGATTCACCGTAAAATAATGTTAAGCTTCCGGGTCACATATGCTTTGACCATACCATTGCTAAAATATGTTTTCGTTTCTATGGTTAAGGTGCTGATGACAGCTAGGCTGACCGATCATATATATGTGATATTTAAAAATTAGCAAACGTTAATTAACATTTAGCCGAACATCAAACCGCAACTGAAGGTTTTTAAAAAGGATTTTGTTCACATTAGTTTAAAAATTTATCAAAAAAGACAGCAACAGCAACAAATATGAAAGTGTAAAAGTTATCATATTATTTAATTGGATGGCTGCTCAGTGACTGAACTAATTGAACTAAGTATATGCAGTAAATGCATTTTTGTAAGAAATTTTAATCTTCATCAAAATTGTCACAGAACTTTAATTTTGGTGAGGAGAAAGTTTTCTACTCCAACCGTAGGTAGGCAAGACCTTCATCTTCAATACCTTTAGTAAAAAAAAAACGATTTGAAAGTGTAGTTATATGTAATTATGCAAGTGAGCTAAGACTGCGTGCCTCCATGAACGTAATAACATTTAAAGTCTCAATTACTGTCCCCTACTAGACCTCATCTCACGTTGGGCATAAAATGATGTTGTGGTGGACCAAGCAGCCCTTTCAGTTGAATCGAATCAGACAGGCTTGATTTTGTAGAAAACATATAAATACGATGTTCGTTTAGATTCCTATTCATTCAAATATATGGTTCCAATACGTCTTCCCTGATTCGATGTTTAGTTTTTCTATTCTTCAAAAGTTCCAAGAAACTTAAAGTATTGTTAAAGTCTTGTTAGAGTCTTGTTAAATTTTCATTAAATCAATTAATTTTATAAAACATTTTCCCAGATTGAATTTTCTAATAATTTATGATTCTCTACCCTTCATACCATAATTTTTTCATTACAATGACTGTAATACTAATTGGATTAATTACACAAAAATTAAGAATTCGAAAAAAAATATCGCAAATTCCTTAATAATTGACTTCATTGACTAATAATAATTAAATTATGAAACGTCTCACTGTGTTCTGAAACTCGTTCTATAATAATATTATTGAGAGCTCTCTCACAGTCAACACAACTTCAACGTTCAATTGCATTTTGTTTGTTAGAAAGTTATCGATCCTCATCGTGGAAATCGCTGATTAAATTATGTGAAGAAACTTATTAGAAATTGATGCTTGTAAACCATACCGTCATCCAGACGTAGGTTCGATTTATGTTTTCTTCTGATTGACAATTACAATGGATTGTTAAAAAATTGAAAAACGCTTTTTGAACTATTTTAAACCTTTCAGAAGCGAATAATCACCTGCTTACGATAGCAACGACAAAAATAAACAATTGAATATGGTCCATATGATTTTATATGCAAAAATGAATGTTTAAACAAATGAAGTAAAATATTTTCTTTATCAAAACACCAGATTTACCTTTGAACAACTGAAGTGACATATTTAATGATTATAAAGCGAAAGGCTTGCCGTTTCTAAAAGGTTAAACTTTAAGTTAAGCTATCACATGTAAGTCGTTTTCAAATTATGAATTAATTTCCTTACTGTCACTCATTCTCACTCATGAACATGTTGGCAGTGGACAGAAAGAACACTTAAATGGAAATATCAATGCAAATAAACTCAAGCAACAAGTAGGTTAGAAAATACTCCAATTCCACACAGATTCCCTATGTATGTAGACTGACCGTAATTTGATTTATTTGCATGTAATAAGCCGCGTCAAAAAGTTTTGGCTACCGTTTGATAGTTAAAATTAATATGAAAATTGTGTTAGTTATGTAGGATAAACTTACTCAATTTAAAATTAGATTTTACTACAAAAGTGATGAGGTTACTCAATTAAAAATTTTAAATTGGGTTATTACTTGGAAATAAAGCCTTTTTGTGTATTAAACTGGTTATACGTTGGTAAATTAAAAGGCTTCGTTCAATCCATTAATTATTATTAATTAATCTATTAATTGTACTTCTCTTGTTTCTTGTCTCTTGCGAGATAACTGTGAAAATTGTTCAGTCCGTGTTGAATACTTCGAAACAAACAAAACAGAATAATTGCACTTCTAATATACTTATCTTATGTGAAAGCTTAAAAGTATGGAAATGTGCGAAACATTTTGGTTATCTATTCTCCATACAGCAAAAGTATTGAAAATTTTCGTAAACTTTTTCCATTGATTGTCCACTTAAAATGTGTTGAGCTGGAGATTGACTCCAAAGTACTAGATTTATCATATACCAGTTATGTGCACATTGTCCAAAATAGTCTTCGAAATCTTTTGCTTCAAAGTAGACGCATCCGACCAGGGACTACTATTTTTAAGGATACCTTTTCCTATATTTTTTCCAAATTTTCCCAAAATAATTGTAAAGAAAATTAAGGAAAATATGGAAAAATAAAAGAAAAATCTTGGAAAATATGGAAAAATGTAGGAAAATATGTGGAAGAAATAGTCCATGCATCCGACTGTGAGTCGAGATATATTATTCCCCCAACTCTCTTCTTTACATCTCCTAAGTTAGTGACTCATATTCAGAGGAATATAAGACCCGTTTCGCATTACACCACTTCCACCTAATTAAACTTCTTCCGAATATTAAATTATTCATTTAAATTGTATTCTGCCCGTTTCATCCTTTTAACTCCGAAGAAAATGTAAATGTTGAATTCTTTTGTAAAATTAACATTACCGAAGCTTAAACAAACTTTACACAAAAAGTACATCTAGAGCTTTTAAAAAGTTCAAAAAAATATACACAAACAAACTAGCAACTTTTTCCGTTGTCGTCGTTTCATTTCCATGTACTTATGAATTTGACTAAAAAATTTTTTAGGAAAATTTGTGTACGCACAAGAAGCACAACTTCTGAAATTGTTTCGACTGTAACGTGAATAATCAGGAGATTTTCTAGCTTCACATTTTATGTTATAAAATTTTTACAACCAATTTTTTTCGCTTTACTGATTGCATAGGTAGGTAATATCGCCTGAAAACATAAAAATAAAATGAGCAGAAAATAAAAAAATAAAAATTAAAACTTGATAGCATGGATGTTCTTTTGAAGTTTGTAACATATTTTCGTTGGAAAATCATTCTTTACGTATACTCGATCGATCTATATATTGCTTATTGTATACTGATTGTGATTATACTTTGAGATTTTACCATCATAAATCGAAACCATGCACTGAATGTGTGTTTTGTATTTTTCTTTTTTTGCTGTTCCTGTTTCGTTGAATACACTTCAAAATCTAATTCAAATAAGTTATTGGCATCGAAATTGTTATTTTTGGAAAGCAAAACAAAATTAAAAACAACAAACACGCCATAAAGTCAAAACACTTATTTGTACCAAACATAACAAGTAAATACGCTGGTTAAATACGGATTTTATTTTCACATGCGTCCGGTATTATATTCCGCATAGTTCGTTGTGATCAAATAAATTTGTGTTGCCATATTACTCGTAAAATTCATACATTCTTGACCCCAACTGGGGGCTATTTTCGTTTACTTCCTGTTTCTATCCCCCGTTGTCATTACAATGTAAACTTATTTTCTCGGTAACGTCTTACTGTAGGTATACAGATGGCCGACCGACATGCCGAAAAATACCTAATTCACATTGCCAAGTGAGGTATTTTATTTTATCACATGTGATAAAATAGAGTACACACTTGTCACTATCAGTCTCGGCAAGCCTCGACTTCTTCGTGACAAGTGTGTAATATATAATTTTGCCTATCCACCCGGAATATTGTTGTTACACGTACATTTCCCACCCGCGGAAAGCGGTCGTTACATATGGGAACTTTTTCATTACATCACAAGTGAAGGAATATTCATATGAAAATTCATTACATATCAGGAGATTTTCGTTACATACCAGCAGAATTTCATTACTTATCAGCAAAAATGTATCACATGAAATATTCTTTAGCACTTGAATCAAAACAACACTCGCGATCTTATTTTAGTTTTGATATCACAAACTTTGTCTCTTGAATTAAATGCACACCAATCTAAGCAAATTCATTAAAAACTTTCGAAAAAAATGAAATAAAAAACACAAAAATAAAAGTGACGGCCATTTTGTCTATAGCCATAATTTCAATTTTTTCAACTTCGACGAACACCTATGGCCGCACAATTTTATTTTTGCATTTTTCACTTATTTTCAAAAACGCTCAACACTTTTACTTTTATTATCATGTATTCACTTAACTTCACAGCAAAATTTATTGTAACACCACCAAAATCGACAAATATTACACAAAATATGAATCTAGCACTTCACAAAAACAAAACAGTCAAAGTAGTTCATCAACATGTCACCAAAATAGTAGTGTTGCCAGTGATGCTTTCGGGATTAATATAATGAAGGAGTGTGAGCTGATTTCATCAGCAGACTAGATTCGTTTTTAAACGTTTCAATGCAACAACAGATTGTTTTGTTGGTTTTGTTGTATCGGTAGTTTTTATGTTTAGTATTAGTCTGGCAGTGAATGAAATAGTGCGACATAAATGTTGTGAAATTGTGCATTAATTTAGAATCATCTTTTGATATGTAAGAGTCTGCCAGTTGTCTACTGGAACAGTGTTATTTTGACTCGTGTAGTTGCACACCTCGCCTTCGGCTCTACACTTGTCAAAATAACCGTTTCCAAAGCTTGTTGCTTATAACCACACCTGTGAGTTCGGCTCGTATCACGAAATTGATCCATCATGTAATGAACTACCTCCGCAGCATCCAATGTAATCTACTATAAAAACTTGAGGTAAAGTTTTGGATCCGTGCAGTTAAGAAGTTCCGAGTCTTCAGTTTTGATTGCATAGAAGTGTGTACCTAAAGTTTAAATTCTGTACTCTTGCAGAGGTGATTTAAATAGCAAAATTAATTGAATAGAACTCTAAAAAGTGATAATGTGAGACCACATTTCGGTAAAGTAAGGCCAAATTAAGTATTTCCCCTCATCAGAATGTGTTTTCCTACTTTAGTTGTACAGATTTATGTTCCTAAATATTGCTGTTTTTTCTTCAATTTTTGGTTTGTCTGAGCTGAACGCTCGGAGCCTCTTAAGTTAACTTTCTTCACGTTTTTGAATAAAATAAATTAGGTCTCTTTCGTGTTGTTATGTGTAGTTAGGGTTACTCATTTTAGATTATCAACCACAGAAATAAATAGAGCGTCAAACATTTTCTTCAATTTAATAAAAACTTCGTTGACAGAACGGGGTAATTTAAAAGTGGAAAGTAGCAGATATGTATCTTGAACTTTCATGCGGATAGATTGCATAAATGTCTGTAAAACTTCACATAACACGCCTAAGAAACTCAAATAAAATGTCAACAGTGTTTGTATTTTATATAAATTTCTGCGGTTTCTAAAATGAGTATAGCTCTACCTACACATAGAAACATGAAGAAGACCTAATTTCAAACTTTTCAAAAACTCTCCCGTCTACCGTGTTTTCCTATCCCCCAAAAAATCCTAAAGGGTGAAAGTGTGACGCAAGTCCCTCTTTCTACTTACAAAATAACTGATATCGCTGAGGGTGACGCTTTCTGCGCCTCAACGCGAAAGTTTTATCATCAAAAAATTGACCCAAAAAATTTAAGAAAGAAAATTTTAGCAAAAATTGCGTCACAAGTGGCAGATGTTGAGGAAACTAATGTTAGGAAAATAGTTAAAATAGGGAAAAATATGTCCTGAATCATCTGACACATGTGACGCAATTTTTTCCAAAGTTTTCTTTCTTAAATTTTTTGGGTCAACTTTTGCGTTGAGGCGCAGAAAGCGTCACCCTCAGCGATATCAGTTATTTTGTAAGTAGAAACAGGGACTTGCGTCCATCCACCGAAAATTCCGGTGGAAGTTAAGAAGTGCCAGAGGAATCATCTCTCATCTCAAAATTTAGGAACTAACCTCGGAACACCTTACTTACTAACGTGCGTGCATGATATAACAATTTACTAGTTGACCGGTAAAATTTCTTTTCTTTCCAATTTCAACATCGAATTTCAAAGTGAAGTTGCCTCTGTGGTATCTTTTAAAACATTTACTGGATGTAGGCCTTTCAATGAGGAGTATGCCATGAAACACCACGCGGGCGAGTGTGGGTTTCATTTAAAGGTGTAAATTTTGTGGTCCAACGACAGATAGGTGATCGAGACCGATGCAGTTTGTTATTTGAACTGAGGATGTCCAGCTACCTTACATTTTCTTTAATTTTCTTTAATTTGAATGAGGCTCCTCTCCACACAGACGTGACTGGGACGAATGGAAGTGTGCTCCATAGTCAGGGCACCGAGACCTATCCAACGCACCTTGTCACCATCCGTGTTCTTTGATAGGACGAACGTGAATGAAGGCAAATTTATGAAAATGAAAACTATAATTCATTTGATTAACCTGTCACAGATGGCAAGCATATTAACAGTTTTACTATACAAGCTACTACTTCATTTGATCGAAGATTTTCAGAGGTTGATTTCAGAAATCTTTTACTTCGTTTGTTTTGAACATACTTTTTGCTCTATAACATCTCATGAGTCAGAGCTTGTCGTTGCTGCCGTTGTCGAAAACAGATGACAGATGTCTGTAACAGGTTAACAAATTGATTTGCAAAAGCGAAAGGTATGACGTCTGACTATAGGATAAACTATAACTTAGATCAAAATATGTCCACTCACTGAACTTTTGTAACAAAACGGTTTCAGAGGATGAGGAGAGAATATTTGTTATTTGGGAAATGTTTTTTTGTGACGATTAGTGCACAACTCTCTTCATATGAAATTTAATGAGAAGAAAAATTTTGTAAGGGGAAGGAACTCGATGGATTTTATTGAATGCTGTTCTGGCCTTACCTGAATCGATGTGCATTCTTAGTTTATGGGTGCATTTCGAAAAAAAAACTTCTTTTTCGTTATGGAGGAGTGTTCATTAGGCAATTAATCCACTCATTGATGTTTGCTTGACTAGTAATCAATGAATACGTACTACTTCATACCACTTCTTTTGCCCTGTGTAATTTAAGAAAGGCCTTAAGTATGAAAGCATATGGCTTGTTACTTTATACCAGAAAGTTAAATAAAAACGAAAAAACTTGAGATGAAAAAACATTCAACTCTTGGTCACAGTGGATTTAAATTAAAAATACACCGGTCGTTACAGCTCCATTTCTTCAACGAATTGCAATTTCCTTTTTTTCAATTTAGCAAAATAAAGCTTTTGAAAACTCAACCAAACAATATTATTTTATATTAAAAAACTGAAAATGATTTATTTACTAAACGGAATTGTTAACAACATCAACATTCAACAACGTAATTTTTTACCCAAGTTAAAACAAAACGAGAAAGAAAAAAACAAAGGTACGGGTTGGGGTATGTTATAAATCGTAATGGTTTCATATATCAACAGCCATCAACAATGTAATTTATATTCTTACATTATTGTAATACAATGTACAAAATTTGCAGAAATTCACAATTGTGTAAGAAATGAAATGGTATCAGGAAAAAAAGCATCTCATAAATAAAAATCAAATTTCAAAGGATTCTCCTTAACTGAATTTTTTATTATTATTTATCTTCTACAAGTCTAACCAACGGGGTTATATTCGCATTGTATAAATGGTAAAATCTAAATTGAGCGCTTCTGTTAAACAGAATAAATTTAAAACTAAGCTAACGGAATAGTTTTATTCCCTTCCTGCGTTCTATCTGAACCAGTTATTCGGTATGTAGTACATTGAATCAGATGATCCCACAGTATGAGTGGTAATAAAACGGTCGTAAAACTTTCTACACGATGTAGCGAAATTGGTAAATGTTTTGAAAGTTAAGCTGCTGGAATAATTTTTGCTATAAATCAACGCATATCTCATCCAGTTTAGAATATTTATTGGCCTTGAATCTGGTCGTGTTGTCGTAATAAATTAGAGTGAAAACAAATTATGCTTAAAGGATGATACCTTGCGTTCCGTTTTTTATGAGATATTATCGTTATACTGGGCTCGAAAGTCTCACGTACGAGTTGGTGTTCAGTGTTGGATTATCGTATCTTTTACTTCTTTTGATGTGCGTATTTTCAAAAGATTGATATAAAATCTTCTACTTCATTAAGTTCAATATTGTGACAAATACTAAGTCATCAACCACCGTTTACTGTTCATTTATGTGCTTGCTCTCGATAACAGATGACACAAACTCTACAAGATCTGAAAGTTTGTCACACTTCAAAACAGAAATCTGTCTGAAAAAAAATTTAGTGTCACCGCACAAGACGGTTGCACAACCCTCGGCATGATGAGATAATTAACAGTTAGAGTGCGTGGGTACATATCCTACAAAAAATAATTTCTTTTATCCGAAGCTGAGAGTATCTCATTAGCATGAACCAAGTCTTGCTATTATGATAAATCATTTATCATCACACTGCGAATGTAAACAAATTTTCCTCGGAAGCTGATATATACTGCACGTTAATTTTCATTTTATGAATTGTTATTCTGAGCCGGCAAGCTCTACATCCTACAAACATTTTTTTGTATTATTCTATTTTTACATGAACTCCGCTTGTAGATAAATATAAAAGCTCTTTGTCGTTCATTGTTTGCAAAAGATAAATAAAACTTGCACAGAAGAGTTAAGCAAGGCGTTAATTCTGTTCAGTAATATAATGAATTGTTAGTTAAAATGTCTGCCGCATAATATACTGACTGATAAACCGGGTAGAATGGATGACTTTGTGGTGTTCTAAAATAACTTCAAACTTTCATACAACGTTCACCCGCATGATAACTAACACTCGATATAAAGTTTTAATTCAATTACATTTCCATTCCGTTGGTGGACCAAATAGTGCAGAGCAATCATTTCCATCGTTAGAACAGCTAATTTCGACCAGGCTACAGAATATAAATCAACATTCGCCAACACCGACATGAAAAGTTTTGTACGTAGCTCGTCCCCTTGTTACGTAAATAACTATTGCCAAAACCAAAACGTAACGAATTTCCAACTCAAACACATACTTTTTCTGTCTGATGAAGATTAGGATGTTGCAGGCGTTACAGTTCAAGCGTTCTCAAGCGTTGCGTATTGTCACTGCCGCCTGCCCTGGTAAAAGTCTCGGAAGTTCGAAAACCGTATAATCTTGACCCGAGGCGAAGCCAAGGTCATTGAAGACACGAAAACGTGACACTTCACTTTTATTCCGAGTTTTGAAATACTTATTTCTTCAATAGTTCACGTTCACGAGTGTTTGGTCTCTTCGTAAAGCTGAGATATGCAGCTTTATGATGATGTTAATTATTTTCTATTGGAGCTGAGTGCGAGAGTTACAGTTTAGGTCAAAGTTTATTAGGGGTAACAAATTGGCATAATAAAAACAAATGAGCTACCCTAACCCTGTCCTTAAATTTGAAAACCAACTATTTTACTATTTTACAATTTTAAGTTAAAATATGATCAAAAGTTTTTTAGACCCGTACGAAGTACTGGGGTCTTATAGGTTTACGCATACGTTTGTAACACGTCGAATTGGACTACCTGAGTAAGGGGAAACCGATTGTGGTTGTCTAGAGATGCCAAATCCGCGAAAAAAAAAAATGTCCGTCTGTCCGTCTGTCTGTCTGCACGATAACTTGAGTAAAACGCATCCGATTTTGAAAATTCTTTTTTTCCCCGTTTGGTAATGTCAAAAGACAGGCTAAGTTCGAAGATGAGTGATTTTGGATCGACCCCTCCCGAGTTGTGGCCCAATAAGTGCTTTACGGTTTTTCGAAGATTTCTCCGGACATTTAAACGTTAAACTTGTAAGTGATACGTCAAATAAAAGGTATTTACAATACCGATCGACAAAAAAAAGTGGAAATCGGATGACCGACTCGTGAGTTAGACCCCTTGGTGTGAAACAGGCACAGGGCGGCAAGCAGTTTTTGCTTGTAGGTCGGACAAATTTGAACATATTTCGTCTGTTTTCACTTTATTAGATAGGTATTGACCGTACCAATCAGGGAAAAAAAAGTTCATGAAATTATGTTCTCCGGAGCGTGAGCTAGGTCTCTTGAAGTGAGCTATTATCTGGCTACTCGGAAGTACAGTGAACGTGTTGTATTTTGAGAATATCTCGAGTAAATTTTGACCGAATTTCATGAATTTTTTTTTGTTTGAAAGGTATTAACGAATGTAAAGCGTCGGTACTATTTCCGGTCTCCTAACAAAATGGCTGCCGGCGGCCATATTGGATTTTAGTAAAAACGATATAAAGTGGGAAAATTTGTACTTAGATAGTTTCTGTTAACATGGAAACAATTAGTTATGTGTGTGGGGTTTCAGGGATTCCATATATGGACATCTATATATACCTACCTATATTGAGCTATATACAGGCATATAGAGCTATATAATAGCATATATTTATCTGTGAAATGTTTATTTATAGTGAAATATAGTTAAATA
Source organism: Bradysia coprophila (assembly GCF_014529535.1). Lineage (NCBI taxonomy): Eukaryota > Metazoa > Arthropoda > Insecta > Diptera > Sciaridae > Bradysia > Bradysia coprophila. Next base: position 2,449,250 of record NW_023503584.1, read on the forward strand.
TAGCGGTACATAGCTGTTTAAATAGGAATTTTTGAAATTTGACTTCGTACGGGGCTGTCTATATTGCCTCCGGCAAAGAGTGGATAATGTAACTGATTTTAAAGGGAGAATAGTTTTTCAGCAGAGAAGAAAATGAAGTAAGAGAAATGAAGAGTTTCACATTAAAGGCTCTTGATACGAATAGGTGTTTCGTACGGGTCGGCGTTAGCTATGTTTTTGTAAAAAAAATCTCATTAAAAATAACTCAAATTTAATACAATAATGGCACCTGGCCGCTACGTTTGGAAAAATCCAAAAGAGGTTCCTTCGGGAAAGTAGTGGCAAATTAAATACTGAACAATAATCCAAAAAGAAATTTTCATTTTCAAGACAAACTTTGGAAGGTATTTAAATTTAACTTGCAAATTCATAACTACCCCTGAAACAAAATTGGAAAATGTGTGGAAAATTGGAAAATTTTAGGATCCTGAAAAAAAGCTTGAACCTTCCTCTTTCATTTGAGCTATATATCACCACGATAGGTGAATAAATCATTTCAAAATAATTCATTCAAGTTGCCTCTACATTGAAAACTTTGAATAGGGGTGGAGGGGTTAAGGGTGGGTTTTTTAAGGGCTAATAATCGTTTTTAAAATCTACATATCAATATTAATCCCCAAAAATTTTTTTAAAAAACATTTTTGGTAGTGGACTTGCGTCACGCCCGCTAACTAACGTGCGGGCATGATCACTGGTTCAAAGCACACCATTCTACTATAGTTTGCTCTATTTTTAAACTATGTACCCACACTACCAATACCCTCTCAAGCAACCAAACTTCGTTTTGACGCAGTCAAAATACCACCTTACTTTGACAAATGTGACACTGACTTTTTCTTGTAATAGAGTTGCCGTGCCGCGCTCTTTTTTAAAGCAATATTGACGTCACTCGAAAAAGACAAACTTTAAACTTTATTTCATTTTTGCACACCAAAATAACGGAGCAACACACAAAAAAACACGTCACAATCACAAATTATTCATTTTCGAACACCGAAATGGTTAATCAAGACGTAATATTTTCAACATAAAAAATGAAATCGCTGCTCATACTTCAATTAAATTATTTTTAAAAGTGTAAAATTTTCTATGACAGAATACACTGTAAAGTTTTACCACCTTAATTTTCCTAGTTTAGTTGCTAGAGAGGGTATTGGCACCAAGGCTGTATACTTTCAAGGCTGTATACTTTGGGGAGGTCACGCAGATACAGATACGCGGGTTACACACCACAGTTGATGATAAAATGGCCGATTTCATACAAAAATTCACCTACTCTGATGATTCTCGTCGTCTTGATGATGTGGTGAAAATTTTTACATGTAAAATCATCAGAAGTGGTGTGTTCCCGCGTATCTAATAAAATGGCGGTCTGCGTGACCTCCCCAAAGTATACAGCCTTGATTGGCACTACACACCAAAAATCATTGTTGTAAATTCACACAGCGACACCAAAATACACCCAACGCATGGCATTATTGCTAACACGGAAATCATTTCAAGTATAATGAACTCATGGTAGACCCTGTGTTTCCTTCAGGAGGCTTGTTTACTTTGTGTGAGTTAAACAACACAACACATGCAATTTTGTTTGCGTAAAATAGACCTCACATTTGACATTTATGCCTAACTCAAGGCACTTCAAGCATGAGTGGTATTTTAAATAGGGTAATGTAACACTGAGACTTGACAGTGTGTCACATATCTGCAAAAAAAATATTTCAAACAAAACAGATATCTATTTGACAGCTGTCGACTTTTGATCACTTTTGCTTGAAGTTCGTTGCCTAAAGTCAAATTTAGGTTCATTTGGGTTTTCAATGTAATAAAACTACAGTAAGTTTAATTGGACTGGACGCTAGTATCCAATAACTAACAGCAATATGTTTCGTCACTCCTGATTATGTTTGCTTAGAAAATAAAGTTTCCATTGATATCTTAGGCAAATGGTACTGAACGGTTCTATTTTCATAATATAAAAGCAATGATGACCATATCATTTCATGAAACAGTTTGCCCATAACAGTTTCTGAAATGGTGTTACATATATCAAGTGTTTGGATATAACATATGAGAAAGGTCCATCACAGTCATTGTTTGAATCAAGATTTCCATTATAATTAATATTTTATCTCATACTCAGTAAATAACCCTAAAATGAATGTGAAATAATAATACGTTGTGTCTGTATAAGCACGTTCATCGTTCGTATGTAAGTATATTAAAGAAACGGATTTATGGAAGACATATCAAGTTGTATGTTTTTCGAGCAGCAGAGGTATTTTGATACTAAATTATGTTGAAACAACTTTTACTTAAATAACTTAATGTTTAATTGATTCGGTTTTGTTGGTAGTTTTATTTCTGTTTGATTTACTCATTGTGCTTAAGATAACAAATGTAGTTGGATCTGACGTGGGTTTATTGTACATAGAATATAACAAATCATTCTGATCCACACATACAAATAGAATTAGGTCGATTCGGAAAAAATAGTATAATCGTCGTAATCATTCAATTTAAGTGTACAATACCGAGTCAGAGTTTCCATTCATAATAGTCTCGATGTCGTTAGGTTTTTTTTTTTCTATTACTTTCGGTCTGCTTTATCCAATAATGCAAAATATATGCGAGGTAAAATGTAACAAAAGATGTTCAAAAGCTTTCATTTCATTTGAATACCAGTGTATTCGTAGAATGATGAGTTGTTCTTGTAAATTTGTGGATCGAGAGACCAGAGACAGAGACCAGAGAAAATTATACAATTGTTAAAACTTTCCCATGTGCAGAATGAGCACTAGCTGAATATCACCAGCTGGATCTACTAACACACACTTATTGTATGATAAACAATCAAAACACATTCTTAACAAAGTGTTTACTTCATTCATACGTTTTATGTGTGCGCATAGATGACGTTAACGTAGAAATGCACTGCATGTAGGTTGTCTTTGAATTGTTTACAGTACAAAGTGTTTTTGTTTATATACCAGCTGGTGATATTCAGCTGGTGCTCATTCTGCACATAGGAAACTTTTAGCAATTGTATTCACTTTTATTAGATTTCTTCATGTTTCTAGTAAAGTCTCAGCTTATTGCTCACATAATGTCTTCAAAGTTTTATTAGATTAGGTCTTCATACTTTATCGTTTTGGTGGAGCTGTTTTATCTGTCGCTGAATCTAATAAGATTTAATATTTGTGACGGAATTTATTGCCTTCATTGCATTACCAACGATTGAGTTTGAGATTTTTGAATTTTATGTTTTTTTGTGCATGCAGCGTGATTGCATTGTCATATAATTCTTTATTGTTGATAGAATAGCACTTCTCCTAGCATTAACATAGAAAATATTTGGAGGCTAATGAAATGAAAATAGGCTATGCATTTCTCTCGCTATGACAGTAGTGCGATTTACCACAAACAATGCATGCAATTACACACAAAAAATTAGAGGATTTTTGACGTTTGACGTACGAGTACTAAAGGATCATTGATAAATTATGTAACGCCTTTTCAGTGCTGTCATCAAAATTAAATCTTAAATAAATCAAGAAATACGAGCTCTATGAAGTTTAAACTATGTTCTACCCCCCAATATACCCTCTAAATCGGGATACGACATACTTTTAACTTCAAGGAGCTCCAATTTCTCGAGTTATTTAGGATTTAATTTTGATGACAGCACTGAAAAAGCATTACGAAAATTGCGTCACCATGGAAACGACATCGGATTAATTACAATTATCGGAAATTGCCATTCTCAGCAAATCGTAACGGCATTACAACTGTAGTCTTCGAGATAAGAAAACGATAATTACGGATATTAGACTCACAGTACGGAGAACTAACCGTTAACACCACTTTCCGATATTGCCATGGTTTATAAATTCTCTGTTCTGACTGATTTAAATTATGTTTAATAATCCACAGGATTATTATCCGTACGTGCAAATGGACAAATTGCCTTTGACGCAGCTACGTCTATAAATTATGCAAGACCAGTTCAACTAATCAAACAAATTTTCATTCAAAGGATTTGATTACCTTTGACATACTATACATCGAATTCCATTATTTAATGTCGTCGACTAGCAGAGAACATTCCACCACAGACACTATTATACAAGTCTTTCTGATGATTTACAATCGAGGAACAGTATTTTGCTGTGCACTTTTTTTCCGAATGATTACGGTAACCGATATATTTACATTTCCTAAAATCAATACAGCAAAGTTTGCCATTGTTCAATTTTATTGAAATCGAGAAATGAGGAAAGTACACGAAACATTTTTGAACGAAACAAATAGCGTACGTTTCCGCAGGATATAAACGATGATCGGTCCCGTTTCATACAGCTTTTACCTGGTGTATACCTCTCTATGTTTTATCTTGTCCTTTTCATGTGCTCACAAATTTCAATTATAAATATATATTCCACGAACAGTATTTGAATTGGTAATGATATAACCTTTATGATAAACTGAAATGTTACTCCTCAAAGGCATGCTCGGTGTGTATATAACGTTCATATTTTATATATCTTGGTAATTATTCTATCACTCATGCTTTTCATCATCTCATCATTGTCTATGTCAAAATGAAAAAGAATTTCCTTTTTTTCATTTCGGGGGAAAAAGACAAGAGAATTGAATTGCCTGAAGAAAATTGAATGTGAATTTGGAAAATTTTCAGTTAAACTTTTTTTTCCATGCTACTGTCGTCGTTCGAATTTCGTTTACTTTTCTTTCATTTATTTTTATTTTTGTTCTCCTGGTATACCGGGTTACCAACGACATACGAATATTCCATATACATTTTACGTATACATATTGAGAAGAATCTATTTCAATTTGATTACGAATTGATTTCACATAAATTTCGTTTTATTAACAGCTTCATTTAGACACTTTATCTTTTTGAATTTTTAGTATTACACTCAGTGGAATCAGCATATTTTTCCACATATTGTCCTATGTTTCGTGAGTGTGAGTTTCTCAATCCCAAGCAGGGCCTATTTCCAAAATTTATCAAAATTTCCAAAAATTTCCAAAAATTGCTAAAATTTCCAAAAAATTCAAAAAAAATTCCAAAATTTACCAAAAGTTTCCAAAATTTCCAAAGAAAATTACCAAAAATAGGCTCTGTTCCAAACCCATCTACGAAGCATACTTGTCGTGTAACTTAACCATGGTACTGTAATATCATCAGGTTTATACAAAATATTTCATTCTGTTATGAAAGAATTTCACGGTTTTCGTGTACGCAGCCACTACATTTGAATGTTTGATACGTATTCAGCTGTTTTCTAAGAACCGCTTTTTGTGAAAAATGAGAAACACACACTTGAAGTTTCCATTCGTTTTCGTTGATAATTTAAGTAAATCGATAACGTTTAGAATAACTCAATTCTACGTACAAAATACTTTATGAATGTAGTCTAAATCACAGAGATTCGATGTAAACGATACAATTGGCAATTCCAATTTTAGTGAAACACGAGTGATATATATTTGTTAATTTCGTTGATTTCAATGATTTTCTGTGGATTTTCTTTACTGGTTTTCTGAATTGTCAAATATTTCCAGCTGTTTTTAAGGATTTTCATTTTCATTTTTAAGATTTTCTAGGATTTCCAAGGATTCTTAGTTTCTGAAGGATTTTCTACGTTTTTACGATTTTGTAAGCTTTATTAAACTAACCTCATCAAAAGTTTTTACTTTTTGTGGGTTTCGTTTGTGTTTTATATGGGCGACACGCATTCCTCCACGTAGCAGTAGCGCTTGTCGACTCTTTACGCTTCTTTTGTTGACAACAAATGCAACGACGTGGAACAATTAAGACTGTAGAACGCTAAGTCAAAAAAAAAAATTAAGTTTATTTTACTGCGATTTACATCGTTTTTAAGGATTTGTTTCATTTTGAAGATTTTCTTGAAATTTTATGTTTGGTTTTATGACGACTTTCTGATAAGAGGATTTTGTGGTTTTCAAAAATTTTCAAACGATTTTTCTTTCGGTTGACACGACAGACAATATTCTACTTTATCCACCCCTCAGTGAAACGGAATTTCGCAGAATTGGTTTCACTTATTTAGTGACACTAAAATGTGCCATATAACAATGGTACGCTGGGATTCAAGATACCGTCGGATCTTTAATCAACTTGCCATGCGGTGATTCGGATAAACGCGTGCCACGCATTGTACGGTGAGGCTTAAAAATAGTAGTAGAGCGAGTAGAGCGACCTCGATGCAAAACGTGTTCATCAATATTTCTTGTACAGCATGAAGTATGGCATATTTGGTATCGTTGTAAAGCTGAGACTCTAAGCTACCATATGAGCAACCTTATTGACGGAAAATACTCATACCAGTAAGGTATTGAAGCGTCCAAAGTTCACCGAGGGTAGCCTAAAAGTGCAATCTCTGAAAATGTAACAAAAAACTTCGATTCAAAAATAATTTTTTTGCTGTTCAAAAGGGTTTGCAAAACTAGTCTGGAATCACCATTCAAAGGCTTCCTCGGTTGCTTCGCAAAGGAGATATCAGTCTTTCAACATGGTGACATTTTTACTTTTAGCTACTATTGCTCAATGAAGAAATTATCAAGAGCCATAATTTTTACACTGTAAATCTTAGAATTTGTCCCTCTTCGAATTCCAATATAAATCTCAAGTCCTCACTGTTCCACAAGCTCCGGCTAACGCTGGTGCTGGTTCTCAGGAACAGCTCAGGTTATTTTGCTAAAACTTGTTTACTTGAATAGCACTTCCCTTCTTTACCGTTAAAATTTGATGAATCGAAAATAGCTTCTGGTTTATATGGGGTTATATTGGGTGTCCAAGGATGTTAGAGTACACTTTTAGAACCGACAAACGAGTCGTTGTATAATCATTGAATCTATTACTTCTGTTTTATTCTAAGCATATCGTTTCGTCATTTAGCTGAACACTTTTCTGATTTCACAAATTGTTTGCATTTCTTGTACGTTTCTTGATGTACTATTTACCCTTTCATTCGACCATATCAATGACCATAATTAAGGCTAAAATTTCAACTGACAAGTTCCTAGCAAAAAATTAGTTGCACTTACGTCAATTATTCGAACGAATCGAAAACAAATTGTTTTCAGCAGCTGCTTTGCGATATGACGTGTTCGATTCCAGACCTCGCCTTCGGGTTTGTCTGGAAACCTCTCACTCGCTAAAAAAGACTTTTAGTCCAAGGTACGAAATATACTATTCTACTGGGAAAAGGTTTGATTTATTAAGAAAATTCCGTCTATCAGACACTTTTACCAATTTTTTATCCAGAGAAGTACTAGCAGTGCGACAATCTATAGTTCTTCCAGTCCTTCTAAAAGTAACTATGTCCATTGCATTGAAAGTAAAGAGAGTAGCTGTAAAACCATCACGATTTTTTAAGTCTACAATTTTAATTCATTAAATCAATAGCCGTTGTCAATTAAATAATCAGCAAGTTTTTCGACGATATTAGCCGCTTGTCCTGGCTGTAATTGGTGATTGTAAATAGCAATTATAATTGAACTCGATGTTCTGACGCAAATCGCACCATCGACACCCTTCTTTCCATAAATTGATCGGTCATCTGATTTAATAACAAGATATTTTTGACCGTCCAGGTAAAATGAGCCATAAGAACCATTAAAACGACCGACAAGTGTTTGTCTTTCGTTTTCAGTCGGATTGAAATTCGGCGATGCTGCCCAAACGGAACCATCGTCTTTGCCAATAATAGCTCCTTCTATGAAACCTGCATCCAACAGATTACTATCGACATATGACTGCCACGAACCCTGACTGCTGACAATTCCGATTAGTAAAAATGCAGCGAATGCGAGTATGCAAATTTTGGTAGAATGCATGACGAGATTATCTGAAAAATCGATTTGCAATTTTATTTAAATTTTGTAGAATCTCTACAATATTTTCAGAGGATCCGAGAATTTATAGTAGAATTATTCATAAAAGAACAGCAAAACCATAAAACAACAACCGCATTGAATTGAAACTCAAAACACTGCGTTCTATACTCACAATTAATTCGGTTTACTCTCCTTCTCAGCACAACAAGTATTTGAACAATAAATATCACCCAGGTCAGCTCAAAGTTTTATATTTGATAAAACAGGAAACTCTTGAAAAACTACAATATCACGACGTTGTACCAACACTTTAGTATGTCGTGACAATATCAATTAACAGAAGCTCAAATCGAACTGAATTCAAAATTATTGTAATTTTAAATTTATATTAAATACCCTGGAGCATTTGTTTTTATCACGCCTATTGACGTCAATTGATCTGAATTTGAAGGTTGTATGAAGGTATGTGGATAAAACTGCAACACGTTTCTGGTTGCTCAGTAAAAAAAATATTCCATTCTAAGTAGATCGTAATTGTTTTCATCACGGCAGAGTAAAATAAACCAGGCAGGAGCGGTTCATTTTCGAAACGACAAATAAGGGACCTAATACACTGTATGAAAATGAACTCAAATGAACACTGACATAAGTTGAAAAATTTTATTTGTAAAAAATATAGAAAATATAAAATATAAAAAATATACTAGATTGTTCAGGTTCCTAGTCAAATCAGCGCTCCTGCCTGGTTAACTTTACTCTGTCGTGTTTTCATTCGACAGAAATGAAACTTCAAATTTAGGTCACAAATGTGCGACAACAAATCACACTTACAACATTTCTACTGAAAAACATTAACTAGACTTACTCGTAAATGGACAATTAGACTGGAGCACTCAGAGAAACTAATGCTTGATTTCCACTTACGCCGTGTACGCTCCATTTGCTCTCCGTTTACGGTTTGAACAAAAGAAAAGAGTTTTCGTTCAACGGAGGCAAGATGGCGTAAGTGGAAATCAAGCATAACTCTAAGCTTTGAACGTACAGCCGCCAATGCACTGTCTAGCCACCGAAGCTGACTTTGACGTCATTCAAACAGAGAACTGAACAGATAAAAGTTGGCTATTATTTTTCATACAATGCCTATCAAAAATTTCTTTTTAAATAGCCAACAGATGTGTGTTTGGCCTTCGAATTGAGTGATGTCAAAGTCAGCTTCTATAGTTATGTCAAAGTCAGCTTCGGTGCTTGACAGTGCTATGGAGCAGCTCAAAAAATGTCTCCTAGTCGCGGTTACAAACGGACTCAGTCAAATTTGAAGAATTTTTCTCTTGGATGTCTTTTTGAATTTCGCGAATTGTAGCCCAGACGAAGTTAGCGATGGGGAAACAACAACGGAAAATCCTGTCCCACCATTCGACTATATTTTCCCTTTATTCGCTCATAACTTGCGCTCGTCAGTTCCACTCATACGCTCGTATTTCACTTCATTCGCTCCAACGGCTAATGCAGCCTGTCCCACCATTCGCACTTGTTGTTTCCTCATCGGAAGTGAGATTAATACTTCGGAGACATGCTTTTTTTGACGAGTTGGTGATTGTCAAGCCGTTCCATTCTTTTTATTGCTATCATGCACAAAGAAATTGCCGAAGGCAATATCGAAAGCCCCGTACGAAGTAAAATTTCGAAAATTCCTATATTTGAACAGCTATATTTACCTATATTTCACTATAAACATTTTATCACATACGCGCGATGTTCGGATGTCAAAATTACTTAACTAGAAGAATAAAATCAAAAATTACACTTCAGTTCTATGTTGTTGTCTCGTTTTCGCTTATGTGATAATATATATTACAGATGAATATGCTTATAATATAGCTGAAATTAGCTCTATATGCCTGTATATACACTCGCGGAATTTTGAAAACCGACACATTTTCTGTTTTGTGTTTTACTGGTTTTTTGTGAATTTCGCACGTTTTTTTATATGGAGAAATCAGAAACTCAAAACTTTTCAAAATTCTGTTCGTGTAGCTCAATATAGCTGTAGATAGGAATGCTTGAAACACCCCACACACCAATTACCAATTACTTGTCTGGTAACAGAAACTCTCTTAGTACCATTTTTTCCAAGATATTTCACTTTAAAAAAAATCCAACACGGCCTCGGCAGCCATTTTGTAAGGAGACCGGAAATAGTACTGATACTTTACATTCGTTAATACCTTTCAAACAAAAAAAAATCATGAAATTCGGTCAAAATTTACTCGAGCTATTGGCAAAAACCACCGGTAGCCGGATATGAGCTCACTCCAATTCCATAAACTTTTTTTCCCTGATTGGTACGGTCAATACCTATCTAATAAAGCGAAAGTAGTCGAAATCGGTTCAAATTTGGCCGACCTACAAGCAAAAACTGCTTGCCGCCTTGCACCTGGTTCACACCAACTCTAACTCACGATTCGGTCATCCGAATTGTATAAACTTTCTTTTGTTGACACCTGTGGTCCAAATTTGTCAATTGTCCAATTGTGAAACATCATGACGAGAAACGAAAATTGGCATAAAAAATCGGAGATACGCCGGTTTCTTGGGCTAGCACAAAATCAGAGAATAAAATTGACCCAAAATGAAAGCCTCTCTTGACATTTAATTTAGATTTTTTTTCCCTTTCCTAAATTGTTTTAATTAATGCTCAAGAGTCCAAACAATGCAGTAAGTATTACGATAACATAGACTCTGGCCTACGACGCCCAAGGTTAAGATTTTCTCCCGAGAAAATTTGCTACCCTACTGTGCACTCTGTACCATCATATCTTCTGTACATTTTTCCCGCATATGTTTATGTGTCACATTTTTCAATGAAAACAAATTACTTTTCATGCTTCGGGGCCGAAAATGAGGGCAATTTTTCGAATTTTCTCGGGTTTCCGGCCCTCTGCATGAAAACTCACATGTGCACCTGTTTGGGACGGTTGATTTAAGGCACTTTCGCTTGTAAGCCTCACTTCGTTCGGCCTACAATCCGCGAAATTGCCTAAAATCAATCGTCCAAAACAGGTACACAAATGACTATTCATTGTTCTTCGACGAACAGTAAAAATGTTTTTACATGCTTGCTAAGCGGGGCGAAAAAGAAATGTAAACCCACGGGGCGAAAGCTATCGCTTTCGCCCCTTGAATTTGACATTTCTTACTTTCGCCCTGCTTAGCAAGCATGTAAAACTATATACGTCACTCGGAAAGTATCTCCCTTGTAACGTAATGTACTATTTTTTCCGTTTCCTTCAAAGTTTTTCTTCTCCCTCCACATATTGGTATTGGTGTCTCATTCAGAATACATAATTCGTACGGTAAATATAAGGTCGTTTACAACGTACCATTTTTCTTCCAAACAATAATAAAACCAATGCCTGGAAGAAGAAGACAAAATCTGAACCGGAAATAACGTCGAGGGTTGTTTTGCTAAGTTTATGGTATCCGGAAAATGGTTATTATACGTCATTCCATTACACGCGTGTGTAGGCATCATAAAGACAAGGAATGTAGATTTATTTACCTGTCTAAAAGGTCAATATCTATAGGGGAAAATTACTCGGGAATTCACAGATTATGGCAAGATATTTAATTTACCGAATCAATTTTGGGGAATAGTTGTTCCCTTGCAACGAAATATTTTGTAAACATCCCCATTGATCCCCTTTGCTATCATATACTATGGAATGGACGACTATATAGTGTTAGTGTCAGTCAATATGCGACATATTTCTCATTTTACATTCTTTGTTCTGTCGTACCCATGGAGTTTCAGATACGGTACTTGTCCTAATTGAAACGAGCATCTGTCGTTTTGCACTATTACTGTCTTCTGTCTAATTATAATAACGAGCGATGCATTTTCCGAAAGCATTTAGAGTGCACCGGTTAATCACAAACGAAGAGTGTAAGCTTTCAAATGCTAAAAATACACTTCTCGTCTTAATAGTATCAATCTATCACTGTTGTAGGTGCTGCAATAAATGTAGAACATCATCAATGAAGCAGAAATTCGATCCATTGAGTTCGTGTTACACAATCGTTATCGTAATTACGATTCGAAAAAAGTATCCTATAACAATGCGACTCCGCACTACAAATCGTGCTTTGTTATGCAACACAATATTATCGGATTGAAACAGTTCCAAAGCATCACGACGGACACACCTCCTCTCTTTGTGCTCGTTGAACGAATTACATTGATTGAAATCAATTTGTCACATCTATAAGTAAAATTGATCGGCGTGTCACGTTCCAATATAAAATTGGCGAAAGCATTCCTTTGTAACCCCAGTTTCTTTGGATGTTTTGTGATCGAACAGAACGTTAAGTATTTTGATGAGTGGATCTTTAAGCATCAAAACCAACATTCTGATGATTGCTACAAGCAAAAATATATGTTGACATGTGACGTAACTCATCAGTTCATTGGTTCAAGTTAATGTTTTCCCTCGAAATCAGACACGAAAGGCAAAAGTTGCTAGGTGAATTGAACCAAATATTTTCTGATTACGAGTGATTGAATAGACAAAAATGATAAGTTTCAGCCCCTCACGAAGCGATGGCTTCGTGATGCTATTTGTTACATTGTCCGACTGTCCTTGAAAAATAATTTCGAAGTTTTTTCCAAGTTATATCAAAAAGGTAGAGGATATCGTTGGGGTAGATGAAATCCCCGAACGTAGGGCAATCTCGAGTAATCGATTGTGTAGAAGGCAGGTCAATTTTTAATAATTAATTTTTGGACAGTCTATTTCATAAGTTCTCTTCCTTAACGGTTCATGGTTGGTTTTTCCATAAATGTAGAAACAATATTCACTAGAATCTTACGCATCGTACGGGGCACTATACAGCTGCCATACTTATATTTTGGAATTAAACAAAATGGAAGCAGAAAACAAGGAGTAAATGTTCAATGATGACCATATTTCCAACTCACTAAACTGTTGGAATCACTCAAACATTTAACTTTGCTATGGTCAGTGGTTTTTGAAATCTACTCAGAGCAAAAATTTACTTATCGAGGAGAAATAGAAGTTGATGTTTAGTGTGTCGTCATATCGTTGTACGTTCCACAAACTTAACGACACAACCAATATTTACAATTTCTCATATTCAAATAGATTTTGTAAATAAAATGTTCATGAAAATGAAATTTCAGCACTTAACATTATAGAAGAGAAGAAGTTAATTCATAAAATTGTTCCTTTGATTGCTGAACAAATTAGAGTAAATATTTAGTTGTCTCAGCGTATTCACATTTAATTTAACAACTCAAGTCTCACAAGCACTACATAAATTCGGTTAAATTGCTGAATCGTTGGAAAATCGTTGTTTAATTTTAACGTTAAATCCGTCAATGTTCATTCGCAAATGTCGGAAGTCGGAAGGATTAGTGTAATCGAGTTTGGTGTTTTAATCTTCAAGCAGTTAAATTGATTCACCTGTTTAGTCTGACACGTTAAGCCAAATAAGATGAATCTTTTCAACGCAAATGGAAGAATTTTTGATTAAACTAATGAAGTAAAAGATTTTATATCGACCAAAGTCTAATCAAGTACTAGATTCGGTTATTATGCCGTTCCATCATTACATGCTTGTCGTCTGTGAAAACTTTTCACTTGGAAAAGTTTGTTGCAAATTTCGCAATGTTACTCAAAATAAAGTAAAAAATTACTGAACTTATTACCTAAATCTATAAATAGGATTTAGTGGTTTGTATCATAAGCGTTGCTAAGTATCAATGATTAACTCAAAAAGCTTTATTTTACTAGTGCGCAAAATATGGATACAATGTTGTATTTTCGTACAGAAAAAGGTATTCAGAAAATCCGGTGACTATTTCACCTCAACTAAAAAATCCATTTATAGAAGGAAATAGAACACACAAACATATCTGCTCAACGTTGTACCTTTAAATCAGTGCAACTCCTTGTCTTACAGAATCTTTCCTGCATTGTATATAGCAACCAGACATTTGTGCCACTCTCAATTTCGACGGGAAAAGGGATCGGTTGATTGGAATTTGTATATATGCCGATGTTGATATTTGCTCAATAAATAAGGATATTGTATCCGTTATACCCTTTTTTTATCTCGGATATTTGCATTTGGCTTCCTCGACCACATAAATATCGTTCAACATATAATTTAAAATAGATTCAACATTAGATAAAGAGGAATGTGGATCCTTTTTCAGATACATCCAAGTAATTCTATTCCTTTTGAAAATATAGTTTAGTATAGTTCTGCTGTTCTGCATCCGTGTGTATCTAATAATAGCAATGAAAATAGAAAAAAATATCACTCTCCAGTTACATCGATTCCCATGTACACCTCACGAAATTTAATAAAAAGTTGTCATCAATCCACACGAACGCAAACTTTTCCCGATGGTAGTCTCGTTGTAAAAATTATTTGTTTTTAGAAGTTGAAAAATGCGAAAAAATATTTGTTAAAATTCAATCCAAGTGGAAAGTGCACGTCGCGTCGCCCAAGTTTCTGTTGTTTATCGCTTTGTATGCACCGAGGGACGTTACACAGTTATTATTATTTAATTTCATTTAACGGTGGAATGGCTTGTGAATATATCAGAGCGGAAAAGGAAGACAATGCCATACTGCTATAATTTAATGTAAACTTTCTCATAAATATTGGATGTGTTGCATTGAATATTTGTGAATAATTTTGTCGTTTGAATAGAAAATTCAGACCTCATCGCTTTCTTATTCAAGTAATTCAATTGCATTTGTAGTCTTGAGTATGTAACTAAAAAAATCTTAAGAATAACCTCGGAAGTTTCTCAAGGCCGTGTCGAGAGTGTCGAGAGCGTTTGTTTCTAATAAATAAGCAGTTACGAACATACACACATCGTATTGAGATGTATTGATCTAGGACTTCATTTGTTCAGGTTCAGAAGTCTAGGTCTGCGTGTTTGATACGTTGCCCTTCGCTAGTTTGAGCTTACGTTTTGTTTAAATAAAAGCGTTGTAACCAGACCTCAACGTCTAATAAACCAGTCTTTAAAATATATGTGGATCTAGAATATTGGTGTACCGATTGGACACATTTTTATGCTATTAATTACAGTCTGATGAAGCTCTAGATAAACCGAGCGAAATATTGCACTAAAATCAAACAGTTTTTTTTCAATCCGCCGCTAGTCCCGTGTCAACAAGGAAACATTGGACACTTATGAGCAGAAGGACTTTTTCTGGGAAAACGTTTTCACTTATTTTCTAGAACTTCCCTAGTATTTCCCATGTTTTACTTAATTTTTCTAATAAAATAATTTTAGAAAAATTTGAAAAAATTTAGGAAAGTATGGAACATGTTCTCCCAAAAATAGTCCCTGCTTATAAGTGTGTAACTACATGTAAGTCATTTAGCATGATTTGGTTCATATATCTTTCTTATTCCCCAATTTCACTTTATTAGTTGGATTGGCTTTATGAATTGGTTCATAAAGTCTAACAGACAAAAATAGACTCGAGTCCTGCATCCTCCTCACCATCTTACGTAACATCTTTGTGTGAACATCCGTTTGAGCATCCGCTTCAGTATTTCCGTGTTTACTTTTGAAAATAACTTTATCTTTTATATTCCAAATCAACTTGCGTTGTCATTCGACAAACCATTGCATTTATACATAAACTCTCAACGACTTTCTATCAACAAAAGGATGATACGTTGTGGTAATACCTCAATCTTTCTACTCAAAATATTATACTTCCTCGTACGAAATGATTCGAATATATTACTCATTGCATGTGGAAGACTCGCTATTTTACTATATTTATTTACACTTATTTCCCTTTTATCTACCGTAATGAGATACGACATTACAGAAACGGTAATCTGTCTGTTTCAGGTGGCTGAATACAGTATTCTCAACTAAACGCAGTGAACACATAAAAGATTTTAAGATTAAATCGAATTCACTCGCTTCCAAGGGAATGTTAGCGAGGGTGAAAGATAAGACTCATTGAAGGTGCTACAAACGAAACCTTTTTTATTCATGAACGAAATGCAACATTGCATGTCATTTGAAAAGAACATTTTATTCGTCCTTCTGCCTGCACTCAAACGAAAAGTATACTTCACAATTTTTAAGGTTTAGTAAATATTGATTGATACGTTTCCATGCATAATCAGAACAGGTGCTTGTACTCAATGCGAACGAAAAAAAAAAACGGATATTAAAGCTCTCCGGCAATTATTCGATTCGCGTATACTTACTTTGGGTTCGTGTATAATAAATGCGGGCGGACTGTAAAACGTTTATTTGTACGTCGATAAAACCGTTTAAACTTCCCCATGTTTCGTTTGCGTTTCCCGTAAACTTTGAAATCATCATTTACATTTTTAATCTCTTTTTAATTAATTTAAATTTAGCTCATCACACTTTAAATGCTCTCCGTTTATATAATATCTGAAATTTATCCACCAGCGCGTTGAATGTCATTTAAATATTTGCTTGTTGAGCTCGCTTTATCCCAATTTATTTTTATACCTACACATTTGTGGCTCTGTTTCGCTAGACTAGATTCACCAAATGGGTTATGCGGATACTTTATTTCGCTGTGTACTTTTGTTGTAATGGCATTTCGGGTGAAAGTCTGGTATTCGACGAATTTTGAATGAAAAAATTAGTGAAGATTTAATATCATAACGGAATATCGTTGCGTATTCTATGCTGCATTTTATTTTTTGTATGTTATTGACCAATTTATTGGTGAGATGTAGAGCTGTTGTTTGCACATTCATATCTAATAAATAACATTCACTTGTGTTCATGATTTTCAACTCTGATAGGTTCGCGAATTCAATAAAATTAAATTGAATAGAGGTCCCATTTGATGAGAGTCATCTCTTCGAGCTCACCAAATTTAATGGGAAATTATTCATCGAAGTGACCTGACCTACCTAATAGGACCTAGTCTTGAGCAAATGACATTCAAAGATAAGACAACAATTACGTAGTTAGTTCGATACGTTAGATATCAGTCGAAAACACTCAAAGAGTAAAAGTGACGCAAGTCCCTGTGCATACTTCCAAAACAACTGATATCGCTGTACGCAAAAATTGTGAAAACAAAAATTAAACCGAAAAATTCTAGAAGAAAAATTTTGCATCACAAAGTGGCAACACGCGCCCATGATATACTTAATATTGAAAAGAATGTCAATTATTTCTATTTCGGTACAGATGTTTTTGCAAGTCACTGTTTACCCAATTGGTCCTTGAAAAATTTCCACTCAGTTTATGGACGTAAAAGAAGATTTTATTTAAAAATATTATTGAAAATTTTGTAGAAAAAATCTGAATAAATAACAGATCATCTCTGAAACCGATATTTTCGGTTAATTTTTGAAAACATACGTAGCGACCTGTACAAAGGGTGTACGTAATATTTATTAGTTAGTTTTGTACATAAAGGTCATATTTTTTGCAACTGAACCTGCATGATATTAGGTTTCTTATGTTCATGTTATATTTTGTAAATGGTAGCATAAGTTCCTCATGTTCCATGTTGCACAAGACAGCAAAGGTTTCTTATGTTCCATTAGGTAAAAAAAGCAAATGTTTCTTATGATACATGTTGTAAAAGCTCCAGGGGCGCCGACTTCTAAGGACAAGCGAGGCTCGGGCACCACTACTCGAATGATGAGCACCACTACATCTTTCCAGTTTTACTTGAAAGAGCACCACAACATCTTTCCAGTTTTACTTGAAAGAGCACCACTATACTCCCAGATTCGCTTGTTGTGTGAGCACCACTACTCCCAAACACAAGTCGGCGTCCCTGAAAGCTCCTTATCTTTCATTTTGTAAATGGTAGCATAAGTTCCTTATGTTCCATGTTTTACAATTCAGAATAGTTTTCTTATGTTCCATTTTGTAAAAGTAAGGACGAATTCATCATGTTGTAAATCATAGCATGAGTTCCTCTTGTTACATGTTGTACAATGCAGCATAGGTTTTTTATGTTCGATTTTGTAAAAGGGAGTATAAGTTTCTTGTGTTCCATGTTGTAAAAGGAAGCATAAGTTCCTTATGTTATGTTCCACTTTGTCAACTTTTTTCTTTAAATAATGCGGAATATACTGGTGAATATTTATATAACATCTAAGAGTATAACACCTAGGTGAATAGATTTTGTATTCAATTTACATTCGTGTGCGAATAGTCTGACAATTGATTGTTCGCACACGACTGCGAATAGTCTTACACTTCGAATTATGAAATGGTGCATTGGGTGGTCAGATAAAGCATTTAATGGAACAATAAAATTCTCATTTTAAACTCTACTTCCGGTACAGTTTTCCAATTAACTAGTAACTGCTAAACAACAATTCAATTCTTTTTATTTATTAAATTTGCTTCAACTAAAAGTTCTGGGAATACGAAAAATATATTTGTCATAGAAATAACTTTAGCTTTCCCTTCGTTATCATGCGCATAGGACAATCGCCGTCAGCTATTTGTAAACAGTGGAAAAGTTTTCCACTTTCGTTTATTTATCGTTGTGACCCATAAAACATTTTTGAGAGCTAAATTGAATTCGTCCAGTGGATGGAAATCGCACCATATTCATTAGGTAAAATGGTAGATAAATTTCCCGGTATTTTTGTCATTGTTTTCAACGCCAATATCTCGTTTTCAATTACACTAAACTCATAATGCATGTTCAAACTTATACCAAAGCTTACTCAATATGTAGCCTTGTTTTGAGTGTTTGTTTGTTTGCTTTGTCTGTTGTTATTTTATCCTGCCTCCGGTAACAGACTAATAATTGTTAATGGTGTTTAATGAGGAAATCCGGTACGGTAATACGAATTATCAAATAATTTACTTGGCAGCGAGGACATCTAATGGTGGATCGCGAGGATTTGTAAACATTGTTGTATAATCTGGTCTGAGTTAATTGGTGTTGGAAATATATTGAGGGAGGTGAGGTCTACATTTAGGGATCTGCAATCAACATTTTATAAAGGGCAGAATTAGATTTCTGGTTAGGCTTATCAGAAAATCGCATGTCGAATACGATTGAAACTCAAAGTTCCGTGCGCATGAGATTTTTGTGAGTGGAAACAGTTCTGCCAATTGATTTGTTTACTCTGTTATGTTAACTCTACTCTCTACACGAATCTTAAGATTCATTTGAGGTCAGTGGTGGAATGTCGTTGGCAAAACTTATGACAATTCTTGTCAGATGAAAATCAAAGAAATCACTGTTCTTAAACATAAATTGAATTATTTTTAATTATTTAGATCTTGTATTCAAGTGATGGTGTTGTTTAGGACAATTTTGTTAAAACCAACAACGAAAATCAAAAGTAAAATTGGTTTGTTTACATCGGAGTATAGACACGAAATAACGCCATCTCTACTCAACGACTCTATATTCATCTCACACCCAACAATTCGAGTTAAATTTGTATTTCTTTGTCTGAGGTGTTTTTTAATCAAATTAATTTCGTGCTCCTTCTCGGAAGTCGTTCTGAAATATTTTAATGGGTTGATGGTGTAGTCAAATTCATTAAGATATCCTGCTGTGTACGAAGAAGTAAAAGATTCAAATCTTGTGTGGATATTATGATCTTATCAAATTACAAAAGGGAAGGATTTTGAGGTGGTTTTGAAGGAAAATTTTTGGAAAATGTAAACGTAAAGACTAAACGTCCTATTCGCGTACAATACACCAGAGAGATAATCCTGTCATCTATATGTAAAAGAATAGAAGCTAAAGCAACACACCGATTAAAATCATGTTTGATGAACAACTCCACGCGTACGATTGTAGTAGGATAGTGTAAGTAAAGTGTAGGTATCATAGCCAATGTTTACCAACAAAAGGCACTCAACATCCTTTGTACGCATTTGTGTTGTTGTATTAACGTCTTATTGTGACGGTATTTTTTCAAAACAATTTTTCCTTTCAACATGTCTAAGTTAATTTTTGCGCTGCGAAAAAATTTCACATCTTGAACTGTACACAGTAAATCAGATAAAATCGTCTTCTGAAGCGTTTTACAGCTCGTAGAGCTGTGCGCATTTATTTACGTTTATAAAATGCCGAGAAAATATTCTATCAAAGAATCAGAAAACACGATACGTATACCTTGCCTGTATACCTTTCACATCATTTTTACACACTTACTTTAACTTTGCATTTTCTCTGGTTTTGTAAGTGTATTTAAGTTCTATTGTTGAAAGGGAAGTACATTGAAAATGTACATATAAAATACCCATATAAAAGACATATAACGATGGGGAAAAAGTGGTCTTTTGTAATGCTGTTTATATTGGAAATAAAATTGTGATGTTAAAAATTTGAGAAGCAATTCAAAGTAAAAGACGTTTAGGATTTGAAAGAACATTTTTTTATGGTAGAGATCTATAAGAGGATTGAGTTGTTCTATTGGTTGTTTGGCTGCTAAAAAAACGCTGAGTTTTACCGGAAATTATGGTAATGCACGACTGTTAATTGGAAATGTCTACTGATTACCATGACATTCAACTGATTTGAATTATTTAGACGCAGAAACTTTGGACTATTTGTTCAATTGTCTAGCCAGTATACAGAACAATATTACAAAAAAAAATTTTTTTACTTTGGAACATATTTAAGAAATTATTTAACTTTAACCTTAAATTTAAAACATCAATTTGAAGAAAAGTCGGAAAAGTCTTAAACGATTTGGAAAATTTTGAAAATCTAACTGCGCCAAAAAACTTTGAACCTTTACCTTTAAAATGAGCTATCACACGTATCTCTCGGTTTCACACAGCCCTGTCAATAATTCGACAAAGACACCTCTGCATTTAAACTTTTAAGAGGTGGGGAGGGGAAGGATGAGGAGGAATGCTTTATCTCTTCTTCGGAAAATTATTTCTTCGATGTACCCAACAACCTCCAATCACTCGTTTGCAGGAACTCGCTCGGTAAACGTTCCTTAAGAGAATTTGCGTTATCGACTACACTATAACGAGACATGAACATGTAAAATTGTAGAAGTAGAACACATCAATCTATTTGGGTCAATTCGACAAAATAATAACTAAAGTTCCACTTAATTCAGGATGGCATAAATACGTTATATCATTTTGTAGCCGACACTGTTAAATAAATTCTCATAGCATAAGCAAAACCTCTCTCTCCATAGTGGTAAAATAGTCATTGCCCTTGGTGCCTAACAGAACATTTACATTTAGCGCCCATCAAAAAAATATTTTAAAAATTTGGGGTTGTTGTATTGTGGCTGCAACGATGTACACACTGAATTACTCGTATGATGTAACCCAAATACGATTAGTTTGTGTGCATTATGTCTAGCCTACACTTAAGAGGAGATATCAGTTAAGCACATAACTTTCCTCAGATAGTATTAGCATACTTCGAGGCGATGTTCTGAAGTCACGTTAAGCCGATGGTCCAGATTGTACTTGTTACTTCTGAAGTTTGTTCCAAAATTTCTATGCAAAGATAAGAATTAGCTTGCGCAGATTCAGGATGGGTTACCGTTGGGAAATGGAAAAGTGAAAAACTACAAAACTTTAGTGATGTGGATTAATCGTTTTGCAGTGACTGACTTCACTTTACTGTTCTTCACTTTTGTTGCCTAGCTAACCTAATACTCAAAAAATTAGTTAGTCACCAATACATTCTTGTTCGAGTATTGGTACGCTTACCCTTTATGTTATCCACAAAACATCCACAACTAACCTACAGACTAAAGAGATCAGTTGATGTATGGGGATTTTAAAACAATATTTTGGGCAATCCATTTCCCTTCCATGAATGAAATGTGTTTGATGAATGAAAGTAACACCCACCGTTTGTTTCCATTCCATGTATTCCATCGAACCACAGACCATCAGTGTGGCGGCTGCGGACAATTCATTAGCCATCCCATCGGATGTTTTTCAGGCGATAAATACAAGTTTGGAATTACAATGTCTACTGGACGGTCATGCCGAACAATTAAATGAGGTAAATATGACAAACAAACAAATAAATGGAATAAATGGATCTTTTGTATTCCGCGTGAATGGCGCAATCAAATGCTATTCAGACAATCATTTAAAATTAAAAAGGTTAATGGGTGCAATCAATCATGCTATATACGCATTGTTTTCAATGAAGTGTATGACTCGATTCTGGATATAATACAAGGCCCCATGATGTTGCGAACCGTATTAAATTAAATCTAAATTATTTGCTTTTGCTTATTATAACATCATTGCTCCTGATATACACACAAGAAGCAAAAAAAATCAAAAATATGAACATTTTCATGGAATTCGGAAAATGTTGTTGTTACAACTGACTTGATTAGAATTCAAATTTATGCCTCGCGACGTAGAAAGCTACAAATATTTTTTGAAATTCAATAAAATGGAAAACATCTGTAATTTTTGAATGAATGAACTCGATCTGAGACAAAAAACTGGTTCACTGCCTGCCCCATGCGAAAGTTAAACATTACATAGCAATTAGCCCCTGCGAAAATGATCGATTAAATCGGTTCATTTTTCGTGAATTTTCATAGGCAGTAAAACAGAATTACACTGGATGCTGCTGGGTAATTCATTAATTTGGAAACAATTTTGAGCACTTTGCTCTGAAAACTGTTTTTCGAAGTGTAGGTGTACCTCAACTTCGGCTCGGACAAACAAACTCTACCCTTGTCGAAATAGTTATTTGTTCAACTAGTGAAGAAATTGCACTTTTATTGTGTGACTTACAAAGCAGAGGGCAGATGAGGCTCCGACAGGTTGACTGGGCTAATATGGCTGCTTCCGGTTCTGAGTTTTCAGTCATTACACCGTAATACCATGAAATTATCTTGCAGTTTTTCCAACTTTTCTTAAAAACGATGTTTTAAATTTGAGGTTAAAGTTAAATATTTTTTGAAATTAGTTCACAACAATATTTTTTTCTTCGCTATTATCGTTTAGCATCCCATTACCAAACTTTTTACAAACAAAAAGTATTTTGATGTTCCGCAATTGAAGCAGTTATCGTAAATTTTCATCAAAAATTGGTACCCTTTTTGTATGGCAAATTTTTTTCGTCACATTTTTTTTTATACAGGTGTGATAGTTGTTGGGTAGGCTCAGAGTGCCTCAAAAACGAAAGAAAACAAGTTTTTAGATTTTCAAAAATGATTCCGGTCTCGAATTCGGCTAAAATATTGAAATTTTCCACCCTCGGCGAACTTTGTCGAACACTACAAACAGCAAAATCGACTCAGACACCATAAGATTACCCCTATCACAATGCTACGACTCTCAGCTTTCAAACGATACCAAACACTCCATATTAAATTTAAAAAAATTATGACTTAGCATGTGAAATATGTGGTGGGACCCCATTTCTTGCAAATTTTGAAATATGTGAGAGCTGACTAAAAAATGCAAAATAAACCAGTTTACAACTTCATATATGCATATTGTGAAAGACCTTTACTCGAAATTGTCCATTCACCATCTTTTAGGTAAGTTTATTTTGCATTTTTTAGTCAGCTCTCACATATTTCAAAATTTGCAAGAAATGGGGTCCCACCACATATTTCACATGCTAAGTCATAATTTTTTTAAATTTAATATGGAGTGTTTGGTATCGTTTGAAAGCTGAGAGTCGTAGCATTGTGATAGGGGTAATCTTATGGTGTCTGAGTCGATTTTGCTGTTTGTAGTGTTCGACAAAGTTCGCCGAGGGTGGAAAATTTCAATATTTTAGCCGAATTCGAGACCGGAATCATTTTTGAAAATCTAAAAACTTGTTTTCTTTCGTTTTTGAGGCACTCTGAGCCTACCCAACAACTATCACACCTGTATAAAAAAAAAATGTGACGAAAAAAATTTGCCATACAAAAAGGGTACCAATTTTTGATGAAAATTTACGATAACTGCTTCAATTGCGGAACATCAAAATACTTTTTGTTTGTAAAAAGTTTGGTAATGGGATGCTAAACGATAATAGCGAAGAAAAAAATATTGTTGTGAACTAATTTCAAAAAATATTTAACTTTAACCTCAAATTTAAAACTTCGTTTTTAAGAAAAGTTGGAAAAATTCCAAGGAAATCGGAAAATTCTGGAAATTTTTTTGTAGAGAAAAAAACTTTGATCTTTTAGCTTTCATTTGAGTACCCACTCAATGTTGTACGCTCATTCGTCGCTTCACAATAATTCATACAAGAAGCCTCTGCATTTGAAGTTTGAAGGGCTGAAAGGGGGGGGGGAAGTATGGAGTGGATTTTTGGGTTACCCTTCCAAAACCTAATTTTTTTACATCCCAAACAATATCCAATCACTGGTTTGTCTCTACCCGATCTGTAAATATTTTGGTCCTTATTAACTACGCTATCTATGCAACTCTTTTCAGTGCGGCCCCTTCGGTTTTGGTTCTCTTCGTTTGACCGGCTCTGAGAAGCGTGAGCAGTTTAACGAGATTTTCATGAGCAGCTCAGTTTTCTTAGAACTGGTTAAAATACAACCAAATATACTTTCTTTTGAAAGCTAACACATTCGTGGTCTCTATTGCGGTCATACATTTTTGAAAATGAATTCTTGTGGAAAGACATCATCAAAAGTAAACTAAAATCCAATATATGACGCCCAAATGTATGCTTTTTAGCCTTTAAATAAAGATAAAGAACTACATGAATGAAAAATTACGCCCAAGCTAATGTTATCATTGTTTTTAGCCCCGTACGAAGTACAAAGGGGCTTATAGGTTTACGATGCCGTGTGTAATTGATGGAATTCGAAGCAGACGGTAAGGGCAAAGTGTTTGCCTATGTTCATAGATGACGAATCTGCAATAAAAATTTTGTCTGTCCGTCTGTCCGTCTGTCCGTCTGTCACGTCGATATCTTGAGTAAATCAAATCCGATTTCAAAATTTTTTTTTTCCCTGAAAGATAGTCGAAATAGTGAGGCTAAGTTCGAAGATGGGCATATTCGGGTCGGCCCTTCGTGAGTTAGGGCCACCTAAGTGATTTAAGGTCTTTTGGTGATATTTATGGCAAAATAAACGATGGAAATGTAACACGGCAAATGATAGGTATTGTCAATACCAATCCAGAAATTTTTTTTTTTTTAAATCGGGTAAGTGGGCCGTGAGTTAGGGCCTTAGAAGTGAAATGCTACTAGGGCCCTATGTGTATTTTACATAGAACTCGAGTAAATTTCATTTGTTTTTCGTAATTTTTGTTTGATTTGGAAGGTAATCGAATACCGAATAGAATGTTGTTGAAAAAAAATTAAATTTGGGTCCTTGGCCTAAGGCCGCTACTAGGGCCCTATGTGTATTTCACATATAACTCGAGTATATTTCATCCGTTTTTCGTAATTTTTGTTTCATTTGGAAGGTAATCAAAGGCCGAATAGAATGTTGTTGAAAAAAAATTAAATTTGGGTCCTTGGACTAAGGCCACTACTAGGGCCCTATGTGTATTTTACATATAACTCGAGCAAATTTCATCCGTTTTTCGTAATTTTTGTTTTATTTGGGAGGTAATCAAAGGCCGAATAGAATGTAGTTGAAAAAAAAAATTTGGGTCCTCGGACTGAGGCCGATACTAGGGCCCTATGTGTATTTTACATATAACTCGAGCAAATTTCATTCGTTTTTCGTAATTTTTGTTTCATTTGGAAGGTAATCAAAGGCCGAATAGAATGTAGTTGAAAAAAATTTAAATTTGGGAGGCCGATACTAGGCCCTTCAAAAAAATAAAATTTTAGGGCGATTTGAAATTTTTGTTTCATTTGAAAGGAACGTCGTACGGGGCTTCGTAATTGCGCTATGCGCAATTTGTAAGATGTACATATTACATAATAATTTTACTTTAACTACATTAACCGGCGCAATAGGCTTACGATCAAAGTAGGGTGACAGACGCACTAGGGTCACGAACGCAATAGATATACGGGTTTGTACGGGGCTCAGTCGCAGCAAACGCTCCGACTGTTCTGATGGCTCGTTTTTGTGTGGATGAAGCTCATGTATTTCCCTCATGACAGATTTCAATTAAAAAACCATAAAAGTTTTCCACGCGCTAAAAAGGCAAATGTGAAAACTATGAATGCAGAAAATTGAAAATCGCTTAGGCATTACTCGCTCTTTGGCTATGTAAATTTGAAGCAACAATCACCAGCAAAAACTGCTGTTGCAAACATACACTCTCGTTACACGGTCTCAAATGCAACGGTTCACAAAGGCAGTTAAGCTTTTTTCTTGTTATTTATTTATCATCGATGTTGTTAAACTCTTTGAGAATATAAATAACACACAACTATAAAATATACGACCGTTGTGTTCTGTGCAGGCATTCTGTTTATTGTTCTATTGTCTATGGGGAGTGTTTATTATGTTATCCACTCAGTTCTATCGAATAAGTGACTGGTGTTTATGACCAGCAATGTGTAAAGTAAAATAAGTTTTTTTATGGATAGATTTCGTACTTTTTTTACAGTCGGGCATAGAAGTTTAGAATGCCATTCGGAATGGTCCGTTTCCAGGTCTTGTGACCCAACCCTTTGTTTCTATTCCTGTGCATCATGCAAATCAATTAAAACTTCCTGTCATGACCACCTACCATTCTGAATTGCAGGAGGCAGTACTTCCGGCATTCACCAATGATGAAGAGGCCGGTTTCTTCTCCGATGCCACAGGAATTGGGATAGTTTTTCATTCCCATCTTTGCCAGATGCTTGTTCAGACCATAATGCTCAGTTATCGCTCCTATACTTCCCTCCTTATGGCCTACTTGTTATCGGGCGCTGGGGAGAAGTTCTCTGTGTGCGTTCCTCCGCTATACCCAATCCAGTATTTAGTAAAATTCAGACCAGTCTTTTATTACATAGTGAATGCGGGATCGATAAGAAGGGTTTTAATCCATTCACGAGAGACGCGGAACCAAGAGCAGGATGTCCATGTATCCAAACCAACATGATCTGATGTCTCATTCCTTGCTGGGTTCTGTTTGGGTTAGAATGTTACTAGACCCCTTCTTTCGAAATCCGATTAATGGTATAGTGGTCGTGCACTCTTCAACAAGACTTCATGAAAATTCAAATGAAAAATGCTTTAAATTTTTAAAGGAAAACATACATCCTACCCTGAACTCGTTCTTCGTAATTTATTTTCCATATTCCAGTATCACATTTCTATGTTTCATTTTGCACGCATTTTAAAATCGCAACAACAATTTTACAGGATGCGGATCGATTTTGCCCCACATCGTTCGACTCGATACTCTGTTGGCCACGAACACCTAAAGGTTCATTGGCTACATTACCATGTCTCGCTGAGCTAAGCGGTGTACATTATGACATTTCAAGTAAGAAATTTAATGATTTTATGCCTCTTTCACGCGACATATTATGAATTGAAATTCACTTGCCATAAACATACATCATACAGACCGCACGTGTACTGCATAAACCCATTAATCAATTTCAATTTATACAGAAAATGCATCAAGATTTTGTAATTTGGATGGTAATTGGGACAACTACACCAACTATGTAAGTAATTTCATTTTAACACCGATATGTACAGCTTAATTGATCGAAATCATCTCAAACAAGGATTTATGCATTCACGTTCCTGAGTCGTCTGCTGTATCTGAATTCGAGCCAAATATTGAGTTGCCAACGATTGTTTACTACATTGGATATTCAATTAGTCTGATTTCATTAACGTTAGCTGTAGCGGTTTTTGTTCATTTCAAGTAAGTATTACGTAGGAGTGATGGATCATCTGTTATCGACAACGACCATAACAATTAATAATGAGTTCTAACTAACGTTGTCGGATATAGAACATGTTACAGCAAATGAAGTTTATAAGTCTGTTGAAAATAATTAAATCAAATCCTAATATCATTCCCGTATTACCGCCTTCCCTTACGAAGAAAAATTCGAAAGAAACTCTAATGAGTTTCTCCTTTTCATTCCTTTTTTATGTAGATGAATAGGTAGATAGGAATACAATTGGGAAACTTTACTTCAAATTAAACGAAGGCACTTAATTTTCAATGACATTGTAGAACTGTGCTTTAACAAGCCCATGGGGGGCGGTAGGCAAGACTCGCACGATTTATTTTTTCTTCTTAAATTCCACAAGCGTTACCAAATGAGTTCAAGATAAAGGGTAAACGGGTTATTTTGAGACCTATGTCAGTTACGGGCACTGAAAGAGAAAATCGAGTCAGACATGCTCGTAACTGATCTGTTTACCCTATGTAATGCATGAATGGGAAAGTGTTTACGTCATTGGATGTAAAATGAAACCTTAAATTGGTTTGACATTTTTAGTTCCTACATTTTCACGACTGTATGTAGGAAAAGCAAAGCTATACGCTGCTAAACCGTTCAAGTTGAACCATTCAAATGAAAACTATTTGGCATCGTACAAACTCTTTTCATCGAAAAACTACAAAATTTCCGTTGTAACAAATCCTTTGTATGACATTGAGTCCGTAAGAAAGAGTGGTCGAATTGAAACATTTTTACAGATTATCAGCCACTAACTTTGACATACTTACATACTACATAGTTACTACTTTTCTTCAATCGTCATTGCAACTATTCCTTTAACGGCAATTGGCAAATTATTTGTCGTTTGTGAACATAATGCATCTCATCCACTCTTTATACATACAAACGAATAGTCACCGTGTTAAAGTTACGATAGAGGAGCGTAAATAGAGTGAAACAGAAGCATACGGTCAAATGGAAACTTCTAACTTTTTAGAAGCGACGTGTCATCTATTATCAACATCAACGACAAAAATAAATGACGAGCTACGGTTAATGTTATCTAATTTATAGTAGATCGTATGGTTAAACAAATGAAGTATTAGATTTTGTATCGGACACTAGACGATGGCTTTAAACACAATAAGTAATAGATTTCTGAATTACATGGTGATACGCTTGTTCGTAAAACTGCCCATTTTGCAGTACGAATGGTAGATGTATAACGTAACTATCCTGTCCTAAGATACATTTTAGTAGAATATAACTACAGGGATAAGACCAGTGACTCGTACTGGCCTAAAGACGGAAAACAATAGAGACGTTATTTCGTTCTAAGTTAGCTTCCGACCCGATCCCAATGTTTCTAAATATAAATGAGGAAATAAAAAGTTTCAGAAAAAGTTTTTTGATCGAATAAAATTAAACTTTTCCGCCATCAGCCATATCGATTTCTCTTAAAAATTCAAGAGCGTCACTTCATTTGATGACCAACGTTTTTTTTCTCTGGTGTGTCGTGTCATATATCTTACACCAATTTGTCTTAATTTTTGTTCACTTTGAAGGCTTTTAAATAAATTTTGAAAGTTGGTCGTCTACTCGTGGTGAACGAGGCGAAAAGTTATGAAAACAATTTGTCACCAAATTCGTTCTATTTCCTCATCTTAAATGGATAGAAGACTTTTTCGTCGTGCATAAACATATACAACGTTGAACCTTGAGCTTTTGTAATTTATAAAAATCATAGTGACTCCAGGACATTTTCAGAGAATTTTAATTGTAAATTAAACAGGCGAAAGGAAAATATGATTCCACTAGAATTTGGTTCACCGAATTCTACACTCCTTTGTTTATTTCAATTTTTATCTCTTCCAGCTTTTGAATTTATAATAACAAAGTTCACCCGACTGTCTATAAACACAAAATATTGCAGCATATAAACTTGTCTTTCAAATTAATTTTGCCATGCAAGAACTACCTGAAAACCCATTCAAAGTGGAACAAGGTGTTCACTTTAAGGTTGCAGTTTCTTGTTGTTTCGTTTTTTTTTTACATTTTTACATTGCTGCTTTCAACATGTTGAACTGAGAGTAGTCTGCAGCTGCAACTCAACAAATTAGGTACTTTTATAGTTTCTGAACAAGGGGACATCTTTAAATGCCATTAACCCTAGAGTGGGGGAGTGATTTTGACAAAATGAAAATTGAAGAGACATGATAGAAAAGTACTTGGAGAAAAAACGAAACTTTTGCAGACAAAGTGGGCACTAAATATCGTTGACTAAATTGAAGAGTATTCAGTAAAACGTAATGTGTTTTCCATGCTATGCGTCGAAAACTATACTTTTCATGTTTCAACCATCCATTCCATAACTCAGAATGAAAATGAAAAGTCAAGTTTTCATGTGATGGTTGACCTCGGCTTTGTCTCGGATCAACAAAATTCACACAAAATTTTTCAATTGTCCTGTTAAAGTACAAAGTCAGACAGAGTAGTAGATTACAACAAAACAATATATCCTAAACGTGAAGTTGCATTTAAAACTTGTTTAAAACTCCTACTGCAGACCTTCCTCGACTGGTGAAAAGATAAATCGAGGAAAAATTATGGCAAAATTCATGAATGCTCCCCGATTTATACCGTTAAAGTGCGCCGTTGACATAGTCACTGAATGTGCTTTGAATGATAAAAATGGTAATAAAACTTACCATGGAGTGGACGAACTTTCTTTTAAAATTTTTCATTTTTACATCAGAAATGCTTTCACGGAACGGTTTTATATTCCATTATGGCTTTCATTTCAATGTCAGAATCACTATAAGTATCGTCTACTTATACTAGAAGTTTATTCATCAAGTTGAGCTCTCGTTTCTAGTAGTCTAGTGATGGAAGGCTGCTCTGTAAAAATAAAATTCGTCCTCCACAAATATCAAAACGACAGCAACTAGTACAAACAAAAAATGCAAAAAATTTCCATATCTTTTCTACCATGCTCAGCATCAAGTTTGCGAACATTATTATGATAATAGAGGTTTGGATTCTATTTTTATATAGCGCGCTACAGGTTAAATGGAAATACGATCTCTCAAATTCACGAAATACAAGGCAGGAAGGCTCTCAGGAAGGGTAATTATTAAAATTCTATTTATGTAATCGTCAGCAAAGTACTTTTATGCAAAGAGATTGTCATAATTGAATCATGGGTAGGATAGGATACCTGTGTCGGTAATAAAAACACCATAGGAAAAACTAAAATGCGAATCGACATTATGTGTGTGCGTAATAACTCAGCTTCAAATTTAATTCAATTTTCTACCTCCAGTTCCTATTTAAATAAACATTTGGATCGTACATACTTCATACATTTTGCCCTCACCATTAACAAGCCCCGGTTCATGGCGAAACATGTTTTTAATAAAAAGTAATATTTTACGCTTTATCCGACTTATAGAAGAATGTAAAAGTTGGAGCATGTAGCCTCCCTTCATCCATATGGTAATTAGAAAAGCTTTTGCATTTTCTTTTGTACGTTCAATGTGCTACGATAAGGTCGTGGAACAATATTTATTTTGCGTTGTGCATACATAATAAATGTGTGTGAGTCTCGTATGTTTTGCTAATATGTTTGATGTATACTTAGGAACAGAAATTTATAGAGTCATACGAGACACTGGCTCGGAAAAAAACGAAGATGCAAGGCAGACACGCTGTGTGTACGTCCACCAATTAATTAAAAGTAGATGAGTGTTGACATTTGCGAACGGTAAATAACGATTATTTTTAGTGGCATTGTCTCTCTGGGACTTGATTTATTTGATTGTGGAGCAAACTTAAGGTTTCAGTAGTAATCCGATCACATATTAGTGCTTTCAGCTGGAAGTAATTAAAGTTGATGAAAATAATTGGAGAAAGGGGTATACCGGAGTCTTCTTGTAAGGAAATATTTCTTCAATCTTGCATTCGTTTCTTTAAACACATTGTGCTCTATGCTGTCTCTTATAATGTATGCCAGCAGGGTAACAGTTCTGAAACCATTCTCACAAATTAAAGGAAAAAATTGGTACGAGAGTGGAATTGTAACATTTTCCATATTTAATTTAATTTTTCTTTTCGTTGCACTCGTTGAGAAATGAGAGATATTTATCTGTTGCATGGAACAGTGCGGGAAAGAGTTATGCACAGTTAAATAGGGTGGGATAGGTATTAGAGCGGGTTCGTGTGGATTCATCCTTCTTCTTCTTGTACTACGCAAACCTTTGGGTTTCTGTTTATACCAATTTCAGATTTTTTTAAAACAATAACTCTCTTAATGAGAATCTATGAGGTCGTATCTCCTTTAAAAATATCAAAATATTTCGGTTCCTGAGGCCAAAATGACTTCAGATTTTGTTTAACATTTTACAGACATTCCCCATGAAGTTATCGAAACTTTTAATCGTTTTGATCTGAGTATTTTCAACTAATTTGTAGATCATTTGCTTCAACATTATTGACAAATTCTTTAAAAAACAAGGCATCAGAACAGTCGGAGCGTTTGCTGCGACTTAGCCCCGTACAACCCGTAATCCAATTTTGTCCGCAACCATTATACGTCCGTAGCCCTAATAAGCTCGGAACCCTAATACGTCCACAACCCTCTAATGCGTATGTTACCAAAATGCAAGTCAAGTTGCGCATTGTCAAATTTACTGAAACTGTTCATTTTTAAAATTGCGCATAGCGCAATTACGAAAGCCCGTACGAAGTACCTTTCAAATAAAACCAACAATTTACGACATTATTTTAGAAACCCAAAATTTTTTGCCAACTTTCCATTGGGTATTCAATTACCTCTCAAATGAAACAAAAACAAGCAAAATCGGTTGAGATTTACTCGATTTATGTGCAAAAAGCACTTAGGGCCGAGTAGCGGCCTTAGTGCAAGGGCCCAAATTTGAAACTTTTTTTGCCATCATTCTATTCGCCATTCAATTATCTCTCAAATGAAACAAAAACTAGCAAAATCGGATGAGATTTACTCGATTTATGTGCAAAAAACACTTAGGGCCGAGTAGCGGCCTTAGTCCAAGAGCCCAAATTTGAAACTTTTTTCGCCACGTTCTTTTCGGTATTCAATTAGACTCCATAAAAAACTAAATCTAGCAAAATCGGATGAGATTTACTCGATTTATGTGCAAAAAACACTTAGGGCCGAGTAGCGGCCTTGGTCCAAGGGCCCAAATTTGAAACTTTTTTTGCCATCATTCTATTCGTCATTCAATTATCTCTCAAATGAAACAAAAACTAGCAAAATCGGATGAGATTTACTCGATTTATGTGCAAAAAACACTTAGGGCCGAGTAGCGGCCTTAGTCCAAGGGCCCAAATTTGAAACTTTTTTCGCCATCATTCTATTCGGTATTCAATTAGACTCCATAAAAAACTAAATCTAGCAAAATCGGATGAGATTTACTCGATTTATGTGCAAAAAACACTTAGGGCCGAGTAGCGGCCTTAGTCCAAGGACCCTAATTTGAAACTTTTTTCGTCACGTTCTTTTCGGTATTCAATTACCTTCCATAAAAAACTAAAACTAGCAAAATCGGATGAGATTTACTCGATTTATGTGCAAAAAACACTTAGGGCCGAGTAACGACCTTTGAGCCCTCCCAACAAGCCCACGTTGCATCTTACCCAAAAACAATGTTCAGCAACTTTGTTCTACTCGTCAATACCTTTCATTTGATATATCACAAGCAGCTATTGCGTGCATATTTCGGTAGATTTCGTCGAAAGACTGAAAAACACCTATAGGGCCCTAGCTCTGGAAGGGCCGACCCTACCATGCCCATTTTCGAACTTGACCTTACTTTTGTCGATACCAATCGGGGAAAAAAAGAATTTTAAAAAAAGGTTGCGATTTACTCTAGCTAGAGGGGTCACGGACGGACGGACGGACGGACGGACGGACGGACGGACGGACGGACGGACGGACGGACATTTTTTTTATTGCGGATTCGTCATCTATGAACATAACCAAATGCTTTGCCCTTACTGTCTGCTTCCAATTCGACGTGTTACAAACGGCATATTAATCTTATAAGCCCCCAGTACTTCGTACGGGGCTAAAAACATTTAGTGAGAGCTTATCGTCTATCTTAAGAGTGAAATCGCGAATTCTTCGACAATTTCATAGCACTCACATAGTGCTCTGACAATTTCCATGCTGGATACAATCCTTGCATCGTTACGAGCCCAACGAGGTATAACTGACCTCTCTCCGAAGTGTCGTTTTAGTGGTAAAGCTGTTTGAAAACGTGGTGGACCTCTGGTGGAAAAAAAAACCCTGCCTTTTGCCGCTTATTTCGGGTATGTCAGATCGTTGGTTGTACCTACTGAAACCAGGAGACTGTGAGACAGCAACAATAGTAAATGGTCCAGAAAACTTTTGATCAAATCTTATCGATGTTCGTAGATCTTCGGATGTGAGCCTAAAATTTACACTTCAAAAGTACATTCACCGTGTCACTACACGTTTGGTGTCATTGTAAAGCTGAGACCAGCAATCAGGGAAACATTTTTTTTTTTTATTTCTGCAGCTTGTCCGCTGCATGGCAACCATAAGTAGTTCTCCGAAATAGCGCTCGTAAATGAATTTTAAGCCCAACGAGATCCGAAAGAATATGCAGTTACCTTTCAAATGACACCTCACACGACTTTGTACGTTTGTGTAGCCGGATGCGACGCCGTAATAAAAATGCATGTCTTCGGTTTTCGACTATCTATCTGGGCAGAAAATCATCGAATAATTTTCAAAAAATTGTTTTTACTTCCTAGGGACCATTACCTATGTAGACCACATAAAATAGTCCGCTGTAAAATGCTTCCGATTATTTTGTTTTTCATTTGAAAATTCCGGATAGGAAGAGCATCCGATTGTTCGAAGAATTCGCGAATTCACTCTTAATCGTTGATGTAGTTAACAGATGAAATAGCTTTAATATGTTCTTGAATGGTATAGACTGTCTACATAATCAAAACGGTGAAGCCAAAACAAAACATACGGTGCGTGCGTACGTATAACAAGTGCGTACACACAATTTCACCGTAAGCTGTGTTTGGTCTAAATGGTATCAGAGACCAAATCTTCTCTCTTGTGCATATTAAAATAAAAAAATAAAACAAATTGCTTGATGTTTTGAAATGAGGCTTATTCATGCTCGTCAATAAAGTTCAAAAATAAAGTGCGTTCCATTCTGATCGACTGTTTTTTTGAAATAAGAAATTACGAGCAAAAAAAGGTATTTGAAACCAAATCCTTCATTCAATGTTTAACCTTCACAGCAAAAAGTAACGAAGACCTGTAGCTAGGTGTATGATATTTTTTACGATACTGTTTGAGCACAAATTGTTGATCTCATTTTATAATACTTGCAATATTTCAATGTAATAAAAAGAGCATTTGCCATCGGCATACGAGATATCCGCATCAGCTGTATTGCACACAGTTATTATTTCTCATCAAAATTTATTACTTTTTTACAACCTTCACTTGTCAAGCATAGGATTGCTCTTTCAACAATTTTCTTTTTCCGTTCAATTTCCATTTTTTAATAGAAGAACAGAAAATTCCATTCAATTTCATGATAAAATCTACACCAAGGGTGCAAATTATACGCCTCACTCGATACTATTTTTCTTATATATATTTGCAGAGATCTTCGATGCCTAAGAAACACCATCCATGCAAATTTATTTTTGACCTACATTTTATCAGGATTGCTCTGGATATTGACGCTGTCGTTACAGGTATTATTGAAGTGTTGTTTATTATGCTAATGAAATGGGAATTCTGAGGAATCGCATGAAATGTTTTAACTAAAAAGTAAAAAACGTTCACGTAAAATATTGGTAGTGGAAGTAGTTCCTTCCTTTAATATTTAACGTTGGACGAGACTTTGTTTATTGGTGGATTTATTATTTACTGTACAATGTGGGTCGATTTTCCCAATTTTAAAATCCACAACCAGTTGGTTGTGTGGCTTGAAGAGACGAATCGATCTGCATCACAACTTTTACGAGTTCAGCGCCTTACTTAGTTTTGAGATTTTTGTAATTTTTTTTTTTTTGTTGGATTCTCTTCAAATAAGTAAGTTGAAGACTTGTAATGATAAAAAGAAACTAAGCGAAGCTTTTTGAAAAAAAATGTGCGAAATTGGCACACTTGTTCCACAATTTTCACATAAAAGTTCATAATTTTTACACAAAAAATCCATTTCGATTCATAGTTTCGGTTTTTGTTGCTATCTTGCAAAGAAAAAATAAAGTAAATAACAGAACGCAACAAATAGTACTATCGATTTAATGTTTTTTATCTTTCATTCTATTACTTCCGACAATTAAACTTAACATTCTGTATTACATTGTTAACAATGAACCATCGTCACATTTGGTTACTCTTAGTGAGTAAGAGTAGTTATAATGGCAGAAATGGAAGTGAGTAGCGACGCTGAGGGGCCAATACATGCTCAAGCTTGTTTTTTTATTCGTTCACGTGTGTTCAACGAAGAGAAGCTACCGAGAAAGATAGATATCTTCTCACGTATAATCAAGGACTATTTTCGAGATTTTTTTTGAGAAATTTGAGAAATATTTCTTTAAGTTTCTCAAAATTTTACAAAATGTTTTTGTTGTTTTTATGAATAAAATGTAAGAAAATTAACTTTGTTAAGTGTCTAACGATGTTAATAATAAATTAAACGTTTCTGGAACTGATTTAGAGAGCTAGTTTTGATAAATACTTGAAAACTATTTTTTTTTTTTTATATCGAAGGCTTGAATTACTTCTTCTTTATTTATTTCGACTGTACAAGTTCTTTGGTTACTTCTGTATAAAAGACATAAACAGACATAAAATTACAATGTTGAAACATGTTTAAAAGCTTTAAAAAATTTGAAACATTTCTAAGAAATTTGATAGTTTTGAGAAACCCGATTTCTCAGAAATAGTCCCTGCGTATAAGCCAGGCGTATGATGACTTGTTAGCAGACGAAAATAAAAGTGAGTCATTGGAATTTTTTATAGTTAAGAGTCTTACCGACAAAAATTTCAGGTGATTTAATTAACTTTGGGAACAAAGCGGTCTCCGATTTCAATGAGTGATACCTCGCTGGACTCGTCAATACTAGCAATCTTTCAATTTTTTGAAAAAGAAAAGAAAATATTTTCTGTGAAAAGCGTTCAAAAGTAAAGACATGTCAGAGGGTACCGAAAACAGTTTTTCGGCATGAACTCAAGAAAAGATTATTTTAAATTATTGTAATGTTGTACGAATATCGGCCTTCGAAAGACCTACAGGTAGAGTATATGCACTGCTTGGTGAGAGTAGATCCACGAGAGTTATGACTAAAATATAGCCGATGTTCGTAGTCCGCCTTCCTCGGTGTTCCACGGAACTGAGTATGTGGTGTTGTAGCTGGCCTCACCCACTATCGCTCCACATATAAATGAACCCTGTACTTTTGTGCTGCAAGACTACAGAAGTCTTGGAAAAAACGTTGGTGCCAAAATGCAGATTTTTTCCGTCTTTCTGGGGGCTCTACAGGTACGGTACTGCGGCAGTCATTGTTTATCGTCTACTATTCTTTTACCTTATCAATAGGAAAATGCTTCGCTACAATGTCGTTACAATAGATCCAATGTTAGTAATATAAAGAGAAAAATTATTAAATTTTCCTCGGAGGATTTTAGTCAAATAAAGTGTTAGCGTCTAGCACATGACCTCAGAACTCCGGAACAGTAATTAGTTTTTCAATCGGACCAATATATTCGCTATTCGACAGGAGTTTCGATAAACGATGTGATCAAGTGGGACCACTCACTCTCCTCACTCACACTATTTGTTGATTTCTGTTGTGTACTTTATTTTTTCTTTGCAAGATAGCAACAAAAACCGAGACTATGAATCGAAATGAATTTTTTGTGTGAAAATTATGAACTTTTATGTGAAAATTGTGGAACAAGTGTGCAAATTTCGGACATTTTTTTTCAAAAAGCTTCGCTTAGTTTCTTTTTATCATTACAAGTCTTCAACTTACTTATTTGAAGAGAATCCAACGGAAAAAAAATTTACAAAAATCTCAAAACTAAGTAAGGCGCTGAACTCGTAAAAGTTGTGATGGGATATTCAAAAGTAATCGGATATCAAAAACTAATGATGCAGATCGATTCGTCTCTTCAAACCACACAACCTACTGGTTGTGGATTTTAAAATTGGGAAAATCGACCCACCCCACATTTGACCTTTTCCGAACTATATTCTATAGCCAACGTAGCGTCTTGTGTAGCAAAACTTATCATTTGTAACGGGACGCAACATATGAAGTGAAAGGTTTTTTTTTAATATGCGATTTTACTACAGTTTTCGCTTGTTGGCTTCTTCAAAAAAGCAAATACGCTATGTCTGAGTCGCTCAACGTTCCGTCACCTTGACGCCTTTTCAAGGGGTGGAGTGTCAGTGCCGCTTTTAACCTTTTCGGCGCCATGGATATTGAAAAATAAATAAATTTTTGTTCTTGTCATTTTGGTTGAAAGTCTTCTGCTTTTTTTGCGGCAGATTTCGTTTAAGCGTCAGTTTTTTTTTTGAGCCACTAGCACTTACCCAAATGGAAAAGACGGCAAAGTATGAACGGAAATCGCAAACTAAATCATCTGTTATTGACAACGATGATCATAAAAACAACAAACTTTAGCCAACGTCGCGCTTTATATAGCAAATCGAAAGTTGAAACAAATGAAGTAAAAGATTTTCTTTCACAATCTGCCGAAAAAGCTTCGAATGTATATAAAATTGAGTATCAGATTCGATAACTGTCTTGCAGTCTTGCAGTCTGTAAAGCCTTTCCTTATATGGAAAAATATCTGATGGAACACGAAGAACATTTGCATTTTCTGCTTCTTAAATACTGAATGTTCAATAACTTTGAATTAAATCAAAGACAATTATGCTTTTCGATAAAAGTGAGATGCTTGACAATAAGTGTTTTAGAATATTCAATTAAGCTTTTATACAAAAAAAAAAGATTGTCACCATCCATGTCAAGCACCATGTAACAATTAAATCTGTTGTTCTACGTATCGCTGCTTCACACCAGGTTTTGTTCTTCTTTACTACAGGTTTTCTGTATACGAGAACACTCACCTGTGCTCATTGGTTGTTATTGTGCAAGCTGTCGATAACAGAAGGTTATGTTGCGAATGCGACAGAAATTATTTATTGACTTTCGACGATGTAGTTCTTTTAACGAACTAGAGTTCAATGAATCAACCTTTTAGAATGACAAATGAATTGTATTTCCGTATCCGTTTGAATCGCATTTGCTTCTCAGTAACAATTCGTTATTTTCATTTTCAACCAATTTCTTTTCTTCTCTAAAATCTCCACCAGCACTTTTCCTGTTTCCTCTCTGTGTTCTTCGATAAGATGTTACCGAAAGTATTAAAGAAAATAAAAAGCCAATTCTTTGGGAATGAGGGTATATAACTCTCAAAGGGATGAAAATCACTTCAAGTGATTCAATTATGGTATTAGCTGAAGTATTGTACGTTATTTTAAGATATCCATAAGTCAGAGAGGATATTTTTGGATGTGCGTTGTACATAGAAAATTGGAAAGTTGAGTGACATTAATGGAGATGCTAAATGAAAAACACATTTTCGATTCTCGGCGGAGCATTGATTTTCAAATATTTTTTTTTGCCGTTGAAATGAACGAAATAATTAGAAAATTATGCCTCGCAGGCAGTAGACGACCGTCAACATTTTATAAATTGATTCTTAAATCAAAAATCTGTGCTCCTGCGGCATCTTATCACCAAGATTTTCTAATGTACTCAGGGCCTATTATTGGTAAATGTGTACCAAAGATTAGATGTCAGTAAATTCCAGTAATCTTTGGTAAATTTCAGTAAACAAATTTACCAATAATAGGCCCTGTCTTGCGTAGGAAACAACAATCAATATCCATTGAAACTTGAAACTACTGACCATCTCTATTGAGTCATCAACAAATCTATCGCAACGATTCTGAAAATAATAAAATGTCACAAACGTGCGAGTAAGCAACTATGTAGCGCAGATAATTCACACTAATAAAAAATTTAATTTCTTCTAAGTCCAAATATACCACCGTGGTGATGTAGGTTAATGCTATTATTGTAACTTGTACGATTCAGATTTTATTCATATTTACAACTGAATCGATCCTGAAGGTCATCAACACAAGAACATTTCGGTAACACAATTCGGTGCATAAAAAAAAACTTTCCAAAACAAACATTTGTTCGATGGTTATTAGCTAACGATAAGCTCAGACCATATGGCGACCAAAAACTTTATTTGTTTTCTTTAAAAATATTTTCTGTTTTTCATGCTTTCACACAAACGAGTCAAACTTTTTCCTATTTTTTTTACAATAATTCCAGATCTCGGGTCATCCAAGCATAGGTAGTTGCATAATTTTGGTTACGCTGTTTCATTACTTTAGTCTAACTAACTTTTTCTGGATGCTAGTGGAAGGTTAGTATAAAAGAAAAATGGATTTAAAGGCGAAATCAATTCCGATGTTACTTATTATGCGTCACGACCATATATAGTGGGGAATATGCACAGCATATGAAAGATATTAAGCTAATGGACCGAGAGATCTTTGACATTTTAATAAAAATGTTTATTTCTCTTCCATATTCCAGGCCTCTATTTGTACATGCTGGTGGTTGAGACATTTTCCGGTGATAATCTCAGATTCTCTATGTACGCTTCAATAGGATGGGGTGCGTATAGCCTTGTACTTTTACCGAAAGAAAACCTTTCCCCCTTATTACTATTGAATAAACCTCCCAGCATAAAATGAATATGTATATTTGATGATGGTATTTATTTTAGGTGGGCCAGCTCTGTTTGTTCTGAGTTGGGCGATAATTAAAGCATTTACTGCGGAAAATGAAAATCTCGATGGGGTAAGTATTACATAAAAGAATGTGATGCGAAAGTTTTACTGTTACGGAAATGCCATATTCTCTGGGTAGAGCCGAATTTAAAAAAGAAAAGAAAAACTTGAAACACAGACAAACAAACACACACTCACACGCTGAGCTACATTTTCGAGCTGAAAGTGTAGGCTTTTTCTGTGGAGCATTGTGTCGCATTCGTAAGTTCCATATATGAAAGGGAACGGATATTCTGCAAAACATGTTTACGTTGTCCCTTCCATCCGTTTTTGTTGCCGATTCAGGATGGTTAACAGAATTCCATTCAAAGAATTCATTTAAAGTTTGTCCTTTTCACCGTGTTGAATATAGTCACTCGGTGAATGGATGTAACTTTGAAAACAGCGACAAAGTAAAATGCATAACTATGTTAGATAAATATAAAAGATCTTTTGAATGTGGTTGGCATACATTCATTCTTTGCTGATGAAATTTCCCTTTTTTTCGCATTTTTGTTTATTTCATTAAGCTGTAAAATGGGGTCGTATACTATTTTTAGAATGAATGTCCAACACTTAAGTGGTGGCGATCGTTTTGCTCAGGACTCGTGTGAGGTAGAGTGGAGTTTATTCGGTAGTTTTAAACACTGTGTTAGCTTGAAATATTGTGACAAACAAGCTAACATACCAGCCACTGTATGACATTTTAATTTTTCAATGTTTTTAAAGCTCTTACGGTTGAAAATGTCAGTGATTGGTTACTGGCTTTCCTACTCATACGCAGCCGTATACTTTGGAAGTTTAAATACCGAGAAGTGTCAAAAATGTCGAAAAACTAAGATTGACCGGTATCAGAATGTTAGTCACTGTATTTGGGTTTTATCAATCATGGTAGTTTCACGCAGATTTACGATCATTCATTTTTCGTTTTCCTCTAGGATAATTAGATTTAGGTGAGACTCTTACTCTAGCTACACATAGCAACGCGAAGGAGACCTAATTCAAATTTTTCTTCTTTTCTCCTGTTAAACTGTATAACAAATGAAAAATTTGAATTAGGTCTCTTTGCTATGCGTACTTACAGTTAGTATCAGGGCTTATTCAATAGTTATTTGCATAACAATGGATGAAAAGTTGAAAAGTAGAGTTTTCGTGTGAATTTTGTTCATCCGAGGCGAAGCCGAGGTCAATAAACACACGAAAACGAGACTTTCCATTTTTATCCAGAGCTGTGTAATGGCTTCTATATGCTTTTGGAACCTAAACCAATTTTCTTGTTTTTCCCAGGTGTAATAAGCCGCTTTTGACCTTAGGGAAACCAAAAGCGTGTAAAGAGAATTAACTTTTAACTTCTAAGGCTACAAACATATTAATAGTTAAATGCAGAAACGGGACATGTCACATTAGCGAATTATAGGAAAAACAAAATTTCATTCATTTAGCTTCGTTACGAAAAGATTCTGTTTAAAACTATAAAAAGAAAATTCTACTGACCCTTGCTGACATCTTCAGCTTGGAACCGAGCTAAGTCAATGAAATTTCATTTTTCCTATAATTCGTTAATGTGAAAGGTGTTGCTTTTGCATTTAACTATTCATTATTTCTTAATATTACGAGCGAATAAAATTTAGTAATTTTCAGTAATTGGCCTACCTAGCATCGGATATTTCACCAAGTTATATCACCCTCGTATCGCCTGAAAATAGAGCGCCAAGAATGAAATAGTATTTTTCGTACTAAGGCAGGAAATGACGATTTTTTCAGCACCAGCACCACGAGTGAAGCGACTATGGAAAATTCGGACGTGTGCTGAAAAAATCATCATTTCGTGTCGAGGTACGAACAACGTTTTGTGCACAGGACAACTGAAATAGACAAAACACATAACTTTACTTGAAAAAAATTCAAACTTCACATTCATCATATTAGATTTGATCTATCGTATAGTCAATAGTCATTCAAAATCGTTTTCACACGATATATCGGAAAGAAATGAATTTTTTCCCGAACGACATACCGTTCGGTGAAACCTGACATTTCATAACAAGAAATCATGGCAAAATAGGTCGTATTTCAGTTGTCCGGTGCACAAAAAATGTGGCGCCTCTATAGGCCAACCGAGGTTTCCATTTTATAGTGTACGCGCTCTGTTTTCCCCTCAAAATTATTCAACTAGAACGTACAATCGCTAAAACGAACTGGTGTGCATTTTGCACCAGCTGGTCACATACAATTCCAAATGGGAGCAGCTGGTGCAAAATAACTTATGCACACCAGTTTGTTTTAGCGATTGCATAATCGAAAATTATTCTTCTGTGATGTGGCAAATACGTCATTCCCTTATTTGCTTGTCTCGTTTTAGCTTACACAATAAAATATCTTGGCTGTATATTTATTGAAAGGTTCTTTTAAAATTGGCCTCGACGAAATCGTTCTGATTTTTTACGGGGGGTGATTTTTATATGCCTAGAGATAGGTCTTAAATCAAAAGTTTTGATTCAAAACTTATAAAATCAGCTTTAAACATTTTTCATAACCATTCTGATAATCTTAAAAGGTAGATAGTATGGACTTCCTTAATCCTTACAAAACTTATTATTACGCAAGCAAAAGGAGTGGAAGATGTTGCGGACATGTGGAGCCAATTCTAATGAACTTTGGATATCTCTCAAACACTACTTACAAATGTGTATCTTTAATTTATTGCCCAATTTACCCAATTAGTCGATGTAGTGCAAAGTTATTCGAAAATTATAGAACCCAAAGCTAGTTTGAAATTCAATTTTTTACAAAAAATATTTAAAAAAAAAACTGCAAACACATTCGTCCATTAAAATGGCAAACTTTAATTGCACA
Organism: Bradysia coprophila; assembly: GCF_014529535.1. Classification (NCBI taxonomy): domain Eukaryota; kingdom Metazoa; phylum Arthropoda; class Insecta; order Diptera; family Sciaridae; genus Bradysia; species Bradysia coprophila. The sequence continues at coordinate 2,492,808 of NW_023503584.1, forward strand.
TTCTATTTCAGAATTAATACAGTCTGCTCCGCAAAGGTCAGCCAGTACAACCCACAATAAATTCACTCCACCTCACCGACATTCAAAACGCGTTCCATCTACTTTATCATGTTGGCGCTTTATATCTCCATATACGAACACTTTTATAATATTTATATTAATTATCACTTTTCTGTTAACATAATAATCCCGTGTACAGCACCACAGTGCTCTATAAACAAAGTATTACATATAAAATACCAGCTACACAAAATTACTCGCTCACCACAAAAAACAAAACAAAATTTCTTCATTAATTATGCATTCATGAATTCCACCTATAATTACATTTTACTTTAATATAGCTGGCCATTGAATGTACATGGATGCGAGAAACGAATATAGACTGGATATTCCAGGGACCAGCATGTGCGGTTCTTATAATAAACTTAATATTCCTGTGCCGAATAATGTGGGTACGTGTTAAATGTAACTTTCGGTTAGGCTCCAATCCTATCTACATATTTAATTACTCCTTCACATTTGACCGCAAAGCAACAATTTTTGTTTAATTTTGCTTTTTATTCTTCCGCACAGTGTCTCCATTACAAAATTTATTTATATTTCATTCAGACCGAACAATACCACAAAGACATCAGACCATTTGATAATAATAATAATTTCTGTATTTTCGTTTCATCCCATTTGCCATAGGTACTTATTACAAAATTGCGTTCGGCAAACACACAGGAAACGCGTCAGTATCGAAAGGCAACGAAGGCTCTTCTCGTACTCATACCATTGCTGGGTATAACTTATCTGGTGGTTATGGCCGGACCGAATGAAGGTGTGGGAAGTTACATTTTTGCTGTAGCACGAGCTTTATTATTAAGTACACAGGTATGGAGGCTGGTGGAGAATTTTATTTTCGTTACAATTTTTTTGTGTGTGCGTGGTGTGGTGTTTTCTTTGGTTAAAAAAATAATATTTATTGAGGCCGAACCGATAATGAAAAACAGATGTGTTTAATATGTCTGCAACGATTAAATTGTAAATTGTAATTCTATGGGACGACGATTACATGGAATGTAATTAATTAAACTTCCAAATCATCTGTTATCGACAACGACGACGAAAGTAAATGATGAGTTCTAGCTTGTATGGCAAAATGTAAATTACTTTGATCAAATCATGCAATACCCACTATCCTGATGATATACTTACCTCGGAAGCGTATATCCCGAACATTACTTCTGATTTAGTTCTTTTGTTTGGATTATTGTCGAGCGTTTCACACAAAATCCTTTTCTCCACTGTTGTCTTAACGTACGATTTGCATTTGACATCTTTCGTCTTCAGTAAGTCCTCACTCAGTTTAATTAACACCGAGGGCACACGTTCTCATAAGGTACATTGAATAATTTATCCATTATCCCCTTGACTGAAGTCATGGGTCTTACTGCAAAAGATGTATGCGATCATCATGGTTGGAAATGTGATAAAAAACGAAAAATGGATGTTCGTTGGTCGTAACACCTTTTTGTACTTTTGGTAACGCGATAATTTGAATAAATCTCACCCGAATTTCAAGAATCGAATTTCTCGGGTTAAGTTCGAAAATAAGCAATATCGGCCTGACAATCTGGGAGTAGTGTGCTTGCTCTTCTGATAATTTGAGTAAATCTCAATGGATTTCCTAAAACAAGTTGCATTTTTATTCACGAGATATACAGAGAGCTACGCTATCTCCTCAGAATTTTCTAGCACGCAAATTGATGTAAGCATAGAGTTACACTCGAGACGTCCATTTTAAACCTGGAACTTTTGGCTTTCGACCAGCACCAATATAAACAGCTCTCGAGTATTTTCGAACGTCATACCAAAATAATTTCAATTCTCCACAACACTCCACTAAAACAATGGAAATGAGTGACAGTTGCGTCACTCTTGGTTCCAGTTTCGTTTTGGAAATGAGTGACAGTTACGTTATTTGACGCGTGGTTTCAGTTTTGTCCCGTATGAAAAAAGTGGTTCCGATTGCGATATGAGCAATTCAACGCAAAGTCTTTCCATTATTTCAGTGGAATGTGGTGTGTGGTGAACTGAGATTATTTAGTCATACCCATGATTTGAAATTGAAATAAAAAGAATTGTTTTAATATCTTCTCATAGCTTCGTCAGTCAAGTGATCTGACCCGCCCGGAAGGTTGAACCTAGTTTATTAAAGTGCTATGAAAACATAACGAAAGTAATTCTACTGAAAGCGGATTTGAAGCCATTATGAAAGTATGCTTTCTTTAGGACGGTCCATTATTTCTGTTTATTCCGTTTTTACTTCCCCAAGCTGGTACAGCTAACACAATAAAACACAGTGATGAATCTCTGATGGAAGAATCGTAAATATTTTGTTTCTATTTTCTCAAATGTATCTTAATAGTCCGTGCACTACCACTTGTTTAATAAATTTCTTCCTTTTATTAAAGAAAAAAATATGTTTTCGCAATCGCACATTCGCAACCACAACGCTATATGTTTAACAGAATCATACAGCTACATTGTCCCTGTCAAAATACGATTTCATACTTTTGTGAAGAGTCAGATGGAGTTTGTCACGAAAAAACTGCTTAAATATTTATACGATTGACTGTACATTCAGCTTTCAAATTTCGACTTAGTTTGTTGATCCTCTAAACATTGAAGGATCAACGTACTTATTGCTCTATATATATATATATATATATATTCATTTGAAGTGAATAATTAAGAGACTTCCATTAAATCTCTAAAAATATTGCATCATTTGTCGTTCCTTTGACAATCTTATGTTCTAATGTCCCTTGAAATTCTTCACTCTCGTCAAACGGCAAGCAATATTCATTAAATCTATTACTTGTCATGTTCAAAGTAACGTTTGATACAGAATCTATTACTTCATTAATTTAACGTACTTACGTACTTACTATATAAGCAAACTTTACTCAGTCACTTATTTTTGTCGTTATTGTTAACAGGTGACATTGTCATCATGACAAGCAGTCTCCAGCGAGTTTTCTTGAGAGTGTTTAAGAAATTTCTGTGCATTCTTTATATCTCCTATCACTCTTTACAGTTACTGTCCCGGTCCCGAGTATGTTCATGTCCATGTTTCAGTGACCATCTCCGACAACTTTTCTCTTTGTTGGACGATGACCTCGCATCACAGCCACAGTAATTTATGGAAATTCTATATGGTTTGTACTTTTATAGTTTTCAAAAGTAACAATTTTGTTGCTATCTACATTTAGCTCGGAATTCTTTGTAAGAAATGCAAATTATACTGGCCGTTGTAATACCATGCATACCGTTGTAATTTTCAGTATCTCTGAAATTCCTTGCGTTGTGTGTACTAGCAAAATTTTGGAATGGAAACCGTTCAAATTACCTATTTGATGATATATCTGTCTGTGGTCTTACATTCATCACTTGATAAATGGTTGCAGGAGACAAGTAGAATAGATAAATTATTCATATTGTTTATAGCTTATGTGTGAGGGAATTGAGTATGTTTGATAATTTTACAAGTTCATCAAAACAAAAGTTTGTGAGGTTGCATTATAATTTCCAAACTCTCTGTACTGCCCTGGCACTAAAATTTCCAAACGAAAACTTTTGTCACAGCTCCATCACCTTCCCTAATTTACTATCAATAAACAATTTATTGCTCTGTGCTTCGCATATGATGCCGAAACATTATCATCATACAATTTACGAGCAATAACAGCTGAGATACATGTGTGTTATACGGTTTTATTAAACGTCGAACGACAATTCCTTTAGTATTTATAGCAAGACGAAAGTAAAATTTTAATTACACAAAGACATTGTAATACCATCTTTTAAGATAGCCGTCAATAAAACATTATTGGCTTAACGGTTTTACGTTTTCGGCTAAGCTAAAAATAATTTGAAGCAATGGGGTTATGGAGCGAACCGATACTAAACTGTGTTTCATTGAACTTGTAAAAGTTTTATGAAAAAACGAATAAAGCTCACATAAGTCTATCAAATCAATACCCACCCCCTATCTATACCCAATGCTGTCAAATAATCAACAAAAAAAAAAGTTTACAAAATGTTCACTCACCAACTCTTTTCTATTTTAGGGTTTCTCCGTATCGCTTTTTTATTGCTTCCTAAATTCGGACGTACGTACAGCGCTCAGACATCGATTCAACCGATGGAAAGACGAACGAAATATTCGTATGGGTCAGACGCGTCAAAGTCAACGGTAAGACTGGAATGTTAACAAAAAAAATTGTTTTTGTTTCAAATTTAATAAATTGTAATTGTAACAACAGACTTTCTTCAAGATATACAGCAACGAGTCTACATTATTCGAGAGACTATTCACCTAGGTCTCGAGCCGAAAGCATACGGTAATGATTAATTCGAATATTATTTAAGATTGTTGTTCATCATGTTCTTGTTTGTAATTACCCAACATGTAGTAATACGCACTAAACCGAATCGTAAACTCTGTTTTATGGGCTTTTAGCACTTTGGGGTCAGGGGATATTTTACAAAATTTAATTGTTGAAAATGGGGAGTTGAAGTTTTGACTGAAGTCGACGCACATCATTATTCTAAACGACAAAAAAATCCTTTTTTTATAACTTATTTGGTTTGTGCAAGTCCTTACTTACTTTATACCTGGCTTAGGTTTTACACCTTCAGGTACTATGATCTAAACGATGAAGATTTACTATCACTACTTTCAGTGACAGAGGAAGGAGTAAAGGTATGGGGTAACAAAGGTTTTATGAACTGGTTTTCTGCTTTCACATTTTGGAAAGCTACCCTCAATTCCTATCTACTTTATCGACACCACAACTCATTAAGGGGCTTGAAGGGGCGAACTCGATGAGAGAGAGAGAGAGAGAGAGAGAGCGATATTCTCGATACCCTTAAAACAGTTTTTTGCTTAGAATCGTGTTCTGCATAAAAAAAACTTGTCAAAACTTCAATCCCCTATTACTAACCTTTTCATATGTGATTTACAAGCGGCATTCAGCATGTTTAACTCACTGTCATACCCAAGTACTCATCTGTGCCAATCGTGAAAAATCACAGCTAATATGCCAATGAAATTGCCTATGGGAATGTCCATCATGAATCGAAATAAACACCATAGCGAGCTGCCGTTCTGCACTAGTAACTACAGGTAGCGAATATTTTGCACCAAATTATTTTTGTTATTCAAATGAAATTGAGTTTTGCTAAGTAAATTTGAAATTGGAGAATTTGTTACGAAGTTCGAATCAAATATAAGCTTACCTAGCGCCTAGAACGACCTCTCACTCTGGTATGCATGTTACCGAAAAACCCTCATTTTCTCCGAAATATCTTGATCAACCATGACTTCGTAGCGACTGATTTTTTCTAACATTGCCAACCAGACGATTTTTGAAATTTTATTGGAATTATCCAAAAAACGATGATTGACCTTTAACATCAACAGCACACAGCTGCATCAAAATTCCAAAAAATTTCTAGCGTTAAAGAAAACGCACCCCTAAATGACTGATGAAGAAGGTTGAATTTTGCGGAATCAAATTGAGAATTAAATTCCTTAAAATGGTCCCAGCTTTATGTGTTTATGTTTGGATGCTTTTGATGTATTTTGGCACTGGTTCGGTTCATTCGAACAGCATTTCCAACTGACTCCCTGTGCATGTCTCTGTTCTTTAAATTACTACTTTATAACGTCCCCCCCATGAAGGACCATTATAAAACCATTTCGAAACTTTATGTTGAATTTAACTCTTGTTTTCCATAATATGTTATACGTTTTGCTTTGCTTCGTACACTATAACCGCACAACCATAAAAGCATACCACATCCCTTTCGGAAACTTTCTTACAAATATTTATAATTAAATACAAATTGTCTATCAACAGTCTTTTAACATACCATTTTAAAGTCTCTGATTATGTATGAACAAGAACATCATTCTGACGAAATTATTTTTGAAGTTCATTGCTATTTACACATCCACACCACAAATGAAACCCCTCGTATCACATCTTCATTCTGCTGTTAAACAGGATAAGAGTTTCGTCATTTTCTATCAGTGAAAATTTGCAGATCAATTTATTATGCATTACACATGAAATGAAGCATCTTTTCGCATTGGAAATGATAATATTCACAAAATATAATGGAGGGTTGTTGAATGAATTGACTTTTCCTATCGCTTAAACGACTACTTCAGTTCAATACGAAATTTGTAACGACAAACCATCCTCCACTGCCATTAGTCTTTTCAGTTTAAGACGTTGGAATAATTCGTCAATCTAGAAGTGGATATAAAGCTTTTCTAAGAACGTTCGTCTCTTCCGAATTTACGTGGTAGGGGTTGGTTACCTGAGTAATATCTTTAGATGAACACACAGAACACAATGGAACATTAGCTTCAATAAAATTTGTTGTAAAAGCGTACGTGCAAGACTATAAAAATTTGGAAAATCGTCCATCAGCGGACATAAAAATTGAATTGATGTATTCGCTCCGGGTGCGAATTGTTGCAATATTTTTTGAACATGCTTTTTGCATAGGAATTCAGTACTAGAGTGGTAATTTCGATGTTCAGATAGGAGGTCAATGCTAAAAAGGATATAATTCCTAGCGAAATATAGTTTGGTAGAAGGACTTAGGATCCTCCTTAGGATTTGAACTGAATGCATTGTTTTCACCTAGCCAGTGCCGCTTTTAGCTTTTGGGCGCCATAGGGCAATTGGAAAAATAGGCGCCAATTTAGTAAAGCCAATTTTTTTAAGGACCTCGGGCGCCATTTTCATCTGCTCCACTTCATTTGGCATTTGGCATTTGGCAATTTGGGCCATATGGAAAAGGCGGCACTGCACAGTGCACCTAGCCTCTTTGGTGACTCGAGAAACTGTTAAGATTTCTTTTCTTCGTTTTGGTGGTGTCTTCGAGGGTGTTTCTTTTATCTAGCCTCTTTTTAACTCCCTCTTCCTTCAGATAAAAAATTCTTGAATTCTTTGTGTGGGGTGAAGAGCATCTACCAAAGAAAGGAATTATTCAGAAGTGAAAAAAGCTTTTCAGACCTAATCATGTCAAATTACTTTTATCCTTGACGATGACATTCAGAGAGCCATTTTGTTTATCAATTAGATCTATGAGCGAAATAAATTCGGGAGCTGCTTCTGGAATATAGGTCATGATTTGCATGAGACGATATAGACAGCGAAGAGAGGGATAAAAATTAATCAAAATTTTGTATTCAACCATAAAGCGCCATAAAATTATTATTTATGAATGGTAACCAATCTGATAAATGGAATGTTCATGTGCTTCGTCAGAAGATGGACGTTGATCAATAAAATTCTGGATTAGATCGCTTCCGTCAATAAGGGGAAGTTGATGGGATACATCAATTTTTTACGCTTTCCATCCGATGAAAACTGTTGACGACTGAAAACATTATGGTACATTGTACGAATAGTTATTTAATAACACTGCGAATAGCATTTTCGAAAAATTATTTCTTTGGGATCTTGTCTTGCATTGGAAAATCTAATTGTCTGACCGGTCTAAGTATTTAAAAGAAGAAGATAACTGCGAGAATTAGCACGAATATCATCCAAGTCCTTGTCTTTTGTACTTTATTTTTTTACCATACAAACTTTGAATGCCCTATGAGCAAGTCTCAACCCGCCAGGCAACCATTTCTAGTGGTCTATCCATTTCATTACTTTTTAGTTTATAATTTGTTCACTATACCAACAGTTACACGCTATAGTTCATTGCTACCCTTATTTGTTCGTAAAATTTCTTTGTTCAAATTGATGTTGTTAAAATTTAACTAATTTTCAAACAAAATTCGACTAACAACTAAAACACCTCGTCAAAATAAATAATTATAAATTCAGTCCATTAACTTCACATTGCGGAAAAAGAGAGTCTTGTGCATCGTCTGCAACAACCACAACATTACTCGGACCAAATTCGTACACATACAATCAGCAACGGGACTCAAATGGTGCTTTACAAATGTCTTCAACTCCACGAGCTATTAGTCCACTAATGAAGGTATAGTTGTCGACACATTGCCGGTTAAGCGTTTGCTTCTAATTCAATTTTTTTTTTTTTTTCGTTTCCAGCAGGGCCTCGAAGAGAATTCAGTCTAGGAAAACTCATTTTCTAGTTTATTTTGAAATTTAAAAAAAAAAGAAAAAAAAATGTTGTCAAAAGTAAAATCTTCTAAATGTTTGTGATGTAATTGAAACAATTGGTAAATTTCGAAACTTTGATTCTTTGATGACCTAAACAATGCCAAAAAATATTTTAATTTACTGTTGTAAGTACTTAAAAATCATTTGTACATTTTAGATTGTATAGTTTCATGTAAAAATTTATTTATTAAAAATCTTTTAATAAGCTAAAATGTGTTGGTTGTGTTTGTTGCAAAAATAGTAAACTAACAACGAAAGTCAACTAAGCGAAGCTATTTACCCCATCACATGCAAGTAGCCTTGTGCTTCCGGTGGCAATATCTAGGAAAAGTTGTGAATATTTCAAAAAAAAAAGTTAAAAAATTTGAACCCGTATTTGACATCGGAGCTGCGGGAATGGAACACATTTTTTCGAGACTATCCATATAGAAATAGAAACGACCACGAAAATATCGAAAAGTTCGTTCTAGCGTGATGCATTTAGTGCAAAAGTAGTTTGCCAAACGGGGACCTGCTTTGCTCATGGTTCGGAATTTCAATTCTTAAATTCTAAAAATTATTTAGTTTAAGAATTGTAAGAATTTTCAAGAATTAATTCTCAAAAGTTTCATTAAATTCGCAAAAATTATTAAATTTACGAATTTTAAAGAATTTGGAGAAAATTTTCTAAGAATTTCTAAAAATTTCTAAAGAATTAACGAAAAACTCTTATTATGAGCCCTAGTAGAAGAGATTCAAATAAAGCTCTAGAATAAAAATAGTCCTTGAATATTACACATTTATTTTGATTAAAGAGGAACGCCACATACAAATAAAGTACGTTTTACATTGAACTGTAGATACAAAATTTGAGAACCCGATGTTATGGGAATGTTAAATTAATCTCAAGGCCACAAATAAGAAATGTTTTCAATGTCGAAAGCCTTGCCATATTTAATGGCTACTAAAAACTTTGAATTGAAAGCGAATTTATCGCAAGAGTAGAAAATAAGCAGAAAAAACTTTATTAAAAAACACGAAATATTGAATAAATTTGTGAAATAGAGCAAAGTGTAAATTGTGGGGCAAATTTATTCAATATTTCGTGTTTTTTAATAAAGTTTTTTCTGCTTATTTTCTACTCTTGCGATAAATTCGCTTTCAATTCATTTCGGTGTGTGTATACGTTTCTCACCAATTTTCATAAATTTATTTCCGTATTATTTGAATTTACAAATAGAATATTTCACTTAAGTCCTTCGAAGGCGGAATAGTTCCCAAAATCGATGCTACATTCCCCTTCTGGATAGCGATACTAATTCGTTGAATTAGATACGACGTCGCACGCTTTTCGTTTGTATATTCCGTGATTTTGCTTCCGATTTTCTTTATCAATTCCAATCCCAACTTTCCGAAAACACCAGATGTCTCAGTAGCGACTGGGATAAAAATAAACTGGCTTGCCAAGTGAGAGTAATGATCTATCTTTTTAGCCTCAGCTCTCCTTGCTACAGAACCAGCATTTCGTGACGAAGAATTTAAGTACGAAGGAGCAAACGTATCGCCACAAGTAAAATCCCACAGCAAAGATTTTCCTCTCGCCCACGGTATTAGTGTTAATCCGTCCGGTTTTTTCCCATCGGGTCTGGAACATCCTGGCGGTTCAAGAATAGCCGGAATTGCTCCCGATTTCAATGCTCGTTGTAGGATGTTATTTCCACTTGCTTTCAATTCAAAGTTTTTAGTAGCCATTAAATATGGCAAGGCTTTCGACATTGAAAACATTTCTTATTTGTGGCCTTGAGATTAATTTAACATTCCCATAACATCGGGTTCTCAAATTTTGTAAATTTAGGTCAATTTAACATCGAACTATTCCATCTTAGTTCAATTGAAAGACTGTAGATACACTTCCACTTGTCGCACTTGTTGCAATTATAATAAATTACTTTAAAAAAAATGTTTTTTGGTCCATTCCTGCAACTCCCTGGGTTATATCTGATATAAATGAGCAAAAATTAGTATAAAAGCTCTTGGGATCAATTCTTCATTTTATGATGTCATAGTTAGTCTTAAAACTGAGGTACGTATTATCGTCAAAATTATTCCACTGTTTGATGAAGAAGATCAGAAAATGATGGTTGCGGTCGAAGATAATTAAATAAAGCTATCTAAACTTCTGATGTAAAAGTAAACCAATTAAATGTTAATAGTACATTCGCGCTCCCAAATTTCTATTATGGCGAGTGGTAGATGAGGCTTTTTTAACAGCAAACAGTCAAATGTAAATATGAACCTCTAATTTACATAGATATTAGCGACACCTACACTCATGAAGCCAAAGTTTGATTTGCCCTCAAATAGTCATTAATATAGTCATTAAAAGGTTGGTAATTTTTTGATCAACCCAATTGTGTGTAAAGCAAGACTGACACTAATAGTGTCCAAATCCCGATTCGGTCATTTTCTCAAATATGCAAAGAGAATAATGAAAGCAAAATTAATGAAAAGTTCACTAAAAAGTAGTGGCATCATATAAAATCAGATTGTAGTGGAATATGTTATTGGAAAGCTGTATTTTGCCTTTATGCAGAATTTTGGCTTGGTAATTTAGGAACTAACAAAATTGATATCTGCGATCTAAAACTTGTCATAACGAAGAAATTTACATTATTACTTCGAATGACAACTCTAAATTTCTCTTAATTTTTTCAATTGCGTCAAGCACGGCTGTTTAGGTCAGGTATGTTTTGATATAACGTCTTATTTCAATTGAAATAGATTTATCTTCGTTAAAATTTGTATTTAAGTTAGTAAAGTTTAGATATACAAAAACGAATTGTCGACAGATAAGTTATAACAGATGTCGCCCCGGATATCGATCGAATTTATTTAAGGTAAAGCAAGTCAAGTTGTCCTTGCTGTTGCAAAAACAAACCTTTCAAATGTCGGACATTTAATGTCCATACAGTAAACTTCCAGCAGAAAAGCTTTTTCATTCGTTTCAGTTCACAATAGAATAGAAGCACTATGTTGTCAGAACCACCATCATCAGTTAGCGGCAACAAGAAGTAAATTCATTATACGATTATTGAAAAGTAAGAAATCAGGTCCTTTTGCACAACTAAAATTTTGCGTAATTACTTCGACTTTTAGGTAATGTAGGAGTAAATTCATAAAATTTTGAAGGAGGTTTTCATGCAATATTCAAAGGGAAAAACCGAATTGGCTTTACCAAATCAGGGACTTCATTTATTCAAACACAAGAATTTTTTTTTTTAATTGTAAACTTTGCAGTGAAAATTTTTGTCTTTCCCCTGAAGCTTTTAATGGTTGGAAAAGGCGTTGCGTTGGAAAATTAAATCAAATATTTGTCTATATTCTACGGATCGGTCTAACGAAATACGACTTCACCAACAGTCGGTTGTATAAATAAATTTAAAAATTTCGAAATTTTTGAGTCCGGGATTATTTTTGAGATATTTTATTTCTAAAGTTTTCTCATAGAGGTATTAGAGGAATTATGACCGAAATTCATTGAAAAATTATATCACACACACCACTAACACGAAAACGTCAACTTTGCTTTGCTTTTGACATTATGAGTCCCTTTACTTTTGACATTAATAGTCCCTCTTACTGTCTGTACACTGAGCTGTCACACACATATTCAAATATATGCTTTTTCATTTTAATTTGTCAGTTTGTTCTATTGAGAGGGCCCCTTGAGTTTTCTTACATTTCTCGAACTATTTTTTTTAGAAATTTGAGAAATTTTGACTTTTAGAAATAAAATTTCTCAGAAACGGGCCCTGTCTTAAATGAATGGATTTGGTAATTTCCCAGATCGAAAATTTCAAAAAGAGTCCATTTTTACTTGAAAAAGAGTTCAAAGGACTACAGCTTCCAAGCAGGAAAAACCAATAAAAAATGGTTTTTCAGTAATAGTTTTGTATTTTGACTCTTTTTGGACGAAATGTAACCATCGTTTCATGCTTTAATGCCTCAGAATTTATTGATGATAGCCACAAACGTTCCTACTTCTCAATGTACTTCGTCCAAAAAGAGTCTTAGTGCAAAGTTACCATCGAAAATATACATTTTTCGCGTATAAGTTCAGGTTTCAATTTAGCATTTAAATGATTCTTAACTGTAACACTGTTTCAAGTTCAAGTGTTGAAACCTGCCATAAAAACGAAATGTTGATTGCAACTAAAATTCGAATTCGAATACCGTTGATCTGTTGTGCAAATTTGTTGTTTCCAAAAATAATATCGTCACAAAAATGACTACAGGGCGTCCTACTGACTATATCTTTCGAACTATTGGTTGGATTGACTTTATGAAGGGTTCAAAATCTCACAAATGTTTACAGCTTCCAGGTTTATCGGTCTCCAACCAATGGGTCCAAAGATATGATCGTTTAACAAATGGTAGGACGCCCTCTGGTCATGTTGCCAACGATATCTTACTAAAAGAAATCTCTCGTGCAACGCGCACAATGAGTTTAGTAGAAGGTTTTTACCTTTCAAAGCCAACCGGTGAAATGAAATTTTGACACAAAATGTATGGGCTATCTGTCAAAATTTTCAACTCGTTTGGAAAATTGTATGAGAATTTCATTTCGGTGTAAAAAAAGAGTACAAAATCACTGAAATAGTAGCGTGCTGTTGGATAGTCGAAAAAGAGAACTTCTGGGAACCCAAATTTCCTTCTAACGTATGCCTGACTCGAGACGATACTCACATTCTGCACATTGACCACTTCCATCCAAACAGACGTTCCAAAACTTCGTGACGATGGTAGTAGTTCAATAAGAAAACGCTTCGTGTAATGTAAGTTTATGTGTTGATTATTTTTATTCAATAAGTAACAAACTAAATGTAAATCGGTAAAGGAAAATTCGGTAAAAGGGGAAAAAGAGAAAGAAGAAAAAAACAAAATTTCGAAAAACAGTTTAAAACTAAAAAAATTTATTTTTTAAATTAAATTGCTGAAGATCCAACGATCCATAAAAAAAAGTTTTTTTTTAGTCTGAGTCAATTTATACTATTCCAATCCATTTAGGATATCCATCAAGTTAAATTTCGGTTCTTTGTTTTGTCCTTAAACGGATTATATATCTTACACAGCTTATTGTTTCTTAATACAAAAAAAAAGAAAAAATCAAAAAAAAAGTTTTTTTATCGTTAAGTTAAAAAAAAATGAAAACAAAAAAAGGAGAGAATCTTTTAAGTGTGTTGTTAGTCTGAAGACGGATTCGGTTGCAGTTTTTATTTTATTTAAAAAAACTTGATCGATAAAAATTAGTTAAGTGATAAAAAGGTTCAGTTTTATTTCAAGCCGTTTACTTAAATGTTTTTTTTTTCTTCATTTTCTTCTTTTATTTTTTATTTAAATTTTTAAGCACAAGTGCAATCGGCATTTGACTTTTTTTTTAATTTCAAAGTAGAAAAAATTTCTTGTGTGGTTCATTGTTATTCTTCAAGTTAAACAAAAAAAAATTGGATTATCAAAATGAAAAAGGAAAAATCGTCCTACGGAATAAAGTGGTGACAAAATATTAATAAAATTCTCTAAGAACTAACACTAAATATAATATGATTTTCATTAATTTCATTTTTTTTGTTTTTTTGTGCCACTTTTATACTTTTTTTGGATTTTTTCAATTATTTTTTTCTTACGGTATGAAGTTACTCTGACTACAAGAATCGCACATTTGATTAAATTTTATTAGAATATATTTTGTGATTTTAATGATTAATATTTTCATCAAATTTTTCATCAATCCTTAGTTATGCATTTACTATTATTATTGACAAGAGAACATTTTTTTTTCTTTTTTACGATATTAATTTAAAAACTAAAAACTATGAAAAAACAAACAAAACAGAAAAAATGTCAGATGTTCATAACAATTCTCGTCAATATTTGAAGTGATTTTTTACTGTTGGTTTTTACTCCTCAATGTTGTAGATCAAAAATAGATTGTTGTCGGAATTTTGTGGTGGAGCCAATGGTGATTTCGGGCTCAACGGTTGGAAACCAAGGAACAAAAATGTTCGGACCAAACTGTAGTGTTACGTAAAAAGAAAGAAAATCCATTAAACAACGGTCATTAAACAAGGGTAGTCAACGACGACAATTATAAGCGGTAAACTGTAGTGTTTGAAATATATTTTCGATGATAACTTTGAATTCGCATCGTTTTTGGTAAAAGTAGTCTGATCGTTTTGTGCTAAAATATCTCGAGTTTTGATAGTTACTGGAATTCTTGGGATTGATGCAGTCTACTCGAAGAAAACTCAAGCTCTATCGAATTTGTGATTTTTTACTACATTTTCGAACTTTTGAGTTTTCTCGGAGTAGATTGTATCAATCCCAAGAATTCCAGTAACTATCAAAACTCGAGATGTTTTAACACAACACGATGAGGCTACTTTTACCAAAAAAGATGCGAATTGAAAGTTGTCATCAAAAATATATTTACCTTGCGGCTCAGAGTGTAGATTGCTCTTAAAATACTTAAGTAATAGCTTTAATAATCAAAAACTGGGATACACTTTACACAAATAGGAGATTTAACAATTTGGTTGCGATATTCTTGCCGTATCTGGACCATTAATCCAATAACATAATAAGAGATAAAATGTTGAAAAATTGAACTTTTCGTGTCAAATTTATTGATCAGAGACCGAAGTCGAGGTTAACAGACATGCAATCCGAAAATATATTTTTTTCAAAAGGGCGGTTCCCATTTATCTGGTTAGCTCTATCGTCAGCACGCTCTGCTCCGAATTTATCTCGTCAGCACGCTCTGCTCCGAATTTATCGGTTGATTTACTTGTCACAATGTCACACCCAAAAGCATTACAAGGATGACAGCTCAATTAAGTCAACCATATAATATTGACCATCTGAAGCGAAACCGGGTAGGTCTGCATATGAACATTACTGCAGGACTGTACGAGTTTCGATCTTTTATCCCGAATCGCATCAGTGAAATTGTGGCTTTTCGTCGGCTGTCTGAACAATTTTAACCCAGTGAGCTTGAATCTGTTCTACAAGTTTTTAGGGCACATTGCGGCCTGCTAGGGCTAGTGATTATTGCGAAATTCCGAAAATTTTAATCTACGGTCAACGGACTCACTTGGCGTACCTCAATGAAATAAAAGATTTGAACAAAATAAGTGGAAAATCTAACAATTAGGACATTTCGTTCGTATCAGGTTGAAAAAACGATTAGTTCGATTAGCCTTTCAGAAATGGCTAGCCATCTGTTACGGACAACAACGATAACGAATACAAATACGCGGTTATCTCCAGTTTATGTGGTCTTTCATAGCAAAATTTATGTTAAATCAACTGAAGTAAAAGATTGTCAAGCACTAGCGGCAATAATTTGTGTAAAAGGCAAATAAAATCGGCAAAACTTACTTTGGACGATCGAGACGATCTTTACGCATGCACAACACAACAGCATCAACGTCCAATTTTTCTTCGGCAAATTCCAACAATGTGATGAATGATTGCTTGGACGCTTCTGGTAGTAAAACGGTTGGTAATGCAACGTACAAGGTGTTGTTGTCCGGATTCAAAACGGTTTCCCACACGCTGAATGTGGTGTCAGTAACATTGAGTTTGATGGTGATTTTGATGGGTTTCTTTTGGTGGAGGATTTTTTTTACTTCAAATGATGCTTCATCGGTAATATCGGTCTTGTCGGATGACACATCATAGGCTGATGAAAAATCAATGTCAGAGAACTCGGATGAAGTGGTCGAGTCCACTGAAGTTTTGCGATTATTGTAGTCTGGAAATGTAATAGGCAAAGTTGGATATTCGGTTTTCGGTACAGTCTATTAACGTGATCAATGTAAGTAGAGAACAGGTATGGTCGATCGCCGAATTTATCTTAAACGCACTCACATTTTATGTCAAAATAATATGAAAATGAGTGCGGTTAAGTACGAAAATCAAATTTTTATGTCCTCCGGGCCGACAATAGACCATACCTGTTTTACACTTTCATTGAACGTGATGGCTTACCTGTTAAGAGTGACGCCCTATCGTGATCTGATCTGTGGTGATTGACATCAGGACCACCACAGAGGCCCTACGCCGAGAGAGATACAGTAAGATTCATTCGTCATGGTGGACGAAGTTGAAGTCGAGCGTTGCTTGTTGTTTTTACTACTAAACATTGGCTCACTAAAAAGAAAAGAAGAAAAATTGGTTGAGTTTGGCTGAATTGCAACAAAAACAAATCCTATCCGATCGACACACTCATTCAGACATTAGCAAACATTCAATTCATTTTGTGTGGTTTAGATCGAATGTGAATTTGAAAGACGATGAATGCGATCATCATCAATTACAATCTGTAAACAAGTCACTGAACCAATTGTTCGTTGAAAACGTAAAAAATACTTTGTCAGATCATTAGATAACTTTTGCTTTTCAGTAATAAGCTATTCTTTGCACGATGGAAATTTCCAACTGCTTAACTTGTAAGAATTAAAATTAATTTAAAAGTGCGCGGGTCAGCGTTTTTCTTTTAAATGGCACGCAATCATGACCATCAATTATTAAATTCGATAACGTAGAAATGAATGAAACCCTAACGTGATAGGACTGGAATAAATTTTAAACCAAAAACGGTGTATCGTTGACTAAACACGCCTACAAAGACAAGCTGGTAAGAGAAGATGGCTGGTAAGGCTCAAAAAACATTTCGAAAGTCTAGAAGAAAGAGTGCACGTAAGTGTAAGGAACCTTATGCTATCTACATCTACAAAGTGTTGAAGCAAGTGCGTCTAGACACTGGCTCTTCTAGCAAAGCCATGAGTATCTTGAACAGTTTTGTTAATGATATTTTCGAACACATTGCTGCCGAAAGCATCTTGTTTGGCTCACTATAACAAACGGTCGACCATTACCAGTAATTTAAACTGTCGGTTGTGACCTGGTGAATTGGCTAAGTACGCTGTCAGCGAGGGCACAAAAGCCGTCACCAAGATCCAAGTAAATTGATCAATCTGGTTTCACATTGAATATTGAAATCTCCAACATCTTGGTTTGGCTTAGGTCATGTTAGAGAGCTACTTGACAAAGCGGCGTTCAGAAAATTGATTGGTACCGAGAGTGAATATTATGACTGGAGAAGGTCCTATATCACCGCTTCGCCTGCCGTTTTCAAAAGCGTTCATCATTGTTTCCGTTGTGACTAATTTCTTTATAGATTCAATCGTTTGAGTGTTTCACGGAACAAAGCGTCAATCCGAGTTTCAGTCTTAATTATCAAACCACCCGCACAATTAGAGATGTTAAAGAAGTTGACACACTGTTGTAATGACAAGTCAATAACGACAACAACGCGGAGAAAGATAGGTGGACGCTGACGTACACACGATATAAAAATATCTTTGGAAACAAAGCAACTTAACAATATCCTAAGTGACTCAACCAGTTTGTCTATTTGTTCGTTAGAAGTCATTCAAACAGTAGTCTGATCATCAAAAATTTTCCAGAACAAAAATCTCTTACACTCTCTCGACAAGGCAGAACATCTGCACTTATTGGTCGGTTGACTCTTGATAGGAACGGTAAATAACGGTAACGCATACATTGCGTCATCTTGATACTGTTAAACAATTTTAGAATGAAGTGAACGGATTTGTAGTCCCTGTCGATATTATGGAAAATTTCAATGTTACTACACACGACATAATGTGTCTGGTTTACGATGCACCATAGTTTTGTTCAAAAATCAAGAAAGAATTGGTACACAATTCGTAGAGTTGTTTAGAACAGTTTCTTGAAGTCTGATTATTTCCGGTATTTCAAGGGATTTGATCATGAGACTCGCAGAATCAGAATTGTGGTGGTCAAAAGAATTTGTATGATGAGTTCACCCGGCAAAATCAACTTGAGCAACGGCAAAAAAATCTCCCGAGTTCAGTCTATTAGAAACGGCTGCATTAACAACAACCAACCAAACCAACGAAGTAAAATATTTCGTATCAAAAGCTCGATGATTGAAAACTACAGTGCAGTACGCTTGCCGGTTTCAAAAGGTTAATTCTTCTTTGAAAATTACTTCAGCCTTCAGGCAGCATCAATATCAGCTTTGAGAACAAAATCTTATTCCGTCCAGAAACCAATTGACAACCGAACCGTAAATTTTTCATTAGAACAACCAATCAGAGAACTCGAAAAACTCAATTCTATCGATTGCACATTACGGAAAAAATGTTCATTAATGTGAGCGTAATACAAAATACGGTTTTCATTTAAAGCTAAAAATATTGTCGGTCAATAAAATTGTATGTGCTGGGTACAAACAAGCCAGCAAAATGATATATTCGAATATCACCATGTCAATAACGGTATACATACACTCATCTATCAGCGGAGAAATGCATCAAATGTGATTGGAGAACGTATACAATATTCTGTGAGTGATTGCATCGAATGAAGAATATGTAGGTAGGTAGGTGGATAAGTATGTATCACCAAACAACAAGCATGTTACTAAAAAAATGCTAATAATCAACTTAAATATGCAATTCGAATTCGAATTTTAAAAATAAATTTTTAATATTTTATGCAAACACGACACGGCACTGTATATGTGCAGTATAAAGCGATAAAGTAAATTTGCTGATAAAAATAAATAAAACCTACGTTAAATCGATGGCTGAATCGAATGTAGACACCATCATTCTATCGCAGTTGATATAATTTACAACAACACGAAAAATTACCAAAAAAAAACGAACAAAAATGAAAATAGTTTAATGCCAAAACTAAAGAAAACAACTCCGCAAACGACACAACGTTTCTTCTCTTCAAATTACTGTTTTCTATCACAGTTGTATACACAAACAAAAAAACACTTTGGAATTCAAATCGGTTTATCACAGAAAAAGTTGTTTTGTGTGTGGTGTTGGCTTGCCGAAAGCACAAAGCTAACTGAATTGTGTTTTGCTGGTATACGTATTGGATACAGAAACGTTCCGTATCACAAATTCACATTGATGGACGTTGGTTGGAAAAGAAATAATTTCAATTCGAAGTGAAATATGAAATATAGCGGCTTGAAGTACACACTGCATGTATAAGTAATGCGTCGTGGTATGAATTGCACTTTGTAAAGATTTCGCAGGCCGTTTTCCTTTACTATATTGTTATATTATCTCATGAACCGTTTCTCGCGGTGTCTGTTGCTTTTTTTTTTAAAGTTATCTTGCCGGTTGTTTAACAACGACTGACAATCGGTGGTCACTTTCTGTTTCTTTTCTACTACTTCTTGATTCGTCGTTTTCTTCTTCCTGACGACCTCGCTTGTGATAGTGTGAATCATGCATACATAATTTATCCGGCAGCCCTCTATCTGTATACATGTATATTCTCCGTATTATATCAGTTTAAAACATCCGAAACATCATCATACGATGGGAACGGGGGACAAAGATTCTATGGGAAAATTTATTTAAAATTGAATCATAACAAACATACCGACGCGCTCTGTTCAGAGTGCTTTGAAATGGGAATGTAAGGAATACGAATACAAAGATAATAAATTTCATTACCTTCTCGTCCCGTATATTCAACAAACAATAATGAAAATACTAGCGACTAAAAATAAACACATTCCGGTGATGATGATGATGTTTTATAAATAATATTATATATGTACTGCCCCACACATGCATTGGTTTGGACGATTACACTGTTCTAAATAACAATTAATTTACTACGCAGTTGGACTAGCACCGTGTTTCTCACACTTAAACTTTGTTTAAGCGATGTGTGATAAGTAAGAGTAAATATTTGCTTGCTACAAATTAAGACATTGTCAGCACATCATATATGAGAACATCCGTCGATGCATCAGCGCTCTATATATCCATAACCAAACGCCGCATTTGAACACATTTAATTGTTTGTTATCGACCAACAATGCGAAATAGATAAGCGAATTATTTTATTAGTTCTGAAATAGAAACCAATCGTGGCCTGTGGACTATTGCAAAATTGCCTCTTTGTTAAAGTTAAAGCGTCTTGTATTCATTGTCTAACCTTAAACTGATTTGACAATGAACAAGAATTTCAAGTAAAAAAACTGATTCTTTCTAGTTTTTTACTCACCACTGACAAAAAAGAGTTGAAAATCTTACCTGCAGCAAGTAACTTTGTCTCCAGGTAATCTAGAATAGCTGCTACAGCTGTATTTTTTGTGTGAGGTGCCATAGCTGTAGCAGCTATTCTAGATTATCTGGAACAAACTGACTTGCTGCAGGTAAGTTTTTCTACTCTGTTTTGTCAGTGACAAAGTCATTCACGGCCTTAGAATAGTCTACATGCTTCTAAGCGGTTCATTTGTTAACAAAAAAAAATTTAAAAAGATAAATGAAATGAACGGCTTGACGACATTAACAGTTTTCATTACGAATTATTCTTTTGTTAAGCTGTCAAACTTGACAGGAGAACAAAGTACAATTTTGAATTAGGTCTCTTTCGCGTCGCTATGTGCAGCTAGAATCATAAAACTTACTGACATATTTTTGGCCAAGACATTCTTTAAATCGATTTTTCACCATTAAGCCATGATGGCTCATTTTTGGCCAAATCGAGAAAAATGTAGATCTGGTCAAATAACGGGTTCTTCTCTCTCTTTTGACATTTTGGTTAGCTTTTTGAAAATGACAACTTATCTGTCATCTTGAACGATATTGACCATCTGAATGATAATTTCTTAATTTGCAAACATTCCAATCGAAAAATGTATTAAAGTAATTATCTAAGCCTCTGAATCATCCAAGTAATGCACTTACATTAAATACATTTTACGACAAAAACAACCTTGAATATAACTCAAAATAAACACGATTCTAATAACAGGAGAATTTTCTACCGTTTGAAAATGAATGTTTACATAATCTACCTACAAAATTCCTGACAAAGAAAATGTTTTCAGTTCGATTACCCTATAGAAAAAAATTGAAACTTAGCTATTTTTCTGGCTTAAAACTTTTCTGCTTTTGCGACGCGAAATAGGATTGCATATACAGACAACAACGACAACAACAAAGAACTTCGAAGAGAACATTGTTGTTTACATAATTTTAATTTTAATGCGAAATTAGTTGATTGCCAGATGAATTCTATTTTTCTGTAAGTATAACAGAGAGCCATGTGACGAAATTAATTATTAATTCACACCAGAAGCGAAATATTTTTATTTTTCATGTAGGTGAGAGGCGACGGGAAGCCAAAATTATATTTCTACCGAATTGTTTTTTTTACTAAACTTTTGAATTTATAGTTTCGCGTAATAAGCTGATGTTCTGTTTTCGCTGGTGTCTGAATAGAATAAGGTCAGCAATTTTTACAATCTGAAAGTGGTTCTGTATACAAAAGACAAAATTTTCTGATAAGATGTCGACGACAATGAACGAACAGCCAAGGATGAACAATTAAAATGAAAAGCAAATCAAAAGAATGTTTCCAAAAAATCAATTTTTTAAAATTTCTTTTTAGTTTTGCAGAGCAAAATGTTTGTTAAAATGAAGTACAAGATTTTGTATCTAGTACTAGCCAAACATACAAAGAAATACTAAATGACTTTATCACTATTTTACTGTCAAGCATTTTTCAATTCTGAGAAGGTACCTTAGAACGTTTTATACCCTTCACCGTAAGTCTGACCATGAAAGTTAATTCTTCGAAAGTGCATTCAATTGAAAGAATGTCTCATGCACAGAGCAAAGTAACTTCATTTCCAAGTTTAAAGGTTAGACTACAAGTGAAATGTTTTCGCAAAAAATACGTCAATCGAACAACGCAATGACAGATTTTCTTTGAATTTTTTTTTTTACTCTACCGCACCGCTTGATTACAGTATCTTATCCACATTTATTACCACTCACGTGTTTTTCATTTCAACTGAATTGAACAAGAAAAAAAATTGTTTTTTTTTTATAAGATACGCTAAATGATAAGTCACATGCAATTCGATGTGTATTCGGCTGATCCGTGATACACGCAGCGGTTTTAAATGAGAATTTTGTTTAGAAACAACTTTGTCAATGTCAGAGCAATGTCGATTAATGTTGACAAACTAAAATTAAATGAACAAACCCTGTGAACACCATAATTGATAAGATAAATAAATAATTTTGCATTACAAAACTCACGTTGTCGCTATGCATCTCCACGATAATAACAAAGTTTTGCATGCAACTGCTACCTGAGTTCATATACAATTGGCCAACCAACACTCTTATTGAGTGAAAAGTTCATTAAAGACAACCTTGAAAATGTCATATAAATAGTATAGCACAGTGGTTCGACCCTATAGTTCTAACAAAGGGCAGAACGTCAAAGTTGAATAACAACGAATATCAATATCATGAAAAGCACCATCCAGCTTTGCATAGACAAAAGAGCCAGTGTCTATTTTTCGATTAAAAATAGACAATTGCTTTATGCGCCTTCACTAACAACGCAAAAGAGAGAAATCAATTCAGAATTTTATCTGCTAGCGGATCGTAAAGTGGAATTTACAGTCCGATACGTTAGTGGGCTTATGTGTTTACCCTGGAGAAAGTACCTTACACGCACGACTATCGAATTATAGTTTTATTATTAGAAAGAAGAGGGATTTGAGCACAAGATGGATTCGGGCAGGAGGGGGATTTGAGTCCGTACCACTCGACCACTCTGAAAGTGTTTGTTTTCAGCAGTAAAATCCTCTTGATAATAATAGTTAATAATCCAACCCCAGTTCTCGTAAATACTCTCTCATACTCTGTGGACTCTGTGATAATAATAAAAAAAAACTTAATTGCATTGTCTGCTGACTGAACATGTTACATAAATTATAAACCACTGTCAAGGACAAGGTCAAAGCTTAGTGTCAAACAATATACATTTTACCGATAAAGCTACGCCACACTGTATATTACCCAACCCAAAGCATTATTCCGCAGCATTTTCTATAAAATTAGAATCAATGTAAAATTGGTGCAGTCTGCTAAAGCGATAATAGAGTTTGTGAAAGTCATTTTTTATTCAAATTCAAACTTTTGTCAGTGAAGACAATGTGCAAATTTTTCCGAAATGTTTAATCGATAGAACGGTGACTAATATCTACCCCCTTGAAAGCATTTTAAAATTGAACGAAACCACTATCGATTGTCAGCTTGACGGGGTTACATAATAATGAAGGGAACATTTTAAAACGTTAGACGAATTGACTCTCTTCAAACTATTTACTATTTTTATGGTATTATATAGTTATGACAGGGGATTCTTTTGTTCGACTTTTGATTGGATGGATGGATATATAACACAACCATAACTTATCGCTATATTTCAGCCAGACACATTGTTTAACGTAGGTGAACTGGAGAATATTTATGTAAATTCAAGAACTGTGAATGCTCCACAACAACAAAAATAACCTTCGAAAGGACGGTAAAAATTGGATACCATCAACATTTCTATTTGTTAGATTTTAACCCCACATAAATCAATAAAAGTCTGGTTGGTCTGTTGTAAAACACTCATATTAAAATGCATTTTGCTTTCGATTTGCGTTCATAAAAATACGAACGATTATTGTGTGTGATATCTTTCGTCTATAAATAAATTTAAGTGGGGAAATCATTCGATCAATGCAAATGAGCAATCCATCGCAGCGTATACACAACCAGTAATAAATCGGACGAATTGATTTTTTTTAAATTTGTGAAATTTCGTTGAAAAAGAAATATTAAATCCGATTTCGTACAGTAGATTGATAGCACGTGTAGCAAATAATCATTTATGGATGTTACACAATTTTCGGATCCACGTCACAGTACATAGCTTACATTGGTTACATATAAACAGGGTCGAATAAGGTATCGAAAGGTGATTCGATATAAACATGATGACCAAATGGTTAAAAATGAGAATGATTTTTGACAATTTTCTATTCAAACATGTAATAATCATGTCCTGTACATCAGGCCAAACCTTACCAAGCTATCTGAAAAGGAATAGGAACGAAAGCTAAACCTTTAAGCTATCTTAAAAGTATGAGGAACAAGTGAATGTCATCAAATCGGGTGATGAAGATGGGATGATACATATGAAAGTTTACTTTCATTTCCTTTATGATTCACTAGACTTGTACATGCCAAAAGATATGAATTACTTCAATGCAGTAACTTCATAGAGTTATCTCTTTGCCACTGTCGTCACGGGTTGATGGGATGTGGTGTATTTTTGAACAGCATTGATAAATTTAATGGAAACATTTTCAAACAAGTCTTTTTCTAAAACAAGAAAATTCTAGGTCACAAAGCAATGATCCCTGGGACTAGGCTATTAGATTAAGAAAACGTTTGAAACGAGCAGATAATGACCATCAGAAGCTTTAGATATGAGATGCAAATACCAATCTTTCACCAAAATTACTTTCGAAATCCACTTCCCCTCGACCATGTGGTCCCGGGTCAGTGCGCAAAAAACATTTCAAAGATAAAATTAAATGAAATTCTCATTTCTGTAAATTATTCATTTTCGGGAATTGTGTGATCGATCCGCAAGCTGTGTGTTTAACTTTTCCGTAAATTCGTCGAATAATTTATTTGCAAATTATAAACCTTAACGCCGCAATACCGCGTTCGGATATATCCCGCAGAAACTAATCGGAAAGGTTTGATCTCAATGTGAGTACTTTTTCTTTTATAGCACACACACCGCGTTATACGATGTAATATTCCTGTTGCGTATAACAAATAATTGAACAAATTCGTGGAGATAAAGAAATGAATAAATGAAAGAAAAGAGGCAATTCATGGGGGAGATTATTTTGAAATTTATATTGAGGCTGATAAAGTTGGACGAAAAAAATTTGTTTGCGGTTAAGGTTCTGGGTTCACCCACGTGCACATGAATTTTAATTTCGTTACTGAGCGCGTGTGATATTAAAGTCAAAGTCAACGTAAATATTTTCTTTAGTATTAATGTCATGATTATAGCCATGAGAATATCGATTGACTTGCAATTTGGCTACAGAGTTTATTAATCACTTATCTACATCTGTTTGTAGGTAATACTGGTAATACACTGCTTTATAAATGAATTTCTTTATCAGCATTCAGCAGTTAATGTTTCACGCATGGTAATATGTGATGCTGAGAGCTTTTTGCAGTCACATCACGCTTTTCCATTATTTCGGGTTTGGTAAAACCTTGCGAAGACTGCCGATAAAATCTTCAAATTATAGCAAAGACATTCAATCCGAAAAGAACTACTTTTGGAAATACATCAAAACAATTATTTCAATCAATGAAAAACTAATTGTGAAATGATCGTCACGAATCGAACGTTTTAAATTATCATTCGTATAGCAGAAATTACTCAGAAACCTAACGAAGATTCCTATAGCATTTCTGTATTTCGTTTTTTGTTAATTAACCGAATTCGTTTCAATCAACCACATTCAGTTAACAATTGACTTGTGTTTACTGCATTCAGGCGGTTTGTTTCGCATTTGCCATTGATTAAATTCATCATTTCGTAATGATGATGATTACAATTTATTGTTAAGAGTTTCAGTTACAATATAATAAGCAAATGAACTAACAACGTAGCAATGAGATAATGCTGTGACAACAAAAAGCTAGATACGCAAATTATAAATAGAAAAATAAATATTGAACCGTAAGTGTGGATGGTATGTCGGCCACATATTTGAATACGTGTTTTATGAATGAATTCTGTTTATTCCCGAGTCAGGCATAGAATACCGTTAACGTTAAGCTAGGGGAGACCTAAATCCAGAGCCTATTTTAAGGAAATTAAATTTCCAAAAATTCTCAAATTTTTCCATCACTTTTCGTCTTTTTATCTAAAAACACAACAAATTGCATCGTAAATGTGTTTTTTACTGCCTTTTTAGTTGTTTTTCATGTCTTTGAGCTTAACTGATTACTTCGGAATGAGATCTAACAAAAACAAAATCTGGAAATTTTAAGAATTTTTGTGAAATTTGTGAAATTTTGGAAATTTTTGGAAATTAAATTCCTTAAAATAGGCTCTGCCTACATCCAGCAGTGGATAACATAAAGGCTGAAAAAGATGAAGACAGCTCACACTATACCAAGAATTCAAAAATAGTGTCTCAACCGGAACTGCCGAAAGAGGAAAGACTGCAACAAAGCACAATCATATCCCTAGCCGCAAAAATTCATAAACACAGTCTCAACCAGAACTGCCAAAAGAGGAAAGTCGACAACAAAACTAAAGTGAAAATATTAGCAAGCACGGCAGGCAATTAGGTTGATGTGATATTTAACTATTAGCCGGGGATTTCTCGTCAACCATCCATCGAGTATATGGCACAATAATATCCCTAGCCGCAAGAATTCAAAAATATTGTCTCAACCAGAACTGCCAAAAGAGGAAAGACTGCAACAAAACTAAAGTAAAAATATTAGCAAGCACTTCAGGCAATTAGGTTGTGATATTTAACTATTAGCCGGGGATTTCTCGTCAACCATCCATCGAGTATATGGCACAATAATATCCGTAGCCGCAAGAATTCAAAAATATTGTCTCAACCAGAACTGCCGAAAGAGGAAAGTCGACAACAAAACTAAAGTGAAAATATTAGCACGCTGCACGCACACTAATACACCAGATAATTCTCAAAAAGAGGAAACAAAAACCCTAAATCTCATATCCCTACAGAAAACCTTTTAACGTCAGGAGGGAAATTATCACTAAAAACCTAAATACCTGAGACAGCACCTAACATTGTAGCACATACGTTCATGATTCTTATCGCATGAGTGAGTACATTTATCTTTTACGCTAAATTTAGAACACAATTTTTAGTCCAACCAAATATTTAAATGAATTTTTCCGAATGGACAATCAGTTGTTCGCGTATATATTTACCATTTGCGTCATTTTTTTTTACAAATATATTCATAGTCACTAATAATGCGGTGAGCTTAAAAAAAACCTGATAAATGATCTTCGTACGTCTGGTTCGTGTGTTGTCAAAAATGTATTTTTAGTTTTTATTTTTCATTTTTAATTTCAAACAAATAGAAAGACGATCGGCTTGACTTTCACAATGAACTGATGTATTAACCTTTCAGCATCGAATATTTTGTTATAGCCGACTGCTGAAACATTTCATTTAATTTTAATTTTTCGTAAACTAGTCTTTAGAAATCCCTTGGTGAAACAAATCGCGCAAGTAAATGTGCGAATCTCCCCGTGTTTAAGAGCCCGCCCTCAAATCATCTGGTTTTTTTTATGGGATCATATGCGATAACAGTTTATCGCCACAGTTATCATGCGACATACAGCTAGTTACCAGAAAAATTTGTTTTATTTAACGTTTTAATTCGCAACAAATTATAACGAGCAAGAACAAAGAAACATTTCGATTGTAAATTGTTATCTCTCGAGGTGCGCGTTGTTGTAATTAATATCAGTGTATGAATTTGTGGCATGACATGTTAACGGTTCAAATGTGTATATAATATCGAAATTGATGAATTCGAATCGAGATATCAATTCGAATCGATAAGAATTGTTTTTCAATCGGTACAATGAACAATTTCACACGTTTTTGCAATTATTGCTGATACACGATGTCATATGGGCCTGTTTTGATTGAAATTCCTGGGCTTCAATTGTAAGGCATTCGTAACTCCAAATATTCGTTACTTGACTGTTGCGTGTGTAAAATCCCATAAAAACTGTCAAGTTACGAATTCTTAAAGTTACGAATGCTTTGAGAATCGGCGTCCTGGCTCTAAGACGTGTACAAATAATCTCTCTTATCATACGATTCACTCAGCCATTGAACAGCCCACTGGCACAACCCTAAGTGCGTTTACTTTGTAAAGAAGTCAAAGAATCTCTACTTTGTTGCATAAATACCAAAGAATCAACCTAACACATTAAGTTGCATTTTAGCATTTGTACCGTGTAACTTACAACTTTAACGTTCTGCGAACATAAACATTATTTTATGCATGAAGATTGCAAGTTACTTGACAATGAAATTGAAATTTGGAAATAAAGTTTTTGTTTTACGCGCCCTGACGAGATTTGAACCCCAGACCTCTTGCGTATGAAGCAAGCGTTCTACCAGTTCAGTCCTGTGGTTTGATACGTAGAACGCTTGCTTCATACGCAAGAGGTCTGGGGTTCAAATCTCGTCAGGGCGCGTAAAACAAAAACTTTATTTCCAAATTTCAATTTCATTGTCAAGTAACTTGCAATCTTCATGCATAAAATATTATTTCAATGTTCGGAACACCACCGAAGCAATACAACATTCAAAATAAAAAAAATAAACATTATTTTTCTGTTTGCATAAAATGGAAAATAAAAAGCCATCG
Source organism: Bradysia coprophila (assembly GCF_014529535.1). NCBI lineage: Eukaryota > Metazoa > Arthropoda > Insecta > Diptera > Sciaridae > Bradysia > Bradysia coprophila. The sequence continues at coordinate 2,521,423 of NW_023503584.1, forward strand.
CAGCGTTCGTTGTAGTAGTTTTTTATCGTATTGAAATCACGATATGTCGCGTACTGCAGAGGCAAAAAAGAGATAAAATGAATGGAAAATTCCATCCAAGCTCTACGATCAAATAACTGCACCAAACACAAAAATGCATGAAGAATAAACATTCGTTTGGTTTAATAATACAAATTTTTTGATACTACCCTGGTTTGGAGTGTTCGAGCAGGCACGATCATTGTATTTTATGTAAAATGAGTTTCGAATTTCAATTTAAATTGTAAAGAACTTCCCATATAATTGACAAACAGAATACAATGCGAAGTTCTTTTATATTAATTGAACTTTTAAAGTAGTACAATTGACGGCTTTTGTTCGATATGAAAGTATTCAGAATAGTATACAGACGTTATATAGAACACAGGCACGTTTTGTATAGAAATCTATGTATGTTCGATTTTATAAACATAATTCTCCTACCAACATTGACCGAATACGAGGTTATGACGAATTGTTTAATAAGAAATTCTACGAAAAATGTTAATGCTACGATAAACAATAAAAAAATTAGAAAAACAAACATATAGCGAATGTTCACACTAATTTGATGACAAATTGACGCAAATTGACGAAATAGGGCACTCAAGGTAGTGAGGTGACCGAGTGACGAAAGGAGTTAAAAATGAAATGGAAATCCGTGTTCGTCTAATACAACAAAAATTACGCTTTCAGCAGTTAACCGAACATCTATCTTTAATCGCTAAAAGGAAATAGAACTTTCAAGGACAATATGTTTTTTTACACTTTTTCGGTCGCCATTTTTAAAAAAAATTTCATCATACCACCGAACAGAACACTCATTCGCATACCCCGTTACAATCTCGAAGGATCTGATCAACCAATTTTACAACAATTTTATATCGATATAATACTCACAGATTACTATTTATTATTGACGGCATCTTGGTATTCCTCAATGATTGCAATTTAATCAAAAGTGAAAGCGAAACTTTACTTTGTTTTTGGTTAGAAAACACTGTGAACACAGTAATGCAGCTGATTCGAAATTTTTCTCCAAGTGAGTACAAAAGAAACTCGTCGGTGATGACGTTTTGATACGTATGTGGATGGTGCGGTGATGTCGGTGATGTGTATGCTGAAAACGGACGCAACACGGTTGTTTTCGTATTTACGTAAAAAGGGTAAAAAGTATAATGAGCGACATCTAACTGTCGAAATTTCGTTAGGAATCACTTCGTCGAATTTGAAAAACGAATTTAAATGAAGCCAAAAAGATATTTACCGATAAAAACTCTTTGAATGCGAAACTGACACTTTGATGATTATTAACCTTAAGATTTTCCCATCCTGAAATTCGACTTCTGCTTGTAACTAAAAAACTTTTATCTTAAATTTTTCATGGCGGTTCTATAAGTAGTCAAAAAAGTTCAAGCTGGAACTTGTAGGGAAAGCTTGTTGCAGATCTATGGAAACTGAGATTCCTGAGGGTTAAACGGCACTCAGGGAACTCTATTAGAATTAAAATTTAAAATACTTTATGAATTTAATTGTATTTAGATCATCTGATTCACATGCACACTGTCGACATTAAAAGACCGCTCATTCCAACGTTCCAAAGTTGCAGAAGCATTTATATTGAGCACCATATCGGTCCAACCTAGATTCAGGAAAGATCATCTTTTCACACTTCCTGAAAAGACCACAACCAACCGTTGTACATTCAATCGTACACTTCATGATACAAGTTCTTTGGCCAGTAAATATTTTACCGTTAGCATCACCATAAAAGTTTCAATTATTGAACTACATAAGGAAAACGATGCTTTCATTAAAAAAAAGCTTTTTGTCAATTAGGGGTGTACGATGGAGAAAGGATCGAGACTGGCGTAAATTTAAAAAATTCATTTACAACTTGAGACAAATCATAGAAGCTAAATTTTTTAGTTTTCGGTCTTCCACCTACTTCGACTTCTACCATTAGTCTTATTCTACTAATTGGAGTCCAGTGCTACAAGAAAAAATTAAATCCAGGCGAAGTTTGAAGTTTTTGAAAATCATGTGAGAAATGTTTGTTTCGTGAGTGTTTGTTTGGTCTAAAATTGAGGCAAAATGGCTCAATTGAGAAAATCGAGTTTTTGACATCTAGGGATGATAACAATTTTTTGTGGACTATGCCTGTCTCGATCCTATATCCATCGCACACCCCTAATTGAATATATTAATTTTCTGAAACACTTTTATTATTTTACGAAGTGTATGAGAAACAGAAAGATCTTGAGGTTGCAAAAATTCCTCCGGAAAAAACTTATAAAACCTTTATCAAATCTCCTAAAATACTCCTAAAATTACTTGCAAAATCTCCTAAAATTCTCCTAAAATTACCGTTAAAATTTCCTAAAATTCCTAATTTTAGGAGCCTTCCTAAGTCGTGGGAACTCTGTAAAAAAATGGTTTAAGACACACTGTCCAGTTAAGTACTCATGCTTGAAGTGCGTTGTTAAATATCATTCGTCGTTTGTTAACAGCACTTTCTACAATGAAATTTCCTTTAACAAAATGTTGAAGAGGCTAGGAGAAACAACGACTTCCTGGAGAAGCTGAGATTTCCCGACACTGTGAGTTCACTTGTCATTTCTTAGCGAAATGTTGAATACTCACTCTACTCTCTACTATTCACGCTTTATGGCCTGTGTCGCTACGCTACCATGAACATTGTGATTATTGATGAATAAGAACTAAGGCGAAGCAATTCCTTATCAACATTCCCAAGGATTAATGTGAATGTAAACAAAAACATTTACTATTGATCTTTAATGTCAATAAGTCAGTATAGTGTCACATTGTGTGAATCAACTGTCGTTTATAATTACCCGAATGAAGGTAGGTCTCTGGTGTATGTGGTTGCTAGAGAGTGGTATACTACCCGAAAGGATGATCGATGTACAGAGTGTGTACAAATATTGAATAAGACCAGCTACGTTTAATGTATTTTGCGTAATTGCGTGATGTATTTTATAGTCCCCGTTTGTAATTAACTTATAATTGAGTCACTTTACCGATACATTAATATTGGTTAAGAGCAAACACCGAAATTTCGTTGTAGAAGTACCGATGTAGACGACACGATAAATAATATTTGCAACGATAATGAGTTCAATTAATTGATTGTATAATGTAAATCAATGGGGTGATAAGACTGTGTCACGAGATCACGAAACAACTTTTATTTGTTTTCTAAATTCGTCTTGGGAACGGGAACACCAATGAGAGACAATAATGAAAAACCATTTTTTTTCCTTTAAATAGTCGCAGGCATATCGACTTTATTGTTATGCATTCAAGATGAGAAATTCCATCATTTTCATCGGCGTTATAAATATCAAATGGAAATGTTAAACTATTTCGAACAGACACACGGGTGTACGAAACAATGAATCTCACACTGTGACCGAGTTTATTCGTAGACCCAGTTTTCGGCGGCTGGTGTCCATGAGACTAGCTCATCATCCGCGAACCACAAAGCGATCTCCTTGTTAGCCGACTCAACAGCATCCGAACCGTGAATGATATTACGGCCAACTTGAATGCACAAATCACCGCGAATGGTGCCTGGGGCTGAATCAGCTGGATTTGTAGCGCCCAAGATCTGTCGACCAGTCTTGACCACATTCAAACCTTCCCAAACCATTGGAACGACTGGACCGGAGCTCATGTAGTTGACAAGTCCGGGGAAGAATGGACGAGCCGACAAATCAGCGTAGTGCTGTTCCAAGAGATCTTTCGTTGGCTGAAAAGTAGATTGGAAAAAATTGAGGTTAGGGTTAAGCGGAAAATTGTGTAACCGGCACAAATGCAGCCGGACGACAAATTATGAAGGGAAACCGAAAGAAAATCGATCGAAAAGCGATTTCGAATTTCCATTTTTCAATGCGGAACTAATAACTGAATCACCGGCACTGTATGCACATCCAGCCATGTGGCATTCTAATTCGCTTCAGGCATTAAGAAATCGATTTAATCCACTTAGCTTACCCAAGTGAATTTCAATGCAACCAATTTGAATCCCTTGGCTTCGAAGCGTTTGATGATTTTGCCAACGAGTCCTCGTTGGACACCATCGGGCTTGACCATGATAAAAGTACGTTCCTTGTTAGCAGCCATTGCGTGTGAAAATAAAGAAAAGAATGCCAATAATGAACAAATCATCAACCTCTTCGAGAAAAATTGACAGACGATTTGGAGCTTCGCGGATTACGAAGATGTCGGTGTATGAGTACAGCGCATAAGTCAACGTTTGCGTAATGGATGTAGGGCAACGTACGAAATTGCATTTAAAATATTTGGCGGGTAATGAATATTCGAGACTACATCGAATTTCTACTTATCCACTCTATTAGCGGCCGGATGGGTGCAAATAAAATGAAACGCTATTTGCACCCAATTGTGGAAACACCCAAATTGGGTGACCCAATTGTTAGGCCCGTTTGTCTTTGTACATTCAAACCAAATTCAAGTTGCTTCTGACGAAACATCCAATGGTTGGGACTGTTTGTGCAAAAAAGATTCGAGTTGTCTCTGACGAAACATCCAATTCTTAGGCCAGATGTGCAAAGAAGACACAATTTGCTTTTGACGAAACAACCACTTGTTAGCCAGTTTTTACAAGGAAGACGTAAGTTGCTTCTAACGTAATACCCAATCGTAAGACCAGTTTGAACAAGGAAAAATGAACTGAGCAATTCTCAACGAAAATTTAACGAAATTTTGTAAAATTTCGTTAAATTTTCGTTTAAAATTTTTAGAATCAGCCTGCAACCAGAACAATCTCATAAAATTTAACCGATCATTGCTTCTGATCGATCATTTTTCGGCCAGAGTAGGTACAAATTACGACAAAACGTCTTCAATACTCCAATGCAACCAACAATTTTTATTTTATTTACAGACAATTCGATTCACAATCACTTCTTCTTTCCTTTCGAATGCACCTTCCCACCGTACCGCGAAACAAATGCCTTAACATCGAATTTTTTCTCGCAACCCTTGTAATTCATGTAACGAATTTTGCCAAAAATTGCTCGCTCCTTCCAGCCCATATCGTGAACGCCACCAATTGACCACATGCAACCGACATAACCACTCGGATCCCTGCCATCTAAACTGTATCGGTCGTTCAAATAAATTGCGATTTCCAGCGCCTCTTCCGGACTGTTCGTCCATTCGAGAATTTTCTTCGCCCAATACATTCGTAGAAATCCATGCATTTTACCCTCCAGACGCAATTGAATCTGTGCCGAATTCCAGAGATCGTCGTGAGTCTGGGATGAATCGAGTTGCTTCCTGGTGTAGATCCATTCGCGTTTGTCTTTTCTGTGAATTAGCGAAACAATTAGTCGTGGGACTGAGAAAGTTTCACGTCAACAAAGTCATACTTGTGATCGATCAGGGTTTGTTTGGCCCAGCCAGAAAGGCCATTTATTGAATCGTAATTTTTATTGAAGAAACAGAAATTATCGGACAACTCTCGTCGCACGACCGCCTCTTCCACATAAGCGTCTACGCTGCTAGGATACAACTTTTTATACTTTTTAACAGTCAGAATCGTTCGCTGTACGGATATTTGACCTGTGAAATGAATACCGAAATTAAAAAGTGTTTTCCTGAGAACAAAGTCCGATTTGATTACCGAAATGAAACCATGGCGACAGATTTGACAATGCATTGGCCAACGGATCGTTTCGCTTGTCGTTGAATATCTTTAGCCGATGGTTACAAAACTGTTCCATTTCTTCGACGCCGTGACTGTATCCCGGTTTAGCCCAATCGACTTCATCCACTGTCATGTCCACTTCCAAGGAATCAAACGCTGTTTGCCAATCGATTTTGATTTTTTTCGCATCACTTTCGTACGGATGCCTGATAACCGGCGGGAAATCAGTTAAGAAATTGTCGAGCTTCTTATTGATTTTACCACGGATTGTACGGGCCGCATATTCTTGTTTGTCTGACGTTTCCCAAACCGGAACGATATTGTGGGCGTCCACTTGAACCAACGGAACTGTTTTCGGTAACTTATGTAGTACATCATCTACCCACTGTACGGGAACACGTAAAGGCGAAAAATCACAAACAACGGCACCGATTCCGTTGTCCTTAACAAACTTTGGGATTGTCGTCGCGGCTGTGCCAATTAACAAATGGAATGAAATATTCAGTGCTGAGCATTCGGCTTCAACTTCTTTTAGTCCATTTAACAGGAATTTGTAGTGACGAATTGTGGCGTCGAGAAATTTCGGAACCAGACAAAAGCAAATGTGCAGCGGAACCTCATTCTTCAAAGCCAGCTTTTGTGCCTAATTATTGAAGTCAGGAGAGAATTCAATTAAATTACAAAATTCTCCATTTCGCTTACAAAAAGAAACGCCCAATTATCCTGAACCCGTGCATCCCGAGACATCCAGTAAACAATTCCCCTGGCACTCTCCGGCACATTTCCATTAGCCGATAGTATCCGAACACGGCTCTTGATGAATTTAAAGTCCAGCACTGATTCGGCTGTTTGTATCCGAGCGTTTTTGAATTGTTCCTTGAAGTTGACACTTTTTGGGCGTCCTTTCGAATCTACTTCTGTGGAGACCTCGCTGCTAGTTGACGGATTGTTCGATTTGTTTCGCTTTTTCGGTGGAGGTGATATGGATGACGAACTCATGCTCAAATTGATTTTCAGATGTTTCGCGTAGACTACAATTAATCGAATTTCATTTAAATGTCTCATCAATTGGTGTATGACCAGAACAGCAAACTAACGTAAACGTAATCAACTGCTGAGCTGCACTTTTGTGAATTGTTTTGGTTTTGTTGCTCGTTAACCCTCGCGAGAATGACAGTCTTAATTTCTGTGAAATTATTTTTCCTTTTCGTTGTCAGCTGATCGTGTAGGTTGTCGCAATATAATTTAGAAGAAAATGTACTCGCTTTCAGTCCTTGTTAAAATTGGTGACTAGAACATCTAACAACAAAACTGTGTTCATTCCGTTAAAGGGTTTAAAATTGTTCTTTGCCGGACAGTAACGCACAAATAAGGAATCCGTTCGACCACTTTGACGCATGAAAGCGATTTTTTTTTGTTTTGCACAAATGTCAAACGTTTTACCGCTAAAACACCGACAGTCTTGTTATTGTTAATTGCAATCGAAATCCGGGACGATCAGGAATTTGCATAAAATAAACATCGCACAGGTAGGCAATCGACTGGTTTCTACAAAAACCGGCGAATAGAATCCTTCAACCGTTGAGTTTTATTGTTGTGGTCTACTTACCATCATCATGTTTGTCTCTCTTTTAGAAAAGCTGAAGAATGGTCGAAAAAATTCAAGACCTCAATCTACCGACAGCTGTCGTAACCAGACTCATAAAGGACGCTCTACCCGACGGAATCATCATTGCCAAAGAAGCGAGAATTGCGATTAGTAAAGCAGCTTCCGTTTTCATAATTTATCTCTCGTCGGCAGCTATAAATGAAGCGAAAAAATTGAAACACAAAACGATGACACCGCAAAACATATTAGATGCACTGGAAGAGATTGAATTCGAAAGTTTCATCGAACCGCTGAAGGAGTGCTTGGAGGTGTACCGAAAGAACATGAGGGACAAAAAGTCGAGCAAACAGGCGAACGATAAGGACGATAAGGACGGCGATGCCAAGGATGACGAAGAAGAATTCGAAGCAGACGAAGTGGAGGAGAAAGATGAATGATTCCGAAAATTGATTTAATTAAGTTGCTCACAAGAGCGGAAATTTGTAATTTATTTTGGTAAATGGTAAACGGCACCGGAGAAAATCAATTTGTGTTCACGCACTTTTCGTTGTAAGAAATTTTTCAATTCCTCTTGCGAGAACTCAACGCCCGGCGCATGCGACGCAAACATTTTCAACATCTGATGAATGCGCTCCAGTGGCAACGAGTCTAAATTGGTCAGCATTCCCACAATGTAACTCCAAAACACTTGTAGCTCTTCTTCGCGTTGATCGGATGCCGAACGAATGCTGCTGGTTTCGTCGTCATCGCATTCTTGTCCCTGAGATTGCATCTCCTCGGTTACTTCACTCGAATCGTCCACTAGCACAAACACTGACGGTTCCGGTTCTTTGATGATGCCCTGCGATTGCCAGTATGAAATTCGCTTTCGCAGAATGGTCGGCTGGAGTTTCATTTCCTTGCACAGTTCGTCCATCGTCCACTGGTTGCGCTCTTGGAAATAGTGAAGAATAGCGACCTGAGTGGGATTGACTGTGAATTCCAATGTACGATTAGCCAATTCAACTTCGATGGTCACACGACCGGTAAGATGACGCCAGCACAGAGTCCGGTTGACTTTGTACGATTCGAATGATTTTGTGTATTTTGCGAATTCGTCTTGATAAACAGCTGGCAGGTCAAAGGTGTCGTTTTTGAAGTCCGGCCAAAACTGTGACGACAGGACCATGGCTGATATTTTGAAGGAATTTTCTGTTCAGAGAAACAAACGAAAAATTCAGCAAAACAGCGCACAATAATCGCAAGACCTCTTAACTCTTACCATCATCATACTCTGTTTCGTTGTGTATGTGGGCGTTGATACGCTTCGAATCGCTGATGTCTTTCAGCATCACCTCGCATGTGTGCAACAGAGATTCATCGAAGCGCAACTTCAGTAGCTCCAAATTCCGTATTTCCTTTTCAGGATCGAAATCCAATTGGTTGAGTAAACGTTCAGCCAGCAGTTGACGATATTCCGTAACGAACAACTTTTTGCTGCCGTATATGTCAACCACCATCGAGATAATATCCGCAGATCGCGAAGTTCGATTCAGTTTTGCTGTAACAAAGAAAACCATCTGTTGGCCCATCTCAAAGTTCGCGACATTCTTTGTGACTCAGTCTTAGGACGTGCCATACACATCTAGAAACGTCCCCAATACTTACTCGGGTCAATGTCTACCGGATCTGGTTTCCATGACTCCCAGTTCACCATTTCATCGACATTATTAGACGGATCTTCACTCATCGCCTCACTCTTAGCTAGTTCTTCGGCCAATTCACCTTCTTCCGTTAATTGAGTCACCACGCACCTTTAAATGAAAAATTTCATCTCAGAGTCTGTCGGTGCCACTAGCACTGATAATACCTGACAGTATCCGATCGGCTACGCATGTACAGTTTAACAAGTTCGGTGATGGTTTCCAGAAGAACACCAGAACTGTCCAGATGTCGAATAGCTTTGATGGCTGCAATGTATCCACTTAGTATGTCCGTTGTGTTTACGCCCGGATGAAGAAGTCGAGTTTCCAGCGAAGCGGTCAGCGAATTGACCAACCGTTTCCGCAGATCCAGTTTCTCCAAGCACAGTTTTAGATCGTCGATAGCCGGCTGACTTTCCGGATAGTCTGTTCAGTGGGAATAAATGAAAATCGAAGCGTCGATCGGAAAGAGGAACTAAATTTTGCCTTACCGACGATGATATTGAAAAATTGCTCGATTATCGTGTTGGCATACGTTTCGATCAGGTAATATCCGAGCTTGACTTTGAAATCGGCGATGATGGTCGTAATGTGATTGTCATTTGATGAAATTTTCAGCGTTCCCTGGTTGAAAATTCTAGTCAACCAATTCAACACGATGGTGTCGAGCCACTGGTGGGAAAAAGAAAAGAAATTTGAAAGGGCAATGCGAACGGGTCCAAAAACGAAATTCTGACCCCACTAACCTTCTCCAAATTTTCGATGTGCGACGTGTCACTTATTCCCTCGCAGGTTTCTCGGACGTGTAAGGTGATTCGTTCCTGTATTAGATTCGTTAACGTAAAGCCGGAGAGTCGATCCAACAGACTCATGTTCGTTAAAAACTGGTTGGTTTTGTTGAAAGCACAGACCAGCTCTTGGCATCTACACTGCTCCGACGAATTATCGCATCCGTTGCACTTTGCTTCATCCAAATCAACTGAACATTCTTCTTCGTCAGGCACATCCAGGTGACTGTTGACAAAGACTTTAAACGATGTGTGATAGAACGAGTAGATAATCCGTTCGAAATTGGCCGGCAATTGCGAGAGCAGCGTAACTTTCAGCATTTCGTTGAAGGCGTCAAGTTCGTTTTGATTCTGATGCTGCACATTCTGGAAGCGTACGAATTTCTTGAACAGTTGCACCTTCGTTAACAGTCCTTGGAACTGTAAGTAATTTGCATGAAGTTCATGAACGGCCGTTTGGAATTGATGGAACTCGGTCTCGCTGTCCTGGTCATTTTGAACGAAATGATTCCAAAATTTCGGGACGATGTCTTGACGCAATTTTGTGTCTATTTCGTTTATGATCGTCTCGTACACATTCTCAGCTATTCCAATGCGGGATAATTCATTCACGATCTGTTGAAGTTCCTCTGCATTGACTTCCGTATCGGACATCAACTGAAATGTTAACATTCCATGAATTCGGTCGCCATTTAAAGGCGAATATGCACCGCCCCATTACCTTTTGCTCTAGAATCGGAAATATTTTTACTGATTTACTCCACAGGACGTCGATATCCATTTCGTTAAAGGAGATTTGGTTCTTTCCGACCGGGTAATGGTAAGTGAAAACAACAACAGAATCACCGCAAAACACGACAAACGTCAAGCAGTGTTGACATCTCATTTAAAAACATTTCAGTTCGTTTGAAAAAAGGCGGAATTGTTACGTTGCCCCAGAAATTGGGACGAGTCTCACCTGTCACCTATCCCACTCAACTGTCATTTAGCTGATGCTTTTGTCCCGTGAATACGATGAATTAAAACACGTTGAAGTTAATTGCGGCTTGTCAACTTTCGGCACCCTGGACTTTACTTAAATCGTCGAGGAATACCTTCAAATAAATTTCTAAAAATCTAGAATTCCATTTAATGGGTGCTAAAATATAATTAGTTGAATGGCAGTTTTTTGGGCCTTTCGTCTAGATGTAAAACATTTGAAAGCGCCGTCTTTGTGTGAATTTTTTGTGTTGACGTTCATGACACGCCAGCGTGACTATTAATTTGGATCTCGAGCTGTGAAATGGATTTTACCAAGGACATAACTGGTGCAAATGAAGTGTGCAAATGAAGTGTGCAAATGAAGTGTGCAAATGAAGTGTGCAAATGAAGAAGCAACACATTGCTAAGCGAACACAAAACGAATTTATTTAAAAAAAGGTTTTCCTCTTCAGGATCACACGAGTATTACTCGGTTTCGTCATTATCGTCAGTTATTACGACGACCGAGTCATCGACAAGACTTGATTCCGAAGACGATTGACTTTCGATTAAATCAATGATTGATTCTTCACTGTCCTCCGAAGTGTAAGATGTGTTAACCGAATCGTCTTGGATTGTAGTTGTTTCGGTATCATTTACAGCCACGTCTTCTGCAGGTTTTCCATTGTCCAAGTAATAATTGACGGCTTGATCAAGGTCGTGGTTAAATTTCGCCAGAATTTCCCGGTTTTTCGCTTCTTCATTGTACCCAAGATTGATTAGTGTCGCCAGATTATCGTTGATCGATGTCTGTGACTTGTTCTCAGCTATATCACTGCTGTCTTCGTCGCCGTCGTCGTCTGTAGGAGGCGGGAAACCCATTGAGGTAAATATATCCACAGCAAAAAAGATCCTCCGGCGACTGTATTTCGATCGTATTTGCTTTGGCTGCAAAAACTAAACAAAATGTAAATTTATTTTGAGGAACGCTTGCGGATTTTTTAGTTTTTCGTTGACGTCAAAGTGTCGCTTCATTCTCATGACACTTTCATAATCTAAAATAATAATTCGATTCGTTTACGATTACGCCAAATTTAGTCTAGAGAGGTGACTCACATCTTCCACGGTACAAATGAAACAGTTCTACGTCAGGTCATGTTTCGGCATCGTCTCTGAAGATGTAATCAGCTGACAAAATGACAGACTGACTCTTATCTATGTCGAGGGTATCGAGTGCTGAGATTATTTTGTTCGTGGAGGGAATATAGGTCCAGTCCCGCATCTGAATTGAAACTAGTGCATCTGTCACCCTACTTTGACCGTAAGCCTATTGCGCCGGTTAATGTAGTTAAAGTAAAATTATTATGAAATGTGTTTATCTTAGAAATTGCGCATTGCGCAATTACGAAGTGCCGTACGACGTTTCTTTCAAATGAAACAAAAATTTCAAATAGCCCTTAAATTTTAATTTATTGAGTATAAATACACATAGGGCCTACGGCCTCAGTCCGAGGACCCAAATTTAATTATTTTTTTCAACTATATTCTATTCGGCCTTTGATTACCTTTCAAATGTAACAAAAATTACGAAAAACGAGTTATATGTAAAATACACATATGGCCCTAGTACCGGCCTTAGTCCAAGGACCCAATTTTTTTTTTTCAACAACATTCTATTCGGTGTTCGATTACCTTTCAAATGAAACAAAAATTAGGAAAAACGGATGAAATGCGTTATTTTCCCGCTCACTTGAAATTCAAATTTTAGGCACACTTACGCCGTGAATTGGTGTGGTGTGTGGTTTTTTTATTATTTCAGAACGGAATTTAAGTTAGGTTTTCTTTTACTGACTTCGCTCTTTGTTTGAATAATCGTCTATAATGGCAAGGCTGTAAACTTTGGGGAGGTCACGCAGACCACCATTTTATTAGATACGCGGAAACACACCACATCTGATGATTTTACACAATAAACGTCAACACAAGGTATGGTCGAATGTCAAACTTTGTATGGAGCGGAGGACATAGCGATTAAGAGGTGAGTTTCTTTATATGAAATCGCCATGTCCTCCGGTTTGTATGAACAGACCATACCTGGTTTATACATTCATTGATTTTACATACAAAAAAAATTCACCACACCATCACGCCGGAGTAGGTGAATTTTTGTATGAAATCCGCCATGTTATCATCAAGTGTGGTGTCATGTCATAACATAGCCGATTGTTGTTGTTGCTACGTTAAAATTGATGTGAGTTTTGTGGATTTTCATTTCAATTTTAAAAATAAAAAATTGCGTTTTTTCCATAAGTTATCTTCCTAAAATAGGTGTTTTTATCAAAATAAATTATAAAAGATTGCTGCTGGCTGTCCTCAACGAAAAATGTACCCACAAAATGACTTCAGATCTGAGTTCTGGGACCTAAATAGAGATCGAAACCACTTTACTTAGTCTTCAACTAGATCCTTCCCCATAGTCGACTGCGAAGAAAACGATTTTTTCCATACATTTTCAAGATTATTCTGAAAGCGACGAAAAAAAATTGTTGCTGAATGACGTTTTTATATTTTTTATCGATGAAGGTCGTTATTCTGAGCAAAAAATTGCTCTACGGCATGTCTGTAAAATTTTTCTTTTTTTATGAAGCAACTGTCATGTACCAAATTGTACTGAAATAGGACCCAAAGTTGACTTGAGAAGAAAAACGAAAAATTTTACAGACTTTCCGGAGAAAAATTTTCTGCTCAGAATAACGGTCTTTATCGATTGGACGATTTGAACGATTGGTGCGCTCTGCATGCTGCTTACAAAACTCGTCATTTTTTCTGAAACTCGTCATTTTCTTAAAAATCTAGGTGGTTAATATTTCTAGATAATGTGCAGTGCACATTGTGCACAACTTAATCAACCTCAACATGAACTTTAATTTGTTCAAATTGACGCCGCGGCGGTCTGTAGGCAATTAAACGAATATTTGAAAGATAAAAATGAATTTTCAAACACTTACTTTTTCGTTTAACTTTTTTTTTAACCTACGATTGATGAGTGTCTTTATTAACTTCTTGATAGAGTGGAATTGAACTTCAAATTGTTTATGAGCAATCGACAGTTTGCAACACCCATGAATGGAAAAGCATAATTTTCTTGCTGGAAATTCTAATTCTAATTCTATGAAATACATTGTCTGCGTAATTATCGAAACAGTGTCCGAAGTGAAAACATATTTCAATATTTTACGTTTGGGAAAGCCTTTTGAGCATTCCGAAATTCTGTATCATATTGAGATGTCCACCCGAACGCTGTTGTTGCTAGCAATTGCAAGTTGGTTCTGGCAGCCCCACTCCAGAAATGTATGAACTCGCCCCAATTCAGATTTCTTGCATAGTTTGCTCCATTTTTGGGAAAGTTCTGCGACAACAGAACAAAGTAATTGTTGAGGACGGTTGATTTGCCATAATTATTGTAAATCGGATAGAACCAATCTTTGAACCATGCCGTATTCTGCCGTGGATAACTGTCGCGAGTATTTACACAATTGTCGTACCACCGTTGAGAGTCTGCAGTTCTTCCGAGGCCGACATAAACATCATAAATGAAAATCTCTGCCCACTTACTGTCACCCCAGATGCCAAAGGCTGGTGAATTGTGCGTATTTTTGGAACAACTCTCGACAATGTGAGCAATTTCGTGCGTTGTTATATCCAAATCGTTCCCCTGGCCAGATGTCCAGCCCGGATTGCTGCCGGTTCCGACGTCAATAACATTTCTATAGTCATGACTTGCGTCGAAGTACGTTGACGGGTGGCCACCTCCATACTTTCCTGAATGGAAAATCGCGTACAAATTATTTTCAGTTCCGAATGAGCCATACACTCGCTTCGTGTAACGCCAAACATCACCGAGATATTTGAATGGCCATGAAACGGAAGCGCTCATATCCTTGTCGTAATAAATTGCTACGTCGTTGTCGTTGAAAACGAGTTTCAGATTCTGGTTATGTTCGAACCAATGCTCTTGCCATGTTGATGGGGCGGTGTGTACGGTGATCGCAAGCGTAGCACAAACATACAAAAGTCTTAAAGTAAATTTCGTCATTTTCTTGAACAAATTGATGAGCTGTTGAATGATCAGTTTCTATATTTCAAAGTATAAGTTACTCGCTCAACTAATTTCACTTTCAAATCCAGTAATCAACTGGTATGAAAATGGCACAACCGCAGATTGTCTTTATATGCTGCCAAAAAAGACAAGACAAGCCAACATCAACATTTCCTAGAAATGTTCAATTTTTCGAACTCAGCTCCAATTATCTGATTATGAAGTGATTCTATGAACTAGATTACAGATCAACACAATTTTTGTATTTACTTATCCGTGTTTGCAGTTTACTTTTAAAGTTAAACAAACAAAAACAGATTCTTGTACTTTTCCCATTACAATTCTTCGAAATTGGGCATGACCACACTTCAAGCAAAAGTGATCATAGTCGACAGCTTCAAAGGGAGTACTATTTTGTATGAAATGGTTTTTTACAGTGTTGTACAGTTGTATGACACACTGTCAAGTTTCAGTACCCTATTTAGAGAACCACTCATGCTTGTGCGTTAGCATGACGTTTTTTTTTGCATTTTCTTATTAAGCGAGAGGCCCTGTTGTACCTTTTACTATACATATTGCGCTTTTGTGACTGTAAACGCGTCCACTTACATCATCGATAGTATAGATGTTAGTGGCTTTTAATGAATTGAGAATGAATTACCTATTAAACATTTGCAGAGTTAAGTTTATTTGTAAAACAAAATCCCAAAATCCCATCACCAATTTTCATTTAATTTCTTTTTTGTACGAAATGTTTATGATAACGGAATTGTTTGTCCCAATATTTTGTTTGTAAACACGATAACTTGAGTAATTATCAATCAATTACTTTTTTTCTTTAATCGCAGAATTCAATTCCTGAGGTTAAGTTCGAAGATGAGCTATGTGGGATTAAGTATCTGGAAGTTATTCGAGAAAAACAGTATTTTACACTGTTGGAAATTCAATCAATCGAAAAAGATTACTTTGATGAAATTTGATTTTGTCGGTTAGTTATATCCAGCTATCACGGTGATAGTCAACTATCACGGTGATAGTCAACTATCACGGTGATAGTCAACTATCACGGTGATAGTCAACTATCACGGTGATAGTCAACTATCACGGTGATAGTCAACTATCACGGTGATAGTCAACTATCACGGTGATAGTCAACTATCACGGTGATAGTCAACTATCACGGTGATAGTCAACTATCACGGTGATTGTCAACTATCACGGTGATTGTCAACTATCACGGTGATTGTCAACTATCACTGTGATTGTCAACTATCACGGTGATAGTCAATCTGTCAACTATCACGATGATAGTCAACTATCACGGTTTTGAAATTGAGAATTCAAAAAGTACTTTTCCAAAGAATTTGGACTCAGGCGAAGGTTTTTGTGATGCTTCGGTGGTTTGTGATGCTTTGAAATGTTTAACAACGAAAAATAAAATGAAATTGATTGATACCCGCCCAAAAGGTGATACTTAGTTATTATGAAAGCGACGATCACACACAGATAAATGATAAACACCAAGTTGCGCCGCCGTTTATCATTTCTCGTTCATTACAGAACATACAGATTGACAATGTTCTGTTGATTTCTTACTTACTCATGAGACAATGTAGAAGGGGTTTTACAGTTATGTTTTCAAAAATGATATGCGTGTGGTGAATTGATGTTTTTTGTTTCGTGGAGAAAACGATAAATCACACCTCAACCATACGAAAAACGTTGTGTTCTCCTATGAGAGAATTAGGAAATTCGAATTTGATTACGGCCTTCGATGTATATAAATCAATATAAATATGATGAAGACGAGGAGATTTTCAACAATCAATGTGGCGGCAGCATATTCTCCATAAAATGACCAAACGGACCTGCTAAACATTTCGTAAATCTCTACACCGCAAGGTAGATGAAACTTTCAGATAGAGAACCGCAATATTTTAGGTCCCTTATTTGACTTTTTAAAAATGAACCCCTAATGCCTGGTTTATTTTACTCTTCCGTGGTAAAAGGTATAGGTACTTTTAGGTCCTATGTACACATGGTGATATGTCCACAGACCATTGCTGTGTCTCAAACTTCATAGATCGATACTAAAATAATACAGTGATCTGATCGACATACGAATTTGAACATCGATCGCAATTTTTTCAACGCAGCCGTATTGCAATACACCAGTGACTCTACGTGTAAAATTGCAATGAATACAAAACCTGAACTAAACTCAAATTCAGCATAGCTCATCGGTTTTTTCGCGTTAACACCTACGATCTGCGTAACCTCTCCATATAAGGGTAATACTTCGAATAAAATGTAGGATTGTCGCTTTACAAAGTTTTTGCTGAGCCTTTCCCAGACCATTTTTTGATCATTACGTAACCTAACTCCTCGTGGTCTTCTCAAATTTTCCTGAAGTGATTCGCTGGCGAAATAGATCGATACAATTGTGTAATCTGTTGTTGTCATAGTCATTTCCTTCGACCAACTATTTACTACGGACTATCGGTTCACAATATAGCAATATCACTCAATGGGTTTCGAATAAGCCTTTAATAAGATTTTATAATACTTGTGGTGACCCTTAACATTACTAATGGTCTGTGGTCAAGTTTTTGTATTCTTGCAATAATCCGCAAAGTTCTTGGCCGATTTCTTCCACCTTTTGTGGATTATCGCGTACCCAACTGGATATTGACTTCCTGAGCCAGTCAACCGCATTTTCTTCAGCCTTATCCAAATCACCTTGCGCAGCAATCATACCAGCCATACAACATAGTAGGACACCGAAGACAAATCCGGAGAAGAATTTTCGTCGAAAATCTGCCACCAATTCCTGTAGAAAGTCATAACGAAATGCAATTTATCAGGTCAGTGTCACTGTATTTATACGGCTTTATCGATGCTAAACATTGAATGATTCGTTTCGTAACTCACCTCGAACGAAAAATCCACCGTACCTCCTAGCGTTTTGACATGCTTTTGGAATGTACCGTAGTAGATTTTTAGAAGATCCTTCCATTTTTGACGGCGTACATCAGACTTAACACTTGTGAACAGGAAATAGGCAATATCCAAATTTGGGGAGCCAAGATGAACGCGCTGTAGATGTAGAATTAAGTATCAATCAAAGAATGGTCTAGCGTTAGACTCAGGCAAATTGAGTCAGAGACAACTCTTCTATATTGCCACAGTGCGCTCACCTGAAAGTCAATCAAGACGTGGTCCATTACTTTTCGCGAATTTTGTTCCACGAGAAACATCATGTTGCTGTCAGAATGCCAAAGGAAAATTTGTAGTAAGACATTCAGTAGCATGCATGGTTGTTTTGGCGTAACTTACTTATTCAAAAAGTCTCCATGGTTGATAACGAAGCATAAATGACCATCTTCAACCGTCAAGTTTTTCTGGAATGTCTCCAGCACATTAGTCCTAACCTTGTCCAGCAATTGGAGCGTAGAATCTTTATTTGTAGACTCGAATGACTGCAGGCGAGAATGAAACATTTTTCAAAGTCATAGAAGTTGTTGCAGTTTAGAAGTTGAAACAAGATAAGAATTCATTACCTCCAAAACCAGGCCAGCTGTTTCAAAAGTAACGCCAAACCAGCCCTGCAAATGCTTTGCCGCAGTATCAAACAGAAAACAATCTTTGAGACATGGATGCTTGTCCAGGAAACTTTCAATTGATCCAGTTTTGCCGCTTTGAGTTTCTTCTTTAAGTAGCAGGTAGGAGGGTGCATGAAATTTAGCCAGTGTTCCGAGCACAATTCTTATTTATAAGTGGAACAATGTGAACGTTCAAATATTCTCACAACATGAGTTTGTTTAGTGGATATAAGTAATGGTACGCAGTGCTTACATTGTTCGTTCAAGGTCAACCTTTTCAATTTTTGGAATTGATGTAAATCCTTTTGTCACCAGGTTTTCCATCATGATAACTTCCTCGTTTGCGAAGTAACTGGTGGGTATCATGTCCAATTTGAACAAATCCCTGAAGCCAGGGAAACAAAAACTGTAAAATCTTATGCACAACATAGCCAGCAATCCCATATAGACAATGTATAGAAACTCACCCCGAAACTTTAGTTGCAATAAAGTTGTTCAACATTGGTACAACTTCGTTAAAGAGGCCGGCTTCTTTCTGAAAGAACTGCATGTCCACAACCATTTCCATTTGCGATGCATTGAGTATTTGTCTCTTAACAAACACTTGAAGCATTGATTCAGTCCCCGTCTCATCTTGCAGTTGTATGGTGAGATAGTCACAACTGCTACATGCATGTTCACCGTGTAAGTCTGGTGTAGATGCCACAATTTTGTTAATAATTTTACTACCGAATACCTTGTTCTCTTCAATGATCGTTCGATAATGATTTGCAAGAACGACAGGATCTGTAGATGAAATTGAAGGCTCTGATGTTGCCATGGTGTGTTGATAGTTAACTAGTAATTTCAAAACTTATTTGCTACGAAATACGAGGATGTCAAAAGTACAAACTTATTTCTTGTATATGCAACAAACGAGTGGTAATACTGTCGAACACAGCTGTTTTTATTACACTCTAGTGAAAGCTTACTTGGAAACAACTATAGTCTAGTGATATCACACTCGTTTTGTTTATCGTTGATCATACACGACTAACTTACACTCTGTTCTATACCAATGCATCAGTTACGAAAAGATAAATATAACCATCAATGGGATTGTGGAACACACGTAAAAGACTGTACAAACCGATATGAGTGTATGGATGTGTACGATTATATGATACTAGACCCAGAACATAGATGTGTGCTATTCACATTCATGTGAATGAACAGAAGTAGATTTTCATAGAGATTTCATTAGATGTTGTAATAGACACTTATTGAAGAAGAGTTCTGTTGCTGCTTCAATACAAAAAGGCTTGCAAAAAGGTTGTTGTACTTCTGACGACGTAAGACCAATAACAACATTTTCACATAGTAACGATAGTGATAATATCATGTCCGGAGCGATAGCGGAGGACTTGACGCAGTCTAACTTCCAAAAAAAGAACGAAGAAAATTTTTTGAGACGCGGCAACTATATATAGCCGAACATTTCAGTTTCTACCCTTTGGTTTATATCACCACAAAACATATTCTATCATATTCTTGCTTCAAATACGAGCAAAACGAGCTATCACTCGACTATGTAGGTTTAAAATTGCCGGAGATACATCGTTTTGAAAATGGTCACTTTTCATACAAAATACACCAAATTGACTTTTCTCAAACAATCAAAATCTTTCAACTTACTCTGTATGTTTCTATCTATCTGTCTATCTATCGACGGTCGATCTCGGAAACTAGTCAGCCAATCTCCATGAAATTTTGCAGGAACCTCAGGGTGGGCATAAAAATGAAAATGTGATATGCCAATACCCCAGAAAAAACCAGAATTTTGTTTTATTGGCCTCGAACTGGTTTCTGAGTGTGGTTTTCGAGGGTCGGGAACGCGTTTTCGGCTGTAGCTTAGCTGTATTGAAACCTACAGAGGCGTGCGACCCATCAAATGAAAGGTATTCGTAACACGATTCGAACAAAAAAATAATTAAGTGGCAGATGTTCAGGAACAGACCAGCAAGAAAATTTATCTGCCACATGCGACGCAGATTTTTTTGGTAAAATTTTGGTTGTTTCCAGTCAAATTTTTTTTTGGAAAAAATTATTTGGCAGATGATGAGAAAAGCTAAGCCAGCTTGTTTGAACTAAAATTGGGTGTGAAATTTAATTTTTGCGTAACGAAGCTGAAAGCGTCAACTCTAGCGATATCATTCATTTTAGAAATTGTACTTCAAAGACTGCGTCACACTTTTCTCGAAGAGATTTTTGTTGGGATTTGATCTTTGAAGGAAATTAATGAATAGAGTAATTGGAGGGCGTATAATTCGTATACATGTCCTTTGATAATACTCAGTGACCAATTCACAAATGAAGACTAAAGATAGTCAGAGGAAATTATCCTTGTATCGCTAAAAAAAACCTTTTATAAACGACCAACGTATGGAGGATTCTTTTGTCATAGGTTTTGACTCCTTTCACCCAATTTCCATTTTATCATTTTTTTCTGACATATATTCGTATCATATATGCTTATCAAACTAGGCATGCTCTCAAAGTACTTGACGCTTTCCAACGAATCCACTCACATCAAGAAACGGCCGTAAAATTAGTCTAAAAACACCCATTTATCGACCTTTGAAGATCTGCTACCAGCAACCAATGTTGGCTAGAGACTATCTGAGGCCTGTTTTGAATTCTTCGGGCCAGGACCTGTCAAACGCTTTACATACCCATCCCGGACGAAATGGGTCTGATTTCGGTAGGTGATTTTTCAAAAGAATCCATCTCAATGTATCGCTTAGAGTTTGCTACAAAATCTTCTACTTCTTTTGTTTAACCATTCATTTTTCCATACGACTCAGGGTCGTGTTGCTTGTTAAAATGTCCGTTTTGATAATTATGCTAATTGATACAAAAATCTCAAAATAATATCCCGATTCGTTGCTCATATGAGAGTAAATAGGTGATTCTTAGGTAATTGGTGTGGTGATTTTCCCTTCGATTTTTCTATTATTTCAGAAAGGATTTTTAGTTAAATTTTCTTTTACTGACTTCGCTGCTTGTTTGAATAATTAATCGTCTATAATGTTCGTTACAGATGTTGAAAAAACAGCGTCTCATTGAGTTTCAAAATCTGTGGAACCAAACATTGTCTAGGACCGCTATAGGCTACTCTGGGAGTTTTACCTAGACGCTTTACGAGACTCTAAATCTCTGCAGGTTTTTTCAAAATTTAGTTCTGGGCATTTCAGCTGGATATTAGGACACTACAGGTCCGAACTGGTCATATTGGATAACACATTTGCTCGGATACTTTTTCTGAGTTTTACAGAGTCATGAGCTCCTGAGCAGTTCGCAAGAGGTAGCTATATGACTAACGAGTAAGGACATAAATAACGACACGTGTGATTTGTTGTATCAGTAAAAGTAAAAGAAATTTATTCACAGAAATCCTAAATAATTATGAGTTAAATAACAGAAATTGTTCGATATCGTTTTTCATTCAGTCTTATCAATTGGAATAGTGATTTACAGCACGCAACTTATTCAATTCCGAACGTCTTTAGCTCCGCCTTTACTCGATCGAAATACTCCGGATCGGGATAACCGTACGTGGCCACACCGCCTTGTCTTGCAGTTTTATGATGAATATTCCACACAATAACGTTCTCTTGTCCTGTGGTATTGCTAGTTCCAACAGTAAAAATCAATCGTCGTTCGAATGCTATTTCCAAAAGTTTCAAAACTTCTCGACCGGTTTCATTGTCCGGGAGATATGCAGTTCGTCTTAAGCGCTGGGTCACATACTCAATCACTATCGTCGAAAATCTTGTAAAACCATCGCAGGGCACGTCTAGTTTCGAAATTTTCATTTTCATATTGGGACAAGTTCCGACCTCAGTTCCGAAGGTGGCGTGACAAAATGGACACTTAACAAAGGTGCATGGAACGCCCGACATAGTGGATCGTTGAGTCAAAAGTTTTGAGTAACAAACAGCGCATACTTTGTGTTTGCACTCTAAAATCTGCCACGATGACGGTGAAATTTCGTTACAGCAAATCGGACAGTCTTCCATTTCCACTTGGTCTTGTTTCTCGGTAAGATCGAGGGCCCATTCGGCTAAATCGTCTGGAAGATCAGTACCACTATTTTGTGTAGAATCAGTTACGGCGGTGATATCAACGGTTTCTTCGTCACCCGGACAGTCGCTATCGTCGTCAATCAAATCAATGGTGACAATGGACTTATTCGTAATTGTTGATGCTACAGCTTTATCGGCAACACTGGCTTTGTCTGCAATTCTACCATTGCTTGCATCTTCAACGTTGGCATTGTCCAAGAAGTAATTTATTGCTTGGCCGACGTCATTGTTAAATTTGGCTAAAACGTCCCGGTTTTTAGCCTTATCACAAAATCCGAAGGTGACTAACATCTCCGCCTCCGAAGTGGAAGATGTGTTAACCGAATCGTCTTGGATTGTTGTTGCCTCGGTATCATTTACATGCACGTCTTCTGCAAAATTTTCATTGTCCAAGTAATAATTGACGGCTTGATCCAAATCGTTGTTAAATTTCGCCAGAATTTCCCGGTTTTTTGCTTCATCATTGTACCCAAGATTGATAAGTGTCACCAGATTATCGTCGATCGATGGCTGTGAGGTGTTTTGAGCCACGTCATTGATGCTATCTTCGCCGTCATCGTCTGTAGGAGGCGGGACACCCATTGAGGTAAATATATCCACAGCAAAAAAGGGCCAGTTGATTGTTTGGTCTTGGATCGGCATTGCATAATTGTGGCCTGACGGAATCCATGCAATAGGTGGCAATTTCTGGCTCGATGAGTGGAAAACGGATGCAGATCCTCCGGCGACTGTATTTCGATCGTATTTGACTTGATATATCGGGCAGCATTGGTATCTGTTCAACGATGGTTATGGTTTCACTTGACGCAAGTGCAAAATTGAATGAGTTCGTTTACCTGTTATAAATGACGTACTCATTGTAGCCGGCAGGTCTGGCAACGATTGAATCGAAAAACTGGTCGTTAAAGTTCCGCTTTTGCTGCGAAACTTTTTCCGGCTCTCGGACGAACGAATGTCGATTTGTGAAGTGATCAACTGAGATACAGTCACCCAGCAGTACAGCAAAGATGAATATGGTGCCGGTTCCATCGTATTGTATCGATTTATTCGGATCATCAGCAAAATAGATTCCCTTTCCTAGAAGACCAGCACTAGTGTTGCTCAATCTTTCATCCAAGCCCTGCGAGAGTATGCTCTTGACGTTTGTTTGGCTTCTCGTACAGTGGTACAGGAGCACCATGTTGTCGGAGTATGGTATGATTAGCGGATCCTTTCTGAAGTTCAACGACAAATGCGCACACCGCAGCACTTCCTTCTCGCTCAGACCGAGTTTCGACAAAATGTTCAGATCATCAGCCTTCGATCGCATCATATCCGTTCTGGTTTTAACAAAACGGTCCCACAGATCTGGGTTCACAATCTGCTCGACGCCTTTCACTGATATGGGATACAGCATGTCGCTTATCGTCTGATACTCGGCGGTGCCTTCCTTAATTTCATATTTGTTAAACGTCAGCAACGACATGACACTTTCCTCCATATTGGCTAGCCAATTCGGCGGTACTGGCATGGCGGCTGTCAGTATTGGTCGAGAATTCATTGGTGGGACATATTTGGACGGTGCGGGCAATGACATTCCAGATGCTGCTGGCATTGAGCTTAGTACCATTGAAGGCATAAATACTGCGGTTGAAGGCAAAGTTGCGAATGCTGCTGGTCGTATGTTGTAAATCGTACCCATGGCAGACGATATTGCTGTTGCAGAAGTCACTGTAGCAGTTGGTGGATAATGTACGATGGCTTGGGACACGGTCGTCTTCACTTTTTTCGGTCTCCCTCTGGGTCTCTTAGGAATTGTGTCTGTTGACGGTACGTTGAATCGTTTCTTAGATACTGAAAACGAATCGTTTTTTCATTCGTAAATGCTTTAATTGTGTAAAAAGTATTCTCACCTGCGGGTGTAACGTTATTGAGTGTAGCTGTTGTTATTGTTGGAATCGTAAACAAACCACCCTGCGCATTGTTATTGTTCTGTTGGTTTCCCACAGCTGCGTTTGAAGACGAACTCGGAGCGCCGTATGTATGAAAATGTAATGGGTGCGGAAGGGGTGGAAGAAGATGGTTATTGTAAGTTCTGTAAGTTATTGCACTAGTGGCAGTATTATGAGTTTGAGACTGGTTTTGCGGCTGAGCCTGAATCGACCATGGCGTGGATCCACTGCTACCGCCAGGATTCTAATGAAAACGAAAAAAAAGTCGGGAAAATTGCCAACTGATTCCGAATGCGAATGGAATACGAATTGTTACATTTTGCAGCCACGAAGATATAGATGTCGTCGACGATGTGTTGACACTTCCATTTGTTCCAGTGTAGGTATTTCCATTGGTCAAATGGTTCTGCAATTGATTTGGTAACTGATTTGATGGTTGGTTTGGCAACTGATTTGTACTATCGATTCCATTGTTCATATTGCTTGCTTTTCGGTGGCGCATGAACAAATGCAAGAATTATGTTGATAATGCGAAATCTGTACGGTAGAGGAACAGAAACAATAAAATTCCATTAATGAAACGACGACTAAGTTGGGACTCTGAGGATTTCGGTCAAGCGCAAATCTAAAACATTTCATGACACAAATTTAGAAATTTAGAAAACTCGCTGCTTGCACACATACTTCGGATGGTATCGTAACAAACGTAGTCATTCATCAAATGGACATAATGTACTCAAAGGTTTTCTACATTTAACGCTGATAGCGATCACTAAGTACGTCAGCTACACCACTTGTTCGTTTAATAATGATTTTCAGACTGACATTTCTTGAATTTCGACAGTGCACACAAAACGATCACTAAAGAAAATGACCAGTGGATTTCCTTGTGTGTTTACGAAAGTGACGTTCGCATAAAATGACACCTTTCATTGAAGTAAACCAATCACATGCTGCTTTTGGACACAATGATCTCCGAAACACTCATAAGATAGGTAGATTATGTTTTAAGACTGTTATGAGAAGGCAGGTAGTGTAAAATGGTGAATTCGTAAAAAGTCATAAATATGGACGACACCTTTTTTGTGAATTTTCTTTTCTGTTTTTCGTCAGTGAAAGATCGCTATTCCCCTATTCGCTAGAACAGTTGGAATCGGAGATTTTGAGAGCCAAATATTGAAGAACATAAAACGCTCATTTCTACAATCAATGACAGTCGGAGGTTCGATCAATTTATACAAAAAGGGGGACCTTACATTTGTATATATTGGGACAATTTTCTGATTGGATGCTGCTCTCTTGCACACACTTTGTTACATACTGACTAATTAGAGTAACATAATGTCTAATATCACTACAGGGCTAAGTCGACGTAAGACTTGGAAGTTAATGAGGAGGGTCAGACAATCGAGTTGACCCCTGGAGTTAAAGTAACTTCTCCGTATACAATGGTTGAGGGATGAGGGGTCGACTTGAGGTGAAA
The DNA here is from genome assembly GCF_014529535.1 of Bradysia coprophila. Classification (NCBI taxonomy): domain Eukaryota; kingdom Metazoa; phylum Arthropoda; class Insecta; order Diptera; family Sciaridae; genus Bradysia; species Bradysia coprophila. The sequence goes on from NW_023503584.1 coordinate 2,547,414, forward strand.
AATGCACTATATCTAACAAGTGTCAAATTTTTTGTCTTGCTGCCAGAAAACGACTCATTTCGTTCAAAACCATTTTTTTGCATTTTTTGACCGCAAGACAGCGAAGTTCCGTCCTGCCTTGCTCGGAAATTTTTTATTTCAACGTGTGGAATGCACCTTTCGCCTTCGGCTCGAAGTACAACCTTCCCTAACGCCCCAACAAAATATGTCCCAGCAAGGCATTAATGTACTATTACATGCCACGACATAATTTACCGATTTTTTTAGCCTAATTCATTGTATCAGAAGAATGTCTTTATCCACGGACCATGTCACTGCCACAGTCATTGGTTACGGTCATGAAAATTCACTTAATTTTTCACCAATCAAACAAAGATTTACTGAGTTTAAGCTATAGTTGTCTTTATACAAACACATTTTCTCTCGTTTTTCAATTCCTAGCAGAGAAAATATCGTAAGAATTTAGACTTCCGTAGAGGCTGGGTTTTTACCACAAACTTTTTATTACTGCATACCAAGAGGCAAGAGTCGTTATCAATGTGCGATTGTTTACCAAAACACGGGGAAAGTACAAAAACTAATGCAAATTCGCCTTACTTGCACTCAATGTTTAAATCCGTTCGAAGAGGCGATCTGATTACGTTGCAACATATTTATCACAACACTAACACAAAACAAATTATTTGGAAGAAGAAAATATGCAAATATTAAGCGAACCATGTGAACGCTCTGAACCAAATAAACAAAAAAATGTTCTGCGAAAAACACAAAAACAGCTGATGCAACTTTAGTTTCAGTGTTGACAAAGAATGCAGTTTGTGAGTAGTTAACAATATCTGATCACTGCGTGCTGTTCAACTTTTCATAATTGTGTGATTTGTTTACTTAATTTATTCAACTTAAACCATGCTAACTCACGATACTATACTAGTTACTAGACATATACAATGTCATCGGTGATTTTGGGTTTTACAATGAATTTTAAATGTTTCTATCTGCACCTCCCATTTGTTCAAGACTCTCAACACTGTAATGGGTATTGCACAATAAATGTTAATTTTTGGTAGCGAACAATAGGCATAGTTTGTGGTCGAATTGGATTGTTGCAAAGAACTCCAGAAGTTGCAAAATTGTGTGAATTTAGACCGGGGAGTTTCAAACAATACTTCTTGAACATGAGAATTTATGTTCAAGAATGACTGTGCAAGTGACTTTCTCATACAGTGCTAACGAAGAGATATTTCGGCTCAGTTAAACGCCTTGAGGGTAATGTTAAAATGAGAGAAAAACACACACACAAAATTTGTATTTCGAAAATTTGAACGTTAAATTTCGATTTCATTCATAAATTTTTGATATTGCAGTCAATGCCAGTTAAATTTAACTGGCCTTCGTTAACAGTCTTTAATAGACTGTTATGATCAGAGCGAGAAAACCGAAGACTAGTTATTATAACTTGCCTTGGGGTACTTGTCAACGTATTTGCTTCTCTTTCAACGTGGTACGTTGAGAGCGAGAGGACAGAAGACCAGTTTATTTTAACTTGCCTTGGGGTACTTGTCAAAATATCTTCTTCTCTTTCATCATAACACTCTATAGAGTGTTTTCGGGGAGCGATTTTGGGGACCACTTAATTTTAACTAATCTGTTAAAATGAGAGGAGTTACTATACAGTGTTAAAAGAGCGTAAAAACAGGGGACAAACCAATTAATTTAACTGAGCTTGATGGGTGATATGTCAAAATTTTGACTCTCTTTTAACACTGTATAAAGTTATACTCGGGAAGAGGTATGGTGGTGCTGATGCTTAGCTCTCAAAAATTACATGGGCACTCAGACATGTTTAAAAATGACAGCGCCACCATGCCATCGCTCGAGTGTAACTCTATGGGAGTTCCGTACAAATTTAAAGTGGGCCCACCCTCAATGTTTTTCTAATGGCGCAAAGAACAGATGACTTCCTCTTTCCGTGCACATTCTATAAAGTATTTATGGAGAGCAAAAAACAGTAACATTTACTTGTCTCGGAGTCAGCTGTCAAGTCATTATTGAAAAAAAAATGAGATTCTAGTTTAATGTGTTTATTCTCTCATTTTAACGTGTGACTTCGAGACTGGTTACTCTCGTGGAATTTTGAAAACCGACACATTTTCTGTTTCGTGGTTTACTGGCTTTTTGCGAGTTTTGCATGTACTCAAGTAAAACATAGAAACAGAAAATGTGTCGGTTTTAAAAATTCCGTGTGTGTAAATTGAACCGATCAAAACGTGCTCACCCTTAGCACTGTATTCAAGCATAATCCACTAAAAGAGCTGAAAGGACGGTTAAGTAGTTAAAGACTTATTTTCATATACAGCTGGGAGCTAATAATAGAAACTGGCACGTAAGACTTTCCCATTATAGTTACGAAATATTGACTTGAATTGAACCAATATCTCACCAATAAAGAATTTCATACAAAAATCATCAACCATGTGCGGATATTATAGGTTTGTTCCAAGTAACTGTAAACACGAATTTTGACTGACCGAACGAAAACGATTTCATCCACAGAGATCGGTTTTCATATAAATGTTGATGAGATTATGTCTCTATGGATGAAATTTGACAGTTCGTATGGCCTTGGAACAGACCTATAGGTTTGTTCCAAGGTCATTTCGAAATGTCAAATTTCGTTCACAGAAGGCAACTTCACCTCAACTTTCAGGTTGACAAAAATTTTAACGAAAAATTGACAAAGAAATTGGTTGACGTTGACTTCTCTGTGGATGAAATCGTTGTCGTTCGTGTTGTCAAAGTTCGGGTTTACAGTTATTTGGAACAAACCTATCGCACACCGTGTTTGATAAATTTTACACGCAACACTGAATGTAACCCATGCTCGTTTCGCTTCTATTACATTTTCATACAGCTGTCATTCAGTCGCACATTTAGTCGAGAAAATATTTTGCTTTTTTTATGAGTGGCTTAATTCGACGAAATTGAGTGAAAACTAAATGAAAGTTAAAATTGATTGAAAAGGGAATGTTTTAAACCCTTGCGGCATTTGCATCAATCTAGAAATTTTGGACTTAATGGAAGTGATCAATTCCATTTCGTGCGAAATGTGTAATACGACTACGTGTTTATGTAAATTTTTGGTCGTTGAGATACATTGTAACTGCGTTGAATTAAACATAATACGACAGACGATTAGTGTGTTATTATAATCAATCTAGTGCAAGTCTCAGTGATCCGTATTGTTAAGGAGTTATCGTTTGTAGATTATACGTTCAACACATAACCTCATTCAATAAATCATTTTTCCGTTTCGCAATTTCAATTGCACACCTTTCACCATTCACTTTTCATCTCTGCGACAGCATAACATATTTACGTGAGAACGCAAAACATGGCATCGAGAAGGCAGAAATTTAAGCCGCTAGCAGGCATTCAAAAGGCACGCAGGGCACAAAACACTGTCAGCGAATCGATAACAAAAGACCTCATCAAAATCGAAGACACTGTTTCCGTTAAAATCGAGGACAACACCACGGAACGGAGTGTCACGACTGAACAGACCGTTGACGCAACCAGTGATGATGTTCCATCGAAACCGAGCGAAAATACCGATCAGCATAGTGACAAACCGATTGATCCGCCGGAAGAAAAACCACAAGTCAATGCTGCACCGAGACCACTGCGAAGATCAATCAAACCAGCTGTTGTCATTCCTGATAGACGTCGGAAAGTAGCTCCAACGGTCGAAGTGAAGGCCGAAGAGAATAGTGATAAAGTACCAGTTGCAGAGCCTGTGGAGAAGATTCTTCAAAAAGCACCGAGCCCAGCTACTCCATTGGCTCCATTAAAACTGAAACAGGAAAACTCGGATAATATCCAGAAGCCAATTACATCGGAAGACACATTCAAATCTCCGTTCCTATCACCGTCCATCTCCCATCAGAAGCGGCCAGAATTTGTATATAATCCACTGGATCAACAGAATGCCGAATGCTCCGATGATCCAACTAAGTCTCCAGTTTATTCAAATAAAGTTCGGCAACGAATTCGTCCGACGCCGTATTTCGGACGTAGGAACAGTGTACAGGTTTGTATGGCTTACCGAATGTCCTGGCGATTTTCACGCATTATTCACGACTAAACTTCTATTTAGGGAGCTATATCGGAGTCTGATGATGAGTCCAACAAACGTCAGCGACATTTGAGCACCAGTTCGAGCCACAGCAATTACAACATCAATAACAATGCGACACCAAAAATTGTAGAAAATACTCGTATGCGAACAGAGTCTGTCTGTTCGAACATTTCAGAGGCTGGATTTCAAACATTGTAAGTAAACGAGACACTCACATCACACTATTCGGTTACTCTTCCAATTCAATCAATCCTTCCAGTTCGAAACCGAAACGCATTGCACGCTCCGAAGAATTTCAACGCATTGCCAATGCAAAAAAGGAATTTCATCAACGCTTCAACGGCAAAACTCCGGATAAGCAGCATTTAACGATGTACGACATGATTTACTACAATCCCGTCACAAATCCTTTGAAGAATCCGGCTGGCAAATCCCATGAAATCAAGGATCGACGATCATCGTCTGCGTCTAGCGTGCATAGTGTCGCTTCGATACGGAGCATCAAAAGTGAAGCGAAAACATCGGAAGATTCGATCGAACCGGAAATGGCTCCGGTACCACAATTGAAACTTGGGCCGAATGGTGAGATCGTTTTGGATGAAAAAAGTTTGGTCATTGAGACCACCGGTGATAAGGAAGCTAGGGAGACACTAGCCAACGCTGATATTGTATATGATGATGAGTTTAGCGGTTGTAAGTGCATCTACTGTCTGTACTTGTATGCAAATCGAAACTTAAATTGATGTCCCTTTCAGCTACCGGATTCTACAAGCGGCAGAAAAGAACACGTGAGTGGGATGCACACGAAACCATCAAATTTTATCGATGTTTACATTCGGTCGGTACTGACTTTTCGTTGATGCTGATGCTGTTTCCGAATCGATCGAGGCGAGATTTGAAGCTTAAGGTTAATTTGTGAAATGTTTCATCCACAAGTGACGTTTGCTCACCAGCCCATTTTCGTTTTTAGTTCAAAAAAGAGGAGAAAACCAATTTGGCTTTGATCAACAAAGCGTTGCTGCATCCCAAGGAGTTCAATATTGACGAACTGAAAGTGGACTTGGAACGCGAAGAAAAGGAACTGGAGCAAAAGAAGCGTGAATGGGAAGAATTGAAGCAGAAGCATGCCAAGGAAAAGAGGTACGGTGACCACCGTGCATACGAAGACGATTTTCGTTGCTTGTTGCGATAATTTTGACTTTGACTGTGTACGTTTCAGGGAACAATCACGATTGCTAAAGCAAAGGAATAGAAAGAGCATAGCAGCCCGAAACATTGCCGGCTCGGACACTATATACGATCATGAGTTTGCTGTTGCGCCTAGGAAAAATCGAAAGGTAAAACTTCAAGGGACAGAGGGCGTTTTTATATTTTTGACTTTCACTTGCGCCATCAAGTTGTGAGCCCTTCGATTGTGCAGTTTTGTATAGCAATTAGCAAATTTTCCGTGCAATTCGACTTTTGTAGTCCCAAAATCTCTGTAATTGCGCCCCTTACAATTTCACAAGCACTTACAGTAGGATACGTGTGGTTCTCATTGCCTTGAGTCTATGCTCACGCGAGCCTTTTCAAATTACAAAAATCCTGAACCTTTGACTAATGATTCCTTTGAGCGTTCAAAAAAATGAAATAGAAATGATTTTCCGTTGCTGTCGCGTTCATTGACCCTGTTCCTTTCATTGATTTCATCTTTTTCAGCTTGGAGCTTTTGTTGCGAATACCGCCAGCAGTTCCGCTTTCACCAACCCACATCCGAAGCCAACTGTTGAAGAGAAACCGACAATAACGGTCATTAAGAATGAATACCTCATGCCTAATGCCGAGAAAAAGAGGATACCAGTTGGTCCGTTGTCTCCGCAAGACATTCTGAACATGGACATCGTCTTTGCCGATACAGATAATACGGATACTGGTGCAGAACAATCGCGAGTTACATCACCGACAAACACTGTACCAGCGACAGACGGTGCTGTCACCAGTTCCGACAACAGTTTCGTATTCGTCGATTGTCAAAGTGCACCGATCGAAAGGACCAAGGTCAAAGTGGAGAAAGACGATCGGAATGTGGACAATGAAGAGAGTCTAACTGAAATGGAACAGGACGACGAAGGCGATTCGAACAACGAGTCCATTGATTCGTTGTCGATGAAAGAACTGGCGGTGGTGGCCAGTCACAGTGTGGATGATCCGAACAATGTCATTTATGAGGTGTACGCTGTGTCGGCAACCACTGGTGAACTGAGTGATAAGCCGTTAGATTTACCCCCAGATGTCGTTGAACAGATACGGTTGTCGATAGGTGTTTAGAGTGCATTTAATATCGCTGATGATCGATGATGATGCCTTTGAAAGTTAGGAGCGCGAGACTTTTTTGATACGGAAGGAATTTTGCATTCTATTTTGTGGCGCGATTTTCATACAAATTCATTTTGTTTTTAGATTTTATTTATTGAAAATTTAGTTTGTAAGATGGAGATTTTCGCGTAAGAAAATTTCTGGAAAAAGCCGGGAAAGTAATTGTTTGAATAAAAACAAAATTAACAGAGAAAAAACGTTGTGGATTTTCTTTTCGTTTACTCCTCGCCACAGAGCTGAACAAATATTTGGATTGGCGACAGTGCTCTGCACTTTCAACTGCGAAGGTGCGTGATGACTTAGTGTTTGGATTTGCAGGTGTTAATTCCAATCTAAATGGCCCGTAGTGAGAGAAAATATTTACCGTTGGTGAAAATGACTTTATGAACCACGAATAACCGGATTGTAGATAACTCAAAATCTAATTAATCAAATTTCCACATCTGGTCTTGGCCTCTTTGACTTTAACTTAACCTTCAGACGTTTCATCTTCAGATGCAGATGGTTAGGATAGCTTAAGATAGCAAAGTTGAAAACATTTAGTTTTTTTACGTCAACATTTTCGCAGTTTGGGTCATCTACGGAAAGTTTCCATGCTTCTGAGATTGTTGATGGAAACGGGCCGTTCCCGTAGGATTTTCGAATAGTTGATTTCATGAATTTCCAAATTTTAAACCCAGGTGACGAAGAAACAGCAACAACTATTTGGTTTTGAGTAAGGACTGTTGCACAATTGATACGCACAAGATAAACAAGTTATCGAAAGCTTTATCAAAGTGAAATTAATATCGTGCTCTTTGACTGTGACTAACTGTATCTATTTTGAGCTGTACAAACAACTAAAAATACATTTTTCGCGACGCTTCGGTTAGTATATTGTTTTAGTGTAGCAGCATGTTCATCCACAAAACCATAACGCCAAAAAACGCTACACTGACAAAAAAGTTTTCAGATTATTACCTGTGACAGATAATCTTTTCCCAGGTAATGTAATTTCTAATACAAAAACAGCATTACCTGTCACAGATAATGTGATTTTTATATGAAATAGTAGATTACGTTGGATGCTGCGAAAGTAATTCATTACGCAAGGACACAATTTTGTGATATGAGCAAACTCACAGGTAAGTTTGTGAGCAACAAGCTTCGGTAACTGTTTTCGAGACAAGTGTAGAGTTTGCATATCCGAAGGCGTGGTATGCAGCTACGTTTGTCGAGAAAACAGCTACCGGAATTTGTTGCTCAAAAACACGAGTGAGTTTGCGAGTTACTCAAAATTGTATCCGAGAGCAATGAATTACTTTCACAGCAGAACCTTGAGTTTTCTGACGCCGCGTCAGAAATTGATTTTAATTTCAGTTTTGATATTTTAGATACTTTAGTGAAACTTAGTGAAATCATTGAATTGGTCAAAAATTTTAACATCGCGAATGGTTTTTGTTGATGTGTGTGTTCTGTGAAATAATTTTTTTTTGGTTCTAATGTTGATTTCAAAATTGTCCGACGTTCCATTTCTAAAAACAAATAAAGAACTACGTGTATTGTGAACCAATATCTACAAAATTTGAAGAAATAAATATTTTTGTTGTGAAATTTTTGTTTTTCAATTTCCACTTAAGAAATCCAACCCAACCACCAATGAATTACAAATTTTAGTTTTTCAGTTACAGTTCTATACTTGACGTAATGTGATATCACCGACAATTTTCATATTTCGCTTTACTAGGTGCAAAACGAAAACAACGCGAAAATTTTCAATTCTTGAAAGAACTGTCATAGACAAAAGAACCCAAAATGTGTCCTAGTGTAATGGATCTACTATACATACTATACAGCCGTGTAATAGTCAATTTTCGCATGGGGTAGGCAATAAAATTACATTACATGGGGACAGAACTGTCAACTTTTTTCTCAGTGTAGAAGAAAACATTTTAGAGATACTCGCAACTGTTCTGCAAAAGGCAATAGTCTTTGGTCTACAAATCCTTCTAGAAACAGCAAGAGGTTGTGGTATGTATTAAAATCACTTAATTTATTATTTCCCTTGATATGTTCATGCGCGTTGTTCTTATTCTTCTACTTCATGGGTGTTACCATCTTAAATTTTGTTAGGAAGAAGGAATTAGAAGTCATCGCTGATTTTACTGCCACTATTGTCGAGGACTTGTCATAACCAAAAAAATTTAGCTTATTTTATTTACAGTTACAATGGACAGGCCTAGGCCCAATTATACATTGAACTTATGAAAAAATAAGACCGGAAAAATAATAAATTAATTAATCGAATTAATCGTAATTAATCGTAATCGAATAGAAAAAAAGGAGAAGAAAGTAGATGACTAAAAGAATTTAGAACAGTTTAAAACTTTGAGTGAAGTATAATCCCCTAATTCTTAAAAAGTATTATTCTTAATTTATATTCCGTTGCAATTACTTCGAAATATTCTACAGAGTTTTGAATGTTCTTACCTTCAAATCTTCACCATCTGACTTATAACACCAACACCAACACTTACAACTTATAAGTTAAGATTTGTAAGTTGACTTATAAATTATACGTCATTTGCGCAAACTGTCTAATGTCGCGTCGTCATACTACCACTATAACTAAATTCTCTTCACACGTTTCACAATTAATTTGAACTTACCAATCCCGGCGACCAATATCTAATGCCACCAAAATCCCGTAAATAATTGACTTCTTCACTCGTTCATTACTCTATTTATATATTCCAAAAATTCAGAAGTGATCATGCAATGCTTGTTCATTTGGATATGTGAGAAATGATTATTACTTGGAATTTTAACCAGATATGCTTATTCGACAATTCAACATATTCCATATGAATATCACTTAGAATTTTAACCAGACGAAGCACATTCCATACATATTTTAGAATATTACCATGATGATTTTGAATGAAGCGAGATAAGAAGCTTGTTGTAAAAGCTAAGTCATTCTGCCATTCACAAATTCAAATTCAAACAATCATTGATAAAACAAAAACCAGAAAATAACGAAATTGATTGTCTAAAGTGAAAATTGTTTTAATTCCAAAAATGCCAAGAAAAGGTGGAGATGCTATACCGTCATTTCGACCTGTAAAAACTTGGATCTTTTCACAGCTCTGCTTCTAGAGAAGCAGTGCTATGGTCGTTTCAATCTTAAGTGTTATCTCGACGCGTTAAATGAAAAGTGTCTAGAATTTGAAGTGAGGTTTCGATCATGATTTTTGCTAAATTATTGTCATAGTTAAATACTTTTTCGTGATTTTGTGATTGGCGATTTTCATGGAACAAAACGGTTGCAGCCACCGTATTCCAATTCCAAGTCAGCTATTTAAATGACTTCATGAATGTGTTCGCTCCGCTTACATTTCGTGAAAGGAATATTAGTTATAACAACGCACTTCAAGCAAATCTGATCATAGTCGACAGCTGCCAAATAGAGTACTATTTTGTTTTTTTTTACAGTGTCTTATAGTTGTGTGAAACATTGTCAAGTTTCAGTACCCTATTTAGAGTACCGCTCATGCCTGAATTGCGTCGGTTAAAACAATATAGTAGGAGTAGACCATTATGGTTCGTAAAGTTTATAAGTTTGACAACTTCGTGAACTTTTGAATTTTCTTCCATATAAGAGTGATATCGCCAAAACTTGAACCAATTTTGGTGAAAATGAATACCATGGTTCGGCGATCCGGGCAAGCTTTAGCTCGTTTGAATCGTCTTTCCATTCTGAGAAATAGGGATCTTTTACTTTTTCTGTTAGTTTCCCATTTTCGGAGTGAACTCGTGAAAGTAATAGCATGTCAATGGGTCGTGAAAACAGTTTTTCGGTGATAGCTCGAGATAGAAATCTTTCTAAAATGTGAAATGTTGTAGGAATATAGGCCTCTGGCAGACCTTCAAAACGAGTATAATCATCGGTAAGGATAGCCACCCGTTCTGGACTTATGACTCAAAAAATGGTGAATGTTTGGACAGTGCTGCTGGCTTGCAACAGAACTTTTCCGCTGAACTGACTATAGGGTGTTGTAGCTGGACTTACCCTCTTTCGTTCCACGTATAATACACCCCAGAAAAATTGTGTTGCAAGCCACAAAGTTAGTCGAAGTAAAATGTCGCTCCAGTAGACCCATATTTTTCAGTGTTTTCAACTTGTTTTTGGTCTTCAAACAGACTGGAGCGATGGGAATGAAATAAACTAAATCAAAATTACATGTTCAGCTCGAAATTGTCCTGAACCGAGTGATCATTGGCCTTGAAAATGTTGCTTTCCTCCTACTTCGTAGTAGGTGGAAAACCTCATTTCTTTGACTTCACAAAATGAACAGAAACTCAATTGTTTGCACCGAATATGGGCTTATTGTAAAGCAGAGATGCGCATCGTTCATTTACAGTCAATAAATGGTCACCCAAGATGTAATTTGTACTTCACAAGAGGTCACGACCGTTCCCAGCTATGGAAAATGTGTCAAAAATCCAGTTTTTTTTACAAAAAAAGTTGTTTTAAGAATACATAGCTTAAGACCTTAACTAAAAGCAGTTAAAATCTCCACAGAAAAAATATTTTTGTAAAAAAACTGGATTTTTGACACATTTTCCATAGCTGGGAACGGTCGTGACCTCTTGTGAAGTACAAATTACATCTTGGGTGACCATTTATTGACTGTAAATGAACGATGCGCATCTCTGCTTTACAATAAGCCCATATTCGGTGCAAACAATTGAGTTTCTGTTCATTTTGTGAAGTCAAAGAAATGAGGTTTTCCACCTACTACGAAGTAGGAGGAAAGCAACATTTTCAAGGCCAATGATCACTCGGTTCAGGACAATTTCGAGCTGAACATGTAATTTTGATTTAGTTTATTTCATTCCCATCGCTCCAGTCTGTTTGAAGACCAAAAACAAGTTGAAAACACTGAAAAATATGGGTCTACTGGAGCGACATTTTACTTCGACTAACTTTGTGGCTTGCAACACAATTTTTCTGGGGTGTATTATACGTGGAACGAAAGAGGGTAAGTCCAGCTGCAACACCCTATAGTCAGTTCCGCGGAAAAGTTCTGATGCAAGCCAGCAGCACTGTCCAAACATTCACCATTTTTTGAGTCATAAGTCCAGAACGGGTGGCTATCCTTACCGATGATTATACTCGTTTTGAAGGTCTGCCAGAGGCCTATATTCCTACAACATTTCACATTTTAGAAAGATTTCTATCTCGAGCTATCACCGAAAAACTGTTTTCACGACCCATTGACATGCTATTACTTTCACGAGTTCACTCCGAAAATGGGAAACTAACAGAAAAAGTAAAAGATCCCTATTTCTCAGAATTGAAAGACGATTCAAACGAGCTATAGCTTGCCCGGATCGCTGAGCCGTTGTTTTGAAATTGGTTCAAGTTTTGGCGATATCACTCATAAGTATTTTATGTCAAATGTCTAAGAAATCACCATACTTTACAAACTTTACGAACCGTTGAGGCTTACCCCCATTACGCCATAGTAATGAATGAAAATTTTTTAAATGCACAAAAATCGAGATTTTTTTTTTATAATCAGAAATTTGTATTCTATTTAGAACTAGTTTCGTTTGAATTGTTTATACCCTTCGATATATTTATCTAAGAAGTCCATAGCAAGGCTGTAAACTTTGGGGAGGTCACGCAGACTGCCATTTTATTAGATACGCGGGAACACACCACATCTGATGATTTTACATGTAAAAATCACCACATCACGAGCATCATCACATGAGGTGAATTTTTGTATGAAATCGGCCATCTGATCATCAACTGTACCTGTATCTGCGTGACCCCCCAAAGTTTACAGCCTTGATAGAAACTAGCCATTAACCGCATCAACCATTGTTTCACCACCTGGATTTCGTCACTAAGTCGTTCTTGACGATTTTATTGCAAGTCGCACTCAATATTTCTTGTATATAGACGATTGTAGACAGTGAAGCCGAGATTAATTTTTATGCATTTGTCTTCCAAACTAACATGAACAATGTGTGACCTAAACGTTACAAATGCAATGTGGAGAAGAGATGGAAAGCTGAAAATTTCCTGTAAGCATCATTCTGGCTTACAATTAAAAAAAAAGTCTTTTGAGACCTGCGTCACGATCCCTTAACTATCGTGCTACGTTGATTTTTCTGTTCTTTTTGCAACAATAAAAGTTGAGAATTTCTATCACGAAAATGAAAAAGAGTCATCAATTTTAAATGTGTGACCTTTCTTGAAAAGTGCGAACTTTCCACCGCGTTCAAATGTTAACAGGATTTTAATCAGTGTTGTCATATTCTATATTGTTAATAAATCATTTCCTGGAGTATTGAACAATTCCCTATATCCTGAAGTACTTGTCTCTTCGATTAATTATTTCTATTTGCTCTCCTTTTTTATTATTCAAATCAAATCAAGTGTTCAATTCACCGAAGAACTATCTCTTTATGACCGAATTCAATCAGCGAAACGATTGTAATGTGTAAACAGGAAATAAAACTGTTGGCTCGTAAACATTTTAAAAACCTCATCCGATGAGTAAATAACATTGAAACCAAGCATGAGACAAATCACTTCGTTAAATATAAAATTTTCAAATTAAACAAAAATATTTGCTGGATCAAGGCCATATCGTTGGCTGCATTCATGACTGTTTGAAAATATGACGTAAAATCGTTTGTGAACGAAATCATATGGGCGTTATGACGTGAAGAGAGGATTTTTCTTTAGCGGAAATTGATAAGAACAAAACCGGTTTGGAGGAAAATATTTTTTTCATGAATTATCAAAGATGAGTTAGATGAGTTAGAGATTCTGTAAAAAAAATCTTTAAAATAAAGCTTCATGAACTAGGGCAACCATTGAAGATATGGGTAGCCGGATTAGTGTTTAATTTTATTCTGCTCAAAGAATTAATAACTTTATCATTTTAGTCAACTTTAAGCCAATTTTAACCCTCATTTCTCAACCATTTCAAAGAATCATTCCATCACGCCCTCCAGTCATCCTACACATTTCAATAGTTTAAGTGAAAAAGGGAAAACAATTCTCCGAAAGTAAACTTTTTTTTTTATTGTACGCACGCTTCACGTGAACTTTGTTATCATCCATCACAATACCACTTCTAACTCACGCTCATCGAACAAACACAAATTTCATATACAGCCGAAGAGAGAAACAAAAGGAAATGAAGGAAAAAAAAATCGCTTTCTGCAAAAAGAAACTTTCCTCGTTATCATGCGACGCTTTTAAGCTTGTTTCAGTGTTGGTATATCCTATGCGTTTCCATCGGCACTACGATAATATAAAAGCAACTGTTGCGGCAGCGAATACTTTAGTTAATACACGACTCTACAGGTGCTAATATCAATTCAAATACAAAGTAAACGGAAAACAAGAAATTGTTTTAAAAAAAAATATTTTTAGCTAACTAGTGGATCAAGTTGAAGTGTTGATTGGTCGGTAGACAAATTTTGATTTAATCAAAATTTAACGGATTTATTGCAAATTAAAAATCGTTGTAAGTAGAAAATCATAATTTTTGCGAATTCATTTTAGTCGTAAGCCTAAATGGTCCTATAAATTGTCCTATTGAAGCATCAATGCCAAATGGTACAATGAACTAATTAACTTTGGATAAAAACTTAAAGCTCAATTAGATTATTTGTTGTATATCGGAATCTAATTTTAACTTAATCCCTCTAATCAGAATAAATGTTGGGTGGTTCAAAGGCAAAGTGTATTTTTGGGTCCTCACTGATTTGAATTTATTCTTTCCAGAGTTGGTGTTAAGTGACTATCGATAAAATAAATAGAAAACTTTCAGATTCTTTCAGTGCAAATTAAGAATAAAAGAATTGCACCGCCTAAGATATCGTCAGTTTTGGATTATTTTTTTACAAAGATTTGTGAAGGGGAAAAAAATCCTTTCGTTGAATTTTTTGATGTGGAACAGACATTTTTTGTTTAAATCAATTTAATTCATCTAAACCATTGAATCAAAATAATCAAATTTGTTAACATTGTACTTCACCACCATTGAACATTCGTTACGGTGGACACACGTCTGTTAAACATATATGTGAATGAGAGAAAAAAAAACGTAAATTTCCACTTTCCTTCAGGTACATATCGTTGACAAATTATATGAATTTAATTTCGTTATGATACGTTAATCATTTATAGTTAGACAAATGAAAAAGATAAAACTAATTTGGATACTATAACCAAAATAATTTCATTTCTAATCACTCATGTTTTTGATTTAATAAATGTACTTATCAGTGCGTAAAAAGTCAAACACTTGGAATTACATGGAATTAAATACACTAATCATGGTTGTGTTACATCGGAAATGTTCGATATGTACACTTCCAGATTTGCGTTAGAAAAATAATTTACCAAATCCCTTCAGCCCACCTGCGATTTTCTTTAGATTTCATTTTAATGAAAAAAATATACCCAAAATTACCCGTGTGCATTAGATCATCGTATCTACGTTCTTTGAGAAACGGTAGACAAATCTCAACAGTAGACGAATCATAATACAAATTCGTCTAATATCTCAACAAATTCGACTTTCATTTCTAACTTCATTTGTGGAAAGTATCTTCTGAAGTTTGATCCAAAGTCTATTACTTCAATATTTTTATCAAACATTTCGTTGTATAAGAGAACATCATCCAGGGCTCATCACTTATCCCTCCGTCATTTTCGATAGCAGAAATTTCGACGAGACTTCTATTGGGCTAATATTCACTCCTCCTGGGAGTTACGTGAATTATTCAATAGTTATCATAATTGTTGCGCATATTATTAACCCGCATAACTGTTGTATGAAAATACCTACTAGTTCGTGTTTCCTATCAACTAGATCTTACAGACTATAAAATATCTTATAGTAAGCAGACTGTGACATATTTTCTAGTGTTTCATTCAATGATGTGCAAACAAAGCTGATTATATCTCCAAAAGAAAGGAGCAAGTTTTAAATGCTATCATGAGTTTGCTTCTTCCCCCAGTAAACCATCACATATCGCTAAATCTGTTAGTGATGCGAGCGTGTTAATCCCGTGTACTATAACTGTTAAAATATTTTCCAATTAAAGCTACAATTAAAACCTTAAATTACACATTCCAGAATGTAAAGGAAACAAGATCGGTAACTTTCATCCGAATTAAAGCTTTTCCTTTCGTTATTGTCCTTTTTTGGCTTTGGCTGATTTGATGTGATAAAGATATTCAGTTGAAATTGGTTCTTATGAGTTAAAAAAGATCAGCCGATAAATGTGAGAGGCGTATCTTTCTGCAGAGTGTTCAAAACGGTTTCGCAAAGACATAAAAAGAATGTTAATTTTTGTATAGATATAGAAGCTCTAAGCATAATAATAGAAAATAATTAGAGCAATAAGTCTTGACAGTGTACCGTGTAATTTCGTATTTTTAATATATTTTAAGATCATGCCATTCGTGTAAAACTACTTTGTATTCTTTGTGTATGTCCAAGTTCAGTTCACCTTACAAAGGATTTGTTAATATTGCTTGTAGATGTAGACCTAAACCAACAAAGAACGACAAGAACTTTCAAAGATTCGAATAATAATCCACTTCTGTCTTTATTTTTAAAGGGAGCAATGTTAAAGTCAAAATATTTGTGCTTTGTCGCTTTCATTACGACATTCGTTGAATTCCACGGGTCAAACACCAAAGGCTTGATTTTTAGATCTAGAAAATGCGGCTTATGATAATTTCTCTAAACTGCTTAATTTTTTCGGAGCTGGTCAAACGACTAACAACCAAATGTATTTCCTGTTGAAAGCTAACACATTCGTGGTCGGATTTGCGGCCGTACATTTTTGAAAAAGGATTCTGATAGAAAGATATCATCAAAAATGAAATATGAGGCACAAAAATGTAGGCTACAATTCTAGCTCGGTACTTAGCCTCTTAGCCTCGGTGCGTCTTAAAAACATTATGTATTGAAAGACACACCTTAAAACGTAGACTTTGTAACCCAAACTAATTCTAATTGTGTCTCACACTGATGAAATGAGATGAGGCGAAATAAATCATAAAAATTGCTTCAATTACTCGAACAAATTATTTCTAATTGTCTGTGATATTATCCATACATGAGATGAAAGTCCAAGGGAATACATCCACAGAATACTGACAACTATCACTGTCTTGAGCTCCACTTCAGCCAACAGTTTTGCTTAAAATTCGCCTAAGAATTCCACTAATCTTCCAAACAATTAGAAATAGTTTCCATAATAATTTACATGGGCAAGAAAACAAACGATTCTATTTCCTATTGACATTCTTCGGCATTTTATGTTAAATCTACTCTTATCACATCATGTCACAAAACTCTTACAACCTTGCTGACAAGTTCTCTGTTCGTCATATTTCCTCGAAATTAAAACCTTAATTTCAGATTCAACACCATCATTTTCCAGAGACTCATGATGTTATCGATTTGTTATCGATAATTTTCAAAACAATTTTCTCATCGAAAGAAAACATATTAAAATCGGGTATAGCAATCTTTTTCTTCCAATAAAAATGGCAGTTCAAACCCCACCAACCAATTCATTTTACAAAAGTATTTCTAACATAATTCACTAAGAACGCATACCTTTAGAACTATTTTTCGGAAAATGTTTTCCTATTTTCTCCTAAGCTTTCCCACCTTTGTTACGCGCTTCTCACGTTCTTTAATTTATCGATCAATTAAACACGAATTGACGATGATATAGTTTGCCTGAATTTCCGAGCGGTTGAATTTAGTACACATACAAAACACAAATTTTTCTCTTTTAAAACACAAAGGATCAACGAAACAATTGTAAGTTTTCTTTTGTTCTAAGTTATCTTTTCATATAATTGAAATTGGACACTGATGAATTATTTCAATCTTAGTATTTAGTCAGAGAATTTTTATAGAAAATTTAGGGTTTTACGACATTTCGAACACACAACGAACTAGTAGAAATCACGGCGACGCGAAAGACAAGACAGCTACTGGATCGTTCCAGCGGTGCTATTTATACGTTTTCAGGAGCGATTCTTTGCATATTAATGAGGAGGGAGTTATAGATAAAATCCAGATCGTATATGCTCGATCTTTATGGGGAATTGAACTAAAACCGTTATAAGAGCGAGGTCACAAACATGTGTAGGTTCAATTTTGCGTGAGGGGTTTGATATGCGAGTATAGATCGGATATGTTCGATATCTATGCTCGTGTTTTTGGGTAATAGAAGAGAACCGTTATATGTGCGAGGGCACATACATGTGTAAGTTCAATTATGCGTGTGGGGTTTGATATGCGAGTGTAGATCAGATATGTTTGATCTTTATGCTCACGTAAATCAAACCGCTATATGCGCTAGGTCACATGTATGCATGCATAAGTACAATTAAGAGTGTGAGGTTTGGAATGCGTCTAGGTTTTTTTTTAATGTGTTTAATGTGACAAATCTATGAGATTTTTCGTGAAGAAAAGTCGTAAATTCATATTTTTATGGGCTCTTTTTGTCAGGCGAAGATATACTCTTACGAGGTTTGAGAAATGCCTCTATGACACTTTTTAATTGCCTGATATACATAAATTAATATGTTTATTCTGACACATTAAGCATTGTAGATCTATCTACGAGATCGTTTTTTGAAACGAATTCTTTGTTTATATGTATCTAGATTGAAACGAGACTGTAATTAAGTGAATTAATATTAATATTTTTCGATTGATTCATTCTCGGCAGAGTAAAATAAACCAGGCAGGAGCGGTTCATTTTCGAAACGTCACATAAGGGACCTAATACACTGTATGAAAATGAACTCAAACGAACACTGACATAAATTGAAAAATTTTATTTGCAAAAAATATAGGGCTACTAGATTATTCAGGTCTCTAGTCAAACCAGCGCTCCTGCCTGGTTAACTTTACGCTGTCGTGATTCATTTAATTTAGGTAGTGAGGTTTTCACTACTGTACACCTTTTTCCAATAATTTAAAAATTTTCTCACATTTTCCAAAAATATTTTTCGGTAAAGTAGGAAAAATTTTGAAAATGGGAAAACATTACATAAAAATAGCCGCTGACATTTCAAACATTTCGAAAAGATAAAATTTCTTTGTATTTTTTTGTTCAATAAACAATTAGTTATTTATACAACCGAGTGATAAATGTTTTTTTAGGCAGAAGATGTGTAGATTCTAGATTGTCACTCAAGACCCTAGGCCGAGTGTAACAATATACATCGTGTGCCTAAAAAAGCATTTATCATCGAGTTCTATACAACGCTTTTCGCAATAAAGGCAACAGAAAGTCCTACTTTTCGTCACTTGTTGCGAAATAGTATTTTGTGCCACCGAGAATTGAAATACGACGGATTTCAATATCGATAACTAGATTGAAATGTCCAAAATTACAACACCCGTTTTCATGGCTTATTACAACACTCAAACCAGTGTTGAAATGAAATTCGTATGAGTTATTACAGCATTCGTTTTAAAAAAATGCAAAGCAACGTGATCGATCAAATTCGAAGAGTGATTGTTTACAATGAAAATTCTGAATTTTTGTGCATTTGTCTATTTCAATTCTCGGTTGGCACAAAGCATGATGTGTTACACGTATTGTAATGAGATTTTTTCAGCACACGACCCAATTTTCCTTACTCGCTCCGCTCGTAAGGAAAACTTGGGTCTAGTGCTGAAAAAATCAACATTACAATACTTGTAACACAACATACTATTACATGACTAGGGATAAAATGATGAAAAGTAGTTTTTGTGTGAATTTTATTGATCCAAGGCGCAGCCGAGGTCAATAAGCACACGAAAACTAGACTTTTCATTTTTATACTGAGTTATGTAATGGATTTTACATGCTGAGGGCGTCGAAAGTAGTGCTTGAAATATGAAAAGTACGGTTTTCGACGCATGTAGCATGTAAAAGTCGTTTTCTCACCTCAGCTAAAACTTCGGGAACCTATGTTGTGAAAAATGTTGCGTGGACTTCGGGGAAAAAAGTTGAAAATTTCATTTCCTTGGATAATAACCTGCTCAAAAATAAATTTACAATTTTTTTCCCTCGCTGTATTGACTATTACTAACCATTACTATGATTATGAGTATTACTAGGCATAAAAACATGAAAAGTAGAGTTTTCGTGTGAACACGTAAATAACCATTACAGTCTCAATTTTGCCCACTAAAAAACCCAGTCTAAATAAAAAGCTTTAACAAATAAACTGAGAGCTCTGCAAAGAATGTTCAGTTTAACATTAATTAGAGTATTTAAACTCGAAGGAAATATTCCAAAAAGTTGATGTTCAAAAAAACTGTTAATGCACTTGCAGCTATTGTTTAAATGAACACCATTTTCACTTATCCCACACAAATGATCGCCTTATTAAATAGAATTTTCGCAGAATTTTCATAGAATTTGTACTGTTGATAAGAGCTTGTTGATATGCTAATTTCATTGCAACGAACAACTTTTACTCTTGTAGTTACATGTACCTTCAAATAAATAATTTAATTTTAAATATTCGAAATTATTAAATGCGCTACATCCATTAGAGCGAAAGGCGAACATACTTTTACTTTGCTATTTTCGGTACATTATTCACATGCATTAAAAAGTTCCTTAGCTGATTCGGTACACGGGGAATTTTTTCTTTCGCATATTTAAGCAAACATATGAATTCATATCTCTGAAA
Organism: Bradysia coprophila; assembly: GCF_014529535.1. NCBI lineage: Eukaryota > Metazoa > Arthropoda > Insecta > Diptera > Sciaridae > Bradysia > Bradysia coprophila. Next base: position 2,567,651 of record NW_023503584.1, read on the forward strand.
ATAATTTAAATGTTTTGTGGAACATTTCATGCTCGGCAGTAACTATAAGCTTTTCCTCAAAGATGCATTTGTCGTTGTTATACATACATACAAACAAATGACACACTAAAAGCATATTTTCCTTATTATGTACTCTAAAGCACACATACGTGGGTTCGTGCATAATTTAATTATGGTTTTAATTGAACCAATAAGTTGCAATTTAGAATTGTGTGTTGTGTGTATAATGCATTCGGTTAACTCTCAAGGCAGTTTTTGAAATAAGTCAGACACTTTTGTCTGCTGGAGAATAGAGCGGTTGCAATGATAACAAGAGCTAAGATATTCGAAGAATGATTTAGGAACCGTATAAGTTGGCAACGGTACATAGTTTTGATCTACGCAAATTACTGTGCTGCCATTTCAACTATTTCGAAGCAGAACATGATTCTAAACAAAGCAAATTCTGCTGCATGTATCTAAAATACCCACTGAACCCTATTCTGTCATCCGCTTATGAAAACTTGATTTACACAGTTTTGCAACAGCTATTGGTTTGATCAATTCGTGAAGTGAACGAATGAATAAAAAATGATCCGAAAAATACAACGCTTCCTAATATGAGAATGTAACGATTTAACGCTGCATAAGATGTACCTTCGGACGTTCTACTCTAGAACAGTATAGAATCTCAAATAAATAGCTAAATCCAGAGAGGGCCGTGTCACATTAGCGAATTATAAGAAAAATGAAGCCTCGGTCGTACCGGCATAACGTTATACTTACAATTAATTTTTTTGTTCACTGACGTAACTTTACAAAAGCCTATAACGTTACCATCAGAACCAAAAATTACGATTTTTATACATTGAGTTGCGACGTTATAAAGATGGTACCATAGAGATGTTTGTAACTTACGAATTGTAACGAAAAGACAGAGAACACTAATATAACAATAACGTTACAACTCAGACTTGATTTCCACTTAAATTGAGGCAAAATGAAGTGGTTTTGTAAGTGGAAATTAAGCACTTAGGAAGGCTTTTTGAAACTTATAAAAACTTCAATTGGCATCTTAATTGTTACACATGAAAAGTGATAATATAATCGAACCCTTTGTTTTTGACGGCTTTCAATTCTGGATATTTTCTCGTATAGTTCTGCTGACTCTCTACCTCTCTGATTTGTCTCCATTAAATTGTTTCGAATAATATTTTGGAGAGACTTAGATCTCAATTCAGTCGGCAAAGTCACGTCAATTAAATTTCCATTGAGACTAGAATCAACTGACAAACAATGTACATAAAAGGCCTACAATAACGACAACGACTCGATTTTAATTGAAGCCTTTTGTGTTATGGCTTTTGTCCGAATCCTTAGAGACCACGTTTTTATCTCAGAAAGTGACCATCTTCTCACCTGTGGTGTTATAAAAATTGTTGTAGTTCTTTCACATTTTTCCTATCTGAAGCTTTATACTTCGTTATACCTACATATAATATACAATTGGCTGCTCATTTACTTTTTGTTTAATTGTGTCTCTACATACTGTTGGTGGTGGTGGTCGAGCAAGAATAGTCTCACATAAGGTGATAATTGCTACAGAATGCTATGAATAATTAATTAATTAATTTTTGTTGCACGAAGTCTGGATATAACGGGAGAAGGTGTAATGCATAAAGAATGCACCAACGACCACCGCTTTAAAGCGATCATTAATGGATTGTTAAAGTTCAAAGTTAACTTCACGAGAGTGTGAAGAAGGTCACAATCAATAATTATTCAATTCATTCATTCACCTCATACGCTATACAATTTACGCTACAGATCCATTTCTGGTCGTTTTTCACCCTTCAATAATGGAAACGATGTTCCGAAGTTAGACAATTTTCCAATTTTCGTTGTTCATGGTATATAGAAAAACCATAACTTTGAAATAAAAATAATTTCAATTTTATTTCCGAAAAAAGAGCAAGTCACTCTTATTTCCTGTTTGTATTTTTTTGTCCTTTTTGTTTGATACATCAATACGCTGTCTCTCCGTCTAAGATGCACAAAAGAAATTGTAGAACATTATTCATATATTATGCGACATGTGCTCACAATTTTTTATTGTTTTTCCGCCAATCGTATATCAGTCCTTCGTTTATATGATTTTTCTAGCATATAATAGACGACTCTTTAAAGCCAATTAGGGACAAACAACTTTAAGCATTTGCAAGTAAGCCTGCAATCACAGGCAGGAAACATATAAAAAAATAAAGGATTGTATTAGGTCAGTACAAACATCGAGCCCGTGGTCGGAGAAAAGTGGTCGGAGACACATCAAATGACTGAACTTACAGATGAAATATGAACCTTCGACAGACGACGATATTATGCAAAGGGTGGTATTATGTTTTGCACAGCCCACGATTTATCACATCTGAAATTCACTGATCACTTTCCGCTTTGATTAAAATTAAGCACAGCACTGCTTCTAGCATGAACAAAGAAAACATTCGCAGGCTACGGCTTAGGAAGCTCTTTTCAATTTAGTTCCATCGTTAAGTTCAATCGATTTATGACAAGCCGAAAACGAACGATAGCATCCACAGAGCCATAACCTCAACGCTTTTACGAACAATTTGTCTTCAAAAAATTTTTGGGTATCGTTCTATGAATGACGCATTGACAGTTCAAATAACCTTGGAACAGATCTGTAAAGCCTCAAAATTTGGCACCTGGCAATTCAGTGTACATGCTAGGAGCAGTGCTGTGAATTCAGTTATTTGCTGCTCAAAATTTTATTTTGTAGACGAAACCCAATATTATCCGTAATAGTTGTTTGTTCACAGAAGAAAAATGTGTGGAGTTGCTTTCAAGGATGTTTCCATCGAAGAGTTTCACCAAGGGAGGCACATGATTTTTCACATCTTAGGCGAGAAAATAGGTATTTTCTCCCTTCCGCTGAAACTTTGGAGGCCTTTGTTGCGAAAAACGTTGTGTTTACCTCGGAAAAAAATTGGAAATTTCACTTTCTCATGTGACAACACCACCGAAACTTTCCAACCTTTTTTCCCCTAGTTGAACAAATAACTATTTTGCAACCGATCGACCCCAAGCTTCATCTGCTGTAGAAAGTGGAAATTTTCTCACCTCTGTGCTGTGAAAAATAATTTGTATATTTAGGTGACCAAGTATACAGCACGATTTGAGGAATTCCGCGCAATGGTAATTTTAGTGTAATATGAGAAACTGTGTACAATAATACTTCAATCACTTCAGGAATTCTAATTTTGGACAGAAAATGCTTGAGATTTTAAAAAATTGGGTTGTTGTAATGTTGATGTTATTACATTTTCTTGTCATCCAAATGCACTTGAATATTTAAATGCAGAAAGAAGACACGTCGCATTTGCAAATTATAAAAAAGAAAAAATTTGCTACACGATTTTTGGTTTCAATGATTATAAGTGAAAATATGAAGTACTTTTGCCAACAGAAACCAGAATTTTATTTTTTCTTATAATTCACTTATGCGACATGGCTCCCTTCTGCATTTAATTATTCACTTGCTTTTCGTTGCTTTTTGCGATTCTCTACAATAACAGCACTAGATACAGTTCACTTGTTTGAAGTATTTTCATTATTTGATACAAAATCTTCTACTTCAATGATTTTAACAAACATTTTCCATGAACACTAACCGGATTCCGGTTACCGGAACACATCGCTTTATTGATTTATTAATAGAAATCTTGTCAATAACAGATATTTAGCCGTTCTTAAAAGAGAATTCAGGTGATTTGTGAATGTGATACTCCAACAAAAAACTGTTACCGTTGTTGTTGAAGTTCAATAAAAATTTGTAATTGATCTCAGAATTGTGGACATGTTTACAGTTTACAGTCTGAACCGTAGAACCATGGCAATATTGCAATCAATAATTTTTTAGATAAATTTTTTGCACGCACTTTACTTACTACAGACGGGCTATGTCATGTTAGATCTAATCAGCGTAATTAATCTGTCGAAAGAACCGCAAATCCTCCGGTGTCTGCGATATTTAACCTGAGCTCAGACTTTGAACAAGAGAAGAATGCATCAAAGCCTTAAAAAAAATCGCGAAAATCTCAATTCCACCACCATTCTCTATGCTTCATGCTTAAAAATATTTGTTTAATGATTTCCGATCAGCTAAAAACCGAAAATCCTAGACAATTCGTTTGAAATTTTTGTTTCTATTAACTTTTCCACTTGCATAATACGCTCGAAAGTCAATCGTTAAAAGAGATTATTGGTTAAAAAAAAGGTTTTTTTCTTGCGAAAAACTCTGCCAAAATCAATTACAAATTGGAATATGATTGAGGTTGATATTAGCTTGCGGTATAATATATTCGGCATAAATTACTCGTGACATTTTTCATTTGATTGGGAATATCAAAGGAACGAATATATAGCGACTGCACGCATATATAATCGCAGTCGCACCGTTTATTATCGAAATTATCGTCAAATGTGCACTTGTTCTCTGAAATATGTGAGTGGACCAATTGAACGGAGTATGTGTGAAAGTAAAGTATGATTGTCCTTTAACTGTGGATTTACATAGCAACGTAAAAGTGACAGATGCAAAAATTTTCTCATACGGCAACTCGAAATTTCATTCATAATTTTAATTTTATGAATGAAATTTCGGGTTGCAGTATTTAAAAAACATTGCATCTGTCACTTTTACGTTGCTATGTAAATCCACGGTAAGTGAAATCAATAATCATTAAGCGGTAAAATTACCGCAGTTTTTGAGTGTCGTTCTCTTAGTATTTGAATAGGATAAGAGGACCTTTTAGAATTTTTGTGGCTATTTACTGTGGATTTACATAGCAACGTAAAAGTGACAGATGCAATGTTTTTTAAATACTGCAACCCGAAATTTCATTCATAAAATTAAAATTATGAATGAAATTTCGAGTTGCCGTATGAGAAAATTTTTGCATCTGTCACTTTTACGTTGCTATGTAAATCCACAGTTACTCGATTTATTGTTGTTAAAGGCTATTGTAATAATTAACGAGATGGAGAGACTATAAACATTCTGTAATGTTTTAATGATTATTAGTGCCCGACTGAGTCGACTCTATTTAATTCAGAATTTAATATTCGTTTAGTTATTGGGTTAGCCTTGTACAAACGGTATGCGGTATCAGGATGTAACTATTAAATATGTAACTTTCTCTGTTTATTGAATATACCCTATAGTAGATGACAAAATAGTTATTTATCTACCAAGGTAGGTATGAAGGTATTTTTTCGCACTAGATGTCGATTGTCGATCCGAGGCGAAGCCGAGGTCGACAAGACGGCGTGTGCGAAAAAATACCGGCATACCTACCGTGGTAGATACAACGTTTTTCGCAATTTCGGGCCATAATCACCTTTCCAATGCAAAATATTATCAAAATTTCTACCAAACATTCACATGCAAACATGAATTCATTTGAACGATCAAGCAACCTGCACTATATACACATTGCAATGTGATGTATAGAGACGCGCTAAATAAAATCAAGTAGTCAATGCTTAGTAAGTACGCTTCAACAATACGTTCTGTATAATTGTGTGACTCTGTAGCCGAATGGCTATGGTCGTTGCTTGGTGTTTGGAATAATTTTGGTGTTGGATGTTCAAATCCTGGTCTGTGCAAAGTTTTTATTTATAAAATTTAGTCTTTCTTAAAGGTACTGAGCTATGTAGCGTGCAAAAAAAATGTGAAAAAGCCCGAGTGCGAAAAAATAATCAAAAACGCACTGTGAAATAAATACCTTCAAAACGACATTAAATGGATGCATGGAAAGGTGATGATTATGGACCGGAATTGCGAAAAATTCTTTTTCATACCTAGGACCCGAAAAGTCCGACTTCGTCGAACTTTTTCTCCGTCCAATATGAAAAATACTATTCGTACCACAGACTAAAAGTCTTTTTTAGCGTATTCGATTCCAGACCTCGCCTTTGGCTCTGTCTGGAAACTTCTCACACGCTAAAAAAGACTTTTAATCTTAGGTACGAAATGTACTATTCTGTGCCTTAGAACCATAATTCGACGTATTTCGTCCCTGCACCTACGATCGAAAAGTGATTGCTAAGAAAAGCTGAAATTGTTGTAATGTTTTGTTTTTCGTCTCATTTTGATCCTTACGGCACAGAAAACGTAGTTCGTGACTCGTGACGAAAGCAGAATTTTTTCAGGACACGTCTTAAACTTGTCCTACTCGGCTTTGCCTCGTTAGGACTAGTCCTGAAAAATTCTACTTTTCGTCACTTGTGACGAAAAATACTATTACTTAGGAGCCATTCACATAATACGCACACTTCTATCATGGGGGCTATTCGCCATTTTTTGTGTGGCACTTCATAAATGGGCTCTTTATTAGTTTCATCCATTATATATTTTTAGCCGTTTTTGTCGATGACTAGTCGTTTCTAAAACGTAAAATTTTTGTCCAATTCGTTGACAGTCAATCAGAATTTTATCGATGAAACTTTCTACCGGGTACTTCAGATTACATTTAACTTTGTATTCTTTGACTTCATTAGTTTGAACATAAATGTTGCTATTAAAAGAAGAGATATGTGAAGTGTATGTGATAGCTGTAATTAAGTTATTGAGTTAGAGAAATAAGGTGTAGCTTTTATAGTATTCGAGAGAATTAGGGTTTTCCATAACTCTGCCATGTTAACCAAAAACATCGCATGTCTTCTCGCATTAGCTTTTAAGAACTTTCGAAAGCTTCTGTGAGCTTTGAGCTTCTTATAGATTCCATTCAAAAAGTGGAACATTCCATTAGAATTCAAAAGAAGTTCGAAGCTAAAAAAAAATTCGAAAGCTTTTAAAAGCTAATGCGAAAAGACATGCGATGTTTCTGCTTAATACGGCAGAACTTCCAATTTACATGCCTGAACTACATAAGAGAAAAAATTTCTTCCTACAAATTTAGATCTATAAACTTAAAACTCAATTTTAACCAATTCGGATACATACGATCCGCGGAGTAGCAGTTGAGCAGCTCAAAGCACAATTGTAAAACTCAACGACGAGACAGCGAGTGTTTTATTTAATTTTGTCAGTCGATTGTTTTCAAAACAACGAGCTCCTTTAAATATTCGTATTACAAAGGTTGTACGAAGGTTGAGACTTGTGGGATGGGATGGTTATATTCAAAAAATGAGTGAGGAGGACGATCGGTTGAAAAGTGGTATTGATGGCCTATATTTTGCCGAACAAAAAACAAATGCAATTTTTCTGGCATATTTTAATTACAATTGTAGGATGAAGCATTGAAACTTGATTGTTTTCAATAATTTTTTTTTCTCAAAGCCTTCAGCTTCAGATGAATTCATTCAGGTAAAAGTTATTCAACATAAAAATTTCGAAACGACCTTACAAACATCCCAATACAACACATAACTTTCTTGAATTGCAAATTAAATTTAGAATTGAGCGTCCCTTTTCTCGGTATAAGCTATTTGAAATAACCGCGACAGCGACACACTACCAGCATCAATGCTGGCGTCGAAAAATTGGTATATATAAAAATTGGGAATCGAATTTTTCTTTTCTTTTCGATTTTGCATTTGAGTTGTTCGTAGGCAAATTTCCGCGAATGCTTGGATACTGTACACGCTGTAAGTATAGCCGCATAATACTGTTGTGTTTGTATTAAATGGAATCAATAACGGAAAAGTTTTTTACACCGAAAAAGTTCAATATTTGCCGTATGAATTATTAAATGGATTTTCGATTGACGACCCACGATCTGCGTTGCGTACGAAGTATTTTGATTTTTTTTTTTGATAATTAAGTTAAGCAAAAGAAGGGTTAAGAAATGTTTCGGAAAGCTCATAAAGTCAAAATGGTTAAATCCCATCATTTCGGCACGTCCAGTGAATGTGCGTTTCGGGAGAGTTAAATGAAATTGTAATTCAAATCATCTTGAATAAACGGTAATTTGTAGATATTTGTGTGTGAAGCCTTTTATGAGATTTTGTGTGGTCCTTCGTGATAAGAATGTTAAATATTCGCATTGAGCAAGTAATTATCACTGCAATGAATTGTATAGCAACGTTGTTTTACTATATACAACCGGTCCGCAGGGATTTTTTTTTATTTATTTTACACGTTGCAATGTAATACTGGCTTCCACCAGTACCGAACCGGCTATAAAAAGGACTTTCGAAAAAGGTCACTTTCATAAAGAAAATGCAACAGGCGCCTGAATTCCCAGTATGGCCAGTCCAGACTACCACCTACTACCATAATAAATACATACTAAACGAGCTAATCTAATTTTAATGATGAATTTACAACTCCGATATAATCATAGTTCCTGTGGGATTCCTTAGTGACTTACAACTACTTGGAAACGTAATGCTTGTAGACCTCGTCCTAACGTCGGTTTAAAATAGATTAATTACACGAGTATTATAATTTTACGATCTTTGCCTTGATTTCCGAGCGGTTGAAGTTAAGGCAACTAGGCGTACCGCGCAGAAATATTAGTTATTTGTTCAACGAGGGAAGAAAAGTTGGAAATTGCATTTGAAATGAAATCCAACTTTTCTTCCCTCGGCGAACAAATGACTATTTCATTTGCGCTGTGTCATTTTCCTTATTTCCTAGATTCAAAATACCATAAAATAGTTGTGTTTTGTTGACGATTGGTCGAATGACATTTATAATGGGAAAAGTGCAGCACTTTCTATCCCGTAGTGGGGAGAAAATAGAACTTTTCTCACTTGAACTCTCACTTTGTTTATATTTTCAAAAATGGTATTGTATGGTTAAAAAACCATTAATCTCTCCTCGCACGTTTGAAAGACGTTGTGTTCATCTCAGGAAGAAATAGGAAACTCCAACTCGAACGTCAGGACGATGTTTGAATCTCGCTCGAGGCGGAATTTCCTATTTCTCCCACAAGTGAACACAACGTCTCCCATACGTGCGAGGTATGATTAACGGTTTTTATCCACGAAACAATCATATAACTTTATTACACCATTTCTCAAAACAAAAACAAAGAGAAGAGACAATTCAGGTGAGAAAATTCATATTTTTACCACACTCTCTTTCTCTGCATAAAAGAGCGATGAGAACTTTGAAATATTATAATTTGTTAAATAGAAAGTCTTCCAAGTTCTTTTTAGAAAAATAATTATTTCACAATGCAGCGCAGGGGAGAAAATAGCCATTTTCTCACCTCAGATAAAGTGCCAGAAATTGTTGTGAAATTTCCAACTTAGGTTGACAAATAACTATTTTCGGGTAAATCAATGTTTTGCAATTGCATGCTTCAATTCTGGTCAGGACCGGAGAGTAGTTAAGGGCGCTGAGAAGTGAGCAATAGAACGTTTTGAAAGTACAAAATTTCAAAATTTTCTCGCTCGACCGATCGCAATGATTCCCCTCCATTCTCCTCATTTATAATTTGCCGAATATTGACATTTCTCAAGAAGTCCGTATTCGCTCTGAAACGTAATTCGAACTTAACTGAACCTTTATTTAGGCGGGGTGCCATTCATTGAAATTTAAAAAGGTTTCGCTAGAGTAGCCTCCGATCAACAGACATGAAATTTTTCAATAATTTTGTGTAAATACAAAGGAGACTTTGCTGTCTATACCTCTCTGAATATTGTTGCTAAAGCTTAAGAAATATGGACGTAGTAAGTATTGTTCCAAAAGCGTAAAATTTATTAAATTTCAAATTCCAACATTAGCGTCCTATTCGCTGCCGCAAATATTTAATGTTATATCAACATCCTTCAATTGTATTTACCGTTTTCTTTTGCTTCGGGGTTATTAAAATTTGAGTCTGTGTCTTATCTGCATATTTTATTGACTTGTTGTAACATACCATATTTTTAACACGTAGAAGGTAAATAGGATGTAAGGCTGAAAAGGTGAGAAAACCGAAATGTTAAACGCTGCACACTTTAAAAGGTGTAAAGTCAAATTATTATTTTTGTTTGAGGATTTATTCGTTCATACATTTTCACCGTTTATACATTACAATAATATTTGTTACTCTGGTAACCGAGTTGGAAGCTGCAAGTTAAACGTAGATTGGGTACAATGAAATGAAACCACTTACAGTACATATATCAGGTCAATTTGTTGTATACCGTTGAGTATTAATGTTAATTTGGTTTATATGAGTCCTTTTCGTGTACTGTGCTTTGGCCTTATTAATCAATAATAGCAACTCTCTAACACGTCGACATTGGTACTAAGGCCATTAAAAAGTTTTGGGTCCATGTTTCTTGTTTGTTTTTTCAATGTTTCGAAAGGGGCGTTTGTATGAGTGGGACGACGTTAGAATAGCTGACTTTGCTCACCTTCTTTTTATATGCTATAAGACTGGAAAGCAACCTCGAAACCTTTAAAACGTTACATGTGTTTTTGTAGCCTTTCACCTATATTGATTGACTCCAAGCTTATAACAAGCACAACTTTACTCGTTCAAAGACTTATGCCACTGTCTATACTGTTCTTCCAACTATAAAGGTCCAATTCATCATTGAACATTCTACAAGTGGCTAACGAATCAATAAAAATTTTAATCTGATCATCTGGACATTTCGAGAAGAGGCAATAGTACATTACTTACATTGCCCCATTGGTAGGCAAATGATGGAAATTGTACTTCTTGTGTGAATCTTACCGACCGAGGCGTAGCGGAAGTACTATTTTCATCATTTCCCCCATTGCCAAGTAAGGTATTTTATTCAAAAACTTGAGGTAAAGTTTTGGCTCAGAGAAGTAAAATTAACTTTGCCTCACGTTTTTGAATCTATTACTTCAATTATTGTTAACATACTTTTGGCTAAATAATTTTAGCTAGCACTCAGCACTTACTTTTTTCGTCGTTATAACTAACAGATGACTAAATGTTTCTCAAATGTGCCTTGATGTACTTATATCAATTGTAGATGTAGATGTACTTATATCAATTGATTGTGATTGTAACATTGTGCCGAATGCCATGAATGAAAGATATTACACATTTCTAACAAAAAATAATAATTGTAATACGTCGCGTTGCCGGTCGAGTGGATAGTAGTTATACACCATCGAAAGCCAATAATTCTTTTCACATTTTCCGAATATCTTTTCTGGCTGTAATGAAAATATTCGCAAATTTATTTCAGCGCGGTATGTACACTACAGTGATGATGACGTGAAATTCTTTTCCAATAAATTGCAATAGAGATACAAATGACATTTAAATTGCGATTTCATTGATTTATTGATGGATTGGCAAATTGTACAATGCTGTAATGTACGCATCGACGTCGCACCACTGTGATTGATGATTATGTGTGCTTCAAATTGAATTAATTGAAATTGTAAATCGTACACACCACCGCCGCGCGATTTTTGAATGATATTTGTGTAAATGCAAGGTATACCCATTTTATGCTCGGGTGACCAACAAAATGTGTAGGTGGTATTGGTGGTATTAGAAGGGTACATGGCAAATTATGAGTGAAAAACATCACGTAAATGACTCGCTAGATATATATTGGCATTATTCGCAAGGGCAAGGACTACAACTGGTTGCCTCGTATTCAGGTACATTCCACTTATTGAGAGTAACGCCTAATTTAAAAAAAAACAATTCGGGACGTCAGTCTCATGGGCACTCTATTATATTTTCCTTCGATTCTAGCTGTAAACTCCACACATGCCATATGCCATAACTATTATTGTTTTACCCGATCGACTAAACTATATCCTAAATATTGAGGGTTAAATTTAGATTTGCTTTATTACCATTCCCTTGATATCTATTTCGCTAAAATAAAGCGTGTCACCAACTGGCTCTACAGGTATGTAGCCACCATCAAAGTAGCACAACACCTTTATTTGTTATAAGTATAATCAAGCCATGTTGGTAACATATTTTCAATGCATACGAGTAGGAAAGCGTACACAAAATTTTAAGAAAAATTGGACCAACTCACGAGAAAAATGAAGAGTCCGATTTCGTGCGAGTAGTGGTCTCGACTCAACAAAGTTTACTGTAAAGAAACCTATTGCTATAATTGATAACGCAAAAGTACACTATTTCTACCCAATTACGTTCCATTCGCACAATTAAATTGCATAAACTTTGTACATAGTTTCTTCATAATTGATATTTACCACTCATTACGACCACTCACATACTCGCTTTAACATTGACATGCTTTTTCAATTTTTCAAAAATTATGAAAATAATTTTCCTGCGAAAATTCCCAAAGGAAATTTTTTATAATAATGTTGCACCCTTTCTCTATTATATTGTCAACTAATGTGGATCAATGTGGAATGTATTCCATACATTCTGCTTAAGTAGCGATTATCATATGCAGTGACGGACTTTGCGGTTTTACCAATGATCAAGTAGAAATTAGTCTAATAAAGTTTAAGAGCTAACAGCGAGTAGAACGAAGTATTTGTGCCCACCAGCACTAAGATATTTAAGTGAGTTTTGCCCAGAGGCATACCTCGGCGCCCAGCATTAAAATATAAAATATTTGGAGACTGACGGTATAGGAAAGGCTTTGCACTTCTTTTGTAACAAAAATCAGGCCTTCCCGATGCGACCTATAACACACAGAACATGTTGTCCACGCATATGTATTTGGAGGTTTTACGACGTCTCGAGTGTTACTGTAGGTACACAAAGCGACGCAAAAGATTCCTAATTCAAATTTTTCTTTTGTTATACTGTCAAACTTGACAGAAGAACAAAAAACAAATTTGCATTAGGTTTCTTTGGCGTCGGTATGTGTAGCTAGAGTCAATGGTACGAGTATTGCCATGCCAAAGGTTAAGTGCGGCACTGATGATAGTACGAAAGTATAGTTGAAAGTTTCAGTACGATAGCAATTTGTTTGTATTTTTGTTCGCATCGACCAACCGCTCCTATTTTACAAAACGAAATGAAAAATTCGTTTATGTTGGGGCGAAAACGAAACGAATGGACGTTTCTAGGCAATTTTCTCCCACATATTAAACCGAAATCCACCACGTTCGCTCCAATGAGACAAGCGAAATTTAGTAAAATTAAACTCGAAAATTTTATTGATGATGACTAAGTCGACGAACCGTTGGATTAATATTGTCGTTAAATTACTCTGTGATTTGTTCAAAGTCTATCGTGCGTTATAAATAATTCGATTCAGCTAAAATCAACAGGTATAAAAATAGTCCCAACTTATATTCGGTTATATAAAAGAAGCTCGATTGCTCGATGGTATAATGCTTTAATGCAGCAAATTTCCTGGGGTCATATAATGTGTAATCTAACTTATTTTCCATTTTCGACTTTTTATTATTTATTTATTTTATGTGCCGTGGTATTAGTGCTATTTAATGCTAAACATAAATCATACGAGATTATAATACACTTTTCGGTGAAATTAATAATCCATAATGGGTTAGAATTATCATCGATAAAATATTGAACTTGAACCATTCGAATTCGTTTCGGTTTTATGTGTTGTAAAAGTTTGTGACTTCATTGTTGGTTTATTTCGGCTATGATGTAATTTAGCACTAATGGTTTGTACAATGTGCTTTGTACTTTGTCCATACGTCCAACAAAAGGCAATAAAACTAAGTTCAGACCTTTGTGAGGTAGAGCTCTTGATCAGCATCACATGAAGTTAAAATTTCATCCTGGAAATTTTATTGAAATTTTGTTGGTGAAGAGTAGTACACTTACCGTCTTCAATTCAGTTCAAGAGCAATCTAGCTTCAATTAAGACGCATTTAACAAAGTCCCAGTAAAAATTGCACATTGTCCTGGTCTGAAATCCATCATCCTTACAAACCATCATCAGAAATAATGGAAAATTTGTGATAACCTAGCGATTCGTCACCATACATACGAAAATTTACTGGGAAGCCTGTTAGACAAGATGAAATACAGAAAATTTGAGTTGTTTGGCACGACAGGCCTTGCAATAAAAAATTTGTTTTTACTTTTTATTCTTCGTTTTGACACCAAAACATTTGTTTTGGAACCAAATTGGATTATGAAGGATATGTGACCATACACACATTAGACCTACAATCGTTAGAGTCCTTCTAGAACTCACTTGTAGAATAAATGTTTTTCGATTTGGGAAACGTTATAATATGGCTCGGATTTTATAGCGTAAGCTTATAAGAGACTCAAAGCTACGAAGGGTATATTATCTTTCCAAATTGGCGAAGTTTAGCCGCCTGTGGTATTGACCTGTTACAGACGGCTGTCATCTCTTATCGACAACGACAGCAATAATAAACGACAAGCTCTGACTAATTAGGTCTTATATCGCAAAAAGCATGTTCAAAACAACAAATGAAGTAAAAGATTTCTGAAATCAATCTATGAAAATCATCGATCAAATGAAGTAATAGATCAGATATATAGTAAAACTGCTAATATTCTTGCTCTGCAAACGTTGCTACAGAGTAGAAATGTCTATGCAAATTTTAAACAAGATGGAAGTCGTGCTTTGCGACACCTACGTCCATCTGCACAACAAGCTTATTTTGACATGAGTTTGGAACAAAACCTTATATAAGGAAACCAAATTGCAATTCTTTCAAATGTTCCATGCAACCAAATTTCTATTTATGACATCGAGTGCAAAGAACTTTATTAGGCTCGACATCATGAGATTCACCAAGGTTCATGCAACGATTTATGTAACAGAGGCATTTGAAGTTTGCAGACTTTGCACATTACTAGCAAAGCTCAATAAAATGTTGATAAATATGATCAACAGTTGCACGGTTTCGTTGTATGTATACTGTTTGTGGTAACTGTTGTCTATATATTCGGAATATATTCGGGAAAACTTTTTTCCACATTTTTCCAATGTTAAAAAAATGTTTTTGAGAAAAGGTGAAAAAATACTTTTCCGAAAATAGTCCATGCTACTTTCCACACACCTACACAAAAAATGTTTTTCCGCAATACTCTTAGAAACTAGAATCCATTCTGGGACCTGTTGGGAGCTCAGATCAACATTCCATAAAATGGCGAGTGTTCCTTCCACATACAGAATTTTTTATGAAATTTCATACATCCATCTGAAACCCTTTTGTCACAAAAATTCAGTGAGTTGACATACTATGCTTGAAGTTAAAATCGATCTTATAGTCAAACATCATACCTTTCTAACAGTACCACACTCGATGTATTTCATATGAAAACATCAGTTTTCAGGTTGTTGATGTAAAAATTGTCGGAGTTTCATGCTTTTATGTTGGGGACAGGTATACACCGCACAGGAGTTCTTCTCGAACTTTGATTCGAAATATATTTTTTTTTAATCCAAAACTTGTCCTTTTAGAAGGACCAGACACTGGAAGTACCAGATTCAATCAATTATTTTATTAAACAAAATAGCGAGATATTCATAGAGTGTCTTCATTAGCAAATGTTAATCGTAGCAAAGGAATAGATTTTTCTTAAAGCTCAAGAATGACAAATTTTTATAAATATATCGCAATGCGCGTGCTGTATCTAAAAGGTGAATTCCCTCTTTGAACATTGGTGTATCATTCGGAATTTCCTAAAATTTGTCAGGATACGACCCGCGTATTTTTTAGGTATACTCGCGTGTATACTTGACTGTAACGAACACCATAATATTAAGTAGAATGAGATGCACAGAAGAAAAAATAATAATTGAAGACCACGTGTACAGGTATAAAACAAAGGAAATGTACTCCATCTTCAATTTTATCACCACACATCAATGATGTAATCTTTACCCCTTTATGATAAACTTATTAAAGAAACGATTGTCGCATGATAACATTGCCCTTTATTTATGGAATTTATAAGGTAAAAGTGAATGGTTGCTCTATTTATCCATGTATATATATAAATAACACACATGCGACATTGCGACATATAAGTATAATGAAGGTAAGCCCGACGGTTGAATAAGCGTACAGAATGTGGGATATATAAACCAACTCCTGTAGGACGTATAACTAATTTTTTTTTTTTAATTAAAATGTCACATTTGTGATTTTAATAGGATTATTAAATTATACCTGTGTCGTCTTACGTGCATGCGTTGCGTTATATATGTGTATGTTATTATTAAGCAGAAACATTTACGCTAAATCGAATCATGAAATTGGAAAATTTTCTAATTTAATAGCTAAAATCTAAAATGGTATTCTCTGGTAATAAGTACTGTAGATCATCTATTCGAGTGGTGAGCTGAGCTCTTAGTTTATTCCGACAACAAAATGAGATAATATTTCAAAATACTTTGAATAAACACTCAGACATCACCGTGGAAAATCGGTCTTAATAGACTCGAAGCATTGGTGTCCTATCTAGTTAAAAAAAATTAAATTCATTTAGATTCATCATCATCAAATAACACAATATTCTGAACGGGCACGTAAGTGTCTACTGGCATTGTATACAATCAGAAAGTTCATCAAATTCGTTTTAATTTTTGGTGTGCTGTGTGCCGAATTGTCTATGTGTTCTAAGCGATTGGATGGTACACGTTAGCGTTATGTGCAAATGCAGAATTGAAAAAAGTAAAATTGACTACGTCAATCATATCATGGAATACGAAATGATACGAGGGATCACTGATAAAAAATATTGTAAAATATTTCATGTGGCAGGGAATTTGTATCTAGTGAACTGGAGACAAGTTACCTGCCACAGGTAATATTTTACAATCGTTTTTGTCGGTGATTTTAGATCGAAATAACACACGTCCAGTACTCTTTTGGCAGCTGCCATTAAAAGCAATTTTGCTTGAAGTGCGTTGATCGAACGCTTTAAGATCTCGTGGTAATAGATCACTAAAATGACCGCTGGCGTGACGATCGACGGTTCGGTTTTGTGTGCAAACTAATGACAACCAACTTTGCTTCTAAGGGAATTCCCCGTATTTAGTTCATTTGCATTCATTTCAAAGAATTGGATGCACTCACTTATTCATTACTTTGTGAAATTGTGAAGTTGGTTTCGATTAGTTTGCACACTTTTCCCCACCATTCCTCACGTTTCCGTCATCAGTTTCACCAAACGAAGAGATCTATTGTGTCGAAATATTTTACATTTTTAACCTTTAAACCATGAAACAATGATTGAGTGACAGGATTAAAAAAAAAAGATCGAACTCTTTTGACTGATTCAAGTTCTTTACTTTTCCAGTTATATTATTACAATTTCACATTATAAACTCCAAGTGTCTTCAACCCTAAACGAACACTACTTTCAGCTGCACACACGCATCAATCTACCACTTACAAATTAATTTTCGTTAAGTCCCTATAGTACGAACGAGCCTTGGAAAGTACAAACATGCAAACCGGAAGGATACACAGAAACTTGAAGAGGATGTTTGATGTGATGATGTTGTGTTAAATATCAACGTTTCTTTTTTTTTCTTCCCTCATCTTACAATTAAAGCTTTATTGGAGGGTGTTTTTGTTTTTATTGTTTTAATATTTCAGCACAATGAGAGAGGCATATCCATGTCGCTCATATCTTAAAAAGACGCAATAATCTTTTAAGCGGATGTTAATGCAAATCAAAAATTTGTTTTTCTAACGAAATTAGAATTTATTGTCTGAGCCAATTTATATATTCTCCCTTGGTAAATGCTACCAAAACATTTTTTTGTGTTTATAACATGGAACACCGACATAAGGGCTTGGGAATTAATATGACATGTACTACACAGTGGTCACAAAGATAAAACGTGTGTAATTATGCTATAAACCACAACAAAGAGTCGGCACACCGTTCGGTTGTGGTCATCATTGTGTTTAGTCTGTTAAACCGTGTACTGGATAATCAAAAATAGCAAATAAAACTTTAAATATTACCTTCAGTTAGATGGTTATGTTAAATATGTCATCATATTCTGGACAGGGTGATGGAAGGGGTGGTGGATAGTTTCGTGTATGATTTGGGAAATTTTCGCGAGGTTTTCAATGACAAAATTTATTCTTTGAGTTCTCATGGAACCTTTTGCAGCTAGGAAAAACCCATCAACGTCGAGATTTCCAGTCTAGGCAGCAAAAATTTACTTCCACCAAACACACGTTCTTGCAGTTATTTAAGTGTAAGTTGTTGTAAGGCAACTTTGTAAGGTTTATAAGACTTTCCCGAATACAAAAAGTGAAGTACTATTAAAGGTAGAAGTTGGATTGAAACAGGGTGCCCTTCGTCGATGTGATAAAAGGGTTTTACATTCCCCTAATTTCTCCAACTTCTATAGCCTGTTCTAACCTGTACTAAACTTCCCATGTTTCTACAGATAATTGTAAAAATTGGGAAGTGGACTTCGATTCTACAAAAGACCACAAAAGAAACTTTAGTGCAGCGGGTGAATGCCCAAAAAATAAGACCCCATGCAGCTGATACTAAAGAGTGCTATGTGGCTACAGTAACACACATTATAGTATGAAGACTAACTATTAATTTCAATAATCTCGGATTTCATCTATTCCAGAATATTACGACACCAACCCAATAAAATGTGGAGAATGCAGTACTCAACATGGTTCGGTTTTGTTATGCTGCTGGGAATCATATTGATGGCAATCAGTTGCACCACCGCAAAACCGTCGGAAGTATTTGAAAATACAGATGCCAAAGGTGATGGTAAGTTATCCGCAAAATAACAATAAAAAAGAAACGGAAATGAGCAGAGCAAATTCAGTATTCTGATACTTAGGGTGTTCTATTTTAGAATCAAAACGAAGCCGAAACTAAATATCATTTTGTAATAAGGATTTTCTTTTGTTTCATAGTTTATAAAGAAGGTGTGCAAATAATAAAAAAAAATATTTTTTATTGACAAAAGGTATTGCGAAAAAGTGCAAAGTTCTTTCACCTATTATATGCAACTGATAAAAAGATGATGAAAATGCAGCATCATTATTCATGAGCTGTTGTTTATAAAGATTTATAGATGAATGGCGATATATAATACTCATGGAAATATTGCACTTAACGATAGCATTTCCATTGATATTTTTTCCAGTTTTGGAAACGGTTATTGTCTTGTGCAATGCGAGAAAAATATTTGCCAAGAACTTTTAAACTAAGTTTTCAATAACCTTTTACACACGGCAAGGATATCACGAGAAAAGCTTCTCAATTTTATTTCAATTGATCTAAATGATTGAACACATCAATAGAGAATCTTGTCCTTCATTAATTTTATCAAATATTTTTTTGTTATATAATATCACATTATCCGAAGTGCATCATTTATTTTTGTTGTCTCTGTCTCTGTCGAACAGATGGTAGGCCGCCCGTAAGACGTTATAGACGAGAAAAATTGAAATTAAAAATATTTTTTCGATTGAACTTTGCTATAAGAAAGTTATTTGTAATATTGGAGATAATATAAACTTTCAGAGATAGACAAATGAAAAGAAATATCGAAACGGGTGAGGTGAACTTGAAAATACTTGAACCTGCAATGATCAATTTTGACCTAACCCTTATATAACAATCAGAATCGAGGCGGTAAGCTTTAGTCAAGTCACGCAGATGCAGATACGCGGTTGACACTACACTTGATGTGTATGTATGCGATGGATTTTAAAAATTGTGGTAATGTTCTGTGCGGTGAATTTTTTATTACATGATAATCATCGGGTTGTAGGGTTCACTTTATCGCTCGTCAGATATCGGTCTGAAGGGAAAACTGAATTAACACACTCCAATTCACGCCGTAAGTGTGCCTAAAATTTGAATTTTAAGTGAACGATTTAATGAAAAAGTGAACCGAAAAATACATTTCAACGCTTCCTTGTATGAAAATGACGCTACGTTACAAAGACCTCCGCACTTTCCACTTTGAATTTCGACCGCACTTACGGCGTGAATGACAGGTACAAGAACAGATTTTTTAACAGTCATTTGGCCTCTTATTTTGTGTGGAACGACCTATACCAACATAAAAAAAAACTGATTTTATGAGAATTTTAGACTACTGCATCGTGTAGGCCTCTTATTTAATTCTGTTCTCTTGCCTGTTCTTGGGGTGCACTGACTGAACGGTCCTGAGATCACGCACTACAATTTAGTAGTTTGTTTGACCAACATCCGTTGAATCTAAATTTAATTTTCTGTATACGTGAGAGTGTATTGGTGAGCTATGATATGAATCGGTCGGTAGGGAAAGTAAACGGTCGAGAAGGAAAGTAACGGTTGGGAAGGAATGCACCAACACACTCTCACTATTACAGAAAAATGTCTTTCAACATACCCCAATACACACTCGATGTGTGTTTTCGCTTGGGCTTCGCTCGCGCGTGCACACACATCTTGTGTGTATTGGGGTATGTTGAAATATACTATATTTTCAGGTGACAAGACGGTTGTCAAAGTTATGTTATACATATGCTATAGGAGAATGATGTTTAGAAACTAAGAAGAAATGTAATAGAGTTTTCCCATATTTTCCTGCATTCTGCCATAAAATTACTGCTGAAGGAATTTCCCTATAAGCAACGCACTGCTCCTAGCATGAACATAAGAAATATTTGGAGGCTGATGAAGTCACAGTAGGCACTGCGTTTCTTTCGTAAAGATAGATGACTTGTTTTCGTTGTATGAGTTAAAACACACAATACAATCAATCTTAAGCGGTAGCTCTCATCACAAAAGCCTCCAAATTGGACATTTGTCAAAGTAGTGTTCATGCTAGGAGCAGTGCGTTGCTATAAGAAGTTTTCTTTCTTCTTTTGTTCTAAGTTCATTTTTCATATAAAATCGATGTTTTAACACATTAGTGTCACGACGGCGCGAACGAGAAGCCAAAGACTGGATCGGTGTTATTTACACCATCTGAAAAACTATTCTTTTTATATTAAATGAGTAGAGATTAACGGGATAAATCCAAATCGTATCTGTTCGATATTTATGTTCGCGTTTACGGAGAATCGGAAAACTGATGTGTGAGTTCATTTACATATATTTCCGTGAATTCAATTATGCGTGTGGGGTTTGAACTGCGCGTAACCGGTTAAATCCAGATCGTCTTTGATTTTTCGTGCTCGCACTTATTGAGAGTTGAATAACCGGTGCACGTGCGAGTTCACTTATATGCATAGGCTTAATTACGCGTATGAGGTTTGGAATGCGTATAGGTTTTGTGTGACAAATTTTGTGAGATTTTTCTTGAGGAAAAATCGTAATTCATATTTTTTTATGGGATCTTTTGTCAGACGAAGATTATATTTAGGTATTTTTATGAGTTTCGAAATATTCTCATAAATACATGCTTTTATGAATTTTCTAATTGGCTGATATACATAAGTTAATAGGTTTCTTGTCATATTAACATTGCAGATCTATGTATGAGATCGTTATATTGACACGAATTCTTTGTTTCAGGATCTTGTTTAAACCGTAATTTACTTTTGGCAGAGATGATTTCACTACAGAGTGTGTTCCCGCGTATCTAATAAAATGTGGGATCTCCCTCTTTCACCCTCTCCAAATGTTTACAGCCTTTGTTTGTTAAACCTGAACTGAAACCTCACCAATCAACTAATTTATTAGATCCATTGATATTGAGATCTAGTCCTTCGCCCAGCTAACCCTCTAAATTTTCCTTTATTTTTCAGCCATCAAACGGGCATCATTTTTCGTGGGCAGCAGATATGGCCGATCGTACTACGGCGGCCGACCGCAACAAAATGTAAACGTTGCTCCCAGAAATGATCGATTCTTCTTTGGTTCACGATATGGCAAACGATCCGACGAATATATGCAGGACATTGTCGACCCACAACCATCAAAAGAATTGACAAGCACCTATCTCGTGTCATGCGTTTACACAGGAGTTAAGGATTTCTATAGATGTAGCAAATTGTAAGTAAAACACATTATTGGCTTGTAATAAGTTTCAATGTGATTGCTTCCCACGTTACGTGCTTTGCCGGTTGTAATTCGGTATACGGCAACACTTTGGCCGTTGAATGGAGATATATAATGTGGTTGTTGTAGAGAAATACGCAAACACATTCCGAGCTGTGTATTAAATACAAATGCCAGTGAATCATTTTGATGAATCACAAAATAATAAATTGTCATCATCATTCAATACCAGTTGTCTTTTCAATCCATCAGCACAGAATTTGTTAATCTTACATGGGATTAACGTATCATCGCATATTAATAATTATGCCTAGTTGCTAAGCATGCCGTAACGGTATGTTGGTTGTTTACAGGATGGCTCATGGGCATATATGTACTTATTTACCTTAGCCTTGGTTGATTTCAAATCATATGTAAAGTCGGGATTTCAATCAAAATTTTAATTCGACTTAAATTTTGGGTAGAAATTTAAAATTTGGGGTGACAAATGGTGTACATTGGGATGGGAACACATTCTTTCGTACTGGTAGATTTTAAGAGAAATATCACGTAAACTATTGAATAAACTGTGATTGTTTGATCCTGAACACATTCTTTTAGGTAAGATGACGATTCGACCAACTATAGGAACAGTAGAACTAAACAAAGAGAAAACCAAGTTTTGCAGTCAACAGTCATAGCTTTGATCAGTTACACAACTTGGGACCGTATTATTTCTCTTTGTTTCATTATTCAACAGACATAGTGATAAATACGGCCAATAAGTTTTGTAATTGGTCAAAGTTATGAATGTTGGCATGGCATAGCTGAAATCGATAATTGTTGTGAGTTCACATTAAACCTACGATAAACACAAGGTAGATATAGTGTGAAGGTACTGCCATTCAGCCGAGTTTCTATTCCATTTTTTGTTTATAATGACGGGAGGAGATGACTTTTATAAGGAACCTTCGTGCCCCTGCACGTCTGATTCGATTATATATAACATTACCTCCACAGTCTATATCTACCTTGGATAAACGACAGATGACCGCGTGATCACTACAATCAAAGCACTTCAAGGATGAGTGGAACTCCAAGTAGAGTACTGCAACTAGACGGTGAATCATACAAATTTTAGCACTGTAAAAAGATTGTGAGAAAATTTTCATACAAAATAGTACTCTATTTGACAGCTGTCACTCGATGCACTTTTGCTTGAAGTGCGTTGCTGTAATCGGATAGTTCTACTATCAGAACTATAGAAAACACATTACATAGACACTTCCATGGTATAGTTGAAGTATTTATTTTCAGAACGAAATGAAGTAGTAGAATCAGAATCGAATGTTTTTTTAAATTATTACTCGCTTAGCGGAATAATTTTTTGTTAGTTATTTGTAATTGTTTCCGCAAAATTTAACAAATGTAAATCTAGATTTTTATTTCCGGATACACAATCAAGGACCTACAACGAAACGCTCAACTATAGAAACTAGATTTTCATTTGTGAGACGAAATTTGTGTAAAACTCCCAATTCATAAAAAATCTCAGTATACACTTCTCCGTGAGTGTATCAGTAAATTAGGACTAAGTATTACAATTCACCAAGCTGAAGATCGATCTTGAAAGCGATAGACAATAGCAATAAGCAATAATATGGGTGTGATATATGATAGGGTCTGCTCAAAAAACAAAATTACGTCGGATGGTACGACCTCGTATTGGGCTTGGCATTCTTGTTTCTTATTATATGGAATCACGATTACAAATTTACGGGCATTAAAACATTTAACGATATTACCTACATCAAAAAATATATAATTTTTATGGATCTTAAGATCGATATGCACCTGATGATGCGCTCACAATATTATTATTATTGAAATTATTATTTTCTATTACAGAAATGAAAATATTAACACCGATGCGGATACTATTCACAGCAATAATGAATGAATATTGCAATTGATAAGCTACAACAATTCCAAACAGTTTTGACGCATTTTTACACAAATTATCTACGTCCTACCAAGTAATGTTTAATTTCTTACTTTAAAAACAAACAAATAAATTTCGCAGTATTTTCCCATTGAAAGAAGAGAAAATTTCTATGAAACTTAAATGTGTACAATGGCTGGATGCATTTTTAAGTTTTGTGAAATGATCTGAAAGCGATTTTAAAATTACTAACCAAACCAAACCAAATTGATTGAAACTGAATGGTGATAGAATATTGATTTAATTAAATGTGTGTACAATTATAGATTGAGAGAAAAATCAAGAAACATAACAAGAGCAAATATTTTATTGTAATTTTACATTATATTTGTTTAATTATAAGTTTAGGTTGCATCATGTATATTAAATAAAATAAAGTAAAAATAAAACTTAAAATTTCAACTTCGATTGTAAAGTGTATTTTGGAAATGTTAACAAAAATATTTAAAAAGAAAACCCAAAACCTAAACCAAAAGATTGATTTAGAAAACATTTACAAAATTATTTACTTATAAAAAATATGGAGTCAAACCACAAACATACACATGTAATAAAAATAAAATAAAATGAATTCCGTCTAACTGAAAATAAAGAAATAAATAAATGTGAAACCCAGACTCGTTTAATAAAATGTTTGTCTATATCTCAGGTCTCGACTCAAATTTGCGGAAGGCATTAGAGCTCTCATCCGAGAAATGCTCAAAAGAATTTTATCGGAAAGACTTTATTCTTTATTGCTGAACAACTTCAGGTGCAAACAGAAAGAGAAATTAAAAATTTGTTCCGAAAATTGTCATCTTGAGGCTCGGGAAATTTCTTCCGATTTAAACTAGGAAACTAGGAGCTGTGGGTTGAGTGATAGTCAAGCAATTTTCCTCAAAACCATCCATTTCCATCACGAATTGTCTGGGATTTGGATAGTTTGTGTGAAATTTACGAGACCATCACGGAACCTTCCTTTGTCAAATTTCATTCTATTTCCTAGTTTCAACCGAGTACTATGAAATAGGATGAAATGTGTTGCCATTTGTACCACTTGTTCCTGAGATATGAGATAACGAAGTCAAGTGTCGTCAGGTGGTAAGTAAAATTTCTTTAGACGAATTCTTTTGAAAATCCACCTATCAAAATCGGACCCCTTTTGTCTGGGATGGATGAAAGGTCTTTGCTAGTAGACCTCAAAACAGGCCTCAGATAGTCTCGAGCTACACCTGGTGGTTGCTGGTGGAAGATCTCCGAAGGTGGAAAGGTGTGTTTTTAACCTCATTTTTTGGCCGCTAAATGTCAGCGATGCAGATGAGAGTGGGCTCGTTGGAAATACTTTCAGGTTATGTCACGTTTGAGAACCTCCATTGATAAATGTTAGAAAAAATGTACAACAAAAATTTTCGAAATCCGTGTGAGCTTCAGACAGGTCTGGGCTGGTACTGATGAAGGTTATTGTGAACCTCACATGCTGTTTGTAACGTACATTATCTAAGCTTTCCGTTGATACATCATTTGCAGTGCTCTCTGGTCAACAGTGCCGTTCTATTGAGCGCCCAAGTGAGGTAGGTTCACACGATGAAATTTTAGGAATTACTTCAGAAAACGGTAATAAAGCACAAATATCGGTATTATTTTGCTTCTTTTATTTATTTTTATAACTGTTTGCAAATCGCAATTAAACAAATCATCCCAACCGTTTTCTGAAGTCATTCCTAAAATTTCGTCGTAGATGAACCTACCTCACTTGGGCACTCAATAGAACGCCACTGTTAACCAGAGATATAGCAAGTGGGGTGTTGTTAGAAAGCTGAGACTAGCAGCAAAACAAAACTAAGCAAGTTGGCTGCGAAAAATAATCATGAGTGTGACGTAGGGGTTACTGAGTTTCACAACTATGGTCAAAAATGAGAGAAAAATTTTGAACCACTATAAAGTTGCTGGGTAGAAAATTTGAAAAAGCAATTTTTTGGATATTGGTAGAGCTGATGTCCCCTACTTGTACAACTAATTACCACCTCTGTGGCTCAAGATCGCCATTTTAAAACTTCAATGAGTCGCCACCTATCCACCTTGCATTCATGCGACAATTTTTTTGTACTATGGCTATTAGAATTGCATACCCTATCGATTGCAACTCTAGGAAGCCTTGGTGCTCCGGACTGCACGGATGAAAATAAAAAATTTGTGTGGAACGTTGTTAAGGGTCACAAGCAGACTAAGAATATCCAAAATATCAAATTTGCGAAAACATGTTTAATTAAACACCATTCAACCACACCGTATTGAAGGAATTATAATGAATTACGAATGTGATAAAATATTGAGCTGAGATTTTAGGTCCATTCCCGCAGCTGCCAAAACGCATTTGTTGAAAATAATGAAGTAATAGTATTTTACTTCCGAGGTTCCAAGTTGTGTATTTGATAAGTGGGGTGTTACAGCCCGACCCGAAGGGGAGGGCTGTATTTCCCACTTGTCAAATATTATCGGGTCTATTACTTCCATCGATCAACTTGTAATCCCATCTTGTACTTCAATTTTTTCAACATGCATTTTACTAATAAAAAAGACCATAACTATTACCCAGTAGATATTATTGTCATTATTTTTGTCGTCGTTTTCGATAACAGATGAATAGTATGTAAAACTGACCTTTAAATTTGGAGAGTCGAACGGTTGAATACAATCAAATTTGACTAATGGTTGAGGAAAATCATTTAATTTTCTCAGCAATAATTACAAAACATCTGGGTGAAATATTCTCATTGACAATTTTCTTCGCAGAGATGTTCACGTTCAATTGAAATTTTGAAGCTTCCTCTTTCGCGTAAAGCAGCCGATCCAGTATGACCAGATTTTCACAAATTGACTGAAATCACAGATCTAAAATGTATACGACGCTGTAAATCATAGCTCAATTCTGGCTGTTTACCTGAATCGACGCTTGTAAGCAGGTTAAAAATTCAGACAGAATCGCTCCATTGGGATAGATAGATAGATAGAATAAGTGGGTGGCTTTTACGCCTGCACCTAAGCCTCAGATGGGCCTGTTGTGCGTACCCACGGTCGTTTATATTCTTTTAGTCTTGTTTAGAAATTTGAGGATGTTTGATGGAGCGATACTCCATATCGAGGTGTACTTGGTTACGTATGAACCTAGATACTGTGATCGAGCCATAATGTATGCTGGGCATTCGCAAAGAAAGTGTTCTGTGCTTTCGATTTCACCACACTTTTCGCAGTGTGGATCGTCTGCCACCCCAATTGTGTGGAGATGTTTCTTTAGAGAATTGTGACCTGTAAGTATGCCGGCAAGTCTTCTGAGGTTATTCCGATCGAGTGACAGGCAGTATTTCGAATTTTTGTTGTTTATTCTGATCGATATTTTTGCCTGTCTGGCAAAGTCTAGGGTATTCCAATAATTATTGAATTCTTTGGTTTTACTGTTCAGAATGAGCCGATTAAGTGTTGAGAATGATAAGGCCATTGCTGGCTCAGGTCCTATGAAAGGTGTACTAGAAGCTAATCTTGCTAGTTCATCTGCTTTTTCGTTACCAGCGACATTCGTGTGCCCTGGAACCCAAATAAGTGACACTTGGTGTTTTCCAGATAGTTCTTCTAGAGTATCGCGACATTCAAGGACTATTGAAGATGAAAATTTAAAGCCGCTAATCGCTTTAATTGCACCTTGACTGTCTGAGCAAATATTTATGGGTGAGACATTAGCTTCGTGGTTATTAATTATTTCTCTGCAGCATTCCATGATTCCAGTAATTTCTGTAGTGAATACTGTTAAAAAATTTCCTAGTGACACGGATATTTCTTTAGCTATGCTAGGGCAAAATATTCCCGACCCGGTTAGATCGTCCTTTTTTGATCCATCAGTGAACCACGAGAAGTGATTGTGTGCAATTGCATTCGGGGTATCCCAGAAACTACGATCCGGTATATTTACTTTAAATGATTTTTCGAATCTGTAAGTTGGGATGATTAAGTCGCAGGGCATATTGACTTCAGGTATTTGTTGGGACATGGCTGACCACAACTTAGTGTGCCCGAAATTGGCATCATTGATCAAGAGTTCAGACTGTTTGAACCTTAAAAGGGACGACTTGGCAAGAGACTTGATGTGAATATGTAGCGGTTCTATGTTCAATAGTGCTTCGAGTGCTGCTGTTGGGGTAGTTTTCATGGCGGAAGTGATTCCAATTAATGCTAATCTTTGTAATTTACTCAGTTGGGTTTGAACAGATTTCACTTCGCATCTGGGCCACCAGACTACTGCTCCATAACATAGTCTTGGTCTTACTATGGCTGTGTAAATCCAATGGAGTACTTTGGGGCTAATCCCCCAGTCATTGCCAAATAATCTGCGACATTGCCATAGGGATGCTACCGCTTTTTTAATGACGTATTCTGAATGGATGATCCAGTATAGTTTTGAGTCTAATATGACGCCCAAAAATTTTACAAATTCGGAAAAATCGATTTCCTTGCCAAAAAATTTGGGTTTTTTGAGTCCTGTAACCTTCCTTTTACGAGTGAATAATATCAGTCTCGTTTTATCTGGGTTCGCTGATTGCTCCCTACTATGACACCAGGATTCAACTAGTTTTAGTGCTGATTGCATCAAGTTTGACAGGGTCGAGATGCAGATTCCTACTAGGAGAATTGCGAGGTCATCGGCAAAGCTTTGAGAGTAAAAGCCAGCATTATTAAGTAAAGATAGTAAGCTGTCTTTAACCAAACAGTATAGTAAAGGCGGTAGAATACCCCCTTGAGGACAGCCTTTGCTTACGAAAACGCTTACTTTGGCAGTATTAAGGTAGGAGGATACAATTCGATCCCTAAGCATTTTAATAATCCATACAGTTACAGTAAGGTTGATTCCATGTGCGATACATGCTTTCCTTATTGCAGCAAATATCATATTATTAAATGCTCCGTCTATGTCAATAAAGCAACCAAGAGCAAACTCATCTTGGTTAAATGCTTTTTCTATTCTATGCACTAGGTGATGCAGAGCGGTTTCGGATGATCTTCTTGGCTGATAAGCAAACTGACGACTGTGTATGCAAAACTCTTTAAGTATTCCATCTCTCAAGTAGCGATCTATCAATTTCTCCAATGTCTTTAACAAGAAAGAAGTAAGACTGATCGGCCGGAATGCTTTCGCTGCAGTGTAAGTTTGTTGCCCCAATTTGGGTATAAATACAACGCGCACTCCTCTCCAACATTTGGGAATATGTTGGTAACGAATACTGGCAATATAGATTTCTTTCAGGTGATCGTTCATCGAATCAGAACCATATTGCAATAGGGCGGGGAAGATTTCATCTTCTCCTGCTGACTTAAAAGGAGAGAATGTAGATATTGCCCACGTTATTTTTTCCTTGGATACTATGGATTCGGCTATTGCCATATTATCGTCATCTGTGGACGGATTCAATAATAACGAATCATGATTGATTAGAGTCGGGGCTGTAGTACTACCAGGAAAATGTACTTCTAGCAGATGTTGAAGGGTGGCTTCTGTAGAATCCGTAAATTCTCCCGAGGGAAGCTTTAATGATCCTAAAGGATTAGTTGAGTTTTTCGATAAAGACTTAAATAGCCGGGAGGCTCCTGAGTGTGAGTTAACGGTATTACAAAATTGTTGAAATTTGATCCTTTTACTCTTGCGTAAGAATTTGTTATACATACTTTGCGCAGCTCTTCTAGCGGCAACCTTATCGGGCGATTTCCCTTTGGCTTCATTAAAAGCCTTCCTTACAGTCGTTCTAAAGTTTTTCACGTCGGATGTAAAGAATGGTGCTGACCTGCCATCTTTGTACGTCTTCAGTGGACACGACTCATGGTAACTATTTATGATAGCATTTAAAAGTTCATCGGCTCTGCTGTCTAGATTCGTAATTGATTCGATTCGCCCAGTTACAGGCAGTATTGCCTTTGACAAGTTTCTCTGGAATGAGTTCCAATCTGTATTTGCTGGATTTCTAAATTTCAGCGTGTCTATTTTGTCGGTGTCAATAGCAAATCTGATGCACCTATGGTCAGATGTCAAGATGTCATCGGTCACTCTCCAGTCTTTAATAAGATTGGCTACATGTAGCGATGCTAGAGTTATATCTAGTACCTCGTCTCGAATACTATTTCTAAAGGTGGGTTCATTTCCTTTGTTTAGGATTACAAGGTCAGAGCTCAGAATAAATTCGAGCAATGAATCGCCTTTCGGATTACAATCTGAGCTGCCCCAGACTGTGTGATGCGAATTCGCATCGGAACCTAATATCAGAGGAAGATTGTTATTCTTGCAATACGCCACTAACTGAGTAACCTCAGCACTGGGGGGAAGAATGTTCGCTTCCGAGGGAGTATAGCATGATGCTATCACGATTGTATTTGCAACTTTGTTCAATTTAACCTTCAGTGAAATTACTGCTAAGTCCCCCGTACAGAATTGTGTTAACGGGAAGATGTCGCAGTTCTTAGATGCTAAAATACACGCTCTTAATTTATTGCTGCCTTTGTATGAGATGATTTGATATTTCGTTTTGTCTATTAATTTAATCTCATTCCTGAGAATATAAGGCTCTTGGATCATGCCGATAAATCGTTGTGATTCGAATCTCAGATAATTAATTTCTATGCTGGCTGCTTTGCAGTGTTCCATGTTTCCTTGGAAAAATTCTAATCTATTTTTCTTCATCTTGGAAACAGTTTACGTTAAGTGGCTCTAGGCGTTGTGTATAACATCCTACTGGGAGTGTGGCTACTGAGTACGATAATCGCCTTGATGGTAAAAACAAGAGTTGATTTGTATGCTGGGAAATAAATTTTTCATTTTTATTCAATTTATGGGAATGGATTTTACAAATTAGTGATCGCTGCTGCTTCATTCACTTTTTCGGGAACATTTTTATCCGGCTGCTGCCGGCGTACGGTTTGAAATCGACTTCCTTAAGTGCTGGAAGTGAATTTTCATCGACGTTGACGATCCACGTTTGCTTATTCTTTTCGACTTTGGACCGAAAAACGCATCTCCAATTGGAGGTATCCAGATTGACATTTTGCGCTGCCATGAGAGTGAAAATATCGGGTGGCTCGAGCGATGGCATCGACACGATCATTGTGTACTTGAACAGAGTTGGTGGGGCCCCTTGATTGATTGACTTAATTTTCGCGTTTCCCCATGGAATAATACCTGGGATTATCGAAGTGAGCCAATCCCGAGTTGTGGCATTTGAACAGATGTAGCGAAATTTTCCCCGGTCGAGGAAGCTATCCTCAAAGTTGATTTTGCTGATGTCTTTCGCTCGAGTGATTTCTTTTAGCACGGCGGTGTATATGCTGGTGCCTTGCGTCTCACTGAAGAACTCAATTGCTGCATCGTCCGAAACAATGTCGACGATGTGGAAGTCATTTTTAACCACTTCGGAAACAAGCGGCGGCATTGTGACTGATGGTTTCAATTTTTTCGGAGTAGACGACGACGATTTTTCTGTTGTATCTTCCGAGAATACCATGGAACGGTGGTTACGCTTAGAGGAATTCGTTACCTCCAAATTGTTGAGGTTTGCTGATATACCGCTCAACGACGATTCGCTAATGGTTCGGTATATACGATTCGGTCCAAACACTATTGTTGTATTTAATTCGTTGTCCTCGTTGTCCGATTGTAGGAGTCGATTTTCACTTCTAGGGCTTATTACATCCTTTGACATGTTCGGTGTTTGCGATCTGTTATTATTAAGAGGGAATGAATTTGGTTTTAGTGAGATTGAAAAGTATTTTGAGGTTAGTTGAGGGAGTCTTAGTGTTACGATGGGTTTTGTTTCATTTATTACCTTTAATTTTGAATAGCGATGGTTCAACTTGTTTGCTGGTTTTGTTGTAACTAAATAATTCGAATTACGCTTGCCATTAACCGAAAGCTTTTTCCTTATTTGAGCTAAAACTTTTGAATTAATTTGCCACCATGTGGCTGAATGCGACTCAATGATGGAGTTTGATTTAATGTGGGAGAATCGGTGTGTTGGTAATGAAAGAGATCGAGTAGTTGTATATTCTCGAGTGGTGTCATGTTTGGTTCGCGGTGTGTGTGAGAAGGGGTTTACAATGCTTGTTGGAGTTAACTTACATCTGGCAATATCACTCGTCATATCGATGATTTTAAGCATATTAAGTGATTGTTTCGTATCAGTGTTGAACCTTGCGGTCGTTTCGATTAACAAGATAGTGTCTGTATCTTGGACTTTTACCACAGCAAATTTGTTAAAATTTGCTGTGTGATTTTGTGGCATCAAAAGGAGTACCCAAGATGAGCCGTATGGCGTTTCAAATTGGTTTTTGATTGTGTGTACAATTACCTTACCTGTATTGTATTTCCACCCGATGAGACTTTCTGTCTGATTACCGAAACCAATAAGTCTGTGTAGATGTAAGGTGATGATTAGCTCTCTCGCTCTGGTATGCATGCTGACACAATATGGCCACTCTCAGCACTATACGATAAAAATTTCACTTAACTCGTTTGATTCTAATTCACTAGGCACTTATTTCACTATGCCTGCAATCTGTTACGATCGCGATGAAGCTCTCGTCCAAGATAATAAGCTGAATGCTTAGCTATAATGGGCCTGAAGGCTTCAATTTCGACAATTCTCGCTGGATAGAACTTTAGCACGTCCTACCTCTGTCGCGTTCTGAAAGAACCATTGGGATAGGTCTTCAATAAGTTTTCTAATTTCGATTTTTGACTGCTTGACCACATCTTTTCCTCCTTGGTGAGTTTGTCAATCAACGTGTATTGGCCTAATATCCTTTCCAATGGACAGTTGGAATCACCGCTTTGTGATGTCATTTGCTTACTTTTTATAACCGTCTCATCTGCCGAATATAAGTACAAAAGTAAGAGTCCCTAGGGGATGATGCAATAACGTTCACAAAAATGGCAGGTAACAATGGAAATTACAGATGGATGGACCTTATGATGAAGATCGCCTAATCAACACAGGTGTTTAAGGAGTAGGCATAGCATATGATATTACAGCACATAGGAATGCATTGACTTGATCGGATATCAACAGATGACCATAACGATATGTACAAAGCAACGGCTTTGACTTCGAGATAAATATTGAGTCAAAGCTGAGTACCATAAGTTTCTCGAAGAAATAGTTGAATATAGTCACTGTGAGGTAATGTTCAAATCAGAACTATTTCAGCGCTTGAAATCGAAATATTCATAGAAAAATCGTTAAAAGAAAACAGTTTATGTCAAAGAGGCTTAGAGGGACAAAATTAGAGAGTTAATTGTAGACGTAGACATCATTATTGCATGACAAAGACACATACCTGCTTAAGATAAGATTCATTAAACAAACCTTGACTTAAGACAGCTTGAATAACGCCACGAACAAACATATTTCGTCCATGCTCCGTGTGCTCCGATTCGGTATTATTTCTCCATCTCGCAGCGGTCTGTTGTCCAGCCAATCGCAGAAATGGTCTATTTACAATGTCCTCGACCCACGGCGCAGATTTAACTCGTCGGCTCAGTGGAACGTTTTCGAATTGGTCGGTGCAATTTTCTTTATATTTCATTTTATGGTAGCAACACGGCATTATGATCAATTTCTTCACATTCGCTGTTCTCAGGAACAGATTCAGAGCATCTACCGTTAAATCTGCACATGCATGCAGTCCGGTTAAAATCAGGTCTGCCGATGCACTCAAACTAAATTCTTTCGCCGAAACGGATTGCATGAAGGATGCCGAATCTGATCCAACAAAATGTTCAGCAAACTTGACCGAGACTTGTGATGCGGAAAATTTGTTTTTCTGTATGTTTCTGGCAGTTTTGACTCGCGCGGCATCAGCTTCGATGCCCAGTACTTTATATTCGAATTTTCTGTGTAAAAATTGTGTTAAATGACCAATTCCGCATCCCAAGTCAACAAATACGGTTGATTCGTTTGAAATACCACAACAACAGCGGGAAATCTCCTCGGAAAGTTTGTAGATTTCGTGAATTTTCTTTGGCTTAATTCCTCGAAGAAATGTTAGTTCCTCCTTAAGGCTCTGCTCTGAATTGATTGGTATTTCCACTCTTGATGGCTTTAGCTTCTTCAGTCTAGTTAGAAAAGCTTGCAGACTAATTGGCCACGAGTCCTTGAAATAGATTGAGAAGAGAATTCGAAACAGTTACGTCTATAGTGCCCGTTTTAGTACCTTAATGTAATCGAATGGAATTTCATTCAAGTCGTCTAATGACAATGAGTCAATTGTTGGAACCCATTCGGATGGAATTTGATGTAATGTGCCGTGAACGATGAATTCGGTGTTCGAAGTCGTAAAGATCCAACGGAATTCTTTTAGAAATTGAAGAGTGTCGTTGAGATACAAATCGATGTCGGTGTAGCATTCTGGGATCGACATATCTGCGGGAATAAAATTAGAGGGGCGTCAGAGAACTCAGCTGATAGTCACATGGTTGGGATTCCGTACATTAAGTTAGAAAAAAGACAGGGGCTACACAGTACGACGTACCTATAGGATTTTCAGTTGAAACAACAATAGAGTTCGCTGAAACAACTATTTTATTAACAAAACGGACCAACAGGAATTCACTAAATCTACGTTCTACTCGTGTTCGCGTTGATTGATTACGAATCCAGCCGCTTTCAAATCGTCGCTCTTCGGACCCAATACATAGCGGCCGGTTGGTATATTGTCTTTACTCAAATACAATTCGGTCACTCGCATTAAGTCATCGTGACTGACATTCAGTACATTTGATCGAACTCTGTTTGCCATTTCTTGCGTCAGACCGTACTTGAAAACATCCTGTCCTTTGGAACCAGGCTCCACCGGAGCATCGAGAGCCTGCAAAACGCCTAGTTTCGCTTCAAATAGCGTCTGATCGTCGATTGTCTTCGAATTTTCCCGGATCCAATTGGCCGATTGATCGAATATTTCGAAAGTTTTCACCGTATTCGGGTCACGATAGCTGAAAAAGCTGAACATACCATCCTTGCCCAATTTGGCACCAGCTCCATAGGCACCATTCTGTTCTCTAACGACTTTCAGTAAATATTTTGCCGACAGAATTTTTCCGAGTACTTGAAGTGGAACACTGTCTTCATGCATGTACGGAACGGTAAAAATGGACTTTGCAGTAAAATTCACTGGTATCGACATTACATTAAGTACACTGGATGACGGTAATAGACCGGATGAAATAGCTGATGGTACTGGAATTTGTTCTGGTTTAACGGTGGTACGAATAAATTTCTCGTATTCCTCCATGCACGGCTGAAGTATGGCTTCTGATGTGTTCAGAGAACATTTCAAATTGCCTTTACGAAACAGCTGGGTGGCTGTTGAACTCAGTAAGTCTAGAATTTCGTTCGGCTTTCGGTTCTGAATTAAATTCTTGATGTACGTGATGTGTTCGATGCCGTAGAGCTTCGCTGACAGATTTGCTGATTGGGTGATCAACCCTGACGCTTCTTTCATGGCATACATATGTCCTGAATTTGCAATACCGACGGTAAGATCCGATAAATAATTTCCCAGCAACATTTCAAAGCGTTGAACGTCGGTGAAATCAAATTTGGTGAACAGATCGTTTATGATTCCGAACATTTTCGGAATATTTTGCTCCAAACAGTATGATCGGAACATGAATCCAAGATTGTAGGCCATCACATTGTCTATGGTCTCAGCTGAATGAACGGAAAAGTTGATTCCTGACGAAATGGAATGCACATATTTGTCGAACGTTCTGTAATCGTAGGTCGCCGTTCCCATTTGATCGATTACACAAGCAAGCAGTGGCAATATCGGTCTATTTTCGGGAACTATCCCGCAAGCATTGTACAAACCTTGTACGTACGTGACATTATTCGTGCTTGTAGTCACGATTTGTGTGTCAATGCCGCCGATCTTTGCAAATTCCACCTGAAACGGAAGAGGCGGTTCGATGACATCGCTCAACTTCAAACAGGGAAGAATGTCCAAATTTTCTTGCTTTTTCTGAGCATCGGCCAAACTTTGACAGTCTCTGAACAGCCTGTCCTTCTCATCTTCCGATAATTCATTGGCTTTCTGTTGGATCAGTTGTTCCTCCTTCTCACTGAACTTTTTCTCGAATTCCATATCCGGAGTCATAGTCATCGTCAGTTTGTGGCAGTTCTCTTTAAAGTATTCCTTGACCTTCTTCTGAAGGTACTCCGGGTCCTTGTCGATATTGCTTCGGATCTTCTTGAGTGTTTCATCGAATCGAAGGGATTGAATGATGTCGGCCTCATGATTTAAGGCGGCCGTTAGATTAAACAGCAGGGAAAGTCCAAACCGGGCCGATTGATGTTTCAATGATAATTCGAAGTTGTTAATGACACTGGTGACATGATCTGGGTCAAAGCCCTCGGCGACAACTTCATCGATAGTCTTGTGAAGAATTTGTTCGATTTTCTCAAAATCATTTTTGTCCACATCCTGTAAACCAACGACAAACATTGTGTCTTTGATAGTGGTTTCCAGACCGGTTATGGAATGGTATCCACCGGAAAAGTTTGGCTCGATCAAATTTTTGTAAAATCGTGAATTAGGACCACGATACAGCAACTCAGTCAGAACATGCAACAGCATTGTTTCCTCTACGTTGGCGACATCGCTGATCAGATATCCAACAGCAATTTGATTCTGTTTTTCCACCGGTGCGCCCATCTCATCAAATCTTCCGAAAATATTCTTAGTCCGCGACTCATTCCATCGTTTTTGTGACGGCACTTTACTGTACGTCGGATCTATTGCCTCGTATTTACTGAGATACTCCTCGTTTACATACTTCAACGTTGGCAGCAGCGAAAAATTACCGTAGCTGTAGAAGCGAGCATTGCTGGGATGGTAATACTTTCGATGAAATTCTACCAACGCTTTGTGCGTCAAATCAGGTATGACTAATGGCTCGCCACCGGAACAGTGCTGGTAGGTGTTATCCGGTAAAATTTCATTCAAAAATTTCGACGAAAAAAGGTTCGATGTTTCGGAGAACGCGCCTTTCATTTCATTGTAAACGACCCCTTTGATGACATACTCGGAATCCTTTTTGGTCAAATCTTTGTTCTCCAAACGCCATCCCTCCTGCAAAAAGTCCAAATACTCCAGATTCGGCTTGAACACAGCGTCCACATAAATTTTCTGCAAATTGCGATAATCAGTTGCGTTGCAGCTCGAGAACGGGTACATGGTGTAATCGGGACCGGTCATTGCATTCATAAACGTAGACATAGATCGGTTTAGCATCTTAAAGAATGGATCACGAACGGGAAAACGTTCCGATCCGCAGAGAACGTTATGCTCAAGGATGTGTGGCAGTCCCGTTGAATCGTACGGAGTGGTTCGAAAGTTTATGGAAAACACATTGTTCGAGTCGTTACGGTCCAGATGTAGGTATAGCGATCCCAGTTTGATGTGTTTGAATATGTACGCGACCATATTGAATTCCTGGATGGGCTCCACTTCAGTGCAAACGAAACCCTCGTATTTTGATCCAATGTGGAATTTAAATTCATTTAAATTGGGTTGATTCTGCGCTGGCAATGTAGTGAGCGGTGAATATCGTTGTACAGCCCACTTACGCTGATTCGACAGTATGGCAGAAATGTATTTGAGTCCTCGATGCATGATGTAAATCAGATTGCACAGATTGTCTGTTGGTAAATAATTTTTATCAACTTTAGTCACTCGGATGGTTTCAAATGCGACACACCATGGAACACATGAACAACAACCAAAAATACTCTAACTAACATTCGAATTGCATCATTCATAATGGAAAAAGACAACCGAAAATAATCAATTTTGTCAAACACTCCAAATGAGAAGTTAAATGACTTAAAATGGTAGTTTGTTAAACTTACCGAAAGGCTATTCCGCAGTTGCGATAAAGTTTAATAAATAATTCTTGTGGCAAATCTATCGTTTATATCACACGACTCACACGACGTATTTGTTATTTTTCTTACTTTTGACAGCCGCTATCTGCAAGAATGTCCATGTGTGCAGTTTGGACTGTAATGATGACGATGATGATGGTGGTGACGGATAACAGATTTTGATAATTGTTTTAGGTGACAAATGGCGGGTAATTTGAAATTACTACATATGTACTACCAATGAAAGTAGATAAGTAGGTATGGCCAGTCCATACAAGTCGGAGCATATACGGATTTGCATGGCGCCACCTCAAACAAACTCATTTCTAGTTGACATTCCTCACGGTCAGCTGATTTCGAAAACAATGTTGACGGCTATCGAAAATTTATTCGGACAGCGCATTGCCCTAACAATTAGTTCAGTTGTGGCTGAATTTGATTCTTTTTACCCAAAACAATCTCTTCCGTGTATAATTGTTATTCATCTTCAAAAACTAGGGACTGAGATGATTATCTTCGCTGAATCGATAGTTGATTGTATAAGAAACGTCAAAATACAACTTACGGTTCATAAGAACGGCGAGTTGTGCTGTTATTATTAGAAATTGCTATCTTACGAAAGCTCATGTAACGTATACCCTTCAAATGAAACAAGAATCGGCAAAATTATATAATCCAATTTGTATGCAGAAAACATTTAGGGCCGAGTAGCCAATGAAAGTAAATAGATAGGTATGGCCAAACGTTCAAATTTGTTCTAGCCGGAGCACATACGGATTTGCATGGCGCCACCTCAAACGAACTCATTTCTAGTGGAAATTTGCACTAGAAATGAGTTCGTTTGAGGTGGCGCCATGCAAATCCGTATGTGCTCCGACTTATATGGACTGGCCATACCTACTTATCTACTTTCATTGCGAGTAGCGGCCTTAGTGCAGTGACCTCATTTTCGAACTGTTTTTCAATGTTGAAAGAACCAAGGCTGTATACTTTGGGGAGGTCACGCAGATACAGCAGATACAGATACGCGGGCTACACACCACAGTTGATGATAAAATGGCCGATTTCATACAAAAATTCACCTACTCTGATGATTCTAGTCGTCTTGATGATGTGGTGAATTTTTTGTATATGTAAAGTCATCAGAAGTGGTGTGTTCCCGCGTATCTAATAAAATGGCGGTCTGCGTGTCCTCCCCAAAGTATACAGCCTTGGAAAATGGAACATGAAAACTCATCATGATTCATTAAGTGCAACGGAGCAAGGACGTGCATTTACAAACTTCTTCTGTAACGTTAAGCGAACAAAAGTTTTATTGATAATGTGAGCATACTATTGGCACTAGTATCCAAATGTATCCAGATGAACCAAATTTCTTTTACAAAGTAAGAAGATGAAAAGTAGAGTTTTTGTGTGACTTTTGTTGATCCGAGGCGAAGCCGAGGTCAATAACACACGAAAACGAGACTTTTAATTTTTATCCCGAGTTATGTAATGGGTTGGCTGCTAGGAATTATCATAGCACAATAGTTCGATACTAATGACACCTTTTTTCAAATGGTTGACTATGATTTACTTGTGTTTCACAAAATGTTGTGCCTATCACAAAACAGATGGCCCAGATTTCTAAGCAATTTTGTAATTTTAATGAAAGGGACAGATGGCGTTACCTCCGCCCATATATCTATACCTTGGTCAATCTATTCAAATTGATCACATTTTTGACACTATGACACCGATACCAACGTTTGAAGTGTTCCTTCGGCGAAATAAAGCGGAATTTTGTCCGGAGAAATTAGGTTTTTTCGATTTATTAATTTCATATAGCAAATAACGTGGATTGGTCTTAGTATTTGTCGAAAATACTTAGTTTTCGATCGACAAATCTTGTCTAAATAGTGAAGTGAAATAAAATTAATTTCGTTTGCATCGCCATCAGAGTTGTCGAAAAATGAACGACATCTTATCGGTTTCTAAACGAACTAAAACACTCAAACGATCAAGACCACCCCTTAAACACTTCATGTAATTTTTGGTTTGATAATACGGATAATACTCTGACACTTCAAACGTCAGTCACTGTTTTGTTTGGGGATTTCAATGTTTACGTTTTGTTCAAATTCATTATGGCAATGTCTGACCCTATTGCATACAATGTAGATGAGAGAATACAACCTTATTTGCCCGATAAGTCACGGGTGCGGTACGAGGCTGAGTATGCAAAATTCATGAAATGGCAAGAAGCACAAGACACGAATTCATTCACAGAGGAAGTATTGCTGGAGTATTTCGGTGAGATGGCAAAAACAGTAGCACCAACAACACTATGCACCGGTTATTCAAAGCTGAAGCCTATGCTCAGTTCTAAGCATAATGTCAATATTGGCGAATACGCTCAATTACTAGCTTTTCTGAAAAAGGCCAAAGAGGGCTTCATCAGTAATAACCTACCACGTCAATTCACCGCAGACGAAGTAAATAAATTTTTGCAAGAAGCGTCGGATACGGAGTACGTCGTTGTTAAGGTTTGCATCTGAACAGCATTGCGTTCGTTTCGGTTATCGTAGAAGCATCATTTTCTTTTGCACGCAGGCTGTGACGGTGTTCGCGATATGTGTATCAACGCGGTCTGATACGTTGATCAGCATTAAGATGGAGTACATAAAAGATTACGGTACAGAAATCGTGGTACGAGTTCCAAATCCAAAGACCAACGCGATTAAGGTCTGTACAATCAGTGGCAAAATGGTCGATTTTGTGCGGAATTACATTCGCCTACGACCGAAGACAGTTCAAACTGACAGATTATTCATTCAATGTCGAGATGGAAAATGTGTCGGTCAACACGTTGGGAAACAAACAATCGCCAGAATGCCCCAAAAAATTGCAAAGTTCCTTGGATGGCCAGAATCCGACATAATTGGTGGACTCAACTTTAAACGAATGTCGAATGCAATCATGTCAAATGCGAAAGTGAAGCCTAGTTCAGCTTTCGAAGGTAGGTGCAGGAAAATTACGTTTTGGAATGCGGCTAACTTTCGTGCTTGTTGTCGTATTCTAGTACCAAACCTAATAACGGGACGGATAGAAGCTGCTCAAGCTCCAGAAAATAATTATTCGAAGAACGCCACTGAAGTGAATCTGCAAATGGATCGACTTACACCGAGCGACAGGTAAAGTTGTGTCCAGTCGAAATGTTTCAATTTTCACCACAGCCGGCCTGTATCATTTTTAGAATAAAACAGGAAGATGAGCAGCACTTTGAGGCCGGAGAATACATTCTTAGCGAGACAAATCATTACTCCACTCAGGACATCGACATTAAAACTGAAGAAGAATCTCCGGATGATAATTCTGATTTCGGCGACCATGGAAATGTGAACCACTGTGACACCACACCAATAAATCGGTATGAACTTGCGATTAGTTCCGTATGGAACTTTAAATCAATGTCGCTGTGTTCCTTAGAATAACACCGGATCAACGGCTGCATCCACACGAACTCACAGATACCTTTCCATCAGAAACAAATCCGAACAAACGACTAAAATGTGCAGGGGACGTTCTAGATGCTTCAAATTCGTTCACATCCTGCGGAAATTGTTCACTTAGACAACAAACGATCAAAGCTCAAGCAGAGGAAATGGCCAGACTGAAACAACTGACTGACCGGCAAAATTTAAAAATTGAGAGTTTGGAAACACTTCTGCTGGACAGCCTGCGCAAAAAGTTCGAGGTGAGCGATGTTCATTTTTCAATAATTTTTTCGGCTGGCTGTGAAATAGAGGAACCGTTACGGTTGTGTTTCACCTGTTCGAAATATATTGGGCATTCCCTTACATATGAAACATTTACAATCCCACAAATATGTTGGAAGCTGAAAAAGTCGGTGAAATGTCTACGGTAGTGACTATACCATTCAGAAACAAGATCTGATAAGACGGTTCGGTCACTTACTGTCTTAGCTTAGTCAACTATGTGTTGTGTCCTTTGCCTATGTGGATCGATGTTTTCGATTTTATTTTGTTTTGCAAAAAGGAATATAGATTTCTAGCTTAAGAAAGGGGTTCACAGCCCTTCAATCGAAACCGGTTTTGAGTCATGTTGTAATTTAATAAATAAATTTTTCTTTTCAGACTTCGTAATATTGCTTCGTTGCCGATGGCCATTACAAACTACTTCTCAACCTATGTACCACCATCAGCAGTCACTTTAAAATGATCTACTTGCGCTGGTGTTCAATCCCATGTATATAATAATACTAAAATCATCTGAACAAATGAATTCACTTAGTTTAGTCCATTTTTTGTTGTTGTCAATGAAATGCACCTAGTTACGCTTAAAAAAAAACATAGCTAACGCCGACCCGTACGAAACACCTATTCGTATCAAAAGCCTTTAATGTGAAACTCTTCATTTCTCTTACTTCATTTTCTTCTCTGCTGAAAAACTATTCGCGCTTTAAAATCACTTACATTATCCACTCTTTGCCTTGTTATCATATACGATTGCCGGAGGCAATATAGACAGCCCCGTACGAAGTCAAATTTCATAAATTCCTATTTAAACAGCTATATACCGCTATATTTACCTATATTTCACTGTAAATAAACATTTCACAGAGGAATATGCTATTATATAGCTCTACATGCCTGTATATAGCTCAATATAGCTGTATATAGGTATATATAGATGTCCATATATGGAATCCCTGAAACCCCTCACACTTAACACATTATTTCCATGTTAACAGAAACTCTCTTAGTACCATTTTCCCCAAGATACTTCAATTTTACTAAAATCCAATATGGCCGCCGGCAGCCATTTTGTTAGGAGACCGGAAATAGTACCGACGCTTTACATTCGTTAATACCTTTCAAACAAAAAAAAATTCATGAAATTCGGTCAAAATTTACTCGAGATATTGTCAAAATACACCACGTTCACTGTACTTCCGAGTAGCCAGATAAGAGCTCACTCCAAGAGACCTAGCTCACGCTCCGGAGAACATAATTTCATTAAAAAAAAATTCCCTGATTGGTACGATCTAATAAAGCTAAAACAGACGAAATATGTTCAAATGTGGCCGACCTACAAGCAAAAACTGCTTGCCGCCCTGTGCCTGTTCCACACCAAGGGGTCTAACTCACGAGTCGGTCATCCGATTTCCATAAACTTTTTTTTGTCGATCGGTATTGTAAATACCTTTTATTTGACGTATCACTTACAAGTTTAACGTTTAAATGTCCGGAGATATCTTCGAAAAACCGTAAAGCACTTATTGGGCCACAGCTTGGGAGGGGTCAATCCAAAATCACTCATCTTCGAACTTAGCCAGACAGACGGATATTTTTTTTCTCGCGGATTTGGCATCTCTAGACAACCACAATAGGTTTCCCCTTACTCAGGGAGTCAGGGAGTCGACGTGTTACAAACGTATGCGTAAACCTATAAGACCCCAGTACTTCGTACGGGTCTAACGAGCTCTTTCGATAGACTGCATCATAGCAGCAATCTACTTACTTTTCTAATGTACATCGGCTACCTGTGGATCATATGGGAAATGGACCAACAAAATATCAGTTGGCTATAGATATTCTGTACAACATCTTAAGTATGGTTGCCACTAACCAAAAAGTACTCCATGTGATAGCTGTCAAGTAAACAAAGCAAAAATTGGAAAATTCTATTTTGCCTCTCACACGGAGTACTTCTTTGGTAAGTGGAAATCATGCCTTATTGGTTTATGCCGAACTATAACACTCAAACGATCAAGACCACCCCTTAAACACTTCATACCATTTTTGGTTTGATAACACTCTGACACTTCAAACGTCAGTCACTGTTTTGTTTGGGGATTTCAATGTTTACGTTTTGTTCAAATTCACTATGGCAAATTCTGACCCTATCGCATACAATGAGAGAATACAACATTTTTTGCCCGATAAGTCACGGGGTCGGTACGAGACTGAGTATGCAAAATTCAGGAAATGGCAAGAAGCGCAAGACATGATTTCATTCACAGAGGAAGTATTGCTGAAGTATTTCGGTGGACTGGCAAGAACATTGGCACCAACAACACTATACACCGTTTATTCAATGCTGAAGTCTATGCTCAGTTCTAAGCATAATGTCAATATTGGCGAATACTCTCAATTACTTGCTTTGCTGAAAAAGTCGAAAGTTGAGTTCATCAGTAATGCGCCACCACGTCTCTTCACCGCAGACGAAGTAAATAAATTTTTGCAGGAAGCGCCGGATTCGGAATACGCAGCTGTTAAGGTTTGCACCAATAGCGTTGCATTAATTTCTGTTGTTCTAGAAGCAATAAATTTGACCACAGGCTGTGACGGTGTTCGCGATGTGTGTATCAACGCGGTCTGATACGCTGACGAACATTAAAATGGAACAGGTAACGGACAACGGAACAGATATTCTGGTACGAGTTCCAAATGCAGCAACGAAACAAATCAAAGTCTGTACAATCCGTGGCAAATTGGTCGATTTTGTGCGGAAG
Organism: Bradysia coprophila; assembly: GCF_014529535.1. Lineage (NCBI taxonomy): Eukaryota > Metazoa > Arthropoda > Insecta > Diptera > Sciaridae > Bradysia > Bradysia coprophila. The sequence goes on from NW_023503584.1 coordinate 2,611,967, forward strand.
TATATGCGCCTGCGACCGATTGCACTTGCGACCCGCAGATTCTTCATTCAATATCGAGACAACAGATGCAGCGCACAACACATTGGTAAACATGCGATTGCGAAAATGCCTCAAAAAATTGCAGAGTTTCTGGGATGGCCAGAATCAGAAATAATGGGTGGACTCAGTTTTAGACGAATATCGGATTCAATCACGGCAAATGCGAGAATGAAGCATATATCTCAGGAGAAAAGCGTAGGCTCGATGTGTTGTGCAGCTTTCGAAGGTAGGTGTAGGAAAATTTTATTTTTGGAATGGTGTTAACTTTCGTATGTGTTGTGGTGTTATAGTTTCAAGCATAATAACGGGACGGATAGAAGCTCCAGAAAATAATTACACGAAGAACGTAAATCGAGAAAATCTGCATGTGGATCCACTTGCAAGTGATAGGTAAAATTGTGCACAATCAAAATGTTTAAGAGTGATATCGCCAAATCTTCAGGTGATTTTTTTAACTTTGGAAACAAGCGGTCTCCGATTTTAATGAGTGATAGCTCGTTGGATTCGTCTTTCAATTCTAGAGACCTACAGGTGGAGTATACGCACCGCTTGGTGCTAGTTGATCCACTAGAGTTATGACTAGAAATATAGTGAATGTTCGGAGAGTCCGCCTTTTCTGCAGCTTCAATGTACCACGGAGCTGAGTATGGGGTGTTGTAGCTGGCCTCACCCACTATCGTTGCACATATAAATGAACCCAGTACTTTTGGGCTGCAAGCCTACAGAAGTCTTGAAAAAAAAAGTTGGTGCCAAAATGTAGATTTTTTCCTTCTGTCTGAGGGCCCAACTGCCAGAACAGCGTCTGGAACGGTTCTACGTCAGTAATTTTGTATCGTCTACTATTCCCTTACCGTATACGCTTCACTTTGACTCGAGTATAGGTCGTTACAACATATCCAGTGTTAGGAATTCTTGTGAAAAATTATTAAATTTTTCTCGGAGGATTATAGTCAAATAAAGTGTTAGCGTATAGCAAATGACCTCAGGAGTCCGGAACAGTAATTAGTTTTTCAATTGAACCAATATTTGCTACGCGACAGGAGTTTGGAAAAACGATACGATCAAGTGGGAGCAAACGGTTTTCCAAACTCCTGTCACGTAGCAAATATTGGTCCAATTGAAAAACTAATTACTGTTCCGTAGTCCTGAGGTCATTTGCTATACGCTAACACTTTATTTGACTAAAATCCTCGGAGAAAACTTTAATGATTTTTCTCTTGATATTACTAATAGTGGATCTGATATATTCGCGACATAGCGAAGCGTTTTTCTATTGATAAGGTGAAAGAATAGTAGACAATAAAAAATGATTGAAGAAGTACCGTTCCAGATGCTCTTCTGGCAGTTGGGCCCTCAGAAAGAAGAAAACAATCTACATTTTGGCACCAACTTTTTTTTCAAGACTTCTGTAGGCTTGCAGCCCAAAAGTACTGGGTTCATTTATATGTGCAACGATAGTGGGTGAGGCCAGCTACAACACCCCATACTCAGTTCCGTGGTACATCAAAGCTGCAGACTCTCCGAACATACACTATATTTCTAGTCATAACTCTAGTGGATCAACTAGCACCAAGCGGTGCGTATACTCTACCTGTAGGTCTTTTCAAGGCCGACAATCGTACAACATTACAACCATTTAAAATAATTTTTTCTTGAGTTATTGCCGAAAAACTGTTTTCGGTACCCTCTGGCATGTCTTCACTTTTGAGCGCTTTTCACAGAAAACAAGTTTTTTTAAGAAAAAGTGAAAGACACGTGTTTCCTAGAATTGAAAGACGAATCCAACGAGCTATCACTCATTAAAATCGGAGACCGCTTGTTTCCCAATCACCTGAAGATTTGGCGATATCACTCTTAATTTGTTTATCACAGTCAGCCTAAACTTTCATTTTCAGAATAAAACAGGAAGATGAACAGCACTTTGAAGCTGGAGAATACAGTTTTAGCGACATTGTCATTAAAACTGAAAATGAATCTCCGGATGATAGTTCCAGTTCTAGATCTGAAGATCATCGATATCACGACCAAAATACCACGTATGAACCTGAGGTTAGATTCGTATAAAACTTTACCCATCGCTATGTTCCGCAGAATTACAACGGCACAACGGCTGTATTCACACGAACTCCCAAATAGTCTTCCATCAGAAACACATCCGAACAAACGACTGAAATGTTCTGGTGATATTGACGATGCCTCACATTCCATAACGTCCTGCCAAAATGATTCGTTTTGTCAACAAACGATCAAGGCTCAAGCGGAGGAAATTTCCAGATTGAAACAACTGACTGACCGGCAAAATTTAAAAATTGAGAGTTTGGAAACACTGCTGCTGGACAACCTGCGCAAAAAGTTCGAGGTGAGCGATGTGCATTTTTCAATCATTTTTTCTGAAATATTGGGCATCCTATTAACGTCCACTTGAGTCGGAGGTTTCAGTTTTGAAACACATCTGCATTCATGTTTGATAAACTCAGAGACAAACAGCCCTAACAATCGACACAGGTTTTGAGTGACGTTGTAATTTAATAAATAATTAATTTTTCTTTTCAGACTTCATAATATTGCTTCATTGCCTATGTAAATAATAGGCAAATGGTAAGATTGTTCTTTAAACAACAATCAGCTGAACAAATGGTTTCACTTCGTTTTGTGATTTTTTTTTTGTCAATGAAATGCACTTATGTTTCGTAAGAACTGAGTTTTTTTCGATATAGACTGTTACGATCAGAGCGAGAAGTCAGTTGACCAGTTAATTATAACTTTCAGGACTTGTCATAGAATGTTATGATGAGAAAAATTGATATTGTGTTGGTCCATTTTCGATTTCTTTCATGGGTAAAATCCACATTGTAGAGATAAGTATTAGATTTATCAGAATGAAGGATCATTTCTGATCCTGGAACACAGGTCGATTTTGTGACCCTTTGTTTTCGACCCCGTCATCACACAAATCTCGGAAGCCCTCGTAAGGTCCTCCACACCATCACTACTTTCCACAGCCTCGTCACAAATCTTCTACTCAAACACGATTCAGTGCCCAGTCTTCTCCTTTGAGATTCAGAGAACTGTGGCCTGATTAAGCTCAAGCATTAATCCTCATTGTTAGCCTTATAAAGGAGCCAGCAATCGAGTACTGAAACCAGGTTTAGTCGCATTCTATGATTTTACCGAGAGATAAGTATTCTTCCGCTTTGATAGACTGTTATGATGAGAGAGCAGGACATATAATTCAGACCACTTATTTTAACTTGTCTTGCAGAATATGGAAAAAAATCAATAGCTTGCTCCTTGTTGGGATAGGAGATAGAAGTCCGAGGACCAATTAATTATAACTCGCCTTGACTCATCTTGTAGCTCTTTTCAACATCTATTAATTCCGATAATAACCACAGCCGGATCACTCTCCAATTTCGGTCAAGAAGTTTTCCTATGAAAAAAATCTTAACTCTGGGGGGTGTCGTAGCCAGAGTGCTTCATATCAACAAGTGGACTCATGATATATACTCAATCAAAGGCTCTATACCAGGCAAAAGTTGACCGATTTTTAAACGTCGGATTCGTTCCTTACATCCGCCGTTTACACAATGACAACAAATGAATGAGGGTGATATGTATTTTTATTGTGCGCGAAATTTTTGAAAACGCAACTGATTTTTGTGGATTTTTTTTATTTTTATTTTTTTTAAGGTATTTCAGGTTTTAGGTATTTAGATTGATATATATTTGATCACCCAAAATACCTAAAACCTGAAATACCTTAAAAAAATAAAAATAAAAAAATTTCCACAAAAATCATTTGCGTTTTCAAAAATTTCGCGCACAATCCATATCACCTTCATTCATTTGTGGTCCTTGTATAAACGGCGGATGTAAGGAACGAATCGAACGTTTAAAAATCGGTCAACTTTTGCCTGGTATAGAGCCTTCGACTCAATTCGTTGGACACCATTTCTGCATCATTTGACACCATTTGGTACTGGAAGAAAGAGTTGTATTTTGTAGCCGATTTCGTGAGGCCCGCATTTCAGGTCATTTTGGTTCTCTGATTTTGTGCTAGCCTAACACGACAGAGTAAAAACCAGGCAGGAGCGCTGAGTTGACTATGGACCTGAATAATCTAGTAGCCCAATATTTTTTGCGAATAAAGTTTTTCAATTTATGTCAGTGTTCATTTGAGTTCATTTTCACATAGTGTATTAGGTCCCTCATTTGACGTTTCGAAAATGAACCGCTCCTGCCTGGTTTATTTTACTCTGCCGTGCTATAAAGCGGCTTGTACCCGTTTGTTTTTATGCCGATCTCAGTTTCTCGCAATGGCCTTTAAAACTGCTAGGGGAACCTAACAAGAAACACATATAGGTATTTAAACCGCCCTACTGTGAAGTCAAGTATAAAACCAGTCGATGAAATGAAATTATCATGCATTTTTCCACGAAAGCTAAAAAATTTGACAAGTGGCCCACACAACCCAGTCGCTTGAAATGTTCGGTTTTCGAAACATTTCTATCCTTCTCGCTCTACCGACTTTGAATTATATTTATCTCACTCGCACTTATGACAATTCCAAGTGAATGGTACCAAAATTTCATTTCACCGGCTGGTTGTATTTGGCTTATGCCTTTGCCACAAAATATGAGTGCTGTCTAAACGATATTGCCAATTTCCACAAGGCTGTATACTTTGGGGAGGTCTCGCAGATACAGATACGCGGGTTACACACCACAGTTGATGATAAAATGGCCGATTTCATACAAAAATTCACCTACTCTGATGATTCCCGTCGACTTGATGATGTGGGGAATTTTTTTTTACATGTAAAATCATCAGAAGTGGTGTGTTCCCGCGTATCTAAAAAAAAAAAAAAAAAATGGCGGTCTGCGTGACCTCCTCAAAGTATACAGCCTTGAATTTCCATACTATACGACGGTAAAAACGAGTTTTGAAAGCCGAAAACGAACGATATCATTCTCAGCCTCAACACTCTTACGAACAAATTGTCAACAACAATTTTTTGGTTATAGCTGTATGGATGACGCTTTGACAGCTCAAATAACCTTGGAACAGACCTATCCTTAGCTTAACATAATATAAACGTCAGTACCCCCAAAGAGAATACCCCAATTTGACATATCCATACAACCGTCAATTTTGAAAACTGTCAAATTACGAAAATCACATGACACACCCTTAACATTTCGGTTCGGTAACAATCTGACATTTTAAACGTCAGTCAATATTTATGTTTTGTGGTTCTTGTGTTTACATTTTTTTTGAACTGCATAATGGCAAGTGATCTTCCAGCAGACCTTTATACTGATAAGTCTCGTCATCGCTACGATGCAGTGTACGGGAAATTCAGGAAATGGCAAGAAGCACAAGACACGAATTCATTCACAGAGGAAGTATTGCTGAAGTATTTCGGTGAGATGGCAAAAACCGTATCACCAGCATCACTACGTTCCGTCTATTCAATGCTGAAGCCTATGCTCAGTTCTAAGCATAATGTCAATATTGGCGAATACGATCAATTACTTGCTTTTCTGAAAAAGGCGAAAGAGGGTCTCATCCGTAACAACCTACCACGTCAATTCACCGCAGACGAAGTAAATAAATTTTTGCAAGAAGCGTCGGATACGGAGTACGTCGTTGTTAAGGTTTGCATCTGAACAGCATTGCGTTCGTTTCGGTGATTGGTTATTGTAGAAGTATCATTTTCTTTTGCATGCAGGCTGTGACGGTGTTTGCGATGTGTGTATCACCACAGACTGACACGTTGACCAGCATTAAGATGGAGTACATAAAAGATTACGGTACAGAAATCGTGGTACGAGTTCCAAATCCAACGACCAAAGCGATTAAGGTCTGTACAATCAGTGGCAAAATGGTCGATTTTGTGCGGAATTACATTCGCCTACGACCGAAGACAGTCCCAACTGATAGATTGTTCATTCAATATCGTGATGGGAAATGTGTCGCACAACACGTTGGAAAACATTCAATCGGCAAAATGCCCCAAAAAATTGCACAGTTCCTTGGATGGCCAGAATCTGACATGATTGGTGGACTCAGCTTTACAAGAATGTCGAACGCAATCATGGCAAATTCGAGAGTGAAACGTATTTCGCTGGAGAAAAGCGTAGGTTCGATGTATAGTTCAGCTTTCGAAGGTAGGTGCAGGAAAATTACGTTTTGGAATGCGGCTAACTTTCGTGCTTGTTGTCGTATTCTAGTACCAAACCTAATAACGGGACGGATAGAAGCTGCTCAAGCTCCAGAAAATAATTATTCGAAGAACGCCACTGAAGTGAATCTGCAAATGGATCGACTTACACCGAGCGACAGGTAAGGTTGGGTCCAGTCGAAATGTTTCAATTTTCACCACAGCCGGCCTGTATCATTTTTAGAATAAAACAGGAAGATGAGCAGCACTTTGAGGCCGGAGAATACATTCTTAGCGAGACAAATCATTACTCCACTCAGGACATCGACATTAAAACTGAAGAAGAATCTACGGATGATAATTCCGATTTCGGCGACCATGGAAATGTGAGCCACTGTGACACCACACCAATAAATCGGTATGAACTTTCGATTAGTTCCGTATAAAACTTTAAATCAATGTCGCTGTGTTCCTTAGAATAACACCGGATCAACGGCTGCATCCACACGAACTCACAGATGCCTTTCCATCAGAAACAAATCCGAAAAAACGACTAAAATGTTCAGGGGACATTCTAGATGCTTCAAATTCGTTCACATCCTGCGGAAATTGTTCACTTAGACAACAAACGATCAAAGCTCAAGCAAAGGAAATTGCCAGACTGAAAAAACTGAGTGACAGCCAAAATTTAAAAATTGAGAGCTTGGAAACGCTTCTGCTGGACAGCCTGCGCAAAAAGTTCGAGGTGAGCGATGTGCATTTTTCGATCATTTTTTCGGCTGGCTTTAGCAAAACATGTCTGGTCAATTCTGGTATTTTTTGGTAAATTTTCGTAAAAAAAATTACTTAACATAGGCGCTGATCTCAGCTCATTCAACTATGTGTCCTTTGCCTGTGTGGATCGATGTTCTCGACTTTATTTTGTTTTGCGAAAAGGAATGTAAATTTCTTCTTTAAGAAAGGGGTTTCAGTTTGGAAAATTAGTTTCAGTTAGTCGATTTTCTGGATAAGAGTTTGCGAACTTATCCCGAAGAAGCTCCACCGAGGTGGCTCATGGAGTACACAATTATTTTTCGAAGAAATGGAAATACCTAGTCTTGTAAACCATAATTAGCTGTTGAAGATAGTATTTTTGACGTTGGCTGGCCACACTAGTTTTCATGGGTGGTGAACATACATCTCAGACGAAAACAGCCCTTCAATCGAAACCGGTTTTGAGTCACGTTGTAATTTAATAAATAATTTTTTCTTTTCAGACTTCGTAACATTGCTTCATTACCCATGGCCGTTACAAACTACTTCTCAACCTACGACCATCAGCAGTCGCTGTAAACTGATTTACTTGCGCTGAGTTCAATCCCATGTATATAATAATACAAAAGTCATCTGAACAAATGATTTCACTTCGTTTTGTTAGAATTAAAACGGGAGGAACGCTAACAAACTAGTTTTCTTGATTGGAACTTCTTAGCTTCAAAAAGTTGTATTTTCAATTCGATAAGATCGCTTCTGGGACAGTCATGAGAGCCGACCTTTTTAGCCCCGTACGAAGTACGAAGGGGCTTATAGGATTACGATGCCGTGTGTAATTGATGGAATTCGAAGCAGACGGTAAGGGCAAAGTGTTTGCCTATGTTCATAGATAACGAATCCGCAATAAAAATTTTGTCTGTCCGTCTGTCCGTCTGTCCGTCTGTCCGTCTGTCCGTCTGTCCTTCTGTCCGTCTGTCCGTCTGTCCGTCTGTCCGTCTGTCCGTCTGTCACGTCGATATCTTGAGTAAATCAAATCCGATTTCAAAAATTTTTTTTTTCCCTGAAAGGTAGTTGAAATAGTGAGGCTAAGTTCGAAGATGGGCGATTTTGGGTCGACCCCTCCAGAGCTGGGGCCCCATAAGTGCTTTAACGTTTTCCAAAGATTTCTCAGGCCATTTAAAGGCTACACTTGTAAGTGATACATCAAATGAAAGGTATTTACAATACCTATCCACAAAAAAAAAGTTTATGGAAATTGGATGACCGACTCGTGAGTTAGACCCCTTGGTGTGAACTAGGTACAGGGCGGGAATCCGTTTTTGCTTGTAGGTTAGTCAAATTTGAACGGATTTAGATGGATTTTGATTTATTAGATAGGTATTGACCGTACCAATCAGGGAAAAAAAACGTTTATGAAATTCGGTTTACCGGAGCGTGAGCTAGGTCTCTTGGAGTGAGCTTATATGTGGCTACTCGGCCGTACAGTGAAGGTGGTGTTTTTTGTTAATATCTCGAGTAAAATTTAACCGAATTTCATGAATTTTTTTTTGTTTGAAAGGTACTAACGAATGTAAAGCAGCCGTTGTACTTTCCACCTCCTAACAAAATGGCCGTCGGCCGCCATTTTGGATTTTTGTAAAATCAATATAAATAGGTGAAAATGATAATTCCAAAATCACTGATCAGTGGGAAGTGTAGTTTGTGTTACTTTTGAAAGGAACGTCGTACGGGGCTTCGTAATTGCGCTATGCGCAATTTTTAAGACGTACACATTGCATAAGAATTTTACGACGTTTACGGGCGCAATAGGCTTACGGTAAGAGTAGGGCGACGGACGAAGTAGGGTCACGTGCGCAATAGATGTACGGGTTTGTACGGGGCTCAGTCGCAGCAAACGCTCCGACTGTTCTGACGGCTCGTTTTTAAGTTGGTTAAAGCCTCGGCTTGGGGTGTAGAGGTTTCGTGTATTCGGCAATCCATTAGATATCAACTAGAGGAATAATTTTTTTGTAAGAATTCAGCGATCGGCTTCATACAAAATCGTTATAGGTCGGCTAAGGCCATTTTTTCGGGAAAGAAATGTAAAGCGTTTACACGGGTGTGTTCGAATCGAATAAATTTTTGGTCCTAAAACATTTTTAGGATGAAATTCCTTTCGGTCATAAGGAAACTAATGTATAAACCGTTTATAAGAGCTACTTTCACACACAAGAAATTTCGGTCATGATGGTACATACCACATTATAGAGAAAAACAAATTATAAAACTTTGCTATCTTGAGATGCTATAAGTTACAATTACAGGCAATGCAGGTAAAAGAGGTCAGCAAACAAATATATTTAAAAAAAAAAGTTGATCAGAAGGGTAACGATCTCAGGATGTGACGACACAATGTGAAGTTGATGTATTCAGTTGTGCAAATATTTTCCTATGTCTACGAAACATTTGCTGCACGTTATCAGAATTTTTATGACAATATTATCGCGAGCGCTTGTCATATTGCTAGGCCCGGACTGGCTCAAAAAAGCCCATCGGGGAAAAAGTCGAAAGGCTCTTCCGTTCGGGCGACTTTTTCCAATTAGGCCCTCGATTCGTATGACTGATTAATAGTGTGTATCTTACACAGTGTAAGTGAATCACACAGTTTCTTCCAAATTTTCAAATGCATGTACGATTGCATGTGTTGCGTGCTTTTATAGATTTAGGTTAGCTCGTTTAGGATGTGTTTATTACGGAGGTGTAAGCACGGGTTTTCAGGGGTCATAATGTACCGGTGGCGACTCGCTTGAGAGAAATGATGAATGACCTATCTTCATACGAGCAAATGCAGGGCCTCCGAATATTTCGTAAAACAATCTACAGGACTGAATGGAATAAAAAAACAATTACACGGAAAAAACGACAAATGTCGATGTACGTTTGAGTCGATCACGATTTACGTGTGAGTCGCAAATACTACATCTCGTACGTACTATGTGCATCAAAGTCGTACAATTTTATGTCTAAATCGTACAATAAACGGCTGAGTGAACCATTAGTTTTGTACGCCATAGTTGAGGGAGAACTGCGGTGGACAAAACCAATGGTTCACTCAGCCGTTTATTGTACGATCTAGACGTAAAATTGTACGTCTTTGATGTACAGTACATACTACGTAGGAGAGGTTGCTAGGAATCTCGCGCCGCGTCATTCACAATAATTCACATTTTGACACATTTTGTATAAGGAAAATGTCACTTTGTGAGTAATTGTGAATGACGCGGCGCGAGATTCCTCAACACCGTAGGAGATGTAGTATTTGCGACTCACTCGTAAATCTTGATCGACTCAAACGTACATCGACATTTGGCGTTTTTTCCGTGTAGGCTTACCAGCAATTATGGAAAACAGTATAGCGTTGAGTTGATCAGTTGAATTTTAGCTTCATATCTGAGATGTGAATTGGTTTTTTTTCTCCTAAGAAATGTTTCGATTCCGTAGTCGATATCAACAGACTTTCATCTGTTCAACTTTAATCATTTTTTGCTATTGCGCGGTAGTTTTTGTACTTCGCGACATTGATACGCGCAGTGACATAGCTCCGTTGAAGAAACTCGCCAGCTACATAATGAGACATGAAGGTCCACCACGAAACGATGTGAATGGGAACAGCAATGATTGCGATGAAAAGTATGGCCCCGAAATGTTCGAAATTTGGAAAGCAACCGCGTTTGAGACTTGTACGAATGAATCCACGAGTAAAATAACTTGCTACTTACGATATGACGAGGCTGTTACCCGGCGCATGTGTCTGCTGTCTAACACAAAAATCCGGCTCTACGAACCGTATTACGTTGCAAGCACTTCGAATCTGTCGTCTGAAGCTACAATAAAAATGCAAAACGACATTTTAGCTGCTGATTGTGCACCGTTCGAAAGGAACTACAACGGAATCGATGAGCGTAAAATGCAATTCGATAGTTTCTTTCATGTGGACAAATTCGAAGCGTCTAGGAATGGAGACCTGCAATGCAATCATACCGTTTTGCATACGGTCTTCTGGATGTGGAGATGGGACGCCACGAACGCATATCACTTCTTGGAGGATGTAACGAACACATTCGCAAGTCTAGCGCTTTTGGATGAAGATCCAGATCAAGTGGAAATCGCTATCTACGACGGTATGCAGGGGATCGTAAACAATCCACTTTTCACCTTCTGGTCGGAACTATTTCCGAAAGGAGTGCGAATCATCCGAAATAATCCATTCCCGAGTGATACATGCTTTCGACGAAGCATCACCAACATGTACGGAATGAGATCTCACTTCACTGAATTCGGGGGATACAAAACGGATGCGTTCTGCTCATCTCCGATTTTAAAAGGATTCCGAGACTGGGCAACCGATAAGATGCACTTTAAACGCACGAATCACGTTAAACGCTTTACCCTCCTATTTGTTTCCCGGCAGCAGTACTTGTCCACACGAAAAATTGCGAGAGTGCTCGTAAACGAAGATACTATCCTCGAAACCATTCGATCCGCCTTTCCATTACTCAATGTAATCAGATTCCGTCCGGAGAATTACACCACATTTAAAGAACAGGTACAAATTGCAGTCAAAGCAAACATAATGGTTGGCGTTCACGGGGCTGGGTTAGTGTACAGTCGGTTCATGTCGCCTGGTTCTCATCTCATCGAAGTATTCATGGACGATCGAAGTTCAGCGAACCGACATTTCCATAACATTGCTACGTGGGTGGATTTGAGACATCATGCCATTGAATTTATGGGCAAAGTGCTTCCACCCGAAGATATTGTAAAAGTTATTGGTAATGCGATGAAAGAACTGGATAGAAAGACTACGGCTGGTTAGAGCGATGACTAATTAAAGATCGATAGCATAGCAGCTTCAGTGCTAGACAGTGCGTTGTAGATAGACTATCATAAAACGCAGACACAAAAGTGAAGCCAAAAATTCAGAATATTTTAGTTATAGAATTTAAGCTGGCTTTGAGAACTTTCGCTGATATCAAACTATTAATTTTCGATAAATCCATAATTATTGATTATCGCCCATTCTTAGAGTCGTCAAAACCCTTCAAAAATGCCTGAAGACAATGTGATATTTCGCAAAAAAAAATCCAAAATATCTTTTTTGGTGGTTTCTCATCGATTTTTTATTACTATTTTTAGTCGTGTAGGGGCATTTCTCGAGCCTCGCATGTCCTTCAAAACGAAGCAAATGAAAAATGATGAAAATTAAGGAGGACTCGTTTGTCAAAAATATTTTCGAGAAATAAAAGTCTTGAAATCATCGAAATTTATACAAGAAATTTTGAGAATTTCTGTGAATTCTACATCACGACCCTGACACATTGTAAGATCATAAATTAATAAAATAGTTGCGATATTTGAGTCCCCCTCCCCCTTACACGTCTGTGCACGTTTTTCAAAACCACCCACTAAAAGTGCGCACGAATTTTGGGTTTTTTGAAAAACTTGTAATTCGTCAGAATCGTCGTTTACCGATGTCGATTTTCAAATTGACCGATTTTTTTAACAAAATTTTCAGAATCGAACGAGTCGGGAAAATACAGTAATTATATTTCGTTCAGTTAATCGTCTGGTGAGAGTTGTCAAGTTTCACTGAGAGATAACTTTTCCAAGGTTTTCCAACCTTGAACTTTTCTACCCATGTCAGCGATATGGGTGGAGTTGTGAGAATTGTCACTAATGTTTTAAGAGCACATACAGTAGTTTTAACAATATTGCCGACATAGGTAGAGGAGAGCGATACATAGATAGTGAACTTTGACAGTTTTAACTGAACGAAAAACAATTACTGTTTGCTCTCTAAATGTAAGAAAATTTGAGAACGAAAGCGAATTAATGAAACTTGTCATTATCCTCTTGACGATTCACCAGTGAACCTTATCGAATAATTGCTGTACGCGCTCACAGTTTGGTCATATCAATGAAACGTAAACTCTCTTCATCTCGTAGCTCCGCATTTCCACTTCAGACAATTCTTATTTTCGCGTTTTCTGAGGCATAACGAACTTTGCAAAATTTCTACAGCCAAAAGAAGATCTAGTCTGAAGCGGAAGAGCAGAGCTACGAGATAGAGAGAGAGAGAGAGAGAGTTTTTGTTGAAGAATAACTCAAAATTGCAAAGTGAAACTAAAATAATTTTTCTTGAAAAGAGTGCGCACGCTTTTTGGAAACACCCCCTCTAGACCGCACACTTTAGCACAATTTTCGGAAACCCCCCACCCCATTCACTATTTGAATGGTCCCTAAGTAAATTCTGTTTCTGGGTGAAAAAAGTGGGTGAACGATTCTGGAATATTACCGTGGACAGCATTTCTATTGGACAATTTTACAAATTACAAAACTTTAAGTCTCTTGGAGCGTTTACGATTTCTAATTTTACGCCGCACCACAAGCTTTGTGGTTTGATAAACTGTAAAGCATACAACAAATACCACCGAGAAAACCAGAAACCATAAGTCCAACAATCGTTTCTTCCACCAACTCTGTGCCACGGATGGTGATTTTAAATACTTGGTGTCATGGCGTAACGTATACTCGACCCATGATACCGCAGTGTCCGCGGATGCCGCAGGTTCATTTTTAGCACGATTGGAAACGGCGACCGACATATCTTTATATCTACAACATTTTACGATAAAAAATCGATAATTTTTCGTCAATGGAACAACAGCTCTTACGATTCATTGAAAATTATTTCGTGGAGCGCAGACTTCAAAGATTTCTCTGTCAGTTCCGATAACTCCAAGTGTATTCCTACACCGTAATGAACGGCAAGTCGGGCCAAAGCTGGCTGATCCCACCATATTGGTATTATGATCATTGGTACAGCGTGATAAATTGCCTGCTGAAAGCTCATTGCTCCGCCTTGAGTTACGAATCCTTTACATTTCGGGTTCGCTGTTAGTGCAAAGCGAATGTTTTAGTCAATGGCGAAAAATCATTTTTTAATCGAATACAACCTAAGATCGCCTGTTGAGGAAACCATTCCATGGTCATAACGTTGCTGGGCATTGTACTGGGAACATGGCCATTCCATTTCCACAGAAAACCAACATTTCTTAACGAGGCAACTGCATCGAAAAAGTCTTGACGTAATTCGGTCGGCAATGTTCCTACATGCATCAGACTGCCGAAACTTATGTAGATGAAGTAAGGAAATCGATCGATAAACTCTTGAATGTCCTGATTGTTGTTCGGAAACGTAATGAGTTAGCTACAATAATCTGATATCCCTCAAAATTGTACCTTTGGTAAATCACGGTCTGTGTGCCTTACATGCATACCGCCGACAGGAATAATGTATGGTGGCAGTGATCGTGGATACGAATACGGGAAACGCTCGTTCAAAAATATGAGATCAAAATTTTGAAGTAGCTCATTCAATGGTGGTATGTCTTTGCCCAGATTTTGTTGAATTATTTGGTCCATCTTTCGAAGACAGTGCCAGTAATACCGCATATATTCCCACAATGTGTTAAACGACGTATATATATGATCTGGAACGAACCAATAGGGACTGCCCAGCGCGAAGCTAGGCAACCAGTTCGACTCAACTGGTAATCCCAGAGTTTCTGCATCGACGTGATGCAATGCTCCGCCAGTATTCATCCAGATAACTTTGGCATTCATTTTATAGGCCATCACTACAGCTACTTCTTTAATGGTACCAACGACTATCAAGTCATAATGCGATGTCTTGACAAATTCCACAAACTGTCGGTTTGTGAAAAATGCTTCGGCAGCGTTGATAATTATATCCCACCAAATCGTTCCTCCCATTAAATGATTATGGTGACGTCCTTCTGCCAAGCGTTGTGCAATTGCGTCAGCCCCTAAATCCACAGTCTGTGATGCGATATGCTCGAAAATTCCACTGAAATTCGCTTCTTGTATTCGAGGATCATTAGTTTCCGACGATTTTGTTTCGGCTAGAAATGTCACGTCATGACCACGGTCAACCAGTTTTTCCGCTAATGGTTGCATTGCGATGCGATGGCTACGTGTTCCGAATAAGACCAGAAACAAAATTTTTTCGGATGCAATCATGCACACTCCCCACAAAAGCAACAGTGTCACATAATTGAAGACTGATTTCAGTTTCATTTTTCGCTCGATCACTAAAGTTATTTGTAAACCGTGTAGCAGTGTAGCTGCCTAGTAACACTTGTCGCTTATATCTTTGACGAACGACTGATAAGATGAACGAAATATCGAGAGACGTTGTTCCATACACTGTACAGAAATTAAAATGACTAAAATATATCAGTGAATTTTGTTCAATTAAAATGTTGCTCTCTTCAATGACTTCGTTAATTTATGTTTCTGGAGTGTTCGTTTCTTGTATTTAATATTCTGCAACAGCACCTGTGAATTGAATATATTTTTAGTTGTAACTATCTCATACGACAAGCATATATCACATATGTGTTTGTCGAGTCTGTTGTACTTCTTTGAATGGATCTACTTTCAACTGATTAAATGGGAAATCTTTTACTTCATCAGTGTTAGCACGCATCTTTACATTATATCAGACTAAAGTCATAGCACTGATCCTAGCCAGCATTAACCCAGAGAATATTAGGATGCTGATGGTATCAAAATAAGATTTACATTTATTTCGTTTTTAACAACATGTGTGGACGCATGCATGCATGAAAAGGAGACTTTACGACATCTGACATACGAGTGTTGATGCTAGGAGCTGTGCTACGCTAAAGTTCATTTCTTTTTTCTTCCAACGCTTTTTTTATGCTTACGGTCTCGGCCTTGGTCTAACGTTGCCAGACTGTTACGGGACGAGTTTCCCTAACAAGTGAGTAGCGTATAACCGAGTAGCGGCCGAGCGCTGTTTACTTAATTTTAGTAAACTTGGGGTGCTAAAACGTTATTCGTCCAAATTCCACCTTTTAGTACCCCAAGTTTACTATGTTACTAAACAACGTCAAAATTTCAACGCTTCTGCATCTCTGAGAGTCGTTCGGCTTTGGTCTAATAATTAAAAAAAAAAAAAACTGGAAAACTGTTTACGACTTGGTGGATTGATGAGTACAACGAGTGCATTTCATTTCAATAAAAAAATCTTGTTTCTTATGTTGCAAGCACAGACGCTGTATATCTTCTTTAAGTGTCCACTCCACTCAACAAAAAGTACTCCGTGAGAGAGTGGTGAGAGAGCAAACTGTCAAAAAAACAAAGAAAAAATTGAAAAAATTCAATTTTGTCTCTCACACGGAGTACTTTTTTGGTAAGAGGAAACTAAGCATTAAAATAGTAACGAGAAACGAAGGAGTATGCGCGTACGTACACAACTATTTAATGAATTTTGACGACTTTGAAATAACATTCAGTTTGCACATACCTTTTACATGCCTAAGCTTCTGTCGAGACATTCAGACCACTTGGAAACCAACTGTTCAATCAACATACTAAAAATGTTATAAAACTCACTGTTGCTCGTATTCTCAGCAAACACTTTATTCATAATCAGATGTGTTAGCCATGAACATCGGCGCTGCAGCGACATTTTCTTTCCAGGAAAGATCTAATTTTTATGGTGAGAGGATAAGTAGTGTTTCACGGAGAACTGAAGCTATCATAGTCAGTGTTCTCCTTACAACTTTTAAGTTGTCTTAATGATGATAAAATATTAGCATAATATCTCCTCTGCCTGAATTTTTGATGGCCCATTACAATCAAAACACTCAAATGCTTTAAGCGCCACACGTATGAACTCTTATGTAAATTTAATGTAATGGAGAAAAAGACTTTGCGAAGATCAAATTTATTATCTTTTCTGTCAAGTGAATTCGATTTAACTCTAAAGCACATTAGCAGCGAAATGAAATTTTAATCAACTTTAAGTTGTACTAGTTGCTCTTCGATCTTGGTCCTTTGTACGGTTTTGGTCCCGGTCCTTTTTGTATACGTGCAGGCGGCAACGGTGTATTTCGAAGATCGTACTCGTCAGTATCATATTTATAAATTATCGCCCCAATAAATCGAAGCGCATTCAGCTCTCGGTGTAAGGGTTGCAAGTTTTCGGTGGATGCAATGTTCTGACAATCAACACATGCACGGTCGTACCGATCACCAATATAGGCCGTTATTTGAGATTCACTGGATGGTCCATTTTCTATCAAGCAACTAACAATGAGAGCCACTGCGTGATTATGATGCAAAGACATTATGTTTTAGTAAAAATATTATAAATAATTCAGTAAAAGCGATCGGACGGATGAAAAACGTGAAACGATATTGATGTGGATCCAATGAAGTGACAGGTTTTTTTTTTGAATGGATTGTGGAAATGGTTCGTGGATTGTCCGTTGACAAGTGGATCGCCACCGGTTTCGATTGGGCTTTGATCTTTATGCAACAATGCTGCGAAAAGCTAACTTTTTCAGGCGCCATTTGGGTGACGTATAAGGGGTCGTTTTTCGCTGGTTCTACTTTTTATCACGCACTGTTTAGATATTGTAAGCACAGGATTTGGGCGGGCTTTGAAATTAAGTTTCTTTATTACATTACAAAGTCCAGGGTATTTTATTTGTGTAGCTGAGGTCCTTAAATTTTGGAACAACAACAAGTTTAAAAACTGAAAAAAAACTATTTCTGTCCACTCGTAGTCGATATACTTCATGAACGGCCTCTTTAGCATAATCTCAAAGATACGTCAGATTTTTCAGCTCACTTGTCGAAATTCAAAGTGTTAGTTCTTCGGAAGGAGCAAAAATATAAAGATCGTGGGGCCTTTCATATAAGGATTTCAGGGCGTTTAACGGCAAATGCTGCCCACATTATGTTGAGCTGTGTAATTCCACACACACAGATGTTTATGATCATTTTTTTGCATTCATTTCCATTCATAAAGCGTCAAATCATACCTACAAACTGGTTTCGCATCTCAATTAAACAAGTGACCATTCAAAGCATAACGTCGTTTTCTCATCGCATGTTGGCCATTGGAACAGGTGGAATTTTTTTGTTTTTAATATTGTCGAAAATTCTCACCCAAACAAACTAGGATCATACTAGTATTCAGTACTTTGAAATTAATTACTTCGCTATTAGACTTGTGTGCTGGCACTAAATTTAGAAAGACTGACCACTAATTTATCAGCCCTAATCTTTACATTTAGAGCAGAAGTGTTTCAAATACCTCCATAATATAATTGTATGTGTTTTTAGCGACTTATCGAATTATGTACCTACAAATTTGCATTCGATTTTTTCGCTCGATTATTTCTGCATAATTTAATAATTTCTAAATCATCGTTCTTTGTGCAGAATTTCGCAGTTTTAGTTCAGTATATAGACAAGTTTGGAAGGAAAATAATCTGTTTATTAGGGTGGTTTAATGTTTGGACCACGATTTCGTTATCAAAGAATTTTTGTTCTTTTCTCGTCACTGAAAAAAACTTATTTTATGCAAAAATTTGCAAACTTTAGATGCCTCTATGGCATAGATAGTTGTATGAATCTCGCGGTGTAAAGTACTTTATTAGGCTCATAATAGGTGTGACAATTACACATCTAGAGCCTAATAAAGTACTTAAAATATCTAAAAGAAAGATAAAAGCACATGATAAAAGAGACCATCTCTAGAACTTGCAGCCTTAACAAAAACTTTCAGCAAACTGTTTTCTTATGAATTACTTTCAACTTCAATATTGTTCGCAACGCAATAAAATATAAGTTGAATTAAAAATAAGAAATATTTGATAAAGTACAAGAGTTGAATGTAAAGCAAAATTTGTACCGAATCGAGTGGCGCAAACTGTATCATTCAAATTCTCCAGTGCCACTATGGTTCAAACCCACAAACAGTCGCAAAAAAAAACTCAAAATAAAATCCACCCTAACTATTCGACCTCAAAAGGTCGTAGTGGATATAAAAACAATCGGTTAGGAGTCGAGGTACCGGTTGCTCGTAATATAAATTTTAAAAAAGTTTTCACTATAAATATCAGTCTAGAGAGTGTTAATCTTCTCAGTCATTCTCTAAATCGGTTAGAGCCACTATCGTACAGTACAAAAAAGGAATTTCGTGAGCAAAAGTGAAAAGTGTAAGAATTCAATGAGTAAACTTGCGCACCTGTTGAAATCGATCGGCCTTACACATTTATTGAAATGAACAAATCGATAAAATTGAATTGATTCCATCACTTTACCACTCATCCCTCTAATTTAATCCTTGAAAGATTTGAATTTCTTGATTCGCGGAAGATTCAAACGAAATCGTCCAAAAAGATGATCAAAGAAATCTATAATACGCGGACCCACTACTTACAGGACATCAGGATAAGGCCATTATCTAAGATGTTCGCTGTAGCTTGCTTGCTTGCTTTCATTAAATCTTACAGCTGATTAAACTAGCTTAGAAACTGATTGACCAAAAAATCGGAGTCGCTCAGTTTGTATGGGTAAATCAATTTCGACATCAATCAGATGCCATTAATACGATTGTTTATATGGTTCCTACTCCTTTGCGCCCCTTTGGCTTACATTTTTCTGTCACTTTCGGCCCTCTGTCCCCAATAGGCAGCATATAAAACTTAATACGTACCTCTTTCGGCCTCCTTAATCGATACGTAATAGTTATTTTCATGTGTCGGGGCCGAAAATGAGGGAGTTTCGAGATTTTTCTCGGGTTTTCGACCCCTTACATGAAAAATTTTTTGAGTATCTGTTTTGGACGATTGATTTTAGGCACTTTCGCATGTAGCCCTCACTTCGTTCGGGCTACAACTCGCGAAATTGCCTAAAAACAATCGTCCAAAACAGATACACAAATAACTATTGTGTATCTGTTTTGGACGTTTGATTTTAGGCAATTTCGCGAGTTGTAGCCCGAACGAAGTGAGGGCTACATGCGAAAGTGCCTAAAATCAATCGTCCAAAACAGATACTCAAAAAAAATTTCAGGTAAGGGGTCGAAAACCCGAGAAAAATCTCGAAATTCCCTCATTTTCGGCCCCGACACATGAAAATAACTATTACATGAATAGATGAACAATAAATAATGAAATCGAATCGTAACAGGTTATTCAACACGCAGGTAAATGTGTGCTGAACTTGTGGTTTTAGTTAATTGGAGAGACGTTTATAACATAGTTTTACTGGAGATTAAAATTCAAGTCCCTGCGAAAGGAATTATTTCCAGCAAAACGACCTGTAAATCGAAAGAAAAACAATTTTCTTTAAATTGCAGGGCTACATGTAACTACCTGGTATTCGCACAGATCGTGAGCAGTTGAAATGATATCTACACAGTTGAGAGCAGTAATTCTGTTTTGGATGTACACTCAAGTACACGGGCGAATGGAAACAGTTCATTGTGAAATCTCCTTCTCGTAAGTCAATCTCTACAAGACATTTGTCTCTTCGGAGGTCATTCATCAATTACGTACCGCAAAAGGAGAGAGGAGTCTATGGATTCTTATATATTTTGCGTGACAGCTTTGCATATGGAGATATTAGCATTACGTAATTTATGACGGGAGCCCTAAATGATTTGCAAGATTTTCTATTTTTCTCCATTTTCGTCATTACAGATCATGTGAGGTTCGCATTGTTGAAGACTCACAACAACCGATATCAGCAATTATTTTCGACGATATTCCAAACACATCCGTTAATGAGTTAAAAATCACAGGAAAGTTCGAAAGTATTCCAGACCTATCAGACGCCACCAAAAAATTTGTCAACTTGAAACGGCTTATAATCTCGGATGTTGGATTGAAAATCGTTAAAGGAGAACAACTTGCCGTTTTCGAAAAAATTTCAGAGTTAGATTTAAACAAAAATGAAATTTCCGAACTTGATGCCGACATTTTCAAAATGCTTCCCAATCTTAAACATATATCGCTACGAAACAACTTACTGGAGATGCTGCCCGTAAATATCTTCCAGTACAACAAAAAGTTGGAGTTCATCATTCTCGACAACAATAAATTGACCGAAATCCACAGCGACACTTTCAAAGACCTGGAAAATCTGTATTATCTTTCGATGAATTACAATCAACTCGAGATGCTGCCGGCGAATATCTTCCGTGACAATAAGAAATTGAACGACCTGTCTCTTTTCAACAACAAATTGAAAGAAATCGATGTCGATACTTTCAAAGAACTTGGCGACCTTGAAAAGATTTTCTTGAATAACAATCAAATTGAGGTTTTGCCGAATGGCTTGTTCGACGCTAATCCAAAGTTGGAGTTCATTGTTCTCTTCAACAACAAATTAACAAACATCAATAGCGACTTTTTCAAAGAACTTCCAGCTTTAGTTTATCTTCAGTTAAGCCAGAACCAACTCGAGATGCTACCCGCGACAATATTCCGCAGCAATCAGAAATTGAACAAAATTTATCTCAACAACAATACGTTAAAAGTAGTAGATAGCGATACGTTTAAAGGACTCAACAACCTACAGTTTCTTGAGTTGAATGACAATCAGATTGAAGTTCTACCTAAAGGATTGTTCGATGATAACTTGAAAATGGTGGTTCTTGAACTACGCGGCAATAAGTTGATGAAAATCGAAACTGACCTTCACCAACTTAAAAAACTAATTCAGCTGACGTTAGCTGGAAACGTCTGCATTGATCAGAGCTGTGAATTTTCAGCTTGCAGTTCCTCGTCTTTATTCGAATTGATTGAGAACGTTCAACAAAAATGCTCGTAATTTACAGATGACTTTAAGAGATTTCTATTTTTAAAACTGTAACTGACACTGTCAGTGGTAGAATTCATTAATAAACGGTTGATTAATTTTGATGAATTTGAGTGAAATTTTTGGCGCATTTTCTTTAATCATATTTGTGTATAAGTTGTCTTCAGCTTGCTTACTAGCTGGTCTAGTCATATAATCCACTGTCTGTTTGCACTTGCACTGAGCTATCTCCAGTTAGCGAAACTATGAATCTATGAGCAGCCTTTTAACCGACTAACTTCACTATGTTGAAAATTGAAACAGAGAAAGACTGGTCATCAATTTATCAGTGTTAGTCTTCACATTTAAAGGAGAAGTGTTTATAGCGATTTATCCAGTAAACTCTCTGTTATTTGTTGTGTACCTACTAATATGCATAAATTCGAAATTATCTTTCTTTGTACATGCAGAATTTCGCAGTTTCACTTCAGTATGTAGACAACTTTGAAAAACAGCTTATTAGGGTGGTCTAATGTTTGGACCACGAAACGAACAATTCTAAATTCATTTTCAAATAATTTTTGTTCTGGGATCGTCCACTGAAATTCATTTCGAAAAACGGAGACCGGTAAGACTCTCCCTATTGCCAATCGGTACGCGCATAATATACAGATTGTGTGCTAAGTTTTTGTCAGAAGTATACACATTGTTTAAACGCCAATAGGAATTGTGCACATTTTGTACGCGAAAACTAAACATATTGTACACATGAAATCGAATGTGTGCACAATTTGCGCACTAATTTCTAAGTCTGAATTATTTTCATTTTTAAAAATTAGGATGGATATTTACATGGTGAAGTTATATTTAATCATTCTCAAGTTAATTCGGCATAAAGGCCGGAAATCACTTTGGATGAAGAGACGAAGTTCTGAAGCTATAACTGGGTGTTGCTTATGAAAATTAAAAGAGGTTTGAATTCAAATGTAAAAATTTATTTATATTCCTCCACTTTTACCATCTTCTACATAAATTGGGTAAAGCGCTTTGAAATTGGACACGTTCATGTCAATTTCCCAGAATTTTCCATCGATTTCCATCACATCGAATTGAATTGGGTGTCCGAATTCGTAAGAGGTTTTAAATATATTAAATCGAGTTGTATCCACCTCATCGTACACTGAGGTTAGATACCTAAATGGTCTGCCAGTTAATAGAACATTGGTGCCATTCCGACGTATTTCCACCAATTTTACGGGCACACCCGACTTTAGCAGTACAAGATTCTGTCCAACCTCTTTCGTTCTAAATTTAAGGTCGTAGAATTTCAGATTAGAGAAACAGTCGTTTTCAAGACGATCGCTTATTTCAATGTCCATGGTTTTGTCGTTGATTTTGTATTGCGGTGCATTGTAGATTTCTATAATACGGTTCGTCACTTGCGTCAGCGGTTTCACAGTTCCTTTAACAAAATCTTTTACTGTCCGATTATACGACTCATACTGAAAAGTCGAAAAATTGTCCCACGGCCCATATCGGTCGACGAATTTTTTCATGTGACAAAGCGAATGCACAACATGCACAACATGGCATGGATGATAAAATGCAGCAAATTCTTGAATAAACATACGCATCAGTGTATCTGCTTCGCTGTAGTACTGTTCAAACCGTTTATGAGCAAAAATCGTTGACGCAATGTGCAACTTCAGAAAATTGCTATAAAGTTCTTCGTCGATCACGCCTTTCAGCAGCATTGGTCCGACGTACAGTAAGTACTGTCTGAATTCGGTTCCTTTCATTGTTCCAAGACATTCGATAAAAGAACGTAACGAACGCTGAAATTCCTTTGGTCTGGTTTTTTGAAATTGATCGACACGATCTTTGATTGTTGTATGGTCTCTCGAGCAGAGCATCTTGGGTGTATCACGTAAGAATTTTAAAATCCAATATGTGACACCCAGCAACACAGAGTGAAGGTAGTCATGTGGAAACGCGTCAATCATGTCTATTGGAAGCAATTCCAAAACCGAATCCATGTGGTGATAGTCGTCATATTTGCGTTCGCGAAAGTCTTGGTCCGTGCGAAGTGGTGCATCCAACTCGAGAAAAGCGATTCTGTTGTTAATATTGTCACCTTCCGTTACACACACATCGCACCCGAAATATCCATTCACACCCTTCACCGCTTTGCATCCGCATCGAGCTGGCGCATCGAGGACAAAGTTCAAAATTTGGGGCATTATTACCACTCCGTCGATGTCGAAACCGTTTTCGATAATATCATTTAATTCCATGACAAATGCCCATAAAAATTCATTGAAGTTGTCCATCTTTTTTTTGCCATAGTACACACCAATAACTTTTGGTACTAAACGTCGCTTTAGTAGTTCGTGGCGTATGTTCATCATGATCACCCAAAAGCCGTCCGTTGAACTTCTTTTAATAGACAATCCATCCACGAAGAACTGCATGAGAATGTTAGTAACGAGATTGGAGGTCGTAGTACCTGCCTCTAATATCAGCCGACGTAATGACTCCCGTACACCAACATGAATGTATGATCCAGGCGAAATTACTTCTGGAACTGGCACTTGTGGAGTTTTCAAAAGCGTTCGGTAGTCAGTAGGAATGTCGACGCCAAATTTGAGCTTCATGTAGTGTAGCAATATATTAGACGCTTTGCGCTTCGCACCGGTTGAAGTGATCCACCATGCCATAAATTGCCTTGTAGATAATTTCAAATAATCTGGCGTTGTTCGATCCCTTTTGAATTTACTGATACGAATCATGAAATCTGGTGAATGTGGGCTGGTCATTTGTATAACATCTTCACTATCACACATCATTTTTTTGGCTGCACGCAGCAAATTGTGGGATGATCTTTTCTTAACGTTAGCCATTTTCAAAGTGCCGATAAATAGGTTTACTCGTGATGACAATATTATTTGTTGGAATGCTACTTAGATCAATGAATGAGTGGAACGTTACTTACACCAATGATAAGCAAAATGAATGAACAAATCAGGTATGGCCGATTATTCAAAATCGGTCGATTTTATAACATAAAAATGATTAAGTTAGACGTTTTAAAAATTGCTGTGTCCTCCGCGATGACATTCGACCATACCTAGGAAGTTTATATTCATTGGTGATAAGTAGGTACTTCATTCCCGGCGTAATATAAGTGCGCTTCTGAATTTGAATTTTGGGTGAATCAGTGGATGAACAAATGAATTAAAAAATAAATTTCAACGCACTCTGATATGAGAATATCGTGAAATCACTCAACTACGACGCTGCGTTTGATTTGTGGTTGCCACTTCAAGTTAATCTTCAGCGGACTCATGGCGTGCATCATATGAAATTTTGTGTATAAACAGACAGACCTCCCGGCTGAAAATACTAAAATGCGGCCAAGTATTGAACAAATTCTACAATACGGATACAAAACTTTACTTCCAAGTTTTTGAGTAAACCATTCATATTGTTGATATTGTTCATATTGTACCTCAGCTGTGCATCTATTGCAGGAAGCACCAATTTCACCATTAGTCTTATTAGCTAAAGTGTTATAATCATTACCGGCGAGTTCGAATTTGTAATACTGCTTTCGAGTATATGTATTATTGTATGGTAGACAGGGTAAATAATCGATTTTATTATAGAGATTTCTCCGATAGATGTCGTCGTGGCTGTTTTTCATTTAATGTTTGTCACAATTTTGTTTACATCACGTTTTAGCATCAGTTAAAAATTGTTGTCTCTGAGATAAGTTTACCTGTGCGTTCAATGGACGCTGCAGGTATTATAAATGAAAATGCAATCCTTTTTAAAATTCGTGTTTTAATTATCCAAGAAAAACAATTTATTCCGTTTGCAAGAGTTTTTGAGAAGTAAAAAAATTTAAATTGTTTCCTGACCTGTGGTGAATGAGTAACAAAATTAGGAAAGAGGTAGATTCATGGTTTAAAAAAAAAAATGAGCTAAAAAGATGAATTTTAGTGGTTCCGTCGGTGTTGTCGGGAGCGATCCTTCTTGCGATTGGTGCGTTGCTGCTTTTTCTTATCGTCAGCGTTTTTGTATTGTTTGGATCGCCCCCATACAATTCGCAGTGCTGTATGGGCATCTTCTTGTGTGATGAATTTGTGGCACAAACGGTATCCAGCTCTCATTACATCTAACAAGAACTGGTACACACGTTTATACTTGCCCATTAAAGTCGTGCCAGACTTTTCTTTTAGAGTCAATTCACATCTAACCTCCATAGATACGAACCGACTCAAATATTTTGTCATCGTAACATTGTGCGTCGATCGTTTGCTGGGTGTACAGAAATCCCGCTCATGCATGATCTGTTAAGTGACCAAAAAAGCCGTGCATTAGTCGGGTATTATAAACGCCTATAATGTTTATGTGAAACAGGGCCTATTATCATCCTAAAGTGATATTTTATCAAATTTCCTCATGTTTTGAAACCCATGGCGGCCATATTGTTACATAAAGGAAAATGAAAAATGTTTGTTGTGATTGGTGACATCAGTTCGGTTTAAGCTAAGGAAACTATGTCAGTCCCTAAAAATTACCAACAAAAAAAATGTTTTTCAGTAGTGTAAACAATGTGCAGGAGAAAGATTTCAAACTTTGGCTTTGTCTCTTAATCATTTTTTATGAGATTCGATTCAATTAATGATTATAAAGGAATAATTATAGGCCCTGTCACAGAACATTTTCTCTTGCTCTTAAATTGGTTGAATGTAAATAATTATTATGATTTTCGACGAAAAATAAATATGTCAATGATTGAATTTACAACGCTTTTTGTTCTATCAACGCACTCCAAGCAAAAGTGATCTCTCAAAATTCGACTATACAGCTGCCAAATACAGTACTATGTTGTATGGAATTGTTTTTTAAAGTGTTTTATAATTGATGACACACTGTCCAGTTTCAGTACCCTATTAAGAGTACCACTCATGCTTGAAGTGCGTTGGTTCTATTGATTTTTCACCAGATTTTTATATTGTATCACGGTTTGTAGTCGAGATTGAGATTTTTAACATGTTAGAAATGTTGAGAAATGCGAAAATTGGTAGAAGCTAACTTCTCAATCAAGAATATTGAGTAACTGTTTGAAAGTAAATTTTTTTCACTCACCAAAAATCTCTTGTAACGTCGATTTTTCAGGTCTTTCCTAAATGCGTCCAACTCGATCAAATTTGTTATCGGAAATTTTGGTTCGTCGAACTCGTCCATTTCATCTTCACTTTCCATGTCAATCAACTCGTTATGCGAAGAACCATCCTTTTGCACGTTATAATTTTTTGCGTTGACCAGATCGCCAATCATTATAAAGGTTTTGTTGAGTGTGACTTCCATTCTTATCAATCGTCGTTCATTTTCGTTCTGACGTTGCTCGCAGTTTTCTAGAAGCTTCATCAGCCGATCCACTCTGGGGCTTGAGTTGTCAGATCTTGACGCAATATTGCTTGATTGCGGCTGATTTTCACGTAACTGGCATCGGCTCGCTGAAGATGGTTGGTTTGAGTGTTCGATAATTTCCAGTGAAGAACTTGATCGGGAGCGGGGTGACGAGTATTTTGTATGCTTTCTTGAATTTGAACGACCATCTTCGGGCACCACTGATGTTGTCAGTTGTTTCGATTGTACATTTAAGTTCAGACTTTCAGCTCCCAATTGTTTCTTGGAATTCTCTCGTAAATTGGTTTGTCGTGATCGAGCACTCTGTGAACGCGATCGGTAATTCTCAGAACGTGATCGGGAACTCCCAGAACGCGATCGAAAGCTCTCAGAACGTGATCGAGAACTCCCAGAACGCGATCGAGCTCCCCCAGAACGCGATCGAGATTCCCCAGAACGCGATCGAGATACCTCAGAACGTGATCGAGATGCCACAGAACGTGATCGAGATGCCACAGAACGCGATCGAGGTCGCACAGAACGCGATCGAGGTCGCACAGAACGCGATCGAGGTCGCACAGAACGCGATCGAGGTCGCACAGAACGCGATCGAGGTCGCACAGAACGCGATCGAGGTCGCACAGAACGCGATCGAGGTCGCACAGAACGCGATCGAGGTCGCACCGAACGCGATCGAGGTCGCACAGAACGCGATTGAGAACCCCCTGATCGTGATCGAAAACTCCCAGATCGTGATAGAGAACTTCCAGATCGTGATAGAGAACTCCCAGATCGTGAAATAGAACTCTCGGGGGTTTTATTCCGCGAACAAGCAACTTTAGAGCCCTGCAAGCTGCGACTCTGCGAATTTGATGTGCTGGATTCCGAATGGTCAGTAGAGCCAGAATTGCCGACCACTTTTTCGACTGAAGTTTTTGTTGCCGCATTTGTGTTGTGTTTTGAATCCGATATTTTCCGAATCTGCGATGTATCAGTTCGACCCTTTGATTTAGTAGGCAGTTTCTGTTGTTTCGACTGTTTCGATGAACTTTTTTCTCTGACTGTTGACAAACTATGAGCCGCTCCTCCATCTTCATCATCTTCATGAAGGTCATTAATATCAGAAGCATTCGTTAGCTCAGATCGAGTACTGTTCGACTCGCTGATATTTTTATCCCCTGCATTATCTTTCGCAGCTGGTTTAGCAAAAAGATTTTCGAAGCTTTTATTGCCTTGCAACGCCAACACAGGATGTTTACGACGATAATCATCAGCTTTAATTCGGTCTTCTGCACTGCTTGTATTATATTTCTGTGAACACTTGTCTCGGACGACCTTGTATGCGGATGCATAACTCGCTGAAAATTCAGCATGTTTATTTCGGAATTTGACAAATTTGAATAATATGACTTACCGTGCCCCCCACTTACAACTTTGCACTCGTAAATATTCCAGTCATCATCCGGTCGTGCACAATTTACTGCAGCTATCATCAGACTTTTAGATGTTGTTTTAGGAGGCCAATAACAAAATGTTTTGGTATCGTCTGTAAACCACGAATCTGGAACAGCCTCGAAGACGCGGTCATAGTTCTCTTCTTCTACAAACTCTATCACTGAAAACGCATTAACTATGTACCGTCCATGCTTCTTATTTGTTTGTTGTTTTGCCATTTTCGGAATTGGTAATAAAATGAAAACTTAAATACCGAATGTATCGATCGAAGATATTTTTTTATGGTATTTACAACGTTGGTATGTACAATGACTTAAACATTGAAAGTTTACTACGATGATTCAACAAACTATTTCAAAAATCAGTCAAAATTTGGCAGTGTTTTTCAGTAAACATTAGTTATTTACATAACAAGTGATAAAAAGTTGCAAATTAGAGTTTTCGTTGAAATTTTGTTGATCCGAGGCGAAGCCGAGGTCAATAAACACACGAAAACGAGACTTTTCAATTTTTATCCTGAGTTATGTAATGGATTTTACATGCTTTTGAAAACTAAACCAAATTTCTTGTTTTCCACTAATAAGCCACTTGGGAAAACAAAAGCATATGTTAGTATGGTGTGGCTGTTTTAAAAATTTCCGTATAGTAGCGCCACCGTGCATTTAGGCAGTAAATTTTATTTCTACAACACGACCATACCCTCCTAATATAAACTTCCTGGTGCTCTCAACTTTCTAGAATTTTTTTTTGAGGTTTTCGGTAAACCTATTTATTGTGTAAACGTATTAGCTCAATTCCCGTCAGAATCGATCGTTAAATTTATTGTAGCTCCAACACTACTTTTTGATCGGATAAATTTGACGTACAATTGTTAAACTTAGTAGCGCTGACAAGAATTGGGCTAATAATTTCTTATGCTATGCACCGGTTTAGTTGCTTCCATATCATCATGTTGGATATATAAAAATAGAGTTGCAATCGATCTACTGTGCGATCAGTATAAATATGATATGCATGTATGTCTATAGTTACACACTCGGTCTATACATACGTACATGCATATCATAGTTATACTGATCGCAAATTTGATCGATTGTTCTGAAATTTATGAACTAATGAGGTATTTCAGTTGAGATTATCTTAGTGCATTTGATAAGGACCAAAACGTTTACACTTTGCGTAGAGATAAATTGGTTTGTAACTCCTAATTTTTTTTTTCGGGAATGCTGAGGAGGGAGCTCTTCTACCTTATAGTCTTTTCAAGAAAATCTCCCTCCTTAACGCACTGAAAAAAAGTTGTTTTAAGAGATACGAATTAATTTATCTGTACCCAAAATGTAAACGTTCGATGATTTTTTATGTGCTAAAATGTGATTAGAATCCAATGCTGAAAAATAAATTGTTATTTTTTGGTCTTTACAAAGCTTCGGCCTTTATAAACAAAACTATCTTCAATATAAAATAATCTGAGGCGCAGTTATTAAATGTAATTGATACTGGAATCGATATTACAAATTTGATTTTCTATGAGCTTTTTAACTTTGCAAATCTGGAACACGTTGAAGTTAATTGCGGCTTGTCAACTTTCGGCACCCTGGGCTTTACTTAAATCGTCGAGGAATGCCTCCAAATAAATTTCTAAAAATCTAGAATTCCGTTTTGGATTTTTAGAAATTTATTTGGAGGCATTCCTCGACGATTTAAGTAAAGTCCAGGGTAGTGCCAAAAGTTGACAAGCCGCACATAACTTCAACGTGGACCAGGTTATGGTCCCATATATCGCACAGATGTAAGGGACCATAACCTGGCCTTAAGAACGATTATTCAATTAAGGATTAAAATTTTAAAAGAATGTTTTAGTTTAGATGCTGTTGAAATTCGGACATAATTCATTTTCAAGGGTAAAAATTGTTTGTACTCGCCTATGCTATTTCATAATGTAAAATAAATCATTCTAATTTTTGAAAATTAAAATAATTCCGACTTAGAAATTAGTGCGCAAATTGTGCACACATACAATATCATGTGTACAATATGTTTAGTTTTTGCGTACAAAATGTGCACAATTTCTATTGGCGCTTAAACAATGTGTATACTTCTGACAAAAACTTAGCACACAATCTGTATATTATGCGCGTACCGATTGGCAATAGGGTCTTCTTCGAAAAAACTTATTTTATGCAACTCAGCATCATAATGCGCAAAATTTGCAAACTCTACATGTGTCTGTTTCATAAAGAGTTGCACTAATCTCGGTGCAAAGTACTTTATTAGGCTCATAATGGGTGTTACACATCTAGAGTACGTTCTACTCGATGTTATAAATAACTATTAAAAAATCTAAAGGAAAGATAAAATCACATGATAGAAGAGACCATCTCTAGAACTTGAAGCCATCACAAAAGTGTTTAGCAAACTGTTTTCAATTATCACTTATCTTTGATTTCAATATTGTTCGCAAGAACATAGAAAGATCCAGTTGATTGAAAAATTACAAATATTTGATAAAGTTTAAGATTTGAGTGTAAAGCAAGGTCAAATTTTGTACAAAATCGAGAGGCGAAAGCTGAATCATTCAAATTCTCCAGCGCCTTTAT
Organism: Bradysia coprophila; assembly: GCF_014529535.1. NCBI lineage: Eukaryota > Metazoa > Arthropoda > Insecta > Diptera > Sciaridae > Bradysia > Bradysia coprophila. Next base: position 2,643,080 of record NW_023503584.1, read on the forward strand.
GGTTCAAACCGTCGACAAAAAAACATCCCAAAATAAAACCACCCTAATTCTTCTACCTCAGAAGGTCATCATGGATATAAAATCAATCGAAAAGGAATCGAGGTACTTGTTGCTCGTAATATAAATTTTCAAAAAGTCTTCACTATAAATATCAGTCTAGAGAGTGGTAATATTCTCAGTCATTCTCTAAATCGGTTAAGGGCACTATTGTTCAGTACAAAAAAGGAATTTCGTGAGTTAAAGTGAAAAGTGTAAGAATTCAATGAGTAAAGTTGCGCACCTGTTGAAATCGATGGGCCTCAAATTGAAAAATTAATTTTTATTGAAATGAAAAATTCGATAAAATTGAATTGATCCATCATTTTACCTTTATACGCTCTAATTTGAATCTTGAAAGATTTGAATTTCTTAAATCGCCAACAGAAGATTTAAGAGTGAATTCGCCAAAACTTCGAACAGTCGGGATTGAAGCCGACGGCGATCCAATCGAGATATGGCTCAAATGAATCGCCGTTCAATTCTGAGAATATCGTGAAAACGATTTTCGCGACCACTTCGGAGAAAATTTTTCTAAGGGCCATGACAGCCCAACAAAAAATTTTCGGGAAAAAAGTTGTTCCCCGATATTCTCAGAATTGAACGGCGATTCATTTGAGCCATTGCTCGATTGGATCGCCGTCGGCTTCAATCCTGATTCCATATAAGCTGTTCGAAGTTTTGGCGAATTGACTCTTAAACGAAACATCCAAAAAGATGAAAAATGGAATTTATAATACGAGGACATACCGCTTACAGGACACAATTTTTCGACTTTTACTGCTGATATTATCCAAGATGTTCGCTGTAGCTTGCCTTACATGATTAAATATTATGCAACCGACAAAATTGACTTTGAAACTGATCTATAAAAAATCGGACAATCGGTGCTGCTAGTTGGTATGAGTAAATGAATTTCGACGTCAGCCACATGTCACACCGAAAGGTTACATAAAAAATAGATGAACGCCGAAAAAAGAAATCGCGCCTCATACTAGGCTAGTAACTTTTTGTTACATGTAGTAAAAGGGTGCATACTATGATCGGGTGTGCCAGATTCCCAGATGCCGTTTCTCACGTAGTTTGCTAGGTGTAATGATCAAGGGAATTCCATTTTTGATTAATAGGTTCTGCTACAAGAGCAAATGGCCGGAAACCGGACCGGAATAATTCGAAGCAGTCATAAGTACTGAACACATTGGGCCGACCAAAATACACACGACTCGCAGCTGAGGAACATTTAGGTGCAACCAATATTCACAGTATCCAAAAGTTCGTACCCATAACTGCGATAGCATAGCTCTTTATGTACACATACACATTCCTGTTATGGACTTGTAAGCGTAAATTATTACTAGTCCAATCCATTTTTTAAGTTTCTTTGCTGTTTTGACTGTGGTTTTCATACGATACGCAAGTGATCAAGTATAATCTAGTAATTTTCCTGTTTAAATATTGCAGCCGTAGCTGATGTGTAACAATAAGTTACAAACCGTCTAAAATTTCAGTTCTCAATATTTTGATTATGGATCAATATATTGAGAACACCAGTACCACAAGGTCTTAAGAAATTACAGATAACCGGCCTTTCCATCGCAGGACCACTCGTAACTAACTGGTGTTCGCCCAAATAAATCGTGAGCAGTTGAAATGCAATCTATACAGTTGAGAGCAGCAATTCTGTTTTGGATGTACACTCAAGTACACGGTCGAATGGAAACAGTTCATTGTGAAATTGTTTTGCGGAACAGTCTCATGTATGGAGATATTGGCATTACGTAATTTATGAACGGATCCCTAAATGATTTTCGTTATTCTCATATTTCTCCATTTTCATCATTACAGATCATGTGAGGTTCGCATTGTTGAAGACTCACAACAACCGACATCCGCAATTATTTTCGACGAGTTTCCAAACACATCCGTCAATGAGATAAACATCACAGGAAAGTTCGAAAGTATTCCAGACTTATCAGACGCCACCCGAAAATTCGTCTTGAAACGGCTTGTAATCACGGATGTTGGATTGAAATTCGTAAAGAGAGATCAACTTGCCATTTTCGAAAAAATTTCAGAGTTAGATCTACGCAAAAATGAAATTTCCGAACTTGATGCCAACATTTTTGAAGTACTTCCCAACCTAAAAGAAATTTCGCTACGAAAAAACTTACTGAAGGCGCTGCCCGTAAACATCTTTCAGAACAACAAAAAGTTGGAGTTCATTCTTCTCGACAACAATAAATTGACCGAAATCCATAGCGACACTTTCAAAGACCTGGAAAATCTTTATCATCTTTCAATGGATGACAACCACCTCGAAACGCTACCAGCGAATATCTTCCGTAACAAAAAGAAATTGAACAAAATTTTCCTCAATAACAATAAGTTGAAAGTAATAGATAGCGATACGTTTAAAGGACTCAACAACCTTCAGTTTCTTGAGTTAAGTGACAATCAGATTGAAATTTTGCCGGAAGGATTATTCGATGACAACATGAAAATGGTGGTGCTTGAATTACGCGGCAATAAATTGATGAACATCGAAACTGACCTTCACCAGCTTAAAAAGCTAGTTTACCTTAGTTTAGCTGGAAACGTCTGCATTGATCAGAGCTGTGATTTTTCAATTTATAATACTTCATCTCAATTCGAATCTCGATTCGACTTTATTGAGAACGTTCAACAAAAATGCACGTAATTTACGGATCACTTTAAGAGATTTCCATTTTTGTATCACTTCTATACTGTAATTGACACTGCAAATGGTAGAATCAAGGCAGCTCCATTGGTAGAAATAATGAATTAATAAACGGTTTAAAATGCATTGAATCAGTGAATTTTAAGTCGCATTTTCTACTAATTCCAACGATCATTTCCCTGATGTAAAAGAAAATTTCAGTATTGCTATGCCAATCATATTGGTGTCGGGGAATCTCGCACACGCGATCATAGTATGCGTCCTTTTACGACATGTAACGAAAAGTCATGACTGTGCGAGATTCACCAGTTAGAGGTGAATCTCGCACACCATGAATTTGTGTGGTGTGCGAGATTACCCTACCCCATCATATTTGTGTATGAGTCCAGTCTAAAATCAACCTGTGTGTTTGCGGAAGTGGCAAATAGGTTTTTGACTTCGTCTCGAACCAGTTACCATTCCTCGAACATAAAACCCCCTTTACAGTTCTTGTAGCATAAATAACTATTATGTTGTCGAAAATTCTCAGACAAACAAACTAGGTTTCCACTAGTATTTAGTACTTTTAAAACAAAGAATTAGTTCTGTCACAGTTACTCGACGCGTATCGTGATAACAAGTGCAATTGTCGCAATTAGACTTGTACGCTGGTACTAAATTTATGACCATATCTGTCCAGTCAGTGAAACTATTGAGCAGTTTTTTAACTGACTATTTTGAAAATTGAAACAGAGAAAGACTAACCACTAATATCAGTGTTAGTCCTTCCATTTAAAGCAAAAGTCATTCAAAGACCATTTTAAAAACTGCATGTGTGTCTTCGGCCACTTATCCACTTAACACTCCGTTGTTTGTTGTATACCTATGAATTTGCATTCGATTTTTTTCCTTATTCGATTATTTCTACATGGTTACGTAATAAATTATAAATTATCTTTCTTTCGCAGCTTTCGTTATTAGTATGTGGACAGTCTTGGAAGGAAAACAATATGTTTATTAGGGTGGTTTATAGTTTGGACCACTAAACGAACCATTCGAATTTCGTTTTCTAATAATATTTGTTCCTTGGATAGTTCACTGAAATTCCTTTAAAAAAATGGAAATCCTCAATACTCCTCTTTGCTTAAAACTAAGTTTAAAATTGTTCATCGAAACACGAATGCGCACTGTAGATGTCTTTAACATTTAAATCACTGTTACACTGTTAAATTTTTCTGAGAATTCGAATGTGTCATTACGAATTCTAAAAAAGGGGCCAGTGAGATAATTTAAATTTTAAAGACTGTAGAGCTTGAAGTTATCACAAAAATGTTTTGCAAGCTGATTTCTATTATCAATTATTTTTAACTTCAATATTGTTCCAAATATATTGTTTGTACACAATCAAAACAATCAAAACATCTCAAAATAAAACCACCCTAATTTTTCCACTCAAGTCATCAAATACATAAAATCAATCGGTTAGGAACCAGTTGCTCGTAATTAAAAAAGATCTCCACTGTAAATATCAGTCTTGACTTTAGAGTGGTAATCATCTCAGTCATTCTCTAAATCGGTTATGGGCACTATCGTATAGTACAGTTTACAAAAACGAAGTTTCGTGAGAAAAAGTGAAAAGTGTAAGAATTCAATAAGAAGAAAGCCGAATCGCTCCTATCGATGCCGTTAGGTTTTACTGTTGTTGATCAAATAGAAAAGTTTTTTCCCCAATAAATACACTCCAATAAATTGATCTCCCTTGCAGGAACAGTTATAACGGACTGTTATTCGCAAAAATCGTGAGCCGTTGAAATGAAATCTTTACAGTTGAGGGCAGTAATGCTGTTTTTGACGTACACTCAAGTATATGGGCAAATGGAAAGAGTTCAGTGTACAATATCCTTATCGTAAGTCAATCTCTAAAATGTTTTTTCTCTAAATGGGTCGTTCATAAATTACGTAACGCAAGAAGAGTGACATCTAAGTCTTGCGTAATGTTTAACAATCACTTTCTACCTTAAAAGAAAGAAGAAAGGGTACTACGTGAACTCGATCGCGTTGTGTTGTGTGTTCCCTCCGTCTGAGGTCGAATTTACAGTCGTCCGTTTTGACTCCTTTTTCCAGACGTTTACGGGACAGTTGGAATTAAACATATGCAAAAGTCATCCAAACAATGAAAACGTCACGTAAATGGAGAGCGAAACGGAGGAAAAACTGACGACTGTGAATTCAACTTTAGATCCGGATTGCAGCCAGCGACGCCAGTGAAGCGGCGTAAGAAAACTCATAATTCATTCATCTGAAATGCCTACCAAAATCGAAACTACATTTTTTTTAAAGTCTCATACATTATGAGCGACAGAGGGATGGGGTCTTAAAAACGGAAATTTTAATGTTATGAACGGCCCGGTCACTAAATGATTTGTGGATCTGTGTGGTTTTTATTTTCCTTCATTTCTATCATCATTACAGATCATGTGAGGTTCATATTTATAACTACTCGCAACCGATTTCCGCAGTTATTTTCGACGAAATTCCAAACATATCCGTCCGTGAGTTGAAAATCACAGGAATGTTGGAAAGTATTCCAGACTTATCAGACGCAACCAAAAAATTCGTAAATTTGAAACGGCTCATAATCGCGAATGTTGCATTGAAAATCGTTGAAGGAGATCGACTCGCCGTTGTCGAAAAAATGTCAGAGTTAGAGTTTCGCCAAACTGAAATTTCCGATGTTGAGGCCGACATTTTCAAAGGACTTCCCAATCTTAAACATATTTCGCTACGAAACAACTTACTAGAGACGCTGCCCACAAACATCTTTGAGAACAACAAAAAATTGGAATTCATCACTCTCGACCGCAACAAATTGACTAAAATTCATAGCGACATTTTCAAAGAACTGGAAAATCTTTATTATCTTTCGATGAATTACAATCAACTCGAGATGCTACCAGGGAATATCTTCCGTGACAATAAGAAATTGAACCATGTGTCTCTCTTCACCAACAAATTAAAAGAAATCGATGTCGATACTTTCAAAGAACTTGGCGACCTTGAAAAAATAATCTTGAATAACAATCTGATTGAGGCTTTGCCCAATGGCTTATTCGACGATAATCCAAAGTTGAAGTTCATTACTCTCTCCCGCAACAAATTAACCGAAATCAATGTCGACACTTTCAAAGAACTTTCAGTTTTATATAATCTTGACTTAAGTCAGAACCAAATCGAGGTACTGCCCGCGACAATCTTCCGCAGGAATCACAACTTGAACACAATTCATTTCAACGACAATAAGTTGAAAGTAATAGACAGCGATACGTTTAAGGGACTCAACGATCTTCAGTTTCTTGAGTTAAATTATAATCAAATTGAAGTTTTGCCTAAAGGATTATTCGACGACAATATGAATATGGTGGTGCTTGAATTACGCGGCAATAAGTTGACGAGAATCGAAACTGATCTTCATGTACTGAAAAAGCTAATTCTGCTGGCTTTATTTAGAAACGTCTGCATTGATGACATTTGGGAATTTTCGGCTTGCAGTTCCTCGTCTGTGTTCGAATTGATTGAGAACGTTCAACGAAAGTGCTCGTAATTTACTTCAAGAGATTTCTATTTTTGAAACACTTCTACACTGTAATTGGTAGAATTCATTAATAAAATTGTTTATTATGCATTCAGTCAGTTAATTTCAATGATCATTCTCCTAATGTAAAAGAAAATTACAGAAAATGTCAATCATATTTGTGTATACAGCGTAAGTTGAATTCAGTCAACGCACTTCAAGCATGAGAGATACTCTAAATAGAGTACTGCAACGGAACAGTGTATCAAACAAATTTTGGCACTGTAAAAAATCTGGAAAATTTGTTCGTACAAAATAGTACTCTACTTGGCAGCTGTCACTCAAAGCACTTTTGCTTGAATTGCGTTGATTCAGTTTATTCCTTGCTTTTTGACAGATTCGGTTGTGGTGTTTGCGATACGTATCCAAAGTTCTATCGAGTAACGGGAATAAAATTTTTTGATCTTGGATCTCCGGAGATGGCATCTACTTTCTTTTCAATAATATCGATCAACTCGAGGCCCTCTTCGCAAATCAGACCCAACGTTTCGATAGCAAATGGAAAGAAGAATAGTTTTTCATTTTAGACTGCTAATGGTATGATTGGTATTAAGATAACTATTTGACGTGGTAAAACCTCTAATACCCTGCTACGTTAACACCCGAACTAAAACTCTATTGACTTAAGCGCCACACGCATGAACTTTTGTGTAAATTTAATGCAATGTAATCTTCTAATACAAGCACTAGGATGCTTTTTTGCAAAAATTGTAAAGCTTCATGGATTGCATGGTAAAATAAATATTTTGGCACTGAAAAGCGTTGAAGACCGCGAGGACTTAATTTTTTGAATTTTTCTGAGCTGGCGCAAATTCATCAAAGTTTCGTTAATTTGGGTGAAACTCTGATTTTTTTCGTAACCAAAAACGATCAGCAAAACGTTGAGAGTATTTTTGTAACACGTCTTTGTGGCTAAGAAAATGTATGATGCAAGATGGAAAAAATTAATTTCGTTGTTTCCAAGATATGACAATAAAAATTTTAATTAGGTATCCTTTCGCGTCGCTATATGTGTATAGCTAGAGTAAGTCCATTTTTTAACACGTTACATTTGATGTTGAGTAAATTTGTTAGAAAATATTTTCGATTTCAAAATGTAGGTGGCGCTGTGAATGGAAACTAATTGGAAAAATAGAATATAATCGGACCTTTGACTGATTTAATAAAGAGCAGAATCGAAAAGGTCACTGGGAGTTGCGGGAATGATCCTATAGGACAATCACAGAAATAAAAAAGATTCATAACCAAGCCCGAGTTCGATCAAATTTATTTTGCTTCCTTATTTACTCCACTGTCTTAAATCATCGTCGTGAAAAAGCTCTGTTTTTAAATAAACTAAATTTTTTCCCTTAGAAAGCACCGAATTTCAAAAAGTTGCGCCGTCAATCATTCAATTGTCAGAAGTTTGAATTGACGCAGAGATCAATTTGTACTAGACGCTCATTTGTTATCATTTCATTCATTTTTGTAATGTTTTGCTCACTTCGCATGAAATGCAATATATGATCTTCTTCTGTATACAATGATAAGCAAATGTGATTAACATTCGATTTACATTCTTTCCTCGATTCTTTCACATACTAAAAATTGTCAAATTTACCTAATTATCGACTAATTTTGTTTGGTTTATTGTCAAATTTGAAAACTTTGGAAGCGACTGTGCTCAGGTGTGCAACAAAAATAAATGGTAAAGTCGATTTTAAAGCCCCAATTGTGGTCGGCAATGTGTATTTTAATGCATTTTTGTCGATCACAATTATGCTTAACATACACTAGACATTGAAAACTCGTTTTTATCTTAGTTTTCATGACTAAATTTTCGTAATGAAGTAGGATTTTTTTAAATCCCTAATGGAGATGGCAGCAACTGTCGTTGAAAACTAGGATCTAGGATACCAGAATATATTTTCTGTGCCTTAGAATCATAATTCGACGTATTTCGTCACTGCACCTACGATCGAAAAGTGATTGCTAAGAAAAGCTGAAATTGTTGTAATGTTTTTGTTTTGTTTTTCGTCTCATTATGATCCTTACGGCACAGAAAACGTAGTTCGTGACTCGTGACGAAAGCAGAATTTTTCAGTACACGTCTTAAGCTTGTCCTAACGAGGCGAAGCCGAAAAATTCTACTTTTCGTCACTTGTGACGAAAAATACTATTGTGCCACCGAGAATTGAAATACGACTCTTTTCAGCACTCATTTTAGTGTTGTAAAGTGATTTATTTCCGCACCCGTTTGATGTGATATTACAACACTCAAAGCAGTGTTGAAATGGAATTTGTATGAGTTGTTACAGCATTCGTTTGAGAAAATGCAAAGCAATGTGATCGATCAAATTTGAAGAGTGATTGTTTACAATGAAAATTATGATTTTTTGTGCTCTTGTCTATTTCAATTCTCGGTTGGCACAAAGCATGATGTGTTACACGTATTGTAATGAGATTTTTTCAGCACACGACCCAATTTTCCTTACGAGCGGAGCGAGTCTAGTGCTGAAAAAATCAACATTACAATACTTGTAACACAACATACTATTGTTGTCTTTCGGCCAGAAAACGACTAAATTACCGTGTAAACAAAACAAGTTTTTAGTATTTGCTGGCCGCAACTTTTTTGTTTCGACAGTAGCGTACTATTAATGTCTCGTATGTGAGCAATGCATTTATTTCGATTTTTTTAAACAATTCTCATGTTAAGGCCAGTTCATACTCGCATACATTTTTGCGATATATGCGACCATGAACTGGCCTTAAGGCCAGTTCATACTCGCATACATTTTTGCGATATATGCGACCATGATTTTTTTAAACAATTCTCATGTTAATATCAAATGTTTGTTTCAAATTTGCTTTTTGAATTGTTGTTTTGAACGTTATGTTTCGTGTCTACTTAAATTCTGGTAGCTGATTCGTAAGTGTGGTTTTACTCAAGGCTGTATACTTTGGGGAGGTCACGCAGATGCAGATACGCGGGTTACACACCACGTTTCATACAAAAATTTCACCACGCCATACAAATTCAATTTTGGTGAATTTGTTTGTATGGAAAAGGTGTGTTCCCGCGTATCTAATAAAATGGCGATCTGCGTGACCTCCCCAAAGTATACAGCCTTGGTTTTACTATACTATTCCACTTAAAATGCCTCAAATGAACTTTCTAAATGTATAATAATTGAAGAATATGTTGCAATTTAGAATACTAGCAAGGGACCATATATTTAGACGGTTGCTAGGAATCTCGCGCCGCGTCATTCACAATAATTCACATTTTGACACATTTTGTATAAGGAAGATGTCACTTTGTGAGTTATTGTGAATGACGCGGCGCGAGATTCCCTAACACCATTTAGACATGACTATTTTCGATGTATTTTTTCGTCACTAAATGCATTCTAGGTATTAGAAGCGCGTAAGGACAAATATAATGTTTACGGTAATTAAAGTTTTATAGGTCTTAAGCAAGGTCTTAAGACTAGTTTTTTTCATTAATTGTATTAGAAACAACTGAAAAGATTTGAATTTCTTAAATCAGTGGATCTTTAAACAAAATCTCCCAAAAAGATTTAAAATAAAAAATATAACACGCGGACATAATCACCTATCACTAAAGCCTCCAAATTTGACCCTTGCAAATTTAGTGCTATTACTAGAAGAAGCAATGCCGTGATCTGATTCGATTTTTTTTTGAAGATTCTTCACCTCAAACATTATGTAGTGTGCTAGATTCAGAAAGCTCCGTGTACAATGTGTGCGTTTTCTATTACAATGCCAATCAAGTACTTCTTAATGTATGAGTTAAACAAGGAAACGTAGGTTGAGGAATCTGTTAAAACGGCAAAAAAAAACGTTACTAACGTACTTTTTCTGAATGTAAATGATCAAGGGTTTTTGGGTAATAAGTTCTGCAACAGAACTTCTGCTACAACAACAATGGGAAAGAAATCATCTCAGACATTTTAAAAAATCATAATGTGCAAAGTTTGCAAACTTTAGCAGCCTCTGTGGCATAAAACGTTGTATGCAATTCGATGCAAAGTACATTATTAGGCTCACGATGTGTATTACACATCTAGAGCCTAGTAAAGTACTTTGCACCTCGATTGCATAATAATTATTTACACAACCGAGTGATAAATGCTTTTTTAGGCACATAGTGTGCCTAAAAAAACATTTATCATCGAGTTGTATACAACATTTTTCGCAATAAAGGCAACGAAAAGTCTTACTTTTCATCACTTGTTGCGAAAATAATTATTATGCCACTTAGTGATAAATGTTTTCATTTCAGACTGTTATTGGCAAAAATAGTGAGCCGTTGAAATGGAATCTTTAACGTTGAGTGCAATTATTCTATTTTTGATGTACACTCAAGTCCACGGGCGAATGGAAACAGTTCATTGTAAAATCTCCCACTAGTAAGTAAATCTCTAATATAATTTTTTCTCTCAAATAAATTGTGGTTCTTCAATTTCCTCCATTTTCATCGTTACAGCACATGTGAGGTTCGCATTGTTGAGGTTGACGAACCGATAACAGCAATTATTTTCGACGAAACTCCAAACACATCAGTCCGTGAATTGAGGATCACAGGTCGGTTCGAAAGTATGCCAGACTTATCAGACGCCACCACAAAATTCGTAAACTTCAAACGGCTTATAATCGAGGAGGTTGGATTGAAAATCGTAAAGAGAGATCGACTTGCCGTTTTCGGAAAGATTTCAGAGTTTGAGTTAGATTTAAACAAAAATGAAATTGCCGAACTTGATGCCGATATTTTCAAAGACCTTCCCAACCTTAAAGATATTTTAATACGAAACGATATACAGGAGATGCTACCCGTAAATGTCTTTCGTAACAACAAAAAGTTGGACTTCATCATGCTCTCAAACAATAAATTGACCGAAATCCATAGCGACACTTTCAAAGAGCTTGGAAATGTTTATGGTCTTTCAATGGATTACAACCAACTCGACGTGCTACCAGCGAATATCTTTCGAGACAACAAGAAATTGCACAACCTTAATTTATCAAACAACAAATTGAAAGAAATCGATGTCGATACTTTTAAGGAGCTTAGCGACCTTACAAATATTTTCTTGGATTCAAATCAAATTGAGGTTCTGCCCAATGGCTTATTCGACGATAATCCAAAGTTGAAGTTCATTACTCTCTCCCGCAACAAATTAACCGAAATCAATGTCGACACTTTCAAAGAACTTCCAGTTTTATATAATCTTGACTTAAGTCATAACCAAATCGAGGTACTGCCCGCGACAATCTTCCGCAGGAATCACAACTTGAACACAATTCATTTCAACGACAATAAGTTGAGAGTAATCGAAAGCGATACGTTTAAAGGACTCAACGATCTAAAGTTTCTTGAGTTAAATGACAATCAGATCGAAGTTTTGCGTAAAGGATTATTCGACGACAATATGGAAATGAAGGTTGTTCAGTTGCGCGATAATAAGTTGATGAAAATCGAAACTGAACTTCATAAGCTGAAAAAATTGATTTATCTGCATTTAGCTGGAAACGTCTGCATTGATCAGAGTTGTGCGTTTCCAGATTGCAATTCCTCGTCTCTATTAGAATTGATTGAGAATGTTCAACAAAAATGTTCGAATTCAAATTTTTGACTTGAAGAGATTCTTTTTTATTTTTTATCACTTCTACATTCTAATTGACACTGTAAATTGTAGAATTCTATAATAAAAGTGATTTATTGCATATTCAATTTGGAAAAAGTCAATTTGGTGCATTTTGTATGAAAAGTGACCAATTTCAAAACGATGTATCTCCGGTAATTTTAAACCTACATAGTCGAGTGATAGCTCGTTTTACTCATAGAAGTTAGAACATGATGGAATAGGTGGTGATATTGGCCAATGGGTAGAATGTTCGCATATACATAGTTGACGCGTCTCAAAAAAATTTCTCCGTTTTTTTTTTGGTGGTTAGACTGCTTCAAGTCCTCTGCTATCGCTCTGGACATGATTACATTACGCATGGGTTGGATTTTTTTAAATTGTTTAAATTGTAAAAATCAATAATTTGTAAAATTTCAAGATGAATACTATAAAGTCAAGTCAAGTCAATCTAAAAGTGGGAAGGTTCTATCTCGATCCAGAGGCGAGCCATAGAAACGAATGAATAGACAAATTATCCCGCAGAGGCGTAATAGTTATTTATGTAACTAGAATTGTAGGACTGACTTTCTTCTTTTAACTCTTCTTCGTCTTTATGTAAATCCTCTTGTAGCAATCTTTCCATTGGTGTAAATGCATCTTTTTTAATAAAGACGAAGAAGAGTTAAAAGAAGAAAGATGGCATGTGCGCAGAAAATGTTGATCATCGAAAACTATATTCGGGCATGTGATCAGGGGGTTCGAAGGTGCCCAGGACGACTTTTCTTCCAATGGTGAGAGATATTTGAAAAATAATGTTCTAGTAGATTGTAGAACACCTAAAATTCTAAACGACTGAAGGTTCAGTTTGTCTACGAGGATAGCGGAGATAGCCTAACATCAAAAATATGACCTTTCGGATTTTTACTCGTATTAAGTGCATCCAGCTCGGTCAGGTATGTCGGTGCACTCTGCAGACAGTGCAGTCGTTGTTGCTCACTGACAAAAAGAGTTGAAATTCTTACCTGTAGCAGGTGACTTTGTCTCCAGATAATTTGCAACATCTGCTGCAGGTAAGATTTTCAACTCTTTTTTGTCAGTGTTGGTGGGTCGAGGAAATTTGCGCAGCAAATGCGATACATACGCCCTAGTACGCAAAGCAGTGGGAAAATCCATTCGTGAAGTGCCTAAGCATATCGGCAAACTTAGTTCGAGTAAAACATCAACCCTTCTAAATTAAATACAGTAAATTGTTTATTCTCTTAATGGTTGCCTCTATAAACAATGAATAATTTTACATCGACCACAACGAAAAATAAAATACTTTCCATTCAAATATTCAATATATATCAATAACACAAATTGTATTCTTTGTTTTGACTCAACAAATGGCCACATATATTTAGCCGTTGATACAGATAGAATTTTAGTTTTTCAAATTAGATTTGGAATTTGATCAATTTTTCATTTGAATGCAATTTTATAATACGCAAAAAAAAAACATTTTTTTTCTTCATTTATTTACATAATATAAATTTTGGAAAGATAAGTTTTGTTTAATGGTGTGAAATTTGTGGTTACCATACAATCAGAGACATCATCAGAACCGATTACAATTTTGATAAATCTCCTAACATTTTCATTTCTCTTAAATTATAATTATAACCAAACAAAACGAATCAATTTCCTCAATTTAAGTGGAATGATGATGATGATCTTTAAACTGCTGTGCGACTGTTTGCATAGAATTGTTGGCCAGACAACAACAGAGTTAGAACGTAGATGCAGGCTGCAATCCAACAGTTGTATGCATTCTGGAAAATCAAAAATATTTTCAAGAATTTTATCCGGGCTTGTGACGGATGCAAAAGGCGTGAAAACATTGTTAAAATTAAAGAAAATATCGAGGAAGGAAATCTACTTTGAAAAACACCATATCGAGACTTTGTATGCAGCTGAGTCGATGACTTTGACTGTCCGTATATTTGAAGCGATTTTTCTTTAGCCATTACATTCGATCTTTTACGCTCAAAGATCAATTATTTCAATGGTGTATTATAAATAGGTTTTTAAGCCAGTATCACGACATTAGATCGTTAGAGAAATCTGCAAGTCGCAATCAAGCTTCTAGGCCTGACTGTAAAAATCTCCCCGAGGAAAATGTCTGTCGCCGACAATTTGAGCAGTGAGCCTTTAAGGAACGACAAACTATCTGAAGACATCGACGACAAATGTAGCCTTGTCTTTTCTCGAAGGAATGAAGTGAAAGATTTTGCATCCAACACTCTGGGAAGTAATAGTTTTAATGGATGGGAAGATGTGACTGCCGTTTCAGAACGGTGAACTTATTTTGTTACTTTGTCAAAAAGGGTACAGCCCGGGTGAAAATAAAAGTCTCAAACGTTCGAAAAACGTAGTCTCACGTCTCAAAAGACAATAGAGATGAGACCGTGAGACTACGTACTTCGAACATTTGAGACTTTCGTTTTTCACTAGGGAGTGGAGTGGATCGTATCCATTGGTCCAAGGAAAAATACAGGAAAGGGCAATTAAAATTCAGCCAAAATTAGATTCAGCTGCTTCACTCATACAAACAAAACTGGCTATGCATGCATGGAGTGTTAAATCCGTATAATTTTGTTTGTATGAGTGAGCCAGCTGAAAATCAGCTGGAGCAAACTTAGGCTGAAAATTGAATGAACCTTCCTGCACAATAAATCGAATATTGAGAGTAGATTATTGAGAAGTGAGATGCGCTATCGTAGTGACACATTACTAGTGTCTACACGTGAAAATTTATCGTACGCAACTTAAAACCTTTAAATCATCTGTGCCTGTATATAAGTAGTAGCTGAAATGTTGCCATTCGTACAAAGAATAAATAGGCGGAATCATTAGAGGCGTACAGTCGAAAATACGTCCTGTCACGTTTGAATGACAAAATTTTGCAAATCGAAGGTTACGACACTTAAGATTTAGTGTCGATGAGTTTTATCGCTCTATTTACACTGATATTACGACAAATAGGTCATAAGTGACACCATTATGACTAAGAGGTGCAATCATATTCGACGTCTCTTTTGTATTTCAAGAAAGAGAGAGTTAATTTTGCTACGTTGCTGTTAAACATTTGTTTTAAACAGTCAGAAACAACTTGGCCCAAGTACGAAAATGTGGGACCCAAATTTTGTGAAAAATTTCAGACAACGACACTTTTCTCGTTCTACTTCTACACTCCCAACAGACTCAGTGATTTTTCAAATGTAAAGTAATCCAAGCTCTTAGTTACCTGACTGTAGGCAGCATCAGCTGCTGCGTAGAACTCGTTTGGATCGCTGTAATGTTCGAGCAATGGCAAATCTTCGATCAAAGCAACGCTATGGATGTAGTAGAATACTCCCATCAGCGTCTGAAATTCGATAGAATAGGTTTAACATTCGTCGAAGGTTTGACAAATCGAACGAAGGACATTTTCTTTGATCCATTCAGAAGTATGGAATGCAAAGGTGGAAATTAACTCACCAACTGGATGATACCCCATACGGAAATGATTAATCCGCACAGCGACAGCTTTGGTCCGCAAATCTTCATATCGAAATTTGTGTTGAAGTAATTTGAACGATCCAACAAATGGAAAAAAACTTGCGATTAATCACAAGACGAGAACCGAACGTCAGAAAGACAATTTTTTTCTCAGGTGCCAATCATGTGACAGATTATGAGGAATGAAGTTGGTTGCGGGTAAAATGAAAATTATGGCGGTTACTGTTATAATTGTCCATAAAGGGGGGGTAATTTAAAAATTTTAATTTCCAATCCCATTTTTCTTACTTAATCTGATCTCAGTTAGGGAAAGTTAGGAAATTATAATCAATTGCCGCGAAATTACTAAAACTTAGCACTAGCACTTCTGGCAATCGATTATGGAGATATTAGGAAACCTCTTGAACTGGTGTCAACCCTGTCACTTTTTGCTATAAATTTGAGT
This sequence comes from Bradysia coprophila, assembly GCF_014529535.1. Classification (NCBI taxonomy): domain Eukaryota; kingdom Metazoa; phylum Arthropoda; class Insecta; order Diptera; family Sciaridae; genus Bradysia; species Bradysia coprophila. The sequence continues at coordinate 2,659,039 of NW_023503584.1, forward strand.
GTATACCACTTATCGGTTCGTATGTGCTCAAACGTCAAATACGCAGCGAAAAAGTTTAAGTGCATAATAAACCAAGTACAAACTCTTGCGAATTTCGCATTTTTCTGCGTTGTTACTGTGCATACAACTTTAATTTACTTTGTTTGTCGTCTATGTTAGTCATACGACCGTTAGCTATTATTGTAAATTCCTGCAGATTCGGTATCTCAATGCCCAAATGAATTTTGATTCGATCGTAAATGTCACAAATATCGTTGTTGACGAAGTAGTTGATTTCGTATCAAACATAAATTACACAGCTGTTTTCGAGGACATTCTGACTACAAGTGGAAGCATTTTCAATACCATTTGGGATAATATATCTAGCCCCATTTCCTTTACGTACGTTGCTATTATTCCGAGTTAGTCACTGGTTACACCTTAACTTATAATCCCTGATTTTTTGTCCGCAGAGAATTGCAAACATCATTAGCGACCGTCTTTTTGATCATCATTGCCATCAATTTAGCTTTTATTTGGTTATCGTGGAATAAGTACGGCGGTGTTATAACGGATCGTTTTATCAGACCGAGTACGTAATTGTCTTTGTTGTTACTTTGCATTGTTTGGATTTCGTTTCGTTGATTATGACGAAATTATTGTTCTTTCAATGGCTTCTTACGTTACAGGCACATTGAAAGAAATCGAGGAACTGAAGTTGTCGGTTGCGAAATTAAAACTCCCGTGTGAGCACACGCCTAGAATTTAAATCGATTTCATTGTTACGGCGAACGTCGACTGAACCAACACTATGGACAAGGTCGAAAGCAAAATTAAAAATTTCTTCAAGCGTAAGAAGACCCAGGCACAGTTTAAGGTAAATTGTGTTAGGGCAACATGGTTCGGCTTGATTGTAATTCGTTTTATTTACCATCGTAACAGTTAGCAGGGCCAGGAAGGAAGTTGACTGATTCACCATCATCATCTTCGTCCAGGCCAACGAAACACGATGACGCCTACATACCTCCCAAAAGGAACGAACTTAGTGCTGAGGCCAGGTAGGTCCCAAATCAATTGGACACATGTATCAACTTCATGAATTGAATTTTTTCTCCGATTGTAGAGCTGCAGCTGATGCAGCAATGGCCAGAAATCAGAAGAAAGACAACCGCAATTTCAATACATCGCTAGCGGCTATTCAAGCTCAGGTGAGACGAGAATTGGAAGCCGAAAAGAAGGCTAAACAGGAAGCCGAACAATCTTCCGAACAAAAACCGGTCGAACAGGATCGATCGAATATGGCTGTACAGGGTGTGTATTTCCGATGTCCGATGATTAGCGATGAAATACTGCCGAGTAAAGAATGGCGTGTGAAAATTAAGGAATTCCTCTACGATCAACTGGAGGATGAGAAAGCTCTGACGGCCTGTCTAATCATTCATAATTGTAACACAAAAGACAAGGCTGAACAGTGCATCGAAACGCTTACGAAGTATCTCGAAAATATAATCAATCATCCGGGCGAGGAGAAATACCGCAAAATTCGGATGAGCAACCGTATTTTCGCGGAGAAAATTAAACCGGTCGAAGGGGGATGCGAATTTCTGCTGGGCGCCGGTTTTCAAGAGCAGGAAATTGACGGCGAAATATTTCTGATTTATTCGAGTGAGGACAGTTCGAATTTAGCGGAATTGCTGGATGGTCTGAAGAATGCCGAGAAAATTACGATCGACTTGGACAGGAATATTCAGGTGTTATTGCCGTCACAGGCGCGCAAGAGCGACTTGCCGTTAGACTTTTTCCGAATTAGCCCGGAAGAAATCAAAAGGGAGCAACAGCTGAGGTGAGTCCTATTTCATTGTTCGTCTTTCCAATAAGTTTTGTCGGTGTGGATGATCAACGAGAAGGTTCTTTTGTGTCGGAAACATCGGTCCTCTCGTGGGAGTTTTCATGTATTTAAACAGAGCGGAGTTTGAATCATCTCGAGAAAAACACCATCGGGTTTCCTGTGAGTGTCGAAATCCCTTACTCACCACAATTTCTCTGTCCACCTCTGAAACAATTGAAACCTCTGCAGTTAAGATACAGGCACAGAGAAGACACGTTCCTTGATGTAATCATGGTACAGAACAAACTTCTTCCGAAGTTCGAAGCGCGAACAAAATGTTTCAAGAGCTTTTGAGCCAACCATGCATTTATGGAAAGTATCGATGAACTGGATGTAATTGACCGTGCAATTCTTCCCAGACGAGCCGACTTTTTATCAGCTCGTATGGGGCAAAATTTTGGTAAACAAAAGAAATACGTAAAACCGTATGGGGCAACGTATGGGGCGACAGGAAGTCGTATAGGGCATCTGCCCCATACGCCGTACAGAAATCGGCGCGCCTGATTCTTCCTACTTGCATAACATTGTCGATAGTCGATGTTGATTCAGAAATCATCTGACAATCCTTTCGTAGTCAAATTATCTAACTCGAATGTGATTCTAACTGCAAACCGCTTAACATTATTTTTGTTTCTGCTCAGGACCGAAGCTATGGAAAGTGCCCAGATCTTAAAGACCAAAGCGATGCGTGAACGAGAAGAACAACGTGCAGCCAATATGTACAAGTTTTCGTTGATTCGCGTTCGATTTCCGGATGGTGTCATATTGCAGGTATATTTCATTCATTGCTTTCGTTTCAACTTCAGCCCGGTTATTGATAACCGACTGTTTTGCAGGGAACATTTAGTGTTTATGAAAAGCTGTCGCACGTGTACGAATTCGTGACGTCCTGCTTAAAAGACGAATCGTTTGACTATACGCTAATCTCACCCGCCGGCAGCAAACTCGGTGACGACGAATTGGACAAATCGTTGTACGACCTTCGATTGATACCGAATTCAGTTTTGATGTTCACTTATCCGCAAATGACCGGCGATCCACACGGAAACTATTTGAAGGAAGAGATTCTAATGTTGATTCAATCGATGTAATGAGAGGCCAGCGCTGTTCCTGTTTTTCTGTTTTGTTTAAAATTATGATGTTGTGATAGATGTTTGGATTCACTGCAGCACCACCCACTGTCTCAGCAAAAGGTGTTGATGTAAAAGGTCATCGATTTATTTTTTATGAAATTTATGCGCTGAAATTGTTGCACCATATTCAATTTATCAAATTAAAAAGTCCCTTGAATATTCAGATTTCGGTTGTTTTTTTTGGTCGGCTTCACAATTCGATCATCGCACCATCCCTTCATCCAATCCGAATCTCTCGAGATTTGGCCTTTCATCTCCCATAAAAAGATCCTTAAGATTGGCAGACTGAAATCAATCTTGCAGCACCCTGCGAAAATGAAATTTTCATTAGGGGCACACGGTTCGCAAATAATAGTACATTTCCCTCGTGGCAAGTGAAAATTATCGAAAATGTCGTCATCAGTGTGCGGGACAGACCTGGTAAAGTCAAACGGTTTTCCTGAGTCGCATGAGGTCCCTTCCACCACCAGAAGTACTCTTTTTTCGAGCACAAAATTTGGAAAAGTAGCCGAGGATGTAGCAGCTGCAGAGATCCGATATCGTGGAACGGTTTTTCTATGTCTGCTTTACTAACAAGAATAATAATTTTGTTGGTAACTTTTCTCGCTTGATAGTCACTGTGGAAACTATTTGTCAATGAAGTGAAGAAGTTAGTATCCACATTGTCTCTTGTTTCTTGCCTTTCAAATATTAGGGCTCGTAGTATTATCCATAGGAGCCAGCGGTACAATCTTCAGAAAGTTGAGTCAGTTGTTAGGATATGCTGATGACCTAGACTTAATTGGACGGAACATTGACATCGTTAAAAAGAATTTCACGAAAATTGAAGATAGGGGTGCTGAGTTCGGTCACAAGGTCAGTGAGAGAAAAACCAAGTACATGACAGCTTCATTGTCTGGAGGTGAAAGGAAAACACTTCGAGACTGTCAACAGCTTTATTTACCTTGGGTTTCTGGTCAATAATAGCATCGGAGAGGAAATACGTAGAAGGGTAACGCTTGGTAACAGGAGTTACTACAGTCTTCAAAAACTCATCCGGTCAAAAACACTCAACCGCAACCTTAAGTGCGAATTGTACAGATCGCTGTTGTAGCATATGGATCGGAAGCTTGGTGCATGACACAAAGTGAAGAACAGACACTTTTGGTGTCAATGTGAACGGCAACAGGAGAGGAAGATACAACCATTAGCTGCATCAGCTTTACAAGGAGCCTGATATAGTCAAATTCATCGATTAAGATGGCTCGATCATGTACAAAGAATGAACGAGGAACGTGTACCACTGAAACTGCTAAACACAAATCACGATTGAAGACGCAGACCAGGAAGACCAAGAGCGAGAAGGAAAGATGCAATTGAGTCTGATCTAAAAGTACTAAGAGTGAGCGACTGGAGAACGTTGGCGCGGAATAGGTCCGATTGGAGAAGATTGCTGGAAGAGGCCAAAACCAATAGTAGGTTGTAGTGCCTGCCTAAGTAAGTAAGTAAGTATTATCCAGAGGACATAAGCAAACAAATAGTACGGGACTGGTCGTTGGTTTTAAAGAACGAAGTCTTCATAAGCCCTTCCTAAGAATAAAGTATCGGAGCCGGTGAACGCAACGTGATAAGGTTCAGTTCTTAAAAACTATTGCAAAAGAATCTCTGAAGTAATCCCAATAAGACCATCGTGACTATACACGGTTGATGGAACGATTGTATCATTTAGAATTCTCCGCGTTTCCGAAGCAGGTAAGTCTTAGCTCGATAGTCTTAGAGAATTCCTTCCTGTAATAAGTTTTAAATTATCTTGACACTCTGCGATGCTGGCTCTTAAAATTTGTAGACATTTTGCACATAAGGTATACGTCCGGTCGTTATTGCCTAAATTTATCATTATTTTCACTTTTCGATAGAATCGGTAACCGGTAACGCCATGATAGAATTGGAAGAATATTTTTAACATTTATTTCGACTACAATTACAATGCACCGAATACTGCTTTCGGTCTGTAAAGTATTTTCAGTCCGACCTTGCGTTTGAAATAATAAAATTCTATGCGTCAGCCAACATCAGGTTCTCTGATAAACAGAATAGCACACAGCAGGTATTCATAATTGTTAACGGATCTAAAATAGCGTACAAAACAGATGTATGAGCTGCACTGCAGTCATACGAACAATTCTTTTTCTTTCATTTTAAAAAACGGCGATACGCTGCCATGTAATCAATAAATCTTGCTGTAAATAATTGGGTCTTAACGATCAATAAATCAATTAAATTCTTGCGTTTAAAGCAATCGACTTGAGTTCGATAGAAAATCGCTTAGTTAACTAGCTTACATTTTGTTGTGTAAGGAACGATATCCAAAGCTCATCGCTTACATTTGTCCTTGATGTCGATAGCATACGACTAAAATTTATTCTTTATTTTCAGACTTATAAGTCTAAGTAGTATGTCCGTGTTCGTAAAATATTGATAATAAGAGTCTCCATTGTAGACACAAATTTCTAATCCTATTTGTGTAACATCATCGACGCGTCGCATTATATGTTTTCTGTTTCCAGCAACGTTTTTTTTATTATTGTTTACATCTGGATGATAAAGAGCCATCATGTATATCCATCCAAGTATATACACGCAAATGTTGTACATAAAACAACCTTGCCTACGTGACTACATGTACGAAGCCAAACGGAGTAAATAATTTGAGAAAATACATTCTCACAGCTGTAAAGCAAAGGTTTTATGTACAGCACAACATAAAACTTGAAGAGGCTTCGGTCATGTAATAGGGTGAATCTATCTCGATAAGATTCAGAAAAGGGAAAATTGCCACAAAATAAGATGTGATTGAACGTCTGGTTGACATGTCATTATAAACGTTTTAGTTGATGGATACGAGATGGTAAAAACCTTTAAGGATAGATAGGTGTCGTTTTACCAGCATTGATTTGACAGAGGTCTCAATGGAGTTGGACAAACGTGAACGGGACTATCAACCATTCCGCTGTGCACATCTCTAAACATCAACGCACACAATCGTGGATATGTGTACGACGACATAGTATTGCGCAGTCATATGTTTCTCGTATTGTTTCGGATTTTTTATTATCATGGAAACCGGGGGTATAGTCGCTCTCTCACACTGTGTTTTGACATTCGAATCGAGTGATGTTATGTATTAAATTCAGTCGTACTCGGCATTTTCAACGTTGTAGTCCGTAAATTGTATTGCTCCCTTGATTCTATCCACATAATAGAAGTGAAAATCAAGTAAAAATCATTGAAGGAAGTGAATCTTACACTGAGACATTCTTTGTACCGCGAATCGAACTTGGACTTGTACATTTTGAACGATAAAGTAGCGCTGATTGTACATTGAACATTGAACGCTGAACACACACCTATCTTTGTTTTTTGAGAAAACGTTTTCAGTGAATAAACATTCGCGAAGCAGAAAAGAGTTGAAGCTATCGGTTTCTTTTTTTTTTGCATTAAATTAAACCGAACATGGAATTGTAGACCGGTCTGATTCCATTCGTTCATCAACAGTAATTTTTTTTTTAATTTAAATCCGCTTACCATCCAAAGTGCTTTCTGTTCAATTTAATCATTTTGTCATCATTACATTCAATTGAATTCAATTAAAATTTTGTGTTCGAAAAAGGAACAATGTTTTCAACAATTGCCAAATCTGCGTCGTTCACGAGCGGAGTGGTTCGAAATTTAATCCGAGCTGAGAATCACTTTGTTCGGTCAATATCCACCAGCAACGAGGTGAAGAATTCCGATATACTAACGAAAAATGAAAAGGTTGAAGACGTTGCGGCCGCTAAGGACACAAAGAAATTGAAGAAAAGGTGAGTCGCTTGGCGATAGCGTTTTTTTTTTCTTCTCTTTTTCCGTTTTTTATTTATTTTAGTGCTTTAAGTCTCCTAATATAAACACGAAACAACATTTCAATTGATTACTTAAAATTCGTATTTTTGGAAATTTCTAAAAACCGGTCCAAATGAACGAGTGAATTTATTTGTTTCATTAAGTATTCAAATCATATGTAACCATCCACACAGCACCATATGATTAAGATAAACACCAAAAGACTGTGCAGCACGCACTAAATGAATGACTCTTTTTATAAGAAATTTTGAATTTCTCCAATGAGGTGCGTTACCGCAATAAACGCGCCGTCTGAATCTAAGGAACTGGTACATTTGATGGTAAAATTCAAATAGAAAAACCGAAAGATATTCTTAACACGCTGACTACATTTTTCTCTTTTGAAATAATAGTGACCACGAATTTTCTCCGACAACTCTCTCAGCTGTAGGTCCCAAACATTGTACGAAAAGAATAAATTTCGACTTTCGTGTAGTAAAATAACTGTGAGGGATTCTTTTGAAAAACAGCCTACCGAAATCGGACGCATTTTCCAGTGGACTTTTTTATATAAGCCTAGCAAGGTATTCGACCCTAGAAGCCAAAACCAATTTCAAAAAAATTCTTCGAAGTTTGTGTGGCTGGTGAAAGGTGATCAAAAACCGAAAACTTGAACTTTACTTACAAAGCACATTAAATTACCTGTCAAAAGACACCCTACACGACCATGTACGTTTTGTGTACCTCAAGAAATTTCAGTAAGAACAGTGTAAGTCTTCGGTTGAAAACTTTAACTGCACATATTTCAGTGTCGATGAATTTTAAACACAATAAGTCCCTATTCGGTTCAATAGTACGTGTCATTACCTTTCTAATGACACCCCACACGACCCTGTACGGCTCGTGTAACTAGAGAAATTTTTGTAAGAAAAGTGCAAGTTTTCGGTTTTCGATCACCTCACACCAGCCACACAAACTTCGAAGAATTTTTTTGGCTTCTAGGGTCGAATACCTTTCTAAGCACATATAAAAAAGTCCACTGGAAAAAGCGTCCGATTTCGGTAGGCTGTTTTTCAAAAGAATCCCTCTGTCCTCCCTACACCTTCAGAAAACGAGTAATTCCTTCTGAAATGACCTTTGAAACACATTTACCAAGGCCCTCGTTTGAAGAGTTAAATGAGTAAAACAACTTACTCCATTGTTTGGAACTGTACGTTTTGCTTTTTGCATGAGCGCAACCATTGCCTACGGCTCGTTCTACAACCGTCATACATAAAAATTTAGAGTTCCAAACAATGACGTGATCCTAATGTTGTTTTATACCGAAGATCATAGATGTCCCAAAGAAAATGTTGAAAAACTTTGTTAAAGACCAAAACAAGTCCGTCCTAAAAATCAGGCTGTCTCAATGTCGAAGCAGAAGAGAATTTCTCAGCACTTTCACAGCACTTCTAGCATGAACACAGAAAATATTCGGAGCTGATGAAATCTCAGTAGGCACTGCGTTTCTTTGTAAAGATGACTTGTTTTCGTTGTATGATGTCAAACAAACAATCCTGTAGCTGTTATCACTTAACACATTAAAATTAATTGCGGCTTGCCAACTTTCGGCACCCTACACTTTACTTAAATAGTCGAGGAATGCCTCTAAATAAATTTCTAAAAATCCAAAACTGAATTCTAGATTTTTAGAAATTTATTTGGAGGTATTCCTCGACTATTTAAGTAAAGTCCAGGGTGCCGAAAGTTGACAAGCCGCAATTATTTTGAATGTGTTAACCCTCCAAATCTGACACTTGTCAATTCAGTGTTCATGCTAGCGATGCTGTGGTACTTTCCATCTAGACGCGACGCGATTTTCTTCTATTTTAGAACCGATAATTCATAAATGATGAACTGATTATCTGATAACAAAAACAAGTGTAACTTCGTAGTTTTAAAATCATGTATGCAAGGAATAAAGAACTCATAAATACCGACCAAGATAGTTCTATCTCCACAACGACGTTTTTCGTTAGATAAACCTACTCTGCGAACCATTCAGAAGATAACATTACTTGGGCATCGCATCTAAATATCTTCCCCTGAAATATTGCTTTACTATTTTACTCAGTGGAACATATTAGTTCACTTTAACATTGCACTGGCGGAATCAAACATGTCGTTTAAATTTTTGCTTAATGACTTACAGTCACCAATTACCCAATTGCTAGGAACGCAAACTCAGTTTCTATGCGTCGGTCATTGAGAAAATTGTCTGGTATGTACCAACATTAGAACACAGTAATGCTTAATGTCCTAAACTGTTATGTTAACCAAGGACGTATCGATCAACCGTAACTATTCTTACAAAATTCGGTCGGCAAATAACGTTTTGTATCAGGCGCCTCACTTTCAACACAATAATTATTGAATTCCACATCCTTTATCGCTCTGAATTTGTTTTTAGAATTTCTCTATTAGCGAACAGCTTTCCTATATCAAAATCAAAACTCATTTCCACTTTTTCCTCAATTTTCTTGTTTTGATCGTTTCGAGTTGTTTATTTGTTTTTATCAGAGATAAATAGCTTCAACCAAAATGCTTTTTACAATTACTTTATCGGCCGTTCCATTTAATTTATCGAAATCAAATTTTGTCTAATCGCAATGGTATGTTTAGCTTCCAACGTATATTGGTTGCTGCTTGTTATCTTTGGCTTGATTAATTTTATTATTCATTGATTGGTTTTTATGCTTCAGGTTTTTGAGAGTAACCAGCGTAACCGTTTAGTTGTTGATTGCCTTCACCATAATATTTACAATTACAGCATGGGAATATATAAAAGGTGGCACTTCAAAGCATTCTCTTCTGTGCAATGGATTAGTCTCATAGTCTCATTCCACTTACATGCTTGGAAGTGTAAATGTGGCGAAAAAAAACGCAGGTCATTTCGAAACACTCCAGGTATTATGACCAATTCGCAACCCATAACAAGTTCCCGATTGTTTGTTTGGTTCAGAATCTTTATGTAGTATGAATTGATAGGTATCAGAAAAATGAGTGTTCAATGGGGAAACACCACAAAGTGGTCTCTAACTACCAAGTGATAACTCTAACTGATGAAAATGTGGTATCACTGCTCGGTTGGCCTTTTTTAAAACCACGCTTGCTTGAACGTAAATCGAATTTCTAATTAGATTTTCCTGATTTGTATCTGTATTTGGAAGAGGAAGTTGCGGAAAGATTCGATTTTGTTTATAACAAGAATAGTATCTCGCTCCGCTCGTAAGAAAAATTTGGGCTACTGCTGAAAAAATCAACAATCAAAACTTGATGTAAGAAATACTATTCTTCCCCGATAATATTCTCAAGTCAAAACGCCTTTGGATACTACTCAGTTTCTCTCCGGATACTTTCTAATATCATGCCATTCTGACGTGCATTCGTTCTTGAACCATTCTGTAGGTCGACACTAAATAACTTCATTACCTTATAATCTAATCAGTCATACACGTCATTAAAAACTGATAAAACAGAAAACAACTCCGACAAACATCTTCTTGGCTTGATCAGGTTCTGTATAATAATAGAAAATACTCGTATTTGTTACGCAAAAAAACAGTCGATTAATGTAAATATTATTCCACAATTTTACAGTTAATTATTATTAAATCAAAGTCAATCTAAATAAATTAAGAAAACTGTTTACGATGAACTGCAGCCATAGTTTTTTTTATCGTGTAAAACTTTAATTGCATATTGCATGTCTTTACCGATTCATAAATAAATTAGCATTTTCCACAACAAACAATTATTTTCGCATCTAAAGTAGAAAATACTGAACTGACCGCACTGCTTGTCAAAGTTTTCGTTGAGTGGATAAGCAAAAAAGGTTTGCTAGACAATTTAAACAGAATTGATTAGTAAAATCGCTACTTTTCACCAGTTTTAGTTTAAACGTCAGAAAATATCTAAATGCAGAAAGGGGTCATGTTCAACTAGTGAGTTATAAGAGAAATGAAGTTGCATTGATTTAACTTCATAGTCTGACGGTGTCCATAGACGTTTTTTCATATACTCCAGAGGAAAAAATATCGTTAGTCTATTGGAAATGAATACAAATCAATTCACGCCGTAAATGCGCTTTAGAATTTGAATTTTCAATGAATTAACCAATGAATTAAAAAATAAATTTCAAACGCATTCTTGATTTAGTTATAGTCACTTTCAGCAACCACGGAAACTCACTTTAAAATAACTAGACAGGTCAGTTATTGTTTTGACACACAGTTAAGTTAATAGTACATTAAGGTACCGGTGAATATACCGAGAATTAATACTCTTCTCTATATTGCACCAACACGAGTGTAACGAGTGTACGTGTAATATACAGAAGAGTATTAGTGCGTGGTATATTCACTGGTACCTTATAATGTTTTATTGTATTGCGGAAACGATCAACTTATCGATATATTAATGTAGGATATATTTACCTAGATAAATAATAATGACGTCATATCAATGGAATAATTGAGAGAAATAATGTTTGGTTTACTCCGAAAAACAGTGTTTAATGTCGATATATAGACCGCAATGCAATAAAAACGCGTAAACGATAATTAATTTAAGGTTCTGAAAGAACCAGGTCAAGACAACTCTGAGTGGATCACGAAGGCGGTTTCTTTCAGAACCTTGAATGAATTGTCGTCCCTGACAAATCACCCAATGAACTAGTGAGTTTTTTCTGTATCAAAGTGAATTTCCATTTCCAAAGTGAATTTCCCTTAACATCGTTAAAAATGTCTGTATATCCAGTTTGATGATATAAAGTTTAAACTAAGCTTTAACGAAAATTGGTGACTCATTGGTTATTAACCGGTAGCCCTACTCACATTAAAGACATCTGTTTCAGAACTTCCGGAGGAATGTTGATTCTGTTAGTGAAAAAAAAATCTGACTTGCTAAACGTATAGAAACGTACGGTAACGCATAGAAACGCAGTAGATTGCGTTACTCAATATATCAATTTTTATTCAATCAGTTCTGGAGTATTTTTTAGAATCAGATAGAGACATTCCTCCGGAAGTGTGAAACGGATTTTTTTAAACATGAGTAGAGGTTATCAGATAACACACATTTTGAACTGTTTAATTCCTCTGTTAAACATTCTTTTGTTAATTCACGTCTACATAAATATTGCTAGAACAAAGCATCTCGGCACGCAGAAGTTATCGGAGAGTTGTTTATTTGCGTTGAAAAAGAACAATCAGTCACAAAGGAACAGTTGTATTTATCCATTTTCTTTTTTGTTTATGCCTAAGAGAATAATTACTCTCAGGTTTATGCAATTATTTGAGCGATATTATTAAACTGATGAACTAATCGATTTTCAAATTGTTTGTTTTCGTTTCACAAAACCTGTCGTCGTCAACGAATGGGAAGAAGAATATTAATCGTACATACAGTCGCCAAATGCATTATTTATTTACTGTTGACTCAAGCTAAAATTGCATTTTTGTTAATGAATTAGAGGCAACAATGAATGAGAATTGAACGTACGATTGTTTTAAAATAATAATAATAAATTGTAAAACAAAACCGTTTCGCGTTACGCCTTAATGATAATCGTATTTAAATCATCACTTCTGTTTTGTTGAATTTCTACGAAAACAAAAATCATATTTTTCCATTCATTTGTGCAGTACCGACCGACATATACTAATACGTAACGGCTGCCTGCATGCAACAGTTAGTTTTTAATAGTACAAACTACAAATGCATACAGCCCAAGAAAGCAAATTTAGAAAACATTGACGAACGCATTACACAGCGCAATCATTCAAATCAGTGAATCTTAATCAATGCGACCTTTTGTATTTTGTATCTCTGGTGGGTATGAATTTGTGCGACATTTTCGTCGTATCCGACACAATCCCAATGAAACTCGCATTCAAAAATTAAAAATTGAAAATCATCGAACTGGAGTGCACATCTCCATTAAAACATTTCATGAAAGAATGTCTGGTGGATTATGATAATTTCTTTTATTTTTAAAATTGAGTCAATGGAATCTCGTTTTATGAGTCTGAAAATGGAAAGTTAATATGCGACTGGTGACGAATCAGTGGTGTATACAATACACATCAAGTGGTGTTGGGTACGTTATTATGATAATTTGACTCTGGTTACGTTACACACTCGTATATGAAGATTGTTGGCAATAAATTGAAGCCAACCAACCACACCATTAAATTTGTGATTTTGTTTTACTTTACATTTTCTACCAATTTAATTTTCCAATGTCAAGGTCAAGATCACTCTTGCTAGGACAATTATTCTGTACTTGCTACGCGTAACAGCATGTACTTGTGCAATAACAACTAAAAAAAATTGCTAAAAAAAATGGAGTTACAAAACTTTGACTTGTTCGACTTCAATGATTCGAATGTAACATTTGTTAGTCTGCAATGTTCATGTTTACCTTCTATTTTGTCCATATTTTCATCCTGTTAACATGTTATGGTAAAATTAAATGGAAAAAAATTATAAATTCTGTTTAATTACCACCGCACCGGTTTAAACGTGTTAGATGGTCGTTCGTTTTATTTGTTTACCTACAATTTTTTTGCAATCCAAACAATATTAAAATGAAAATACACATCCAAAACCTGATGATGTACGAATGTGGGTTGGGCATATGTATTTGAATATAACACTCCGTATCATAATTCTTAATACGCAATTTGTTTATGTAAAAAATAAAAACTTTGGATAAATTTATTATCATTCAAAATATGGCATACGATTTCGCTTATGGTTGAGTTGGTTGTATCGGTTGTTGTTGATTGTATTTAAAAAATAAATGAAACATTCAAAACTGGAACAGGTGCGAAATACAAAGAAAACACACGCATCCTATTTTTATAAAAATTATCTCCTCATAACACACTCTTTGAACGACATAAAATAGGCCAAGAATCGATGTTTCTCTGAATCATCATTATTGCTGTCGAAGATATTGAAGTTGCGAAAATTTAATTAATTTTGGATTCAATTCTATGTTATTGGTAAACGGGCGCTGTGTCCTGTATTCAACCAATATTGGGAATACTCTTAACCTTTCAGAAACGGATAGTCGGCAACGATGAAGTTGAAGAACGTAAGCGACGTGCTACGACTAGAATTATTTTATTTAGCAAATTGTTCTTAAACAAATGAAGTAAACGATTATGTATCCAACACAAATGAAGTAACAGATTCAGTCATCAGATCACGATTCGTTTTCCGTTTCTAAAAGGTCAATGGCCCTGGCTTTGTCTAATTCAATCAATTCGTCTTTTCAATCAATAGAATTGTGTGCCGCATGTACCTGTTGAACTTTGTCGTATCATTGATTTTACGAATTACAATCGCGTTTACGTACTATAAATTTGATTGTTTTACTGCTGAAATTGATATAAATTCATTTAACGACTAACTGTTCGCTCATATTCAATACTGAGTAGTAGTTGCGATTCGCTTTAATTTTATATTCCTAACACGTTTCAGTAATTATACTTGATAAAGTTGGACACAAGAGTTAACACGACTAACTCCAGCTACACATAACGACGCGAAAGGGGACCTAATTCAAATTTTTCTTTAGTTATACTGTCAAACTTGACAGAAGAATAAAAGAAAAATTTGGATTAGGCAAAGCACCTAGCAGGGTAATATAGGCTAACAATCATGTCGTTTACATCCACTAAGTGGATTCGACAGTTGCGCCCTGTCAATAGACATTCCAATCTATTTTCATGACCTGAAATTTACCCTTAATCATGGCTTTCTTTGTTTCTTTGCATAGTTACCTAAATGCTAATAATAGAGCGCAATCGCTAATATTCCGAGCAAATATTTTTCAGCATCCGTACACCGAACCAATTAGAACATCAAAAAATAAAACTCAGATTCTTAAATCGGATGATCATTTTTTAAATAGAATGGAAACGCTTGCGACCGTCTGTCCTATTTGCAATGAAGTTATTTTGCTTTTAAAAAAGCAAATTAGCAACATTATAAAGCTAAATCGTGCTAACAATATAATTGAATTACACAGAAAGGAATTGCAAGATAAGAGGCTAATGTGTACAATTGGATGTTAATTTGGAAAAGATGATGCTGTGCAAACTTTCAGGGAGAAATAACACAAAAATATTTGCTTGTCTAATTTGATCAAAATTAATATTTTTGCTCAGCTCTTACCTCTTACAGCTTTATCCGTTTCGCCTTTCTTACACATGCGATATTATTAGCACCTTCAGCAAAATTTGATGGTTAAACAATATTTGGAGGCTCGTCAACACTTAAGTCTAATTTTAATGTAATAAAATGCTGTGGCTTGCCGGTTTTTATGGTCTTGATTTTCGTTAATTTTGAGTCGTAAAATGTTTGCGTCTTTGCTTTGTCATAAATTAACATTTTAATTGTGTGAGTCAAAATGTTGATGTTATTATTGAAGACGAATTGTACGTACAGTCTGATATATTACCAGTTGTTTAACCAGCTAGGATGATTTTCAGGTTCGGTTCTATTTTAGAGACATTACAGTAATTGGACTAATGCACAAAGACGTCCAATACACACAAATCAATTGATTTAAGACTGTTCTCAGGAGATTTATTTCGAAACGGAAGTGAAGGAGGATGAGTTGGAAAATTTGGTGTTGAATTTTAACTATACTTAGCAGTCGTTCACCAATTGGATTTAATTTGGTGCGATTATTTGTTCCTTTTGTTTTTGTTTCTTTTGTTTTTGTGTTTCAATATACACGCCCCAGTAAAAATAAAAGTCTCAAAAGCTCGAAAAGAGACTTTTATTTTTACTCGGGCGTACCGATAGGCCATGGTCACTTTCCATAAATATTTAATTCGATCCTTCGATCCCGCACAAAATATCAGTAGATCTTTTAGTTCTAAGCCTCAATCGTGAGATCACCAATCTTTTCAACCTGACCAATCAACGCCAGAGATGTCTTATTTTCATCAACATCCTGTTATTTTAGAAGGTTGTTTTAAAATGACCGTTTATCATTCCTTTATCGAATAAAATCAAAAGAAAGGCAAAAAAGCTTAAAAATACATTTTGTAAAAGGACAGCTATTTTAACAGTAACTGCTGTGTTTTGGCTTAAAATGATTTATTTAATATTCAATCATTTTCCAAAGTTTAATTCATAAAGAAATTTTAAACACCGAATTTATAGCGCACTCACTAGTGATGCGTTACTAGCCCATTGCTTCAGATTCGGATCTTGATCAATCATTTCGAATTAATTCTTTAAAGCACAATTTCCCTGAGGATTGCTTGGTGAAATGGTCCTTTTACACCACATGCCACTGCAACAATTTCCTTGACTTCCGCCACGGCTTCTGCAAGGCTCTCCTACGTTGCTGCACGCTTCGGCTGTAATGAAGCAAAATTATATAATTAAAAGATTTGAGATATCACTGTGACTTCAAACTTTGCAATGTGATCTGTGTGATTGGCAGATCACATACATTAAAACATGTAGCTGTTACACTGATAAATACTTTTTTTATTATACCCCTGGAAACTCGTTTTCTTTCACGGCGTTAACCCAGCGTTAACACTCGTTTCCCAGGGGTCTTTGCGAGTAAAACATTGTGATTTTTACAAACCACTCACTCGTCAAAGTAAAAATTTATTTCCTCGGCTAATAAAGAAGTAAAGACTAGAGATCTTACCAGATTGGAAATTAAATGCGCTCATTGCGATGATTGCAATAACAAAAAATATCAACGAGAATTTCATTTTGAATTTGAATTGGTCTTTTAAAATGTTTACTTCAAACACTGAATGCACTGAACGAACGTAACAATTGAACTGTTAATTGGACTGTCAAATGATCCGCCTTTTATAGGATCGTAATGTAGTGATCAAGGTTCTAGGTTATCAGCACATCAGTTATTTATAAACTTAACGAATTAATTTTCAATATTGCGTTTTATTAATAGCGATAACTTATTGATCATTGAATAACACTGATTAGAATCGGGCAGACACAACCGATTTTCAAAAAATCTTTTTTTTTTGATTCAGAGCGGTCGCACCAAAATCGTTTTCCTAATCAAGGAATTACCGCCTGAAGTAGTTTCAAAAGAAGTTGCAAAATTTGTAAAAGGAAAGGGTTTCTTGCGACAACTTTTGCAAACTTCAGAATGCTGGGAGCCGCCTGAAGTCGTAGCAAAATTCGTAAAAGGAAAATATTTTTTGCAATAACTTTCGCAACTTCTTCAAAAGGCAATTCCTTGAGCCTTGATGAGATTTGTGGGATAATGAAAAATAAAGGAGTTTTAGGTGGGGCGTAGAACAGGCCAAATATGGTTCTGACAATGTTTTAGATTTTTGTAAATAATTTTAGAGAATTTTCGAGAATTTAATTCCAGCTTGTAGCTAGTTCGTCAATACTTAATTCCGAATTCTATAAAACTTCTAAGAACTTTTCTAGCGATAGAAGAAAAGAGAGAAGTTTTTTATCGCAATGAGAACAACAAGAATAAGAAAAAGCTACAAAGTTTTAAGCTATCAGATATATACTCGTTTCGCAACTCGTTAGCGCGAATTGGAAAGATTACTTTTGATCTTGCCAGACGACCAAGCTGATGAGATCGCATCTAATAAAAAGGAAAGAAATTGTGACTTGTCTTGTTTAGTTGACGACTGTATTCTGTAATAATCAATTGGTTTACATAAGTCTGAGTCTTATTAGACCAAAAATTTCAAAGTGATTTAATCGGAACTGATAAGAAAGGTGACTTGACCAGGACCAGAATACTCTGTATTTAGCTTTATCCTTACGATGTTATTTATGTTCATAGCTGAATATGGATGACAAAACGACATCTGAAATATACTGAAAAGAAACAAGAAATTTTGTTTCTTTCATTCATGATCAATGCTGATCCTAGCCGAACCAATCTCACGAGTGACAAAAACGAGTATATATCTGATAACTTAAAACATTGTAGTTTCTTCTTGTTGCAGTGCGATAAATAACCTCTAACTCTCTCACCTCTAACTCTTCATCTAAGTACTGTCTAGTAGGTTGGGTTGAATTTTTTCATTTTATTTTATTTAAAAACGCCTGGATGCATTCAGGATCGTCCAAAAAACATGCATGAGGTGTATAGCTGTAACCATAATAACTATTGACTGTAGTTAACAGCTCAATGTCAATAACGTCAATAATACTTTAAAAAGGCATCAGCATTCGAACTGTGTAAGTCAATAAATTTTCCCGGCCATGACTTTACATCAAAATATTTCGAATTTACATGCAGATAAAATCTACAAATCATTGCATGTAAAGGAGTGTGTGGTATGCTCGAGAGAAAATCTAGGGCATGTAATGCTTTAAAAATACTCGGGTGATTGCTTCTTTTAAAAAATTATTTCAAGGATTCTCTGGACCATCCTGAATGCAACCAGAGATCAGCCATTTTTTTCTTGACCAAAGAAAGGCGATAGACATCATTAATAAGCTTAATACATCTCCGAACCATTCGAACTCTTACATGTCTCATGATATAAGCAATATTATTCATAACCGAAACAATGTATTTATTACAGCAACATGAAGCTCGTAAAACTACTGAAGATAAAACACTTGATTCTCCCTGCCACGTGACATCACGACCGTCAATAATATTGAACCTGTACACATCGTCACCTTACCTTGCACTCTGTTTCACGTTCCAACATTATAATTCAATAAATTTTTCTTTTTCTTTCCAGGTCACTGTCCACCGTGAATCATTCAGTGCCATTGGCAGCCAATTTTACCGCTGTATCCAAGAGTGAAAGTCGTGAATTTATGTCTGTTTTTCCAGGTAAATGTGGCGACATAAAATACATGTTCGGTCAGCCAAATTAATTCATTTTCCATTGTACACAGATCTGGTCCGAGATTTAACGGATAAAACAAAGAAATATGATCGATCGGATGCATCGAATTGGTTCGCTAAGGTGAGTGAGATTGAATTGATGAATTCTCGGACGGGTCGTAATATTCTATTTGAATTCCGTTTTATTAGGCACTGCAGTATAATGTACCTAGAGGAAAAAAAAACCGCGGTCTGGTTACCGTTATGGCTTATAAAATTCTAGTCGATCAGGATCAATTGACGCCTGATAATCTACGTAAAGCTCAATATTTGGGATGGTGTGTTGAAATGGTAAGTGAAATACATCCAAAGTGCTGATACAGTTTTGTGTGTGACGACTTTTTGTAAATTGAACAGTATAAATCATCCAATTAGCAATTAACGTTTGTCGGCACGAAATATCGATTCCATTCATTTTGCGACGACAGCAAAATTCGCAATCGGTCAACTTTTCACTTTCATATCAATTTCATTTACAATTTGAGAGCGATAACCTCTTCGTTTCTGCCAAACCGATTGTTAATACATCATCACTGTCACACATTGCCACAGAATTTTTTTTTGTTTCGTTTGAATTTCAAAACCATGCTATCGTTATCAGGCTATTCGCAATTTAGAACAAGCAATCACGCTATGCTCTCTTTATTCAAATACATTTTAAACATTGCTGGGGATGTGATCTCTTGTGATCTTTCGTTTGGTGTGATAAAAATAGAACACAACAGCGCGAATGGCATTTGAAGTAATTGAAGTAATTTTGTTTATTATGCAAATGAATGTTCGGCTCACTTCTCAACAATCAACGGTTAGAGTTCTCAGTTTATCAGCAGAATTACATTATTGTTATTGTCTTCTTTGCATTTGCGTCAATTCAAACAAAACATCGTCGCATTTTTATTTAGTTTTCTGTTATTTATATCCCATTCCTTATCACATTGAAAATGTTTATGTGAACGTTCAAAGGTACGTGATTTTTACATCAAAATAGAAATTATTGTCGATCAGAAACACCTTTACCATGTTGTGGCTATCATCTCTGTTATCGATAACGACTTGAGGAATAAACGACACGCTTTGTCTATTGTGGTCTTAAGTTTAAGTTGCAAAAAGCATGTTCAAAGGAATGAAGTCAAAGATTGTTTCTATACTAGTGCGAAAGACATATAGGTTATGTCGACTTACATAGACCAAATGAAGTAATAGATCCGATAGTAAAACTCACATTTTTGTTAGACACTGTCAAATAGGAACTGTTTTTGGGAATTTAAGTCTTAAAAATTCATTAAAAAATTTAAAGAATTTTACGAAATTTTTAAGAATTAAATCACAGCACTTCAAGCATGAATGGTACTCTGAATAGAGTTCTGAAACTGACCAGTAAATCAAACAAGTTTTTACACTTAAAAAATCTGGAAAATGTTTTCATATAAAATAGTACTCTATTTGTCAGCTGTCACTCGAAGCACTTTTACTTGAAGTGCGTTGATTAAATTCCTTAAAATAGGTCTTTACATTTCCATATTTTTGAATGAACATCAGCAGTGTCACTTAATTGTATTTAAGTTTCACTGAACCAGTTTTCAAAAACTGTATATCCCTTTGTCCTGCCAGAGAGATTTCCGCTATTTCCAATGTTACAATTTACAATGCGGAAACAAAAATAGTTATGGGCATTGCAGGTAAATTAGACCAATACATTTTCTATCTTATTTATAAATGAAAACTACCGAAGGATGCCTTGAGTAGAAAGACTGTAAAGGCTAAGAACTTTACGATTATAGTGTGGAATATTTTACATCTTCGAGCTCACACAGCTTTTTCTTCCTATTAAACAGAATCTCTGTTGCTTATCAAGTCAGAGAATTCTTTTCGGATATTTTTACAATTTGAGTGCGAATGGGAACAGAGAAATATTCACGTAGTCTTGACCAGTATTTAAGCGATCATATTTTTCTCGATTCTCTAGTAGGGTGAATCCAATTTTATATTTTATCAAATTTTAAATCTTCTGACCCCTGGTTACATTCATGGTCTAGAGAATCTTTTTTGGGAATTTCTTTTTAATATGTTTTTCCCGTGCCTCAAGAGCAATTTTAATTTTCGGTGTAGTAGATAGATAGATAGATAGATAGTGAGTAGGCACCAGCATTCTGGAGATCGGAGTCTACATTCGAACTGTCGAAGGCAATACATTTTCCCGACCATGACTTTTCGATTAAAAAAAAAAAAACGACGAATCAAGACACATTAAAACCTGAGGTATGCCTGAATAGGTAATCTCATAAAGTATCGCTACACGTCCAAAAAGAATGTTTTAGGCTATTGACTACAAAGAATGTAGTTGCACTGACAAAACTTGTAATCTCTTTCCATTTTTTTTTTTTTTTTTTATTAAAGTAAGCCGCCCTACTAGCGTAGAGCACGCACGGGGGCCTCCGTTTGGGCCCATTGTACTGGCTTTGGGGTTGGGTTAGACATTCGCTGTTGTATGGGACTATCCCAAACTAACGGTGTAGCTCTGCATTTCCAATGGAAATTTTCCTTACAAAACAAATTCACTGTTCAATATGAATTTTAACTTAGTTTTGCTCAAAAGAAGTCCAAGTACCGCTACAGCTGTAAATAACAATTAGATAGTTTACACATTCAATAACATCATGAGCCATCAGGCAAGAGATCCGTGGATCATTAGAATCAGGTTCATTAAGACTCCCAACATAGAGCCATAAGGCGAAGAGTTCTTTCGAACGATTGTACAACAATTGTACCAGAAATTTCATTGTAAATCTAAACAAAAATCATCGCTGTTCACAAGCACATGTCCGTTAACAAAAGAGAACAATAGAATTGTACAAGCCGTACATATTGATCAAAGAAAAGGTGGTTCACGAGCAAACGATTTTGATTTTGTCAATAAATTTTAAATTATTTCACTATTTGACCACACATAATTAGCCAAAAAACATCGAAATCATCAAAAAGCAGCACAAAATTAGACAAAATCACAAATCTATTTACACAAAGAATCACAAAAGAAACACTTTCAGAGAGCGACGTATAAACACGTCCGTTCACTATGCCGTTCACAGAACTAATTTTTCCATTACTCAATTTCAGTTACAATCAGTATTTCTCATTACTGATGACATCATGGATGGCAGTTTAACTCGACGCGGCCAACCATGCTGGTACAAAAACGATGGTGTTGGAATGATAGCCATCAACGACGGTTTGATGATTGAAAATGCCGTCTATTACATCTTGAAGAAGAATTTCGAGAACACCGACTACTACATCAGATTGGTCGAGTTATTCCACGAGACGATGATGATCACGACCATCGGCCAATCGTTAGATGTACAAACTGCTACAAAAGATATTACATCATTCACCATGGACCGGTACAAGTCCATCGTTGAACATAAGACTGCATTTTATACATTTTATTTGCCAGTTGCGTTGGCTATGCATATGGCTGGGTTAGTATTATTTTGCATATTGATTGACCGTGCGAATGGAAAGTGAACAATTTTTTTTCTTCTTTCCTTCTGGCATGTAGGTATACAGATCCAGAAGTTTTCCGTCAAGTAAAAACCATTCTGTTGGAGATGGGATACTTCTTCCAAGTTCAAGACGACTTTTTGGATTGCTTTGGAAATCCCGAGATTACTGGCAAAGTCGGTACTGATATTCAGGAGAATAAATGTACCTGGTTGTCGGTGCTGTGCATGCAACGTGCCTCACGCGAACAGAAACAAATCATGAAAGAGTGTTATGGACAAAAAGGTGAGTTAGTTAATTGTGTTTTGAGGCTCTGCAGTCATTGGGAATGCGGAAAGTATTTCGTTCTGCTCAGCAGAATCTGCTGCAAGAAATGAGCAAGAGAACCCAAAGTCCTTACAAGGAAGGCACTAACGGTAGACCAATAGTTCCCCTAATTGGTGGCATTTCCTCGAGAAATACCTGCCGGTGCCACATTTGCAGACTTTTTAAATTAGGATTAGAACGAGACCAAAGATTTCCATTGAATATAAACTAGGCATGGTGTAATGTCACCGCAGAGCAATGAAAGTGTAAAACAGGTATTGTCCGCCCGGAGGACATAAAAATTTGATTTTCGTACTTAAACGCATTCATTTTCATATTAATTTGACATAAAATGTGAGTGCGTTTAAGACGAATTCGCCGATCGACCATACCTGTTCTAGACTTTCATTGACCACAGAGGACATACCGATTTTAAGAACGGATTCAAACGCACTCATTTTCATGTTATTTTGAGTCAAGATAAATCAACTGAAATGGCCATACCTGGTATGGACATTCATTGAAGATTTCCCCTTAATTCAGATCCGAGTTACAGACGGTATTTAATAGACCTGACCGTGTTGACCATTCTTGGTGTGGTTCTGGACTACATTTTTTTTTGTAACCTCTGAGTCTAAGATGGAGTGTGGCCAATTAAGAATTTTCAATTTAAATTTTTTAAATCCGCAAAAATGATTCGAAGAAGCAGAACTCACCTTTCACCATCGAATGCTTTTAATTTTCAGATCCTGAGAAGGTGAAACAGGTGATGGAAGTATACGAAGAACTGGGATTGCCGCATACCTACTCATTGTATGAAGAAGAGTCATACAATCTCATCAAAACGCACATTCAACAAACATCGCGAGGCGTTCCACACAAACTATTCTTCAAAATTCTGGACAAGATCTATCGACGAGAAAGTTAGACATTTTCCGTCAATCGCTCAACAGAGATGTTCGTTCAATCTTCTACTGTTATTATTATCAATCAGCCAAAATATTGTTAAGAGTATTACCCTTAATGCGGCATGTTAAGTTACGTACGTACAGAAAATACCCCTATTCGATGTAGATTATAAATCAATAAAAAATTTAAAATTTTGAAACGTTTGCCTTTTAATCCACGTTCTTCTTCTGGTTCTCATGACATCAGTCTTCTTTACAGCGTAAAATCAAACGGTTGGAATTTCTCTCGAAAACGTTTCACTAGCGCTGTTTCCTCCTCCTTCGATATCGTGCACTCTCGCCAGTCGATCTTCTGTTCGCACTTCAGCAACGTATCACTGCAGAACACTTCACGCCCGAAATGCAACGGGAACTGTTTCATTTGTCTCGTTAACAGGGTGGAGTTGTCGGGCAGCTCAGCGTAGAAATATGGTCCCTTTCCGGGTAGCTGAGTTGGTTCGGATAAGCGTGGCAATGTTTCCAGATTGAGATTGTACGCTTCGGCACAATCGTCGAACGAATGCTTTATGCGCCATTCGGCATCTTCGTGTACGGCTACAACGTTGATTAACAGATGGGAGCTTTTGTAGTTGCGTTCGAAGAATGTGACGACTTTCTTTTCAGCTGGAAAAAGAAAAAGGTTCAAATGACCGCTAGAACGACTAAAACTCTGCGCCTAACTTCGATCAATGATCTCGTTACCGAACTGAACAATATCCCACTCACCTTTGAAACACTTGCGCAGTGCATCCTTAAACTTTTCCAACTCCTTCCAATCGTCTTCTGCCAGCAACGATGAGCTCTGAATATGAGTTACGGACGAAATCAAAATGTTATTTTCATCAAGAGGTCCCTTAGCCAGTGCCAAGTAGAAATTATCGCCAACGGAAATGACCATGTGCTTCTCCACAGACGGCGACGATAGGCAGAACCAACATTTTTCTGAAATGATACAAATGGTGTGGATGATGAGATAGTGCACCGAAACGTCTGGTAATTGTGAGTAAATGTACCTTGATCGAAGACGTGTCTTTGTCGCTTCCGATCGCCGTCGGCTCCGAGTCCTTTACGCTTTTTGTACGAATTTCTGTCGCCATCATCGTTAAATGAATTGGTGTCGTAGAAGAACTGTGCTGAGTTATTCTACAAGTAGAAAACAATTAATGAGAGCGTCAGTGAGAGTCAGTGTTCTATAGACAACGTGGAACCCCCTACAAGCTCACTGAATCGGAATTCATTGGAAACTCTACC
Organism: Bradysia coprophila; assembly: GCF_014529535.1. Taxonomy (NCBI): domain Eukaryota; kingdom Metazoa; phylum Arthropoda; class Insecta; order Diptera; family Sciaridae; genus Bradysia; species Bradysia coprophila. The sequence continues at coordinate 2,683,831 of NW_023503584.1, forward strand.
GAAGGTCTTAGGAACAAGAATGTATGTGCTCGGTCGTGAGCCTTAAACAGTCGTGTAATGTCCGCAGATTACACACAAAATAGTTTACTGAGTCAATTGATTCGATTCTACCTATTTCGGTGTTCGTAGATCTGACTAACTACATCTATCCTCTATCGTTGGATCGATAGAAAGAAGCAATTGCGCCCTACAGAGATTCACTTAAATTATCCTCTGACGTGGGGCTAACAAAATCTAACATGATTGTATAAGATGCCATATTCAACCCTATCCGCCCTGTGTCCCAACACTTACCTCGGACTTTGATACCACATCTTTCATCAAATTTATGCTATCGTACGGGCATGGCGTTTCATCGGTCGTTTTCTGTATCAGATCCATCAGTCTCATTTTGTCCACCGGAGCTATGCTCAATGCATAAATGTATTTGGCCTTTTCTTCATTTCCGACAGCAGCGAGTCCGATGAATCTTGTAGCCAGCTCCAATTGTGTGTTACTTCCAGTAGAATTTCTAAAATTTCAAAACCAATTTTTAAGCTCAATGTCTTGAAGAGCGGATGTGTCTCATTTATCTCACCGATAGGGTAGACGTTCAAAGTACCGCCCATTTATTCCAACGAAATGATACCGCGGCTTTATCTCCCTCGCTAACCAGGACAACAATTTTGACGATGCAGCAGCTTGGCTTTCATCTTTGTCGGCCTTCTTATCATCGACACCAAACGGCCATTGAGACGTTAACAGTATGTCGATGCCGCGATACTCTCCCATCGATGTTTTGTTGATGAAGCAAGAGTTTCGAACCGCTTTCACATCTTCCGTATCGAAAGACCAATCCGATTTCTCGGCCTCAATGCCGGACAAATACGCGATTTTGATTCCGGACGAGATTGTGTAGAGCCCTCGTTTACCTGTGAAAGATCAGATCAATCAGTTGGTTAGAGCGTCACTTCAAAAGTGAGTCGGTGACTCGCGTTGTTATACAATCGCACTACTGAATATTGGAATACGTTTTGGATTTACCTAAATAGGTTAGGTTGGAGCAGATTTCTCCCTCGTTGAGGTTCTCGTATTCCGGACAAGCATTCGCTTCATTGGGCCCCAAAATGTACGTCGGTACGGGAATGACTTTGTTGCCATTTTTGAATGCAATCAGCTCGTCGTTATTGTCGCCGAAAAAATCACCGACGCACAACAACATTTCAAATGGACCGGACTTTTTGTTGATCGATTCAACGCGACCGAAAAGTTGTTTAAAATTGCCTTTGACATCGCCGCAGACGAGGCTGAAACGACAGTTTTATTATTTTTCAATGTTGAGATGGGTGTTGTTACTTGCACAAGAGCTGCAGTCAGAAATATCTTACATTTTCTGCTTCTGATCCATCGTACGAAAATATATTAACGTAAATAATCCAACCAGCCGTACTGTCACTCAGTCAATTTCTACAGCGAGAATTGGAGCTGGAGTCCATATGGTCAGTTGCCGTAAGTTACTGTTCAAATTAATACTTCATTTGATCGGAGATATCGGAGATCTTACTTTTCCAACACTTACATTACATCGTTGGGTTTCGCAGTCTGTTCTATATTTGCAAAATGTTTAGCCCTCCGATTCCGGTCATGTACCAGGACATCTCGGTATCTCAGTGTCTGTATTGGAACTGTTCAGCAAATTTTGTTCATATTTGGACAGTGGCGTTTCGGCTATAGTCTTACTATTGCCGTAAGTGAGCAGCGCATCCATTTCAGCGATCAAGTTCTTTAACTCCTTCATCTGTGATGATTGTATTATCGATTCGACGGGGCAATCGTCCTTGGTTATATTGTCATTCAATTCAAAGCAGTTCTGTTTGATCAACTTTGAATTAATCTGTTACACACGGCAAGCATATGACCAGTATTATTATCGGGTTTGTTATTTCCATCGATCAAAGTATTTTCAATCTGTTGATTTCAAATCTTGTACTTCAATTTTTTAACATGCATTTTCCTATATAAAGGACAATACTACGCAGAGCTTGTCATTATTTTTGTCGTCATTGTGGATAACAGATGAATTTTCGTTCAATTGCATGCTGACCACTTGGTCCAACATTTCCTTTATTTGAGCCGTCAACACTTCACTCTTTTGATGTTCTTTCGCCAATTCATCACGCAGTCGATACAGTTCGGCAGAATTTCCAGTGGGAGTTGCGGGAATCGTTAATAATTTTCACAGTGTCTCGTCCAGAGCCTATTTTTGGAAATTTTTTCCAAAATTTTCAAAAAATTACCAAAAATTTCCAAAGCTGCGAACGCCCAAAAACTGAATTTTTCCACCATTTCGAACGGTTTTGACAACTCCTGAACTCAACCTTGCGTTTTAGCTAACTCTCGATTATTTCTTGACACTATCAGTTTTCAAATGAAGTCGAGCATGATTAATTTGAAAGATGAGAGCGTCAAAAATCAAACAAAATCATTGAGAGCCGGTTAAAACACAAGGCTGAGCTCCGGAGTTGCCAAAACCGTTCGAAATGATGGAAAAATTCGGTTTTTGGACATTCGCAGTTTTTGGAAATTTTTGGTAATTTCCAAAAATAGGTCCTGGTCTCGACATTAACGATGGGTACAATCCCACATTTGAAAAAATGAAAATTGAACTTGCGAAGACTGTTCTGAAGTAAATGGACAATATGAATATGAACGTGTTAAATCTGCATTTTTAAAGATGATAAGTCCAAAAGAATTTAAAGTTTAGCTCTTTTTCGGAATCATTTTACGTAAAACTTTCTTTACATCGGTTACATAAAGCTTGAGGGTGACACTACCATGTAACTATGAATAAGTTTCTAATTCGATCGCAAGAAAACAATAAGAATGCCAATTACAGCATAAAAATAACAGAAAAATACACTTTTTTTGACCACCTTTGACTGTTCCTGGCCTACGACAAAACGGCCTTCACATCTGGAAAGTACATACCCAGATGTGACCTAGATGTCACTTTCCCAATTGTAGCATAAGAAAATGTGCCGATCACATCTAGCGAAATACGCAAATGTGAAAAAATGTGATCGGCACATTTTCCCACGCTACAACTTGGAAAGTCACATCTAGGTCACAAGGTCATCGTAGGATCGAACCCTGGAAGTTACATTTCGTAAAAGAATAGTTCCTTTAGGATCGAATAAAACGCCTTTCCGTCACCGTTTGTAAAAGAGAAGTTTCCATTGGATCGAAAGCCTCTGTATTACCTTTCGTAAAAGGAGAGATTAACTAGGATCGAACAAGACGCCTTTTTAAGGGTAGGTTCCGTAGGTTCGCTAGAATAGGAACATAACGCCTTCGGGCTACCGTTTGTAAATGGACTGGTTTCGATCAAAATCATCATCATTGATTGACTAAAAAACGATAGAATTTGAAGAAACACTAAGAAAAATCGTTAAAGTAAGAAGAGACTTCAAGAAAAGTCGTCAAAGTGTGAAAAAACCCAATTCACGCCGTACCTACGCCTTCTATTTCAAAACATAGTTGATATCGGGTCATAGCTTTGTTCCAAAGCCATATGAATTGTCAAATTTCATCCATAGAACCATAACCTCAATAATATCGCTGTGTAAATCGCGTAGGCGACGTTGCTCGATTTGTATGAAATATCACGTAAGTGACGTTGCTATGGATGAAATTGACGTTGTTCGGGTTGTCAAAGTTCGTGTTTACAGTTACTTGGAACAAACCTATTTTAACGCTCAGTTTTTGACATTTATTATATGACGCCTGCGTTATTTTGTCCAAATGTCAGTTGTCAACATTTAAATTTTTGGCGCACTTTTGGCGTGAATAAAGACAAATTTTCCATTTTTTGTGGGGTTGAACAAAACTTAAATAGAGTCGCGATACACCCTCTGATTTTTCTTCATGTCCTTATTGAGGGACTCGAGTACTATCAGGAACCACCATTTCATGGATCCATCCAGCCGTTTCGGAGAACCGGCACTCATGGCCGTGCGGAATCGACGAGTCAATTTTTGAATACAGATTGTTATCGCAATTGATAGAGGGACTAATTCTAAGCTAATTCAGAAAAATCAGAGGTGGTATCGCGACTCTATTTAAGTTTTGTTCAACCCCACCGTGTTCCGTCTCTTCACACTGTCGATTTTTCTTGGCGTTTCTTCACAATTCGCCAATTTTTCTTTGAGACTTTCTTTGACGACTTTTTTTATTCAGGCAGCCTAGAGCATCTCTAGGAGGATTTTTAACGCTACGTAAAATTGGAAGCGGGAATTGTTTGGATTGTTTACACACCACCGTTTGCACTCATTGTTGCTGCCGATTGTATAGGAATCGATAAAAAGATTTGTTTGTTTTTGGTTTTTTTAAGTTTTATCCATCAATGGTTGAGTATATAATTTTTCAATGTTTTTTCATGTGACGAACAAAACAAATTGACATCAACTCCGATTATAATTGCTTAGGCCAATTGGTAATAAATTAATCATTTTTTTTCTCTGTTTCTAGATACTTGACACAACGGAAAATATATTTTTAATTAATAAAATGTTTTTATTGTTTGTTGTAAAAAGGATTTCAAATTCATCCTCGGACATTTACATACATGTAAGTTTATTATCGTAGACAATCAGTTTTCTTCCTCTTCATTATCATTCTGTTTATCAGCGTTATCTATTCAAAAAAAATCACGCCGCATACAAAAACCATCCCATTACACGTAACAGTAAATTAATCAAAATATTTTGTTTGAAGTTTCTCATTTTCCCACATTTCCCCTCTTGTTTCGCTTTTAATTTTTGGAAGAACCAATAATTGACAAAATGTGAATGAAAATATTGATGATGTCCAAATACAGTGCCAACGCACCGAAAATGTACTCTTCCGGACTAATTGAATATTTATGCTTTCCACCCATCATCATCTGAGTGTCGTAAATCAAATAAACGCAAAACAGCATTGCACCGCACGACGAATAAACCAATGACATTATTCTGCCGGGGAAGAACATTGCGATAAAACTGAACAAAATCAGAACAATCAATCCGACGAATAACACTCCGCCAAGCATTGTAAAGTCCCATTTCGTTTGGAAGGCAAATATCGTCAGTCCTATGCAGACGGCTGCGGTGACGCCGATAGCTAGCAGTACCTTTTTGGAAAATTGGGAGAAAACAAATATTCTTTGAGTATACAAGAAACCATCGCTACGAGTGTGTCGAATGAACTTACATCTTCTGGATCGAATCGGATCGTTGAGGCGCCAACTAGGTACGTTTCGGCCAACGTAAATATACCGAGCACTATCATATTGGTGGGCGCTGTTCGACGAACGCTTTCCACGCATGCCATAGCAATTAGTGCTGCGAATGTGACGATAATGGCTACGAATAGTAGAAACAAATTGTTCTGGACCATGCTCAGCGTATTTTTTTCGTATTTGACGAGGAGGATGAACACCAGAGTGACCAAAAGTTGAATCTGAAACGATGAAATGAATTTTTTTTTTTTTTAAATTTTAATTTGAAGACGTCGAGACAAAACATTATGTTTTGTTGACATAGAAACAATGGATCTTGGGAGGTCGCACAGATAGCTTAAAGAAATACTCCGAGACAACTCGCAAAAAAAAAAACTTATTTTAAGCTCCACTTTTTTCTGCATCAACTCCAAAGTCTAATTACACTACAAGACAAACAAATTGAAATTGGGTCAGGAATAGGCATCATTACACAGGTAAAATGTATCCTACCGATCAGCTAGGTCTTTATTCATTAATCACTTGCCTAGATGTTAAGAAAATTTTTTAATCAACCCAAACATCTGAAACAAAGATTAAAATCAAGGGGGAAACTATGCGAGCAAATCTTGTCCCACCTACTTCTATTGATGACTATTGGTGTCTACTGTTTGGCATCTATAGCAAATCAACCTGACCAAATATTTTCCCGCGTAGTTCTTTCTTGAACAGTCACCAATAGACGTCAATAGACACCAATACAATAGTTACCAATATAAGGAAATTTAGTACGTCAATACATGCAGATGAACCCGAATATAATGGCGACAATTAGCGTGTATTTCTGTGGGTGTCTATCGGTACCAAAAGCACCTGTCAAATACTGGGCTCGCGTATTTTCCCCGTCGATTAAAATCTTATTTGCCAGTGGGATGTTCGTTGTAAGTCGTGTTTCTTGGAACGAGACTAACATTGGGACCGTGAACAAAGTATTGTAAACGAAAGGGTGAAATTATTCGTTTGAGATCTGCACCATTAAACCGTAAAAACGAGAGCAAGAGAAAGATATGGTGGCGTCCGAGGGCAGATATTAGTGGAAAATCCTTTGTCAGTAGAAAGACAATAGGAACATCCTTTAAAAACTAGAAAATCCTTTCATTAGAAAATAGTAAAAATTGAAGAAAATCCTCAAAAGCTCCCCAGGAAACAAAAACATAAATCCTCAAAGCTTAAAAAGAAAATCCTTAAAAATCCAGTAAAATCAGTATCACGAATCCTCTCAAAATCGTAGAAGATCTACAGAAGTCATTGATGAGAATCCTCAGAGTATTGTCTTTTTGAAAATCCTTTGTCATCGAAATTTAAAATTATCAGCACATCGAATTTAAACTGAATTTCAACTCACCGACAGAATCGAATACACCTTTCGAATGAATCCTCGCCGAATGGTTTCTTCGCTGAAATCAAATCCTTTAATTTCTGTCAAATCCTCCGGATCGATATACGCGCCGGGATGTTGCGGTGGAATCGGTGCATTGCCGTACGGATTATTGGCTGGTGGTACAAGCGGTACAAATCCGGACGGTTGCGGCGGACCTGATGGATAGCCAGGATTAACGAAACCAACGTTCGGTGGATAGCCTTGCGATGGGTAACCTTGTGGCGGATAACCGTCTTTACCATGTTGCTGTGGAGGATACCCTGGTTGGGACGCATAACCCTGGTACGGATCTGAAACATAATTTTGTTGTTGACGTTTTTGATTCATGTTTTTTGGGATGGTGGTAAATGAACACACGAATTTGTAATGATATTTCGTGGAACAGTTTGCTTGGTTTTGGCAACAGGGTAGTCGATTGAAAATATCGAAAACTTTCGGAATGTTTCTGTTGTTTCGGTAAATACGATGCAAAGCCGGAGTCACGTTGATTATTATTTAGATAAATTAACGGATGCTACAATGTATTTTACATCCCATAAGCATCTTCCTACGCTCAAAAATTAAACTTTTATTGACTAAGTTATGTAAATCACTAATTTTTCTTTACTCGTACAAAATAGTGCTTCACCGCGCGCTGTACACTCATCGCTCTATATCAGCAATTAAATTTTGCATCAAATGTTCTTTCGTATCAGTGAACACACTCTGCAAATAATGTAATTAGGGAAATTGTATTCATTTGCTTCATTTTCTGATGCGATGGCAATTTATATTGTTCTATAAGAAACATTGGATTTAATAACCAACGCAGATAGACATACGTATAAAGATTAACATTAATTCGGTAATCGATAGAACGAGTTTTGTAATAAACTCTAACTCGAACCTATTAAATTTCGACAAATTTAAACAATTCACGTCATCCATCTAAAAATATTTACAATAAACATTCCAGCAGTTATCAGCCTTAAATGATTCAACATCTGATACAGAGTTTTCTTCGTTTTCCGATCAATTTTTGCAGAAACCGATGCATAAATCTAAACTTAAATTAGTTTTAGAACAAGTTGTAAAGGTTAGGATATCAAAAAAACAATCGCGGTATCGAAATATTGATGAAACGTAGATTCTGCAAGATGACATGCAGGCGAAACTTTTTCATATCGAAGAAAAAGACTCAATTCAAATCCACTTCACAACACAGAATGTTATCAAAGTTAAATTTTACTTGCTTACCGTTCATTTTGTCGATTGAGTTCTATTTCAGGACGTGTTAAAATACAAAATTTTATCAAAACGGTAGACACTTATCTAATTTGAATTGAAAAATTATTGTTTTTCGATTGAGTTTATGCTCGTTGTGTATTGATTATTATTTCTTCTTCGCTCATTGATGTCACTTTTTGAATGCGTTTTTCTGTCGCATGCGATACTGACGTCTTGTCGGTTTGTTATTTATTTTCTATCTCTGTTTTTACATATGTAGCTCATCTCCTTTATGTACAATTATACTCAGTAGGGTTGCCATCTAATGTCTATTCGGAGATCTTTGGACTGTGCATTCATTATAGGATAACTATTGAAAATTCACTTAAACTTTGACTCGAGATGAAATTAAAGCGAAAGGTGGTCGTAACGTATTTTATGCCACTCAGCAACATAATATGCAAAAATTTGTAAACTTTATTAGGCTCACGATGTGTGTTATGACACACGGCCTCGTGTCATAATTACACATCTACAGCCTTATAAAGTACTTTGCACCTCGATTGCATAAATTACTAGTATGTACCGTAGCATTAAAAGAGTGACTGTGCTGCTTACACAGATGGGTCATTTTCTACATATTTAATGCTCATTGAAAAAACATTTTCTGCTGCATTTCCGAGCCAAGAGCAACTATGACCAGTAACAGTAAGATTTTTAGAATCTTTTTCCTTAGCCCTTTTGCTTGAAGGGTGTTGATGACACACATTAGGTTTCAAACCGAACTGAATCAGCTCCCCACTCTTAAGTATAGTTGTAGTTGAATTAATTGATATCCTTTGCGAAAAATAATAATTTTAGGTCGGAGTCGGAGCGGTTGCATAGTTTAAAAACAAATTCATGTGTGAGCATTAGGGTCGATCGATTTTAAAATAATGTCAAGTCGTGCTTCTGGACCCAGCTATATGTCCTATGCTTTGCCCAAGACGATTTTTTAAAGATAATTTTTGAGTTTCAGAAAGTGTTGGTACTCTGTTGTCACTCCTTGACTTAAATATTAAAAGAAAAATTCACGCAAAATGTTAATTGGGAGTGACAACAGAGTACCGACACTTTCTCAAACACAAAGATTGATTGTCTAAAAATCGTCTTGGGACATTTCTGACATTTAAAAAAAAATTGATCCTAAAATTTTCTTAAGACTACGCTGAGTTGGATCAGCTGGGTCCAGAAGCTCGACTTGACATTTTTAAAAAATCGATCGACCCTAGTGAGCTTGGAGAAAGCATTTGATTTTCAGAGTAGTAGAAAGTTCAGATGGTACAAACAAATATCCTATGTTTGTTTAAGATAATCTAGGCTCTCAAATGACCGGTTAAAACACTCACAAAGGGTAGATAGAAAAGTTTCAACGGTTCAACCGAGGATTTCTCCCATTACCCATGTCCATGTGTCGGTAATGTCCAAAATCTCTGTCTAAGTTTGCTTCAGATGTACACTCCGTATAAATCCAAGGTTATTCGAAATGTCAAAAATCATCCTCAACGTATGTGCAGTGAAAATGAACAGGCACTTTGCTCATGTTTGAATATAGAAACAAATGTTTTAATGGTTTTCATGGTTTTCTTGTAAAATAATGAGCTTAAACACTTACGCCATACAAGAAACAACCTTTTATACATTGGGAATCTATTAAATTAAACGTTTTTATAGATCCGAAAAAAGCATAAAATTGAATGGCATCTCAATAATTTCATTTTTTTTTTACCGAGTTGAGGTTAGGGTTCTCTATGGATGACGGTGCAGCTGTCAGTGTTCGGATTTACAGTTACTCGGACTTGATCTATACTATGCGACGTTGAAGCAATTCTTCTTGTAAGTTCTTCTAAGTCTATTAGAGAGCTTCATGAAAATTTTGATGCCTTCGTGATTGATTAATAAGTGTCAGCATGTTATTTCAGGACCTATTTTCTAAGATTTTCTCAATAGGTTTGTTACAAGGCCATACGATTTGTCAAATTTCTGTCAAGTTTCATCCATAGAGACATAACCTCATCAATATTTATATGAAATCCGATCTCTATGGATGAAATCGTGTTCATTCGGCCAGTGAAAATTCGTGTTTACAGTTATTCTGAACAAACCTATAAAGGATAAAAATTGGACATTCACTGTTTCAGTTAATTTTTAGTCACTGCAGCAAAGAGCAGAGCCGAAGTAAACCGATGGGATAAATGGGCAGTGGCGCTGAAAAAAATTTAAACTATATGTTTAAGCTAAGCGCAAGAAACGATACAGCCCAGTGGCGTTCTAACTCTTAATCTGGCTCTGGCAAAGAGAACACGACAAAATCTTCAATTTTGTTTTGAATGCCTTCCTTGATTTCACAAACCAAACTAGCAAAATTTTGATAAGAATGTCTGGAAAATCTCTGGTCATATTAATGCAAAATAGTTATTTACGCATCTGTCGTGGACGGATCAAATCTTCTCTGAGGTTTTTATGTGCTGTATAACAAAAGAAAGAAATTTGTTCCAATTTCGCTAATTCAATATCAGAGGGAACCTCTCAAAACGTATTCTCCGTTAACACTGAGGATCGTTCAATATGTGTCCTTGTCAAATAATAGTAATTTCTGCAACTGCGCTGCAAAAACTGAACTTTTTCACACGTGATTTGGGTGGCGATCGAAGGGTCTTTTTTTCTCTGTTTCTCTATATTTTTCTTTTTGCCACTATTATGCAACTAGTTGCGAAAAGTGATAGTTTTTGTCACTTGATGTGATGTTATCAAACGAGCGAAGAGAGTTTGATAATCCATCGTGTCACAAAAACTATCACTTTTCGCAAAAGCAAATATGAAAATCCATTTCACCACTAGGGGCGAAATTTTTCTGAGTTCCGAGAATGTATAACGCAAAAGCTTTGCAAATAGCAACTTCCATTTTTTGAAGTTTGGACTTCCATTTAAAGAGGTTTAGGAAATTTTAGGCTTTTTTTAGGAGGATTTTTAAATTTTAGGAGGAGTGGCAGCCCTGTTTATGTTTCAGTTATTTGGACTGTACAACGACGTGCTTCTCCTTGTGTGATTGTCCTTAACCACTTACCTGGTTCGCTTAGCGTAATCTAGGACACAAAGCGATTCAAATACATCGTTCACTGGGTGTAGTGAAGTCGGAAAACCTTCCTTCATCTCAAAGAGAAAATAAGACTCACTCAGGCTGGGAGTTTCTTAAACAATTTCTATTAAATTTAAAACAATAAATTACATAAAACACATTCAGATAGAATTAACACATAACTTAACGATATTTATCTCCTCCCAGCTTAACTGCTTTACTATACACATTCAATTTTCTCGTTAAAATATTTGGTTTAATTTTCGATATGATATAAGTTTATGAAGCGGCGATAAGTTTCTATTCTCTGAAAAGCATCGTATAGGAAATTTTATTTTTTAGAATTTTTAATTTTCGTTTAACTTTAAAATTTTCGATTACATAGAAGGAATGTTTTAGTGTCGAGCAATAATTATAATGTCACTTAGAAGGAACTACACCTACATTGCCCATCGATGTTTAACACTTGTCGTAGAAAATCTAATCTTTTTTACCGTAAAATTTGTATATGTTTCAAACGTAAAAACAAAAATTATTTACAATCAATCGCCAATCAACGGAACATTCAGAATTGGTTACGTCCCGTCCACACTTCGGTCCGATCATAATCCGATAGACTTAATCCCGAGTTGCGCCAATTATCATCAGAACGTACATAAAGATTTGAACGATGTCCAAATACAGATTTAGTGCAGCGAAAATGTACTCCTCGGGACTAATTGAATACTGATGCTTGCCGCCCATCATCTGAAAACGAATAGAACAAATTTCATTAACTGATCCGTTGTATAAGCGAATATCGAGCGAGAACTGCTGTATGAACTTGCTAACATTTACCATTTGAGTATCATAGATCAAGTAGAAACTGAAGATCAGCGCTCCCAACGATGCATAAATCAGCGTAATTGTTTTACCAGGAACGAAAATCGCCACAATGCCAAATATCATCAATACAATCACAGCGACGAAGAGAACACCGCCCATAACCTGAAAATCATCACGACAATTCAATTGATCTGAATTTCCCTTAACCAAGCCCATTTACCGTGAAATCCCATTTCGTCTGGAACGCGAACAATGTCAACGCTAAACAAATTGCCGCTGTTATACCGATGGCCATTAAAAGCTATCATTTGGAAGTGAGTGAAAGAGCGTTACTGTGAAACAGTTCACCGAAAATTGTGCGAGTCTTACCTCATATATGTTGTATCTGGCTGATATGGTACCCAACAGAAAGCTCTGAGCAAGTGTGAACAGAAACAAAAATATGAAATTCATCGGCATCTTGCGTCTGACATTCGTACAGCATGCCATCGATATCATGGTCACGAGCATAACACCGAATGCTACCCACATCATTTCTAGATGGTAACAAGGAAATTGTCGAAAATTGGTTCGAAATTTCGAATAAAAATGTTTTCTGTCAAATACCTGGATGTCGCCTTACCCAAAGTTTTGTACCATCATGGAACACGAACAATGTCATTATGCCGAATGTGATAGCAAGTTGAACCTGTGTTGACGGAGCGAAATATTAACATAATCGTCCTATCATCCCACATCAGCTTACCATCAAAATTGAGTAGACTTTTCGAATGAAAGCTTTCCGTATGCTCTGGTCTGTAAAATCAAATCCTTTCACTTCGGGATCTTCGGGATCGTATACTGGTCCAGCATGCGGAACTGTTGGTACAAATCCAGGCTGCTGAAATCCACCTGGTTGTGGGTATCCTGGTTGTTGAAATCCGGGCTGTGGATATCCCGAATCTGGATATCCAGGTTGTGGATAGCCTGGCTGTGGTGGATAGCCTTGTTGTGGTGGAAAGCCACCTTGAGGATATCCTCCTTGCGGATAGCCTGGTTGTGGATAACCAGACGGTGGATATCCCGGTTGACCTCCATATCCTTGATTCGGATTATTTGGATCTGTGAAAAAGATTCGAAAATTTAAATTTGTCCGAATTCGTTTACAGCAATCGTAGAAATATCAAACAAAACGCAAAGAATTCGTAAGAGTTACGTTCGTAAAGTTACCATTCAGTAGACGTGCATCGGCCATAATTCAATTAAACAACACCCAATAAATGTGAAAAAAAGACCAAACAAATAAAGTTCAAAAAGTCTCGATTCACAGTCTTGAAGTGTACAACCAAAGCTGTTATCGAATGTTATTTTATCACAAAACCTTATCAGTTAATCTGACGGCAAAAAAATCTAACCGAAAAAGGTATTTCTGCGACCCGTAAAGCATCAATGGACATTGTGAGTTGCTGAAAAGCCCCAAAATGGTTCCACATTTAAAGCACTTTTTAGGAGTCGAAAGGAAAGTGCATACCGGAAAACAAGTTTAAAATTCGAAATTGAAGGGTCAGAACAGGGTTTTTTTTGGTAGATTCTTTCGTTGCACGTTCGGCGTAACATTATTTTCTAGAAAAACATTTTTGTCGAAATTGGTGCAATGTTGTAAACTAACCGTACGTGAGTTTCCAACGTTAACATGCAATTTTGCAGCGATGATTAAAGCTATTGCTATCAATCAATTAGACGAAAAATCCTGGTTACATACTCGCATACGTGAACAATGTTCACTAAACATGGATTATCATTGCCTTAATGACCATCGAACTATAACTTGAATCAAATTTTTGTTCAAATTTTACCTTTACCTTTAGATCGTGAGAATCAGTCGACGATACTGACAAGAAATATGTAAAATGAAAGAAAACTTTTTAAATCCGCTACACCCTAAAATGTAGCTATACTGAGCATGTGTATGTTATTGCTTGCCACCTGCAATGCAAAGGTTTCTAATTTCTATTGGTCAAGTATAGATATCGGCTTATTGGATTATGATAAGACAGATAATGAAAATACCAAGGATTCCCATTGAATTTTTGCAATTTAAATTGAAATCGAAAACGGATAGAGATATGGGAGGCTTACATCCAGGAGTGCGGATACGACAGGCTGTATAGAAGAAAGAGTAAGAAAGTGAAAATCGTAAAACTGAGTGACTTATCTTCGTCGAAGACATTTTTTAAATCGATTTTTCTCCGGCATGTCTTAATTTGTTGGCCAAATGGAGAAAAATGTATGGGACAACGTGATCTACATTTTCCCTTATTTATCAAAAATTTGGTCATCATGGCATCGCGAAGTTTTTAATTTTAAAAATATTTTGGCCGAAAGTAAGTCACTCAGTTTTACGATTTTAGAATAGAAATGATAAGTTGGCTTGAGGAATGACCCTTGTCTAAGAGCTTCATAAGGAAACAGTTTCGTCAAAAGCATGTACAAAAGTACTAAAGAATCTAATTGTCATTCAGTCAACATAAATTCAGCCGCATAAACGAAAACCACGACATCAATCGAACGAAGTTCCGTCACACTCTTTCAGCATATCGATTGTCATTAACAAATCATCGAATCTGTTATCTCTCTATTACTATTACCATGCACTTTAACTAATTCTATACAAACTAACCAAAGAGAACGTCAAAATATATCCACAAATTCTCTAAAAATGTTCACTCATTCGTCCACGAATCATGCAATGGGATTAGATTAAATAAATTTAATATCAATAACCTGGGTAATAGCCGCCTTGGTATGACATTCCCTTTAATGAGTGCAACGATTTATTTTCTCTTCTTTATTTTCAATTCTTTGTGCTTAGATGATGGCTTTAAATGAAAATATAGAATCGCTGTAAAAATAACACGAATTAAATATCTAGAGTAGATGGGTCATTACGTACCGTACATTCTATGTGTGTCTATTCCACAGGTGTTTGAATACAAAAGATGTTTTTGTGTTCCTTCAGAATCTGAATCTAAAATGAAAGAGGAGAAGAAAATGTTCAAATAATTCGTTTGTTCAAAATAAAATAAAATTACGACTGAGTCGTCGTCAGTAGTTTGGAAATTGTTATCTCTAATTGTTCCATTCAAACGGAAACGATAAATGTGTGACAAGTATGGCAATGTGTCATTTTAAACATTTCGATTGAGTAATTCCGATATCTGGATTCCAGGCGTAATATTTGTGGTAATTCATTTAGGCTCAGACATTTCGAACACTGTTTCGATCTGTGAGAAAATTAAATACGTCTTTCGACGTTTTTGCATTATTATGCAGTTAAAAAATACCATTTCTCATCAGGCCATGGCGACAGTGGTACTCGATACAGTACTCTATCGAACACTATACCGATTTGCACACGAATAAGTCCAGCGAATTAAAATGTAATTTGTTACTAAACTCAAGTACTCTCGGCAAGTCTGTGTGGTTAGCGAGCCACCACAAATCTGGACATACCAATGAAGGCTGTTCATATTTAAAGGATACCGAAGTTGATCGGCAACATCCTATTGTTACACTGTTGCGGATTTCTGATTATTTCTATTAATGATTTGAAAAATGACTATTTTAACGAGGAAATTTCACAATGGGATAGAACCCTAATCTCTGAAACTCCTCTATCGATTTTTAATTATTTTGAAGATCTGCCATTTCCACCGTGTATCGTCTTGGACGATTATATCGTCCAAAAGATGAAAATATTCAGTTCTAAGCAATGTTATCACTCAGAGATGGTATTGTTGATCGAAAAAGCGATCATTTTGGCCAGAAAGAGATAGTATCATCCACCGGGAAATATTGTCATCTTCTGGACAAAATTAAATCTTCTTGGCGATGATATCACCGTATGGGCGATAACATCACATTCTGGACGATAATATCATTTTCCGGGTGAAAATATTGTCTTCTGTGTGATATTATGGCGTTAAAAGTTGTAAAATGCTTAATTTATCGCTAAAGGTGTACAATAAAATCGTCTCGGCCGAATAGTACTAATTCTTCAGTTTTAAATTAAAGGAAAATTGACTCTGGTTTCACTCAAAAGATGATAATATTGCCCGGAAGATGATATTATCGTCCCCAAAATTGTGTGTGATAATCTCTAGGTAGTAATATCGCCCAAAGGGCTCTTAGTGGGCGATATTACCGCGTCGCGTTCTGGACTATAATGATCGCTTTTTCGATCAACAATATCATCTCTGAGCCAAGAACTGCATAATTTCGTCTTCTGGGCGATATTATCGTTCGAGATGGTAATTAAGTCTTCAAAATAGTTTAAAATCGATTGAGATGTTCCAGAGATATGGTAGTGACGCCCTTTAGGAATGTTGCCCTCGGTACATACAGTACCATGGCACTGTAACGTTTTATTTCACTGGACAGCATTATTTAGTGTTTGCGAGAAAAAGTTGATCGGAATCGGTTAGGTAGTTGCCTTCGATATATATGAAGACACCGATCTTACCAGATGTTCACAATTATCAATGCGTAACTGTCCAATCAGATAAACACCCCATCCGTGCACAGTACTATGAAGTTGTGTTTCCCATAGATATAGGAAATTTAGACTTGGAAGAGAACTTGTAAATAAGTAAATTGAACGGGATAAAACGTGAAGTTTACATGACTGGTCGTTTTGTCGGCACAAAGGCTCAAAGACTACTACTTTACTTTGTGTCTAATATGTATTCTGTTTCTCAGAGAAACGATTGCCTTCGGACCGATATTTTATTTGAACAGCCACAATAGCAACACGAGAAATATTTACCCGACAAATATACGCTAATTTATATTCTTGCTTATAGATAACCGTATATGAACCACATGCTTTCCATATTTAAACGATTCAATACACCTTCGTATTATGAGCATCTAACATACACACATCTACTGACGCAAAATTGAACGATGTAGACATTTTTATCTGCTAACCTTTAGTTGCACTACATTAGACGGAAATGACTAACGCCACTCAATACCAAGAATTGAAATCAAGTGGAATATTGGTGGAATCATAAGATTACTCATTGAATGATAAGACATGCGAATTCGTTGATTTTTATTGTTCTTGATCTGGTAATACAGATTAGCTATCAGTTGATGGGTCTATGCTTCCTTTAATATTGCTACTATGTCTCTCAAATTCATCGTTGTGTGCGTTCGTCAGAAGAAAATATTATCTTCCTGAGCGTTCGCCCACTTGAACTTTGTGCAAATCGCGATTAGCTTCAATTTGAATCGAAGATTATAAATCGTTTCTCATTCGCACATTTGAATTGAGCGTCACCGAGTGTTAAATAAACTCAAACGAAACTGAGATTCGTTAATTAAGATCACACCATACGGAGTACCTGCACTAAGTGTAAAACAATACCGCCAGAGTTTCACTTGATTATACGCGGATTATGAGGTGAAAATTGTTGATATTAGTGAAGTGGAGCGATAATGAATCCCACTTTTATCCGGCCCAACGAAATGTTAACTCCTAGATTGTGATTTTTAATGCAGATGATGTTCTACCTGGAGGTATACTGATTGCTGATGAAGCTACTTGTAGTTATTCAGTTACTAATCAATATTTCCTATCACGTTAAAAAAGGATTGCAGGTTGTACATATCGTTCAAACGATGTAGTTGAGTGTTATAGGAACTGATAGCTCTAGGAAAGAGTGCTAAATACACCAAAGGATATGATCCTGCCACATAAAGTGGAAAGACAGCAAAACTGTTCGTTTTCATTAACTTTTTGAAGTAAAACTGACGAACGAAATATAAGTCATCTTAGAAGTGTGACCTCTGGTTAATTAGCCTACTACGACAGTGCCGGACGAGCAAAAGGGAACTCTTTCAAGGAATGGCAATGAATTCAATAGTATTCCAGTAAATAGAGGTTTGTTAGGAGGTTAAACGAAAAATGTGTCTTCTTGTCTTCATATCACCTTAGCCTTCACATCACTTCGGTGAGATATGGTCAGTAAAACTTTGTTTTAAGTCTCAGTTGTTTTATGCTAAAATTGATTGTGCAAACAGGATATCCATGTGAACATAATAGTTCTGCTTGACAGCTTTGGAAAATCTTACATAAAAAACGTTTACTATGCTGGTGCATGTAATAAGGCTATTACATGTATAGGCAATAGCCTTTACATCACTCGCATAGTAAAACGTTGTACTACACACGGAAAATAAAGTGATATCTCGTATCACGATGAGTAAATGTACCTCGGGCTAAAGCCCTCGGTTACTTTTACTCATCTGGATACGAGATATCACTTTACTTCCCTTGCATAGTAATGTACTATTACATGCTAGCGGGCGGTAAAGTGCACTTTGCGTCACTGTTTGTGACTGTGAAAATTTACTTACCACTCACTAGCATGTAAAATGTGTTACGTCACTGCAGTGCCTAATTGATTTTCTAAATTTGCTAAAATTTTCAATTTTGCCATTAGCAAATTTGGCAAATTTCGGAAAATTTTGGAAAATCTTAGCAAATGTTGGCAAATTGTGGAAAATCAATTTCCCAAAAATAGGCCCTGCGTCACTGTGTGTAAATGCTTGTTTTGGCTCGTGTGATTACTTCACTCGCCTTCGGCTCGTTCCACAAAGCTCACACTTGCCAAAACAAATATTTACAAACGGTGACGTAACATACTAGAAAAGCATACCACCTGCAGCTCAATAACATGCTAAATGAAACAATATGTGCAGCAATGTAACACAGGTATTTCGTCACTTTATAAAGTTTCATGTAACGACAATTCATTTCGTCTAATTGACCTTTGAGAATTTATTTCTACTTTGTGCTTACACGTCAATACGGGTCAATAATTACATATCGGATGGAAAAACCGAAAGGAAAATTATGGAATTTGTCGCTTGTTTCTACAAAACATTCTTTCTATCAACGAACAACGTCACTGCGTATACTTGAAACGTAATAGTGCAATCGAATGACCTACCACAAACGCAATATATCAGACATTAAACATATCTTGACCTTGAAAAATCTTTAATTTACGAATTACACAATATCGTCAGACGAGAATTTTAACTGATTTCGAATTGAGACACTTTCTCATTACAAATCATTCTTCACCTGCACTATGTTATATTAACTAATGCGTTCGTTGATCCAATAAGCAAATTGTTTCATCGGCTTGTACATGTACGATACCTGTTATATGCGCAATCTATCCGAAAACACTGAATAAATTCACATTCATTCGTATTACCCACTTTATTGTCATTGTATGGTAAGTAAAGTTACGTGAATTAAAAAGTATGACTCATGGGAACACAACATTAAAAACAGTTGTCTTTAAAAAAAAGAATAATCGGTGGCTATAATTGAAGAGCGTATGCAAAAATCGATAGCATTTCAATTTACCTGATTTTCTCAAATTTAACACTGATTTCAGTCAATTCTGTTCGAATCAAATAGTTAAATGATTGTTCACTCGGTTCCCACCAATTATTTCACGTAAATATTCAGCAAATTGGTGATTTTTTCACTTTAATTTGTACTTCGTAAATGTTATTGTCAACGCACCGCAAAATGTTATTGGAAATGAAAATTCAAAACAATGTTCTAGTGAAATCGAGAGGCGAACGCGTCCCAGCTGATATTTGCTTCAGGGTTCATAAATACAGGGTACTTACAAACATAATTTCCAAAAATGGCTTTGTGTGGTTAATTTATGTGTAAAAAACAGAGAAAGATAATTTGGCTACCTTAGCGTGAATACTTTCTGTATTGAATTAAAGTTCACTGGAACCAGACAAACTAGTTTTTTAAGTCAGAAATTCTGACAGTATTCCTTTTACAATGCCTCACCGACAGTTTGTAATAGTATACATAATCTGACTCCATGGATCGTGGGATATTGAGCTAAATAGGTGTTTTTCTTGAAAGCTGAAATATTGGACCCGGATCTTTTTTACAATTTCAAAACAATTGTTTAGGCAAGGGGTTTAGGCAAAATGTTCTCGGCGGATTGAAAAATGTCAGAGAAGTATCCAGTTGAACAAACAAATAAAGTCTAAGCAATAGTCGATCTTTAGTTAACTTTACGAGATTCGTTATGCGTGGATCTGTAGTTCAATTTTTTTATATTCAATAAAAATTTGCACCAACAAAGTTCCGCTTCACTCAATATTGTTAAAAAAAAAAAAAAAACAAATAAATTAATCGAAAGTAATTCACGGTGGGGTTGAACAAAACTTAAATAGAGTCGCGACACCACCTCTGATTTTTTTCATGTTCTGGTTGAGGGACTCAAGTACTAAACGAAACTGTATTCAGTTTCCGGATCAGTCCAGCCGTTTCGGAGAACCGGCACACGTGGCTGTGCGAGACCCACCATCAATTTAAATACAGATTGTTATAGCAACGGATAGAGGGACTAATTGTAAGTTAATTCGTGTCAAAAATGCTTCTCTCAACAACCTGGCCACGGTACAACAGCCAGCTAAAGTCGAAATTTCGACATTTTTGAATGGTGATATGTCTAAGACGAAAACAGTTTGAAACTCTTTGAATGGCGATAAAGGTAGAAGATTCCATTCTCTGTTAAACGCCGAGAATGGACTTTACAAAATTTGTCTAGATTGTACAATATTTGAAAAAGTTTATTTTCACCATCCTCGACGAAACTTACACAGGTAGACCCTTCTTGTATCAAAACAATAATGCCTGATCAGCCTGCAGTCTTAGCTTTACAACGATATCAAACTTACCATACCAGCCTCACAACAAACCCGCCGTGAATTGAGCCCATGTTTACCCAATTTAATGACTGTACCGAGAAATAGCAGTTCCGATCATCTGAACAAATAATATTAATCGACAGAATTTGATCTACATAATGAGTTGTAGCTTCTGTTTGTACACTGTACAATGTACAGTTAGGGAAGAATAGATGCAAACATCGAATTTCTGAGAAGTCCTTGTTTCATTAAACCTTTCAGAAACGGTAAGCGTGTTTCACGATGTGATAATTAGATGTGCAATTTCTTTTTTATGCCAAATACTGCGAAAGTTTGTATTTTCGGTCCTCAAATTCAGGCCTTGGGCCGAAAGTAAATGTCATTTTACTTTCGCCCCGTGGGCTTGCGTATTTGCGGGCCGAAAGTAAATGTCACTGTCATCATTTTACTTTCGGTCCTCATATGTCTCGAAAACACATGTTCACTTGATTGAAAGTACGCATTGAGTGTAGTGTTGTGTTGACGATAGCCAAATGTTTTGTGAGCAAGTGAATGTATGTTTACAGTAATTTCATTTGTTAAATTGTTTTTATTTTTATCCCAGGGGGCTACCGCCCCCTGGACCCCCGCGCTTTTCGGCATTTTGGTGTTTGTACAGCAAATTTTGTTGATAACTCAACAGTTTAATTAAAATTATGTTTTGTTTCGGACCGAAAATACAAATCTTCCGCAGTATTTGGCATAAAAAATAGTATGCATCACTCGGGGCAAAAGTAAAAAAATTCAAATCGTGTGATTGCCGCCCTTGCCTGCGGCGCGGGCTGCAAACTTCACACGTTTGAATTTTTTTACCTTCGCCCCTTGTTATGCAAAATACTATTGTTGTCTTACGGCCAGAATCGGATAAACAAAAGCCAGCTTTTCTTATTTTCTGGCCAACAAAATACCGTACCGTCTCGCTGGGACATTTTTTGTTTCGACGTTAGGGATATATTCCTCGCTATCGGCTCGAAACACAACCTTCACACACGCCTCAACAAAAAATGTCCCAGCGAGACAAAAATGGAAAGATCACCGTTTATTTTTGCCATCATCGTCGATACCAGATGAGTAACAGTTTCTGAAAGGTTACTGAGCAGAGGAATAACATTTGTAAAATAATTTAGGTTTTCAGATTTAAGTCGACTCTGTTACACTTGCGCTCCACTCGAAGTCACCCAAAACTTTTCTTACGATTGTTATTACGAATTTACATTACCTTGCATCCTTGCATACTTTGAGTTTACCGGGTAAACTCTTCACCTTCACAACAAACATTTCAGATTTTTCAACTGGGACCAACAGTAAATGTCAAACGCAACCCTGCGGTCAATAAACGCCACTTTATGCAGCATAATAAAAAATAAATTTATTGACAGAAAATATAGTTTTGTTGTGGTTGAAAAGTTGTTCGAGTAATAATGCAAATTTTTGTCAAATTTCAAATCTGAACAACCGATCCGACGATGTCTGGTTCAGATGGCGAATTAACCGGCAGCGTAGAGTTGTCCTCGAAGTCAGCTTCACGCACAAAAGAGGCCGTGCCTAAAGTGAAAGACGGTGACTGGCTTTGTCCCGAGTGAGTAAATGGAAAAAAGCACAGAACTAGAGGAACTAATGTTTTGCATAACAAGGCAATACAGCAGTTCCATTGCTGCTAGGAATGTAGGCATTTGATATTTGATTTAAAACAAAATCCATTTCTTTGCTTCAATTATCCCACCTGCCGGCAATTCAGCTGTAAAAACTTGAATTTCGCTAGACGAAACCAATGTAATAGGTGCAACAAGGAGCGCGTTCTGACGGACAGTGCAAAGAAAAAGTTGGGCTCCGAAATCGGTAAGGCTGCTGCAGAGAAAAGTCGCGGTTTATTTAGCGCCGAAGATTGGGAATGTGGAAAATGCGGCAACGTTAACTGGGCGAGGTAATGTTAACCGAATTTATTCACTCAGAAATATTCAAAACTAATTCGTTTGCGTTTGCGTGCAAAGGCGTCAAATATGCAACATGTGTAACGCGCCGAAATTCACGGACGAAGAGCGAACAGGTATGTTGGAAACAATATTCTCCGCTCGTTTTCCGATTGAAAATGTTGAAATCGTTTAGGTTACGGTGGCGGTTATAATGAGCGCGAACGAGTTGAGTACAAGGAACACGTTGAAGAGTCGGACGATGAATACGATGAATTTGGACGAAGAAAAAAGCGTGACGGAAAAGCGGCACCGACAAAAGCAATATCAATCGAATCACAAAAGAAGACTGAACCAGCGGCAGCCAGGATACGAGACAGTGACGAAGAGGAGAGTGACGAGGACAGTGATGACGGCGATCTCGCCAAATATGATCTGTGGGGCGATGACGACGAAGATATTCCCAATTCAAATTCGAAACAACAACAGCAACAACCGGTTAACGACAAAAAGCGAGACAGATCGTCATCGTCGTCAAGTGATTCATCGTCCAGTAGTTCCAGTCGATCGCGTCGTTCGCAGTCCAGATCAAAATCATTTTCGCGCTCTAGTTCCAAATCAAATTCACAGCATAAATCCGGTTCGATGGGTCGGGACCGTAAATCGAAATCATCCAGCCATGGTAGTCGTAGACGCTCAAGTTCTCGTACAAGAAATCGCGCATCGAATCGTTCCAGATCACGGTCGAGAAGCAGATCACCACAACGAGGTAGTAGATATAATGATGGACGGCGCCGTTAACAGTTAGCAATTCAATTAATTTTGTTGGGTTAATTTTCGCGTTCACCATTGCTGATGGTACCACTCGGATTGGGACTAACACTCATTCCATTCTAATTTTGTAATTACGGAGAGACAATTGATTTCCTGTTTGCTTCCCGATTTGAGCATTTGTTTCCCTTTCAATTTTACGAGTCCTCTCCTGTACGTAATGAACAGTTAGTTAAAATATAGAGTGATTGATGGAGAGAAATTGACTTTTTGTGTTGGAAGTTGCACACGGGCAATGCCAAAAAAAATTAGGACTGAAAGTGGGCTCCGTACGTGATCGATGTTGGTATCGATTCGAATAGTGAAATGTGGTAAGACTGCCTAATCATCTCAAAAATCCAGAAAGTGCTATTTCTATAAAAATGAAGTGAGTCGGAGCTACAATATCCTTGCCTATGCCTATGTCTCCTAATCGTCTTACCTAGTTCATTCAATTGTCATTTGTTGCTTGTTGGTTGATGTCCTTTAAACGCATAGCCGTAGCGCTACTGATTGGTAGACTATGACTCGATGATTCAAATGGTACAAATGGGAGTGATGGGCTGATGTGATTCAAACGAGTATTAAACGAACTGAAACCAAACCACAACTTGTTCTAACATCGAATACGCTTTATTTTAGTTATCAGTAAATATGCACACCGCGCAACATTTATGAGTCATACCAGACCGATTGCTTCATCCATCGATTTTGTTTGCTCGGTTCGTTTAGTACGACAAACGGTGGATTCTCATTTCTATCGCGCGGCACTTTATTATCAAATATGTAATCCCTGTTGCCCTCAACGACTTTCGTTTGATTTCGAATCTTGTGACTGCTGTCCTTCCGTGGCTTCACGTCCTTACTCGCACGTCTGCCGAATTTCGGTGACGGTCTCTTCTTAAACGAACCACCCGGATCGTCAACATTCTGCACCGTCAATTTGAAACTCGGCGAAATGTTGCGAGATTTGACCGAAGCATGGCGTGGTGATTTTAGAGCCGCCGAATTGTTGCTCTTTAGATCGTCGGTTGGCGAACCCATGAAATCCTGTTGAAATGTCTTTTCGTCGAAATTATTGTTTATCTCCTTCCGAGGACTACGGGTTTTGATTAGCAGATCCTGTTTGGCTCGGCGAACCTCTGGCTGGCACATGAACGGAAGATCTTCTAGGTTGGGATCGTGGACATTTCTGGAATTGGGTTCGAATTTTTTGTTCACATTCGACGCTCGACGATCTCTCTTCTTCTTGGTCGAATCATACAAGTTAATGTTGGTCGGTGGTTTATTGGTCACTGGACGATTACGTGGAAAATTTAGAAACGACGTCCTGTAACCGAAAACAAATTGTTAGAATAGATTAAGTCAGTCCAAGTCAATTACCGATACTCAGGCGTATAATCCATGTTTCCTTTGAGCGAAAGGATGGATTCACGAGGCTTTGCACGTTGCGGCATTTTTGTAATTTTCGGATCCTTAAAACTTTCGGTATATTCGGCTTGTTGGTTTCCTGTTCCATCTTCGCCGAGTAAGTGAAACTTGTCACCTTTCTTTGCCGATTCAGTGGTTTCAACGGTTTTCCTATCGTGCTCTTTGAAACGTTCACCGTATTCTCCCACCGATTCGACGGATCCTTTAACACTTAAATGACCTGGTTTTATGATCGGTGCACACTTAACATATTGATCGTAGAACTTAAAACTATCTCTGTATTCCGGAACGCCGACAAATTTTCCTTGGAATCGAATGTTCGTCAGTTGAGGTATGGAGTGTGATTTTTCAATGGGAAACGTAACGAATTGGCTACGATATTCGGGTTGATAGCTGAGTTCCCCTTCAAGTCGAAGGTGACACGTTTGGGAATCATTTTTAATGGAAGCATCAGTTTTCGGTTTCGGTTCAATGCTTAATCCATGAACCAAACTTTCCGGTGGCTGTGGATAATCATTTTCGGATAGGTTCAACGAATCCGGATATTTCATCAGCGATCGGCGACTCCTTCCGTATGAAAAAAAGAGGAAAATTAGAGAAATGTGAATACGACCACTGCAAGGTTGATTTAGTTTAACAAAATTACCCTTGCGTTTCATTGGGAGTGTATTCGTGATATTCAGATTGTTGCTCGGATGACTGAACCATTGAACCCTCTAATTTCAAAGATGTTGGTCGCCTTTTCAGTTCAGGTCGCCAAGCAGTAGTATCAACAGCTCTTCCATATTCACGTTTGTATTCAGTCTTTAGTTCAGAGAATGGAACAAATGGCTCAGTTTTATCGTACAAGCAAATGTTGCTTCTGGTGTGGAAATCTGAGGATCAAATTGCATTTTGTTAATCAGACTAATCCCATTGCAATGATGCAACAATGTCTTCGGTCCAACTTTGGCTGGATTTGTATTTTATTGGAAATACTACCATTCAAAATACCTGAAGGTTTTCGACGGCGATAGAATTTTAGTTCATCTACTGTTATGCATTCGTGCGGTAGCTTCTTCCAACGACTCGTAAATATTGGTGATGCAGTATCTGTAAGACGGACTGTATTTGGTTGGGTTATTGTTACATATGATTGAATGAGATGAAAGTAATTTTTCTTGGAAAAATCGAGAACGAAATGGTTTTGATATCACTGCTTACGAACCTCTTCAATCATTTTTCCTCATTTTCTCTCTCCGCTTGTAATGACCAAAGCTATTCCAAAACAATGTCTAAGGAAATGTCGAGCTTGTAATGATCAAAGCTATTACAAAACAATGTCTAAGGAAATGTCAACCAGTGAAATAATTTGGATATTCCCTTTCGAACCTAGTGCTCGGACACCCTTTAAAATTATCTTGTTACTGTGATATGAGAAGAACAGAATAAAACCTCCCTCTACGGACTCACATTTTTGTTATGCAAATTCAAGGGTCGATGACATTGTAGCTTCTGGATATTATTTTACGCGCTTTACAATACGAGAACACTCGAAATAACGCACCGAAAGTTATTCGAAAGCATCGTTTTTTAGAAAAGCAAATAAAAGATGTACTTGCCAACGATCCTAGGAGTGAAAACGACCGTTTGCATATAACGGTGGAGTTAATTCTCTCACTATCAGTATGTGTTTCAATTCACAATTATACTGAAATTTCGTGGTTTCCCCCCAAATACTTTGCGAACAACTGAGCGATCATTATTTAAATTTTTCAGGGACAGTGGTTCTTTCCTTTCATTGTCATTTAACCCAGACTTGAAATCCTACTTCACAAAGTCACAACATTTTATGATAAAAAAAGTGTCTTGAATGATCCCAAGCAGTACCTGATAAATCCGGTTCCGAAGATGACTTTTCCAGATATGTGAAGTCGTTGTTCCTTCGTCGCCCTTTCCTGTAAGAATGAGAATAATAATGTTACACTGAATTGGTTAGTCAAGCCATCAATTTTCCATTTTGTTGTTGTTGTGAAAACGCCGCTTAACACAGACGCAAATAAATGATAGAAAAGTAGGTGTCAAATAACAACTTGGAACCTCGTAAGTACAATGCTTTACGTGATTAGGCAATGTAAATGAAAATGAAACATGCCGTAACACGTAAAATCTATTACTTCATCTATTTTAACATTTGTTTGTCATGAAAAGACGACGTTCATCATTTAATTTCTGTCATTGTCATCGATAACAGATAATGTATCCGTCCGTAAAAGGTTGAATCGATAGACTAAATTTTACAATGAGAAAATAATCGGAAAAATTACATAAACGATTACTTCCTCAAAAAAATGAAAATAAATCTTTTCGGGTTACGAGGTACACATACGATTTACATACTAATCTAAGTTCTATCTACACAAATATTCAAGAATGTTTCTCTATACGTCGGTCATAATACGGATGTTATGCATAAATAAAATATGAAAATTGAATTCAGCATAAATCGTGTTTCGTGTTGAAAACCAATATCATGTTTTAAATCTAACGTGGAAATTCGACGATAACATGAACACTAGGTTAGGTATACCTGTTCGTGACGGTCACGTCGATTGTCCAAAATTAGTGATTTACATTGTCGTTTCATAGTTTTACATCTCCTTCGTATTCATTCGAAACGAGAAGACATCATTAGCCCTTATAACAACTATGAATTAGTATTTGAAATAATCAAAGAAAATAGAAGATTATTCACCTCTGTCCACATGTTCATTTAGACTGTAGACACTTGGAGAGTTGTTGCATGAGCCAAAGGCGAATGGTATAACCCCAAGTGTCTAAATAAACATTTGGACAGAGGTAAATACTCTATTTTATCTACCGACGGCGAAATAATAGCACTTTTTCACTGCTATTATTTCACCTAGGTAGATAAACGAATTTAAGTGGTGAATTGGTCACAATTGATTGTTAAGTACTAAATACAAATACAGCTAGGGAATGTTACCATTTATTGAGGATGTCGACATTTCGGGAAATATAATCAAGGATTTTCTTGAAAAACATTTGGGAAAAATGTTTCA
Source organism: Bradysia coprophila (assembly GCF_014529535.1). Lineage (NCBI taxonomy): Eukaryota > Metazoa > Arthropoda > Insecta > Diptera > Sciaridae > Bradysia > Bradysia coprophila. The sequence continues at coordinate 2,711,654 of NW_023503584.1, forward strand.
CGAAAATAGTTCCTGTTTAATAAAGGAACTCGAGATAAATTTACGTCAAAGCTGATTTTACAAACAGTTACTACTGATGTACTTATTAAAACTATGTTTCAATTATGCGAGACTGTCCCACCCGTCATATCTTTTCTATAATCTTTTAGCAACGACAAACATATACCGAATTAATCATGAAATTTGTTACATCGACTGTTGTTTGATACAAAATCTATGGCTTCATTTGTTTAAACATTTAATTTTGAGTTGCATCAACTAGAGATCATTGCTGACTGTTGTCGTTGCTGTATTAAATGCTCCTCGAAGGCTACTATATAGCCGACGTTATGGTGTGATGGAGATCGATTTATCTGCGGAGCTTCAAAAAGTTAGTAATTTCTTAAGATTCAAAACTTAAACGATTTTTCCATAGCAAATCTGACTAACAAATTTACTGAAAAGTTAGAATTTACTTTTTCCGTGCTATCGTTGACTATATTGGCCTTTCGAACAATAAATAAAACAAAAATGTTCGACACTGTGAGCAACTAATGTACATTAGACCCGTCTAACGAATAAGTCCCGCTTCGTTTGAAATTTGTTAGACCACTGGAATCCATTGAACTTTAAGTAGTAAATGATATGACATCGCATTGTAAATGTATGGACATTTCGTTTGTTTGCATTCCATCAACATAATTTCACCACAAAGGTCACGAATAATTGCGTTTTGTATTCTCAGTATTCATTGATTGCCGGTCTGATCAGTAAATTCGTTTATAATATTTACCGGAGCTCACCAATAACGTTTTGAGTAATTGATCAGGTATTTCCGTAGTGGATGAAATTGGATATTTCAAACTGACATCCTACGAACGACTTTCAAAATTTGATGTAAATCCTTTATGGCGTATAGGGACTCGATACTTCCAGTCGACCGTTATCCGTTTTAAGAAGAAGACACTAGGGTATTTATATGCAACGGCATTCAACACCGAAGTCTGTGTCATAAGAGTGATATTGTGGCTGAAATTAATGAATTGGTTAGCGACATTTTAGTAAACAATGGCAATGGAAACATTTGCTACTCCCTTCCCACACGGATTTATATACGGAGAATATGGTGTGGGTGTCGTGCCGAAATCAGTCGACGAATTAGACATGATTCGACTTAGTATTAGCATCCGAGAAAAGCCAAATTGGTCGGATAAGATGAATGATCCGATTATCGTCGCTAAATGGAAAGCTGAAATAGCCGACAGTATGAGCCAGAGCGACAAAAAATTCGATTATGTTTTGGCTGAGCTGAGTAACTTGCCGAATGACCGTCAATAAATCAAGTTTTTAATTTCAAATTTCACGACAGGCCATTATTTGTCCATAAAAGACGGTTCAATTGAAGTCGCTGCCGTGGATGGCACATGGCAATCGGATACGTTAATCGATAATGAATTACGCAAAACGTTTATCGAAGAAGTGAGCGATTTAGAAAATGTTCCGGATTCGGAGAAGGATTGGCATCCAGGCTCAAACAATCAAGTGTTAGATTTGGTTCATCCGTCGCTGTTTTGTTTTGTTGCTGGAAGGGTGAGTCATTGCACTAATAGAACAAAGTTTAAAAAATTAGTAAACGCCTTTTCAGACAAGAGTTACATCAAAACCAATGCCATCTTTTTGTCCTGAGGTGAGTGTCTGATTTATTGGTTTTATTGCCCGTTTAAATAGGAAATGAATTTGGTTTGTCTACAGAAACTACTGAAATTCGCGGATAGCGACGAATATCTACCTTTAGATGACGGATTAAAATTTGCCCTCGAACCAACGGCATCACTACCCGGTTACACAAAATCAGCGAAATTCCAATGGTTACCATCCGAGTTTCATGTTGACGAGTCGGGAGGGGTGAAAATCGATTCCTACATCAACAATTTACACCCCGAATGCTATACGAAACTGTACCAATGCATCGAGAAAATATTCGAAAAGTTTGTGCCGATGTTCAACAAGGTGCTGACCGACTTAAGAAATCCTCGGAAAAATCGAGTCGAGATCAATTATGACGACACTTTTGAGTATGGAGAAGAGAGAGAAAATGAAGAAGCCGAACGTATCAGAAAACCGGTAAAACTTCCCCATTTTGAACCACCTCCGGCTCCCGAGAAAATTGTTAAATTAAATGGAAGAGATCTGCAAGTCATTGTTAAGCTTGCCAACATTCATCTTACTCCTGATCAGCCAGAATACCCAGGTAACTCAGTTGTATGTTACAGAGGAGAGGAGCACTGACAAAAAATCATTTCTAACCTCAGGCGGTTCGTGGCACATCGAAGGTATGGCTAATGAAAGGATTGTCGCATCGGGAATCTATTACTATTCATCGAATAACATAACAGAATCTCGCTTGAATTTCCGACATGCCGTCCGAGAGCCCGATTATGAACAGTACGATCACGAAGGAGTTGATCTAATCTACAAATTGCAAAATGAAGAAGGCCTGAACCAGTTTCTCGGTTCGATTATTACAAAAGAGGGCCGGTGCATTGTTTTTCCAAACACTTTGCAACATCAGGTGGCTCCATTTAAGGTACACAATATAAAGCAACAATTTGTTTTTGAGTGAATCGGGCGCCATAAAATTTTCCATTTTCTCCTTATCGATGAACTAGCTTGAAGACTCAACCCGTGACGGTCACCGAAAGATTCTGGTATTCTTCTTGGTTGATCCTTCGGTGAAAATACTGTCAACTTCACAAGTGCCTCCGCAACAAAAATCATGGTTCAAGCAAAGTGTTGAGAGCCCAGATGTTAGATTTCCTGTCGAGCTGGTTCACAAAATTGTTGGTTTCATGGAATGGCCAATGGAACTGGATGAAGCCAAGCGACACAGAGATGAATTGATGAACGAAAGGAAAGTTTTTGTCGACAAATCGAACCAGGAATATTTTGAGCGTCCGTTCTATTTATGTGAACATTAGAAACAAGTCGGGAAATATGGAGCTTTCAGTGTGAATTCAATTCAAACTGTGTAAAGTGCACTCGGTTCAGCGAACCAAAACGTATTTTTTATTAGGAATAAAGGAGAAATTGTTTTAATTTCAACGAACAGTGATTTAATGCAACAAAAAGAACGATACAGGAACGGTGATAGAACATCGGACATTTTCAACAGAAGTCCATATCTAACTGAAATGTTTCTGCGACAGTCTCTTTGTTTCAAGAGTGGAGTCAACGCACCATTGAATCAATTGAACATGCGCGGTTCGATTGAAAAGAGATTGAATAAGGACCGCCGATCACCAATCATTTTTTTTCTTCATATTATTAATGAGTGATGAGTGAAACAAAAAATCAGTTCAGTTCTAAGAACCAGCAGCTGTGTCGTTCGTCTACGGATGGTAGAATCGCGTTGAGTTCTGAGTTATATTGGGATCGGAAAAGGAACTAATTCTAAAAAGCTTAATCAAAGAGTTATCACCCTACAGCTGGTTCCGCAAATGTAGCCATCAAAAGTCGAAAAATCATGATTTTCAATGGGTGATATCTAGGAGCAGAAGCGACCGAGAAAGTTAGGGAAAAAAGATGTTTTTATAAGTTGTCCCAAATTTACAATTGTTGAAAACTTCTTTTTCGCTAAACCTCGGCGAACTTTAAAAACTACTTACACAACACTTCCAGTGTACCGTCTTTTTAACAAAAATTAATTAGTTGTTTCTCCCTAAAATTAAACTTTACAGCGATAGCCATACACGGCACGTAGAGTTTTTATTGCGCGGTCGCCCTATGACTAATATTAAGTGTTGAAGCGACGCACTTCAAGCAAAAGTGCTATAAATGACAGCTGTCAAATAGAGTACTACTTTGTATGAAAAAAGTGTCCGAATTTTTTTACAGTGCAAAAATTTGTTCGACACACTGTCCAGTTTCAGTACCCTATTTAGAGTACCACCCATGCTTGAAGTGCGTCGGTTGAAGTTGTAACTCAATCAGATGATTTTACAGGCTACATTCGTCGAGAACCGTACCCATCATGTTTCAATCACTACTTTTGACGCCCTCAGCATGTAAACTCCATTACAAAACTCGGGCTACGTCTCGGATCAACACAATTCACAAGAAAGCTCTACTTTATCCCTAGTCATGTTATAGTTATTCACATGACAAGGGATAAAAAGTTCAAAAGTCGAGTTTTAGTGAGAAGTTTGTTGATCCGAGGCGGGGCCGAGGCTAACAATCACATGAAAATGTCACTTTTTATTATGATCAGAGAGTCTTGTAATGGATTTTACATGCTGTGAACTCCTAAATCAATTCTCTTGTTTTCTCTAGTGATGTCGTTCGCCACATTCGACTCTAAAGAAAACAAGAGTACTCGTAAAATACTACTTCGTTATAATTGTTAATTGTCAAGTGCTCTTCCAAGAAGTCAAAACTAACTTATTTCGGTGTAGAAGTCACCTCAGGGCTTCTGCGGGAATTCCGGCTTCTTCTAAAATTAAATAAGTTTTTGGGCCTAGTTCCTCTTCCGATACTAATATAAGTGAGAGCTGTACCGGCCGTGGGCGACACAGCTGTTGGTTCTCAGAAACTGCTCAGAGGTTCGGGCTTTAACAACACTAACAGCGAAGAAAGTAGAATTTGACTAACAAATATAAAACTAAATTCAAATCACCAGTCATCTCTTCTAATTACGTTACCATACCCGAGGCCACAAATTCAAATAATAAAAGTTCATTTAAAGTTCAGCTTAAAAATAAAACCACGAGCCACACGTCTACACAAAGACCATGTACAATAATCTAAAATGTTGAAAAGTCAAGGAAAATTACGACCGAAAAGTATTTTTAACAATTAAAATTATTTATTGCTCCACTGCATTATTATAGCCGTAGCAATTTTATAGAAAATATTTCCACGTAATAAGTAACGCGTTGTGTGTTTGTCTGTAAAATGGCACAAGTAATTCACACCATTAAAATTGGAGTTAGCATTTAATATGTAGATAGGAAAAACTCGGTTAAAGGAAATTGAAATTAAAATTTTAAAGTAAAAATATTCGAATATACCTGTTTGACCCTGACGTCCTACCGGTTGGATATCGAAATATCTAATAGACGAAACTATTTCTGGTTATAACTATAAAGGGTTTCACATTCATGACGGTACGTAATACGGCATGTAGATCTACCGTGCATGGGGGTCTGTCTATACATATTTACAATTGCATTATTGGAGGGAAAGCTTCACTTTAAAAACAAACAAAAATGTGAGAGCATAGGGTGGTAAATTCGAACGAATTGAAAATTATATCGGAATGAAATGTGCACGGTTTGTTATATGCAAAAAAATACCGGAATGTTGTATGTTCAGCTAGGATTGTTGTGTCGAAATTCCGATTCGATGGAAATGAAAACTTGATGGTATTCCTTTGTTTATTGCTGGTTGATATGCGGCAGGCAGCGTATATATATGTTTTTAATGGGTGATGTGCTGCCGGTCGGTACCAGGCACATTGAATAAACAAGAATGTGGGGTATTTGGTGAACGATTGTTTGAAATGTAAATTCCGTTAGAATTTTTAAACGATATCTGGTTCGCATAACTTAGGCAATGGATACTTTCTTTGGATAGAATGTCTTGCGTGAACGACGATGTATTTATCGTTGTTAATCTAATATTTGTAAATTATGTAGTTAAGTCATGGGCCACGCAAAGATTTCTTTCTGTTTAGCATTGTACGAAGAAAGGTTTGTTTACTTTACGGGACGAGTAGAGTACAAGAACAGGAACGGAAAATAAAATGTTTCGCAAAAAACTCGAGTAAAATTTTCATTCGTTATCGAAATCAAAAATGAAGAGGAGAAAAAAACAAAAATTTGAAAAATGTCCATCAACCACGCTACAGAAAGTGAACACAAACAAGCCAGTTCACGAATGATAACAAGAAACCTGGCGAACAGCATTTACAAGGTCAAAAATCGTGTCAAGTGTTGTTTGAAGAGAACCAGTGCTATTTTATGTAATCAAATTTCCATAATCATCTAACCGAGATTTTAGCAATGAGTCTAGAAAGCCAGGAGTCTAAACTAAATGATGAGAAGGCAATAAACACATCTCAACAGAACGATTTATTTCTAACGAAAATTGCGTCTTCACCACTGATGTTTGATGATGAGATAATTTCCAATGGGATACAAACATTGCCCGATCCAGCATACACATTCAACCAAGTACTTTCAACCATGGATTCAACATTACCATCGCAATGGACACCCAATGTCAAGATCCCATCCGGCACTGGTTACACAAATGTTCCGAGATCCGATCAAACGGATACGATACTTCTATCAATGAGTTCCATTGAACGTGTGAGCACCTGTGGCCTGTGCGACTGCACGAATAATTTAAACGAAAGCAATGATTATCACAACAGAACTGTGACCGATGTTACTGTCATTGATGGTTTAAATGGTCATTTGGAAAATAATGTCGCTGGTTCAGAGCTTGAAATTTTGCGTAAACGGGCGAGATTCACTGAAACGCCAGAAGTGGCTCCTGATATCCTATTGATTTCGGATACGGGATCGATAAAGACGTCCGTGGAATCATCGAATGTTTTAAGAATGCTCGCCGAATCGACGAAAGCTATAAACGATCATTTGATGTCATTGCACGCGGATTGGTGAGTTCAATACGAGTGCACACACTTCGGGAAGTTGTGAATTATTAAATTTTATCAGTCAGGACCGTGTGATTCAAAGTCTACCGTTTCATCGTGTGCTTATCAATCCATGAAATGACTGGTGAATTTTAATTTATTATTTGTAGACTGAACACCCAACAGAGTCTTCCATAAAAATTGGAACTTAATCTGTAGGTGTGCCAAAACCTCACAACCATAAACTACATTGATGGTACTTCTAACCGGTTAAAAATTTGTATGAAACTTACCGGTAAATGAAACGTTTTTTAACAAATTTTTTACCAGTTGGATCTACTAAGAGGGATTCTTTTGAAAATCCACCTATCAAAATCGGACCCATTTCGTCTGGGATGGATATATACATGGTTTGAAAGGTCTTTGCCAGTAGACCTTAAAACAGGCCTCACACAGTCTCGAGCCACACCTGGTTGCTGGTGGAAGATCTCTAAAGTTGGAAAAATAGTGTTTTTTATCCGAAATTTTAGGCAGTTATAAATGATCGTTCCGGGTGAGAGTGGGCTCGTTGGAAATCTTAAGAGCTTATGTACTTTCAGGTCATGCCTAGTTTCATTAGATTCATTGATATATGTTTGCAAAAATTTGCAAGAAAAATTTTCAAAATCTGTGTGAACTTTAGACAGGTCTGGGCTGGTACTGATGACGCTTAATGTGAACCTAACATGCTAGTCGTAACATACATTGTATAAGCTTTCCATTGATACCCCATTTGCAGTGCTGGTGATTGCTGGCGAGTTTTACGAGTAGCGGTTGTGCTAACATAAAATTCTGTTATGTCGGCAATCACCAGCACTGCAAATGGGGTATCAATGGAAAGCTTAGACAATGTATGTTACGACTAGCATGTTAGGTTCCCATTAAGCGTCATCAGTACCAGCCCAGGCCTGTCTAAAGTTCACACAGATTTTGAAAATTTTTCTTGCAGATTTTTGCAAACATATATCAATGAATTAAATTAAACTAGGCATGACCCGAAACTACTTGAACTCAGCTTTCCAACGAGCCCACTCTCGCCCGGGACGATCGTTTATAACGGCCCAAAAATTCGGATAAAAATCACCATTTTACCAACTTCGGAGATGTTCAACCAGCAACCAGGTGTGGCTAGAGACCGTGTGAGGCCTGTTTTGAGGTCTACTGGCAAAGACCTTTCAAACCATGTATATATCAATCCCAGGCGAAATGGGTCCGATTTTGGTAGGCGGCTTTTCAAAAGAATCCCTCTTCGTTCTATCATTGTCTTAGCGGTGTCGGGGAATCTCGCACACGTGATCATAGTATGCGTCCTTTTACGACATGTAACGAAAAGTCATGACTGTGCGAGATTCACCACTTAGAGGTGAATCTCGCACACCATGAATTTGTGTGGTGTGCGAGATTACCCTACCCCGTCTTAGCTTTAACTGTTGAAACGGAAAAATCATTTTTCGTGCTTACAAAACCTTTATAACGAAGTTGTTGTTGAATTTCGTACACAATTCAATTAGAGACATTATGAAGAAGCTCACAATTATTCTCTCTTTATTACAGTGGCGAACATTTAACAATGGCAAAGAACATCATTGGGCCAATGGATATTTAAGGAAAATTGTAGCAACCTAATGCAACAATTGGAACCAATATTTGAGTTTAAAAGAAAATTGTGAAGTAAAATCAGTCCTCGTTTATATGTTAACACGACATTCAGTGATCTTAACAGTTAAAAATAAATTGCTGTAATTTCCACTCCTTTCGATTTGCATATTTTTCTATTAAACGAAAAGTGTGAAAGAATTTCAACCCAATTATGATTATTACAATCGAAAAACTAGGTCACTTGATAACGAAATCTATATTCGTTCGGTCTTCGTTTTATCGTTTTGAAAATAGCCGTAAAATAACATTTTATACAAACAACCCATTGAAAGACGCCTGCTGACCTAGCTGATCCGATCCATATCGATACGTAACGTAATATATTTCGAGGTCACGCAAAGTAAGAGGAAAAAAAACACCCCCTGAAGTAAAATGGTTGTTTCTTTGATTATTTCGCTGTTTTGTTAAACTAACACTACTGACTTACATCGTCGAAATGCGTGTGCTTTACAATTTACCGCTTTTTTTGTTGCAGTTTTGTTTCACATTATAGTTTGCATTTTGTAAAGAGAAAACGATTTTCCATACGAAAATGTAACGAGGAAAGTTTTTGTGTTGTGTTGAGTATTCAAACTTTCGTTACACTTGGAAATTACAAACTGACTTATCAAGGATACGGGGAAATTCGTTAATGCTGCGATTAATGACTAATTGAATAATTTTGTCTCAGTCGCATGATTAATTTCTATTTTAAGTGGAAATTTAGTCTGAATTCTCTTCCAATAATGATTATATCCAGAAGGTATTAATATCACGTCAACTTTTTAATGTGACGTGAAAATACGATTTCGTGACCGGAAGTTGTGAATTTTGTTGGAACCGTTTGGATACAAATTCGCCGAGGGCACTTTGAGTATATTATTAAAGGGAATCAAGCGTTTGATTGTATTGAATGGAATGCAGAAGGGAAAAACATAAAAGATATTGATGGAGCCGATAACATCATTTTTATAAGGTGACAACGACTGTATATGGTATTGAAACGATTGAAACGTGTATAGGTGGTAGCTTTTGAATAAAATTGCGATTTACGTGAACGTTCCGTTTGATGAAAAATATAAATCAAGGCCACACAACAGCAACAAGTGGTTGACCTGAATACATCGTAGAATATTTGATTTCTCGCAAAAATGAATGCTTTTCAATTTACTAGAACACTTTTCATCGACAACTGTGTCATCTGCTATAGAATGTATTTGTAGGAGATGTTAAACAGGAAATGCTTTTCATCTATAAAAAGAGAAGGTCTCGCACTAGATAAACGAAAATTGAATATTAAGAAACGTACGTTCTCTCAACTCCAGTGAAAGTGAAACTTTTATTGGCTTTATTGAGAAAAAAGTTGTATTTCCTCTGTGATTAATGTTTTTTTAGTCATTCGGGGCATAAATAACTATTGTTCCTGATCTGGTCTAAGTTTTGCGGGAACTACGTGTCTTCCTTTGGTGGCTTAAGTTCTATAAATGAGCTTTATAAACTTAGTAGCTTCTATCTGTAAATTGTCATAAGGTTCTTTTGTTTTCGGGCCTTTTCTAATTGTTCTGAAAACTCAAACTTGCGAAAGCTACGCAATTCACGCCGTAAGTGCGGTCGAAATTCAAAATGGAAAGTGCGGATGACTTTCTAACGTAGCGTTATTTACATACAAGGAAGCGTTGAAAAGCACTTTTCGGTTCACTTTTTCATCGAATCGTTCACTTAAAATTCAAATTTTAGGCACACTTACGGCGTGAATTGATGAGTAAGACTACACTACCATTCATTCATTGAAGTATTGTGTAAATAAAGCAAAATTTTTTGTGCGGCGTCGACTTATGTCAGATCAGAGGCAAAAGTGATTCGAGTGACAGCTGCCAAATAGAGTACCATTTTGTATGAAAAATGTTTCCAGAATTTTTTAGAATTCACGCCATTAGTGCGCTTCAGAATTTGAATTTTCGGTGAATCAGTGGATGAACCAATGAAAAATAAATTTCAACGCACTCTGATATGAGAATATCGCGAATCTCCCATATACGACGCTGCATTTTGACTACTATTGCTTTTTTAGATCGTCATTGATCATACCTATCAGCAACGCACTTCAAGCAAAAGCGCGTCGAGTGACAGCTGCCAAATAGAGTACTATTTTGTATGAAAAATGTTTAGTTGTAGAAATTGTTTTAATTGAGGTTTGTGTTATGTTGTGTCAAAATGGTAAGAGAAGAAACCCAACGCGTTTTTTTAATTTTTTACCAAAGTGAAAGAGTCCTCTCATCGTTCCACATTCGTAAAACTTCGCATCTTCTCTGATTAAATTTTACAAAAGGGCAATCAAACAGAATAATTGATAGCTCATACGAGTGCGAAGTTTGCGGCCAGAGCGGAGCGAGGGCCGTAATTCACACGAGTCACATTTAATTTACGATTTATGGTTGATTGAAAATCTTGCTGCAAATTTATAAGAAAAAAATAACTCAAAGATCATTCGGTCTTACGTTCAAAGGTTTATTTGAAGAACTTTTTCTGTCAAATCTCGTTGTCATGTATAGAGTAATCGATTTATTAATGTTCTAAATTTGACAATTCTTTAGGAATTCACGCCGTAAGTGTGCCTAAAATTTGAATTTCAAGTGAACGATTCGATGAAAAAGTGAACCGAAAAGTAAATTTCAACGCTTTCTTGTATGAAAATGACGCTGCGTTAGAAAGTATTACGCACTTTCCATTTTGAATTTCGACCGCACTTACGGCGTGAATACAGCATTTATGTAAAAACAAATTGGGATCAAATGTAGGTATTTGTATCAGTGATGCTTCGGAAGTTCAACAATGAAATAGATCAAAAATATATTTAAAAAGTTGTCAGTCATCATTATTGGTTGCTTTCCACAACAACCATTCTGCGTTCAAATCGAGGATGTTTTGATGAACATCAAGTTGGCCATTGGTCCTTACTGTAATTTTTACTCGATTTTTAACAAGATTCAAAATCGAATTGTAACGATTCACATCGACGTTTACTTCGTTTACAACAATAAAATCGATAACCGTCAGCTGTTTGGATGTTCTCAATATTTCAATTACATCCCATAGATGTTCAACTCGAATTTTGCCAATTTCTTTCAGAGCAGGCATATTGTTAATCAAATAATATGCTGTTTCCTTATCACAAAAACGGACGAACAATGAGCGGAGCTTAGTCAAACTGGACATAGCTTTGACGGCATCGGAAAAAGAAATTTTCAAATGCTCAATTGGTACTTCTCGATCAGCGAGCAGGTTAATAAGATTATAAATTGGATGAAAGCCTTGCACAGTCAGACTCTTTAAATTTGCCAATTTAGTCAAATGCAAAACATTGTCTTCAATACCGACGTCTCCTGGGGTCGTTGAATAGACTAAGTGCTGGAGGTTCGGTTGTAGATTTTCGATGTTTTGAAGAATGCGACTAGACAGCGATTGACAACCAGAAATACGAATATTTTGAATTTGTGGATTTGCCGTTAGAAAATCGATAAACAAGGACTCGTCCAGGACTCGTATTAAATGGAATTGAATGTCCGTTAATTTCGGAAATTGGTAATCGACACAATCGAAATTTATGGAATCGTTTGCAATTAACTTCAAACATTTCAGTTCTTTGAATGCAGCTAATCTAACATTTTTGGTATATATTATGAGTAGTCTCTGCAGAACTTGGAATTGAGAACTTCTTGATATATTGAAGACCACATCAGTTCCTTCTGAAATTTGCAACTCGACCAAATTATCTCCACAGTAATCAGAAATCAATTTGAGCAGATCGATTTTTCGAAACTTAGAAGGTTCTATGAAGTTGTATTCTTTTTGGTTATCATCATCTCTTTCGAAATCAAAGTTGTTGCAAATCAAGTCGATTGACTTGATCAAATGACCGAATATCCGTAAGCAACTTGATATACTGTGTGGATGAACAGAAGACTTGCGATTATCGTTTGAAATATTGATACGTCTGAAGCGCAATGGATAACAGTGCATCGCATTTTGTCGGAATCTTTGACATACTGCGGCCACGTTCACGAAATCTGTTAATGTATCCAAATGTCTGAAAATTTCCTGCAAGCAATCGTCGTTGAGCCCAGTTTGGATATTTACTGGTGAGTGTAGAGACGATGATGATTTTGCCAAGTGGTTACTCGCTTCGACCATAACACATCGTTCTGCGTCCATTGTTGTGTAGAAATTAATTGTCTCTGTAGAACGGCGAAAATTCTTGTTACTGACAAAATGCATACATGGAACGGATGTAATGGAAATACTAGGGAACTTACGATTTTCTAACAATAAAAATCCAAACGCAAGCGCGAGCACAAACAGGAAAGGTAAGTTTGATAAGTCAACTGATAAATAGTTGAATTTTGACTCGACTAACAAATATCGTTTACGAATTTCATGTTCTAATTTCTTAGTATTTTCCGTTTACTATAAAAGAAAAAACTTTGTTGGACTCAGATGTTTCGAAAATTTTATTCTGACCTACAAACTGTCCACTCGTCTATAATTATGGTCGACGTGTTTATTGATGAGTAAGACTACACCATTCATTTATTGAAGAAGTGTGTGAATAAAGCAACATTTTTTGTGCGGCGTCGACTTATGTCAGATCAGAGGCAAAAGTGCTTCGAGTGACAGCTGCCAAATAGAGTACTATTTTGTATCGCCCAAAACCACTTACAGTGGAGGTGTAACACAAGTCCTCTTATCCGCTTACAAAAGAACTGATATCGGTGTAGGTGACGCTTACAGATTCGACACGCAAAAAGATATGCGTCACAAATGGCAGCTGATGAGGAAAGTAAGCGAAAGTTTTATCAAGAGAAATTTTACCCGAAAAATTTTAGGAAGAAAATTTTAACAAAAAAAATTGCGTCACAAGTGGCACTGTCCAGTTTCAGTACTCTATTAACCTGCATACAGTGCATTTCTACGTTAAAGTCATCTTTGCGCGCACATAACACGTATGAATGAAGTAAACACATTGATTGTTAGCCCCGTACGAAGTACAAAGGGGCTTATAGGTTTACGATGCCGTGTGTAATTGATGGAATTCGAAGCAGACGGTAAGGGCAAAGTGTTTGCCTATGTTCATAGATGACGAATCTGCAATAAAAATTTTGTCTGTCCGTCTGTCCGTCTGTCACGTCGATATCTTGAGTAAATCAAATCCGATTTCAAAAATTTTTTTTTTCCCTGAAAGATAGTCGTAATAGTGAGGCTAAGTTCGAAGATGGGCATATTCGGGTCGGCCCTTCGTGAGTTAGGGCCACCTAAGTGATTTAAGGTCTTTTGGTGATATTTATGGCAAAATAAACGATGGAAATGTAAATGACACGGCAAATGATAGGTATTGTCAATACCAATCCAGGAAAAAAAAGTTTTTTAAAATCGGGTAAGTGGGCCGTGAGTTAGGGCCTTAGAAGTGAAATGCTACTAGGGCCCTATGTGTATTTTACATAGAACTCGAGTAAATTTCATTCGTTTTTCGTAATTTTTGTTTGATTTGGAAGGTAATCGAATGCCGAATAGAATGTTGTTGAAAAAAAATTAAATTTGGGTCCTTGGCCTAAGGCCGCTACTAGGGCCCTATGTGTATTTCACATATAACTCGAGTATATTTCATCCGTTTTTCGTAATTTTTGTTTGATTTGGAAGGTAATCGAATGCCGAATAGAATGTTGTTGAAAAAAAATTAAATTTGGGTCCTTGGCCTAAGGCCGCTACTAGGGCCCTATGTGTATTTCACATATAACTCGAGTATATTTCATCCGTTTTTCGTAATTTTTGTTTCATTTGGAAGGTAATCAAAGGCCGAATAGAATGTTGTTGAAAAAAAATTAAATTTGGGTCCTTGGACTAAGGCCACTACTAGGGCCCTATGTGTATTTTACATATAACTCGAGCAAATTTCATCCGTTTTTCGTAATTTTTGTTTTATTTGGGAGGTAATCAAAGGCCGAATAGAATGTAGTTGAAAAAAAAAATAAATTTGGGTCCTCGGACTGAGGCCGATACTAGGGCCCTATGTGTATTTTACATATAACTCGAGCAAATTTCATTCGTTTTTCGTAATTTTTGTTTCATTTGGAAGGTAATCAAAGGCCGAATAGAATATTGTTGAAAAAAAATTAAATTTAGGTCCTTGGACTAAGGCCACTACTAGGGCCCTATGTGTTTTTTACATATAACTCGAGCAAATTTCATCCGTTTTTCGTAATTTTTGTTTCATTTGGAAGGTAATCAAAGGCCGAATAGAATGTAGTTGAAAAAAAATTTAAATTTGGGTCCTCGGACTGAGGCCGATACTAGGCCCTTCAAAAAAATAAAATTTTAGGGCGATTTGAAATTTTTGTTTCATTTGAAAGGAACGTCGTACGGGGCTTCGTAATTGCGCTATGCGCAATTTGTAAGATGTACATATTACATAATAATTTTACTTTAACTACATTAACCGGCGCAATAGGCTTACGATCAAAGTAGGGTGACAGACGCACTAGGGTCACGAACGCAATAGATATACGGGTTTGTACGGGGCTCAGTCGCAGCAAACGCTCCGACTGTTCTGATGGCTCGTTAAGAATGTGTTTTGATTGTTTATCATACCATATGTGTGTGTTAGTAGATCCAGTTGCTCATTCTGCACATAGGAAACTTTTCACAATTGTACTTTTAAGTTTGAAAATAAAAAGTTAAAAGTTTCTTGTTGACGAGTGTAATAATAGTTGGCGTATAATTTTCCCAAAAACAGACTTTAGATTTGAGTAAAATCCTGTCTGATTTTTAATGAAATTCTATGTCCAGACATTAGGCTTTGAAATACAGATCCATTTTTATTTGAAGATTTCAATTTGGTAAAATTTACGATGTCGTGGAATTTGTTGTTTAGACCCGTACGAAGTACTGGGGTCTTATAGATTTACACATACGTTTGTAACCTATTGTGGTTGTCTATAGATGCCAAATCAGCGAAACAAGCCATCAGAACAGTCGGAGCGTTTGCTGCGACTACGCCCCGTACAACCCGTAATCCTATTTCGTCCGTAGCTATAATACGTCCCGTAGCCCTATTACGCCCGTAACCCTAATACGTCTACAACCCTCTTATGCGTCCGCTATCAAGATACTTCTGTAACCCTATTGCGTACTTGCAAATTTACTGAATTTCACGCCGTAAGTGCGCTCTAAATTCAAACATAATCATTTAAACGCAGAAACTTGAATATTCAGAATTGTACTTGATCAGTCTGAATGGTACGACTTCGGACCCGAGGTGCAAAACAATGAACTAGAAAGCGATCTCGATCAGTCTCAATCTGGCTGGTATGACTTTGGACCGGACGAACTAGATTTGCCGGAACCATTAAAGAAAAACAATGACTTTTTGATTCCCATTGAGCAAAGCGATATTGTCAATTTCGAACTAGATGCGGGACCCTCTGACCATAAACAGAGCATGCAAGTCTCAACTTCATATTCATCAGACAGGCGTATCTAAGAAATAAGTTAGCTTAAGGAAGGTATGTCTATAGTAAAAAGGAGCAATCATATGTACCTCAACGGCATATGTACGTTGTTTCATTGAAGCATTTACTTTTCCTCTGATTATTTTGAGATTTCCGTCGAATGCAACCTCTTTCACATTTTTCGATTTGAAAGAATTTTCTCCTCTTTTAAAAAGATTGTGATTATATAGTTTAAATACAATATTATCGATGAAAGGGATATTAACTAGTCCATTATTCCCAATATCATTTGATCAATACATTCCAAATTGAATGAAATTGAATGTAAACAATGAATCACGTCAACAAAAGAATTTGGAATTTATTTTTTTTTACATTGGCAGTCATGAAATTTTCCTGAACGTTAAATCGCACCCGATCCGTTGCAAAATTTCAAATATTGAGCGGACTGACGGCGTGAATTTTGATGATTGAAATGAATCAATCGACCAAACTGCGTAGCTTTCGCAAGTTTGATTTTACCAAACAACTGGAAAGGCCTGACAACAAAAGAATTTTATGTCAAACCCGCGTTGCTATGTGTATCTACAGGAAGTTACGGTTTTCTAAAGCAACAAATGTCAGAGAGGCAGTTTTTCAAAACTATCAAAGCTTTACTGTAATTCATGAATACCTCAAAATATCTAAAGGCCTAAAAACCAAAATGTGAGCATTTTCATAAGCTTTAACCTGTTACAGACGGCTTTCATCTGTTATCTACAGCGACAGTAATAATAAACGACAAGCTATGACTAAAGATTTCTTATATAGCAAGAAGCAAGTTCAAAACAAATGAAGTAAAAGATTTCTGAAATCAATCTATGAAAATCTTCGATCAAATGAAGTAATAGATCAGATAGTAAAACTATTAGTATGCGTGCCACCGTCTGTGACAGGTTAAAGATAATTGAAAGATGTTTTAGGGACAAAATTTGTTCAGATGTTCGCTTTGCATCAAAAACATAAAAATCTGGCAATATATCAAAATATCGCGGTTTTTGTTAAATTGACAAAAGTATGATGTATTGAGAAAATAGCAAATTTCCTGACACTCATTGCTTTAACATGCTTAAACGAACCTGGACAGTCCTGACCATTACGAACTTTTGCCAAAAGACACTTGCCTCAGCTCAAACTTACCACTTAAGTTTACAATAATCCGATATCGAACTTTCTCGTCGACATTAAAAAAATTGAAAAATTTTAGGAATGATTCTCAAATACAAGAACTAACGATCCATCTTCTAAATTCCATGTACACGTGCAGACGAACTGGGATAATAGTTCATGTCCTTCTGATTGTAATTCTATTAATCTAATACAAACAAAAATGATTCTGTTGAGCAGTGCAGTTCTCGTTAGCTAGTGCGAAGCGAATCTCCTTTTGATCGTCTAGCAATATCCCAAATTCTGAATGTACTTTAGAAAAATGGGCTAGTTAAAGTGAACTTTACCTCAATATTTGAGCTCATGAAGGAGTCTAATAAGGATAATGTCAGTTGACTTACATGGTAGAGAACAGGCACAACAGGCCCAGCAGAGCTTTAGGTGCATATAATCTAATCTACATGGTAGAGAAACGAATGTCAAAATTAAGGTATTCACGCCATAAGTGATATCCAAATTCAAAATGGAAAGTGCGTAGGTCTTTCTAACGTAGCGTCATTTTCATACAATGAAGCGTTGAAATGTATTTTTCATGTGTCGGGGCCGAAAATGAGGGAGTTTCGATATTTTTCTCGGGTTTTCGACCCCTTACATGAAAAATTTTTTGAATATCTGTTTTGGACGATTGATTTTAGGCACTTTCGCATGTAGCCCTCACTTCGTTCGGGCTACAACTAGGCATGGGCGATAATGAAAATGATTATAGATAATTATCAATTATCGATAATCGATAATTATCGACTTTTTTTATCGAAAATTATCAAAAAAATATCGATAATCGATAATTATATTGATATTTTGATAATTATCAAGATATCGATAATTCGATATATCGATATTTCGGTCCGAAAATCCGATATTTATTGATATATTCCGATATATCGGTATATTATCATGAATTTTCAGATAAATATCAAAATATCGACATTTTGATAATTATAGAATTTCGATATTTTGATAATTATCGATAATTATTAAATTATCGATAACGATATGATTAATCGATTATTGATAATTTCTTTCGATTGATATTATCGATAATTTTGAACGCCTCCCATCCCTAGCTACAACTCGCGAAATTGCCTAAAAACAATCGTCCAAAACAGATACACAAATAACTATTTCGGTTCACTTTTTCATCGAATCGGTCACCTAAAATTCAAATTTTAGGCACACTTACGGCGTGAATTCGTATTGGTGCCACAATTACAAATTGTATCGAGGCTGTAAGTGCTCTGAAATTAAAAATGAAAATTGACAAGTAGCAGACAAACGGATCGCAATAAACGGCAGATAAAAAATTGAAAAACGGAGATAAAAAATAGTAGTGGAGATAAACAATCGAAAAATGGAGGAGATAAATAATTAAAAAATGCCGATAAATTAACTAAAACTTGAGATTAAATAACAAGGAACGGAGATAAAAAATTAACAAATGGAGATAATTTGTTTGAAAACGAAGTTATAGTATCTCCTTTTTTAAATTTGTTATCTCTGTTTTTTTTAGTTTTTTTTTATCTCCACTTGGTATTTCCGTTTTTAAATTTTTATTGTCTGATGATATCTCCTTTTCTGAAATTATTATCTCCACTTTTTAATTTGTTTCATCTCCATTCCATACATTTGTTATCTCCATATCTAGTTATATTATCTCCAAAATACAATTTATTATCTCCGAAATTAGATTTTATTATCTCCAATTTTCTATGGAATTTATCTCCATTTTGGAGTTTCATATCTCCACATCACACTTTTTTATCTCCACTTATATCTCCTTTTTTATATTTTTTATCAACCGAAATATTATTATCGCTAGACAAACTTCAAACATATAGCTTTGAATTTCGTCCCGTTCACGATATTTTCATATTACTGCTTTTCCCATGTAAAAAATCCCACTTTCTCATGTAAGCTATTCCTCCCTGTTTCTCTGATTTCTCTTATGTCGAATGCTACATTTTTCAAATAACAAATGAGAGAAATTAGAGATACGACAATTGTAGTATTTAAAACCCACATCACCTCAGATACTCTACGAAGTGACACGGCTGAGAATAATGCAGCTTCTCCTCGGATTGGTAAATTTCACGGAAGGAACGTTCCATTTCTACATCGTTTGTCTAATTAGTAAGTAATGTGCTATGAATAATAAACCATAAAAACACTGTCGAAGACTTTAATAAAACTGATTCCTATGCCTCAACATACAATACAGCAACTAATTCACATGCATCTACTACTCTAACTGTAACTGTAACATTTAGGTACCTTTTATTTTTGGACTTTTTACCCTCCATCATCCGAAAGTATCGGCAAGTTGATAGAAATTTATCTTTCGCTTTTATTCACATTTTTAATCACAGACAATTCTCCGTCGAGAAACATTATTTTACTGCGTATTTTATGTATCAGAAAATTTTAGTTTAAAAAATAAAAATAAAAAACCCCCATCACCATTCACTATACCCCACATAAAACGTAAAACGATTCACATGTTTTGAAACTTATAATTTGAAAATCAATAAAACTTTCTCTTTGCCTCGTCCATAACAAATTCATTTCGTTAAAAACATTTTAGTCGACAAAAGATTTTCTGATAAAATGATTCTTCATATCAACACCAAATTGAAAACAAATTTTTGTTCACGCTTACGCATACCGCCACTTGGGTGTAAGCTCATGAATACAATGTTTAAAAAATATTGAACCTCATTCGTTGACCAACTATTCTTAACTGAATGAATGTTGTGCCGACGAGTGGCTTATTAAAGTTTCAGCGAAAGTTTTCATGTTTAGCAATTGTCTGGACTGAATAAAACATTCCGTTGAGTAAAGGGTGGTTGATGTAACGAACGTATATCATTCATGTGTTATACCGTAATACTGGTATGTGTTTATATGCATTGCGTTATCGAACAAATTGCTATATTACTATCACGTTATGTTATGGCTAAAGGTCAGGAGCAAATTTTTTGTGTTTTAATATCGTTGATTCGATTAGATTTACTTTAGTCCTTTGAAACCATGGCTGATCGACGGTTTCTTTTTGTATCTTGTCTCCAATTGAGTTACAAACAAAAATTTTTTTTATTTTTTATCGATGGAGAACCTAATTATCAGACACTTTGTCTCGTATCATATGCCAAAAAAAGTTAAAACTTTTTTTATAAATCATTTTGAAAGTTACTAAAAACACGAAAATTCGAATAGAAATACACTATGTCATCAAAAATTTTTGTATTTCGATTCGAATTTTCGTGTTTTCAGTGACTTTCAAAATGATTTATAAAAAAATTTTAACTTTTTTTGGCATATGATACGAGACAAAGTGTCTTATAATTAGGTTCTCCATCGATAAAAAAATAAAAAAAAAATTTGTTTGTAACTCAATTCTGTCATTCTTGTTTACTGTAAATTCAACCCAAATGATGTTGTTCTTCATCTCTAACAAAATGTACATCATGAATGGTTCGTGATGCACATCAACTTTACTCATAGAATTCTTCAACTTCAACTTTTACTGATGCAGACCATAATTGAGGAAAGTGTATTTCTGCTTGAGAACTGCTGTAACGCATTACCCAAGTCCAGACTACGGACTTGAGGATCAAAACCATCGGTCATATTGGCGATCCAGTCAACTTGTGGAAGAATAAACTCACCCATGAAACACAGAATATCGCTTGGTCTAAAGTCTATTTCTTCGGACGATTTTCCTTTGAGCCACAGCAGCATAAAAGCAGACGAACTTCCACTATGAATAGAACACGCTTGATTTGTTGGGTAGCAGATGTTACGACAACATCAATCAATGTGCAATGTGATCTAGATACCGTCGCATTATATAGCAAAATGTAACTATATTAACACATATGAAGTGGAAGATTTGATTTCAGTCTGTCGAAATTTTTACGTCAAAAATGAAGTAGTAGATTCAACATATGCCTGCCTAACGTTCGTTGAAACTTAAAAATATGGAACGATGAAATGGAAAATACAATTGAGGTCGTCAGCCAATAAAGATGGTTTAAACACAAACGATAATTTCAAACACTAACAATAATGTCCTGTCAAAAATTGTGATTGCATACACATAAACGATCAAAAATGACATTTTCCAACGTGTGCTTGTGGAGGATGTTTTTGTCGTTGAATATCGCATTAAAATCTTAATGAAACTATTCCAGTTCACTACAAGTCGGATTCACTAATTGCATTGATAAAATAATGATCCGCACCCATTTTTATAACGATAATCACAATATCAAATGCATATGTTTCAATTGAAGGTTAACCACGTGTTTGTTGACTTAGACAATGTTGTTGGACATCGAATATCGTTTTATAAACCGAATGGATTTTTCCAGCTCCATGTCGCTTCGTTTCTGCAAATTACATCTACAGATTACAGTAATAAAATATTGATCCAGACGCGCTTTTAGAATAATAATCGAAAAATTAATAGAAAATTGAGTCATCCATGTGTATGGAATCACAATTTTTGACAGGTCATTATTGTTGGAAATTATTGTTAGTGTTTGAAATTATCGTTTGTGTTTGAACCATCTTTATTGGCTGACGACCCCAAATTATTCAGACATTATCGTTTAGACAATGTGATGATTATGAATAATAAAGACATCACGCGACATATATTGACCTGATACCAGACATAAAACATTTGGAATTTAGCCCTTATAAATTAAAGTTTTACATATTGTGATGACTATTATAACCAAAAATAAGTAAGTTTAATTTGGGCTACCAGATCTCCATATTGTTACGTTCTAAATCTCAAGTACAAAGCTTTTTGGGGTATTAAAACAAAATCGGGAAATTTCGTGTAAAAAAATCGCCAATTTAGATTAAAAAAAACTCAGAAGTGTATTTTTGAGCAACAAACGATACTTTACTCACTAAGCCTTATAGAGGCTGGGGGCTTAGTGAGTAAAGTAACATTTTGCTTGTTACTCAAAAACACCTTTGCCCCCAACTTACGTAATTGTTTGGAACTTTCTATTTTGTCTTTTGTGGTTGCATCCTTCGTCTTCGGCTCGCGCTGTACACCTGATTATTACCAGTCATGATGAAAGTAAAGATAAAGAAATATGTCCGTTGACAGTATAGGATCAGAACGCTGACGGTTCTCTTTATGTTCTATTCGAACAATCGTCGCGGATAAATTGTAAAAAGAATTGTGCGTATTTTTAAGGGAGAATAACACGAAGAGTTAATAACAAAACTGGGTTCCAAATTGATCAACTGCTCTACTCTACAGATTGAATTTTATCAGTTCGATGGAGGCCCTATTGTATGTACAAACCATTATGATCTCATCAAAATGAACAGTTGAGAATTTAATGAAGCATGAAACAAACCCAACATTGATGAAAAACCGTTTTCTTTTCGAATGAGGTACGATTGCAAATGCAAATATGAACCAGAAGCGATGATTTATGTTGGTTTGACTTTATATAGTGCCGTATCTTGGTAGGTGCTAGAGGATGCTGAGGGAGCATCATCTGAAACATTCAATTTTCTTCATTTTGCTATTATAACAACATTTTTTTTGTCCTTCAGCACCCTCTGGAATATACAGTGGCGGATTAAGCTTTTCAGCGCTCCTGGGCAAATGCACATTTCGACACATTTAGCGCCAATTAAATTGGCAGACTAAGATTTCAGCGCTTCATTTTTTTTCCAGAGCCTGGCAAGAGCCAGAATTTTCCTGAGGTTAATCCGCCACTGGGCATGTTATCATAGATACGGTAAAGACTTTATTTGTTTCATGTTAACGTTAATCCTCGCAGTAATCTTCGGAAGCACGGAGACGTAATGTACTGCAGTGAATATACATACCAGCGGTATGGTCTATTCTTCAAAATCGGTCGATATATCTTAAACGCATTCATTTTGCATGTCAAAATAATATGAAAATGAGTGGGTTTGAATCTGTTTTTAAAATCGTTATGTCCTCCGCGGTGACATTAGACCATACCTAGTAGTTTAGATTCATTAATGTACTGTACAATTACATGCTAGTGGTGTCAAAACTAGTTCTGAAAAGTATTCGATGCATGGAAATAACTATTTGAATTTGCTTTCGAAAAATCATTTGATTTTCTCTGTGACTGCAAACAAATCATCCGCGTTATTAAAGGTCCTTATTAACATTTCTCATGGCAAAGATACGTTACACTTTCATTAATTTCGAGCATTCCGTCAATTAAGGTCATCTCCATTAATTTCCAATGATTTTTTTTTGATTTATTCTAAAATGGTTATTAATCGCTTCAATATTTCTTACAAGACTAATTGCCGTGCAATCACACTCCATTTACCATACCACAAATTAGTTATCTCAGCGGTGGGTATAATTTATTGCATTAGTTTAGCCATAAAACTAATAAAATTTTACTCATTTCGCTGGGCTATATCTGAAATCATGCTATTCGAATATTTTTGCAGGAAACGAAAGTAATTTTCATTAAAGTTTTCCAGAAGTAGTTCACGGCCAGCCAACTCCTTATCTCAAACGAACTAAAAATTGCGAAAGTAGAAAAATGGAAAATACGTTACAAGTCAACAGCTGCCTGCATTTATGCGATTGATTTTTGCTTGTTTTTCTTTCGCCCTCTCTCTTTCTCTTTTAAAAAGAAAATTCCATAATTTATGCCGAGGTAGGCTTCTACTGATTGCATTAGGGCAACATATACACACACTCACCTTATCTGCACATCCTAACCGGAAATTTTAAAACATTATCTTTATAACAACATCGTAGGGGCGCGCGCAAAAGCTTCAGTTGTTTGTTTTTTCTTCTACATTATAATTTGATGGTTGACCTATAATAACGGCGAATTTTTCCTTATTTGTTGAGACATTATGAGGGCTGAATATAATATGGGAAGTAGGTTACAATATTCAAAAGTTTATTAGTTTGTTTATTACTTCGACAATGATTTACGAAAATTGTTCAACGGTTTTCATGTTTTTATGGTTGATTGTGATGGACCTGGACAGGAAGCGATACAATAATTAAAGAGGGTTTATGCTTTGTCCTCGAAATACTGATTTCGTTGAAGTTTTTGGAATCTTTGTTTAGTGTCAACCTTTGGAACTAAATTTCTATTTTCATATTGTATAAATTAGACAAGCGATCAATACTTCCTATAATAAATTCTTATTCACCGAATTATATTTATACAGCTGATTTAAACTCAACTTAATTTGAGTTTGCAATTGGTTAGCATTCTGCAGTTAATCGTTCTACATGTTGTCAAAAAAAGAAGTGTAAAGAGTGTCGTTTCACTCAAACGTAAAGAAACGTAAAAACAAACGCTACTTCTAAGTGGTGGAATACGTGTGGAACCAACGCACGTCTTTGGTGGAACAAATAAAACGAAAAAAAAACAAACGAAACCCACCAAAATTGTATTCTTATGATGAGATCAGTTTAAGGGTGATTAGAAATTTATTTATTGAAACTCGGAGCTTTACAATTTCACTGGACTTTCTATGGAAAATTAATGTTCCAAGCTTTGGACAACCATTACGTTGAATAAACAAGAAAAATTTGTCACTAAAGCCATACAAGAAACATTTAAAAGTTTATTTTCGAAACGGAATTTCTCTTCTAAAAAAATGTAAAGTAAATCGAATCCAAGCCTTTTTTACGTTACAGTTATTGCAACGGTTATTGCCAAATTGTAACGTAAAAAAAGCAGCTGGCTTTGTTTCAGTTTCACTATGAAACAAAACTGTCCGAGCACAGCACTGCTCCTAGCATGAACATACAAAATACTTGGAGGCTAATTAAATGATGACTTGTTTTGGTTGTATTTAAATTAAACCATGCAATAATAGCTATTTTCATAATAAGGTAGTAAATGGGATTGTTTTGCGCACTAGATGTGAGGCAACACATCGTGTGCGCAAAACCCCCATTTACTACCGTGTTAGGAACAAGGTTTTATCTCCTGTAATGTCATAATCACCATAAAAAACAAATTTAAAAAATCAAACTGAAACATAAACACTCCATGACGCCGTAACTCATTCATATTCCCCACAAATAAAACACACATCTAGTATACTGTCAAGAATTTGTCAATTTTCAGTGAATAAATGAGAAATTATCGAAGTTAGCCGTGAATAAATGTGAAATTATCGAAGTTAGCCGTGCGCAAATGACCATTTATCGAAATTTTCAGTTAATAAACGTACGTTCTGTGAATGACGTGTTTAAATCTAGCCCATTTTGATTCTAAAAGTGACACTCAAATTGTGAATATTATGACACTACAGGAGATAAAAACAACGAAGTGACTATTTGCACCCGAGTGCAAATAGTCAATATGAACACTATTTGCACCCGGGTGCAAATAGTCAATATGAACACTATTTGCACCCGGGTGCAAATAGTGAATATTAACGCTATTTGCACCCAATTTTTTAAAACTATCGGAAATAATAAAAAAATCATTGTTAGCAAGCTGTACGAATTATATTATCGAAAATGCTACTCGCACAATTCGCTGCAAATTGTATAAACAAAGTGTCTGGTTGGATCCAACTGAATTCTATAACTTCAACAAACTGTGTAAGGAAGGACTTTCATTTGTTGCTACTGAGATCATCCTTCTACAAACTTTGTAAGAAAGGAGTTTGGTTCGTTCCTACTGAATTCATTCTTCTAGAAATTGTGTAAGGAAGGAGTTTGGTTTGTTCCAACTGAATTCATCCTTCTACAAACTGTCAGGAAGGATTTTGGCTTGTTACTTCTGAATTTATCTTTCCACAATTTTCGTAAGGAAGTATTTTGGCTTCCTACTGAATTCATCCTTCTAAAAACTGTGTCAGGAAATAGTTTGGTTTATTCCAACTGAATTCATCCTTCTAGATTTTTGTGCAAGGAAGGACTTTCGTTTCTTCCTACTGAATTCATGCTTCTAGAAAATATGTTTGGAGTTTGGTGTGTTCCTACTGAATTCAACCTTCTACAAACTTTGTGAGGAAGGAGTTTGGTTCGTTCCTACTCAATTCATCCTTCTAGAAGCTGTGTAAGGAAGGAGTTTGGTCTGTTCAAACTAAATTCATCCTTCTACAAGTTGTGTAAGGAAGGACATTCGTTTGTTCCTACTGAATTCACCCTTCTAGAAGCTGTGTAAGGAAGGAGTTTGGTTTGTTCAAACTGAATTCATCCTTCTATGCAATTTCCACAAAGCATCGAAAGAAAAAATATTGATTATTTTTGTTTTGTCACAATTCAACGTAATTCACTGGAATTATTTTCTTGACAAATCTAACGAAATGAAATTTTTGTTTGAAAAACATGTTTTTTGTTAGTCGAAGCGAAGGAATAGTCAATGTATGAGCTATTTGCAGTCGAATGGTCTGTTAACATTATGAAATATGATTTCGCGCGGCGCTGAGTGCAAATAGCATACATATTGACTATTTGCACCCGAGTGCAAATAGTGTTCATATTGACTATTTGCACCTGCCACGTGCAAATAGTATCCATATTCACTATTTGCAGCCGGGTGCAAATAGTATCCATATTGACTATTTGCACTCGGGTGCAAATAGTGTTCATATTGACTATTTGCACCCGGGTGCAAATAGTGCTCATATTGACTATTTGCAATCGGGTGCAAATAGTGTTCATATTGACTATTTGCACTTGGGTGCAAATAGCATCTGCCTTCAATACCAAGTATTATAACTAAGTCCTCCAAATTTGACACTTGTCAATTCAGTATTCATGCTAGTAGCAGTGCTGTGGTCCGAGTATTAATGGCTCATTGCAAGTAGAAAAACAAATTAGTCATTCAATTTTTTTATTTCATCTATTTTTTACAATAAATTCCATCAACCTGTTCATAACCAGTTGTGTTGAATTCATGATATACCGGAACAAACCATAAATTTCTATCGAATTGTGTCGACTCGACCCAAGAACATTTCAATGGATTTCCGGGATACAACAGATGAACGAATTTCGGAAATTTCTGTTTGATCGTCTCGATTCCATCAATCTGAATGATATTGTTGTAAGCAATGTCGAGATATTCTAGATTTTTAAATACTTCTAGATGCTCCAGAACATTGGTATTGGAAATGCTGTTATTGGTGAGTAACAGAGTTCTTAATTTATTTTTGAAGTCTTCCCCCTTCCTCGGAATATTTGGGAACTGAAATCCAGATTCCTCCAAGTAAATATTTTCCAGGTTCGGGTTTGACTTCACAAAAGCATAAAGGTCAACATCCTTCAATTGGCTGTGGCGAAAGCCGACCGATCTCAGACTTTTCAAATTGTAAAATGCTTGACCGATCTCAGTCATTCCGTTCGTACCAAAATATGTGATTCCCAAATTCGGTGCGTTTCTGAAAATGTTATCAGGCAGCTGTTTCATGCGATTCGATTCGAAGAAAAGGATCTCCAAACTGGGAATGTCGAAAGCTCCTTCTTCCACCACTGCGATCTGATTTTCCTCCAATTCAATTCGGGTTAATTTAGGTGCGCCAGCGAATGTATAATTTCGAATTATCGTCAAATTATTTTTGCTCAACATAACACAATTCAAATCTGTCGCTCTTGAAAAAGCATAATCTTCGACGTCAGTTATAGCATTCGAACTCAAGTCAACGGTATGTAGTTTCGTAGCACTGGCAAAGACTTCTTTAGGAACAACTTTCAAATGGTTTCCGTCCAATTTCAAATAGAATAAATTCTTTGCATCTCGGAAATCAATTTGTGATATCGTTTTGACATCCGGTTTGAAACTAGCAAATTTAATGTCGGGAAAACGTTGAAAAAGAACGCTCGGAATTACTTCCGATAGTTTTGACAAATGAAGTTCGACGATAGTACTCTGATCCTGCTCTGGAGTGGTGACCACTGTTAGCGATTCATCGTTGCCATTGATTGGTTCGTGCACCTCACAAATTTCGGTACCATTCGTTAGACATTTCACTTCCACGCCATTGCTGAATGCGAATTGGCATAGCAGTAGTAAAATACTGGCGAAACTAAAGAGAACAAAATCAGTTACCACCTAGCGAAACAGTGGTAATTCGAAATTCTCACCCTTTCAGTGCTGAAGTTTTTAAAGTCATGGTGACAAAGTGCACAACGAGTACTGGCTAACTTTGAATTAAGAACTAACTCACGTACAACTCGTACGGTACAAGCTTCGAGTTAGTTAATCATTCCTATCAATTCTAAACTGAACCTAAGGTCGTCATTTTTCAAATTACTTCAAAGTCAAATGAAAGATAATAAATGTTATGATCAACACACTGCAAGCATGAAAGTAAAAACTTTTCCACATTTATTCAATTTTCATTTAGAGTATACCACTCATGCATGACGTGCGTTGGTTACAATCTTTATTTTTATAAAGCAGACAGCCAAATGGTTGCAGATTGCTCAGTAAAGAAGACGCTACGCTGCCGTGGTTCAGTTTAACGTTTAATAAATATTATACACCTGTGCAATACTCTCTCTAGCAAGCAAACTCTCAGCTCTCTGTGTCAAATTCACATCTTATTTCTCTGTATTCTACAAACACTATTCTACATTTTGGCTGACTACGATGTAATGTACATGTAAATTCCAAATGCTACTTGATTCTTTCACCACCTCACTAAAAGTAGTTTGATTGCTAGAGAGGGTATTGACCTGTGTCCAAATGTTTATTTTGACGAGTTGATGATTGTGATCCTAAGCCGAAGGCGCGGTTCATGATCCAACTCGTCAAAATAAACGTTTGGACATATAGGTGCATATCATTTTTTATGTGTCGATGCAAAGATAAACCCTAACTCCCTCTCCAAGCTGATGCATAATGTTAGTCTTACCACACAGAGACAATTAAAAAGTGTAATTACCCTGGTAAATCGAAACGAGTCAGACCTTTACTGATGAATGAAACGTTTAAGGACATACTTGGTTGAAG
Organism: Bradysia coprophila; assembly: GCF_014529535.1. Classification (NCBI taxonomy): domain Eukaryota; kingdom Metazoa; phylum Arthropoda; class Insecta; order Diptera; family Sciaridae; genus Bradysia; species Bradysia coprophila. The sequence goes on from NW_023503584.1 coordinate 2,740,639, forward strand.
TATAACATCAGGCCGCCACAAAGAACTAAGTAGTGCGTTGGTTGCTATTGTTCTAAACACGGAGACATCGTCACAATTGATACAGGGTTGGAATTCTCTCGGATTTTTAGAAAATTTTTCAGGGACTGAAAAAGTTTCAACAGTTACAACATCCCCAAATTCTTTTATTTTCTTCTTTTGAAAATTCGCCTGATTGGAATAATTCGATAAAATTATGAGACTGCCGGTTCTCGCATGAGTGTCAGTCTGGAAGTGACCTGGCTCTTAAGTGATTTTCTCAGGCAGCGCCTTTGATTTTCGCATTTTTTTACTTGTAGAAAAGTATTGAATCGTATTTAAACGGATTCCTTGAGTTGCTTTGAGTTTAGTTCTTCAACGAATGATTGGATAAATGATAAAATTTGTGGCTAGTCAATGACAAATCGTCATTATTCCTCGCTTTATTCTTCATATTAAAGTGTTAATTGAATTTTATTAAGCTCCACAATATCAATAACATAGTTATTTATACACCCTACGGCCTCGAGCGACAATCTACACATCTAGTGACTAAAAATCATTTATCATCAAGTTGTTTACAACGTTTTTCGCGATAAAGACAACGGAAAGTCCCACTTTTCGTCACTTGATGCGAAAATGTTATTATCTATTTCTTACAATAAATTCCATCAACCTGTTCATAACCAGTTGTGTTGAATTCATGATATACCGGAACAAACCATAAATTTCTATCGAATTGTGTCGACTCGACCCAAGAACATTTCAACGGATTTCCGGGATACAACAGATGAACGAATTTCGGAAATTTCTGTTTGATCGTCTCGATTCCATCGATCTGAACGATATTGTTGTAAGCAATGTCGAGATATTCTAGATTTTCAAAGACTTCTACATGCTCCAGAACATTGGTATTGGAAATGCTGTTATTGGTGAGTAACAGACTTCTCAATTTATTTTTGAAGGTTTCACCTTTCTTCGGAACACTTGGAAATTGAAATCCTGAATCTTCCAAATAAATACTTTGCAAGTTCGGATTAGATTTTACAAAAGCATGAAGGTCAACATCCTTCAATTTGCTGTGGCGAAAGCCAACCGCTCTCAGACTTTTCAAATTGAAAAATGCTTGGCCGATCTCGGTCATTCCGTTCGTACCAAAATATGCGATTGCCAAATTCGGTGCGTTTCTGAAAATGTTATCAGGCAGCTGTTTCATTCGATTCGATTCGAAGAAAAGCATCTCCAAACTGGGAATGTCGAAAGCTCCTTTTTCCACTACTGCGATCTGATTTTCCTCCAATTCAATTCGGGTTAGTTTAGGTGCGCCAGCGAATGTGTTCTTTCGAATTATCGTCAAATTATTTTTGTTCAACATTGTGCAATTCAGATTAGTCGCTCCAGAAAAAGCGTAGTCTTCGACGTCAGTTATAGCATTCGAACTCAAGTCCACGGTATGTAGTTTCGTAGTACTGGCAAAGGTTTCTTTAGTAACAACTTTCAGATGGTTTCCATCCAATTTCAAATAGAATAGATTCTTGGCATCTCGGAAATCAGTTTGTGATATCGTTTTGACATCCGGTTTGAAACTAGCAAATGTAATGTCTGGAAAACGTTGAAAAAGAACGCTCGGAATTACTTCCGATAGTTTTGACAAATGAATTTCGACGATAGTGCTCTGATCCTGCTCTGGAGTGGTGACCACTGTTAGCGATTCATCATTGCCATTGATTGGCTCACGTACGTCACAAATATCGGTGCTATTTGATAAACATTTCACTTCCACGCCATTGTTCACTGCGAATTGGCTTAGCAGTAGTAGAATACTGACGAAACTACAGGGTTGAAAATCAATTACCACCTAGCGAAACAGTTAAAATAATTCGAAATTCTCACCCATTCAGTGCTGTAGTTTTTAAACTCATGATGACACGGTGTATAACGAGCGCTGCCTAACTTTGAAATGAGACTCACGTCCAAGCTCTGTGTTATTTATTCATTCCGATCAATTCTAAATTGAACCTAAGGTCGTAATTTTTCAAATTACTTCCTAGTCAAATAAAAGACAATTAATGTTATTATCAGCGCACTGCAAGCATAAGTGATCGTAGTGACCAGCTTCCAAATAGAGTACCATTTTGTAACAAAAACTTTTCTACATTTTTTTACAGTGTCAAAACTTGTATGATACATCGGCCAGTTTCAGTACTCCATTTCCGTTTAATTAAGAGTACCACTCATGCTTGCAGTGCGTTGGTTACGATCTTTATTTTTACAAAGCATGCAGCCAAATAGTTGCAGACTGCTGCCGTGGTTCAGTTAAAAGTTTAAAAAAAGTTAACTACGCTGGTAAATTGAAACGAGTCACACCTTTATTGATGAATTAATAGTACATTACTATACCAGTGAAGTAATTTGATATCTCGTATCCAGATGAGTAAAAGTATCCGAGGGCTTCCGCCCGACTTTTTGACTTTTGACTTTTTTGAATCTTTTTCAGTGACACAACGGATTTTTACAGATAAGCACGGCAGAGTAAAATAAACCAGGCAGGAGCGGTTCATTTTTGAAGCGTCAAATTAGGGACCTAATACTCTGTATGAAAATAACCTCAGATGAACACTGACATACATTAAATAGTTTTATTTGCAAAATATAAGCAAGCGCTACTGCCTGGTTTACTTTACTACGCCGTGCAGTAAAGACATGCCCATTTTTTTTTTGAAAATTCGTCCGATTAGAATAATTCGATAAAATTATGAGACTAGTTTCTCGCATGAGTGTAAGTCTGGAAGCGACATGGCATTTAAGTGATTTTCGCATGTTTCACTTGTAGAAAAGTATTAAATCGTATCGACTCACTTCAAGCAAAAGTGAGCACAGATGCCAATTAGAGTACTACTATACCACTACTGCTTGAAGTGCGTTGATCGTATTTAAATAGACTTCTTGAGTATAGTTCTTCAACGACAAATAATTGGACAAAAGATAAAATTTGTGGTTAGTCAATGACAAATCGTCATTATTCCTCACTTTATACTGCATATTAAAGTGTTGATTGCACTTTATTAAACTCCACAATAGCAATAACAATTTTGTTATCTATTTGTTGCAATAAATTCCATCTACTTGTTCATAATCAGCAGTTTTGAATTCATGATAAACCGGAACCGAAAATAAATTCCTATCGAATTGTGTCGACTCGATCCAAGAACATTTCAATGGATTTCCAGGATACAACATTGATTTGAATTCAGGAAAGTTTTGCTTAATCGTCTCCATGCCATCGATTTGATGGATATTATTGAAAGCAATGTCGAGGTATTGTAGATTTTGAAAGGCTTCCAGATGCTCCAGAACGTTGGTATTGGAAATGCTATTATTGGTGAGTAACAGACTTCTTAATTTATTTTTGAAGGTTTCACCTTTCTTCGGAACACTTGGAAATTGAAATCCTGAATCTTCCAAATAAATACTTTGCAAGTTCGGATTAGACTTTACAAAAGCATAAAGGTCAACCTCCTTCAATTGGCTGTGGCGGAAGCCGACCGCTGCCAGACTTTTCAAATTGTAAAATGCTTGGCCGATCTCGGTCATTCCATTCGTACCAAAATATGCGATTCGCAAATTCGGTGCGTTTCTGAAAATGTTATCAGGCAGCTGTTTCATGCGATTCGATTCGAAGAAAAGTTCCTTTAAAGTTGGTATGTCGAAAGCTCCATCTTCCACCTCTGCAATCTGATTTTCCTCCAATTCAATTCGAGCTAATTTAGGTGCGCCGGCGAATGCGTTCGTTCGAATTATCGTCAAATTATTTTTGCTCAAAATTATGCAATTTAGATCATCAGCTCCTGAAAAAGCATAATCCTCGATGTCAGTTATAGCATTCGAACTCAAGTCAACGGTATCGAGTTTCGTAGCACTGGCAAAGACTCCTTTAGGAACAACTTTCAGATGGTTTCCGTCCAATTTCAAATAGAATAAATTCTTGGCATCTCGGAAGTCAATTGGTGATATCGCTTTGACATCCGGTTTGAAACTAGCGAATTTAATGTCTGGAAAACGTTGAAAGAGAACGCTCGGAATTACTTCAGACAAACTTAACAAACGAAGTGCGATGATAGGGCTCTTGTCCTGCTCTGGAGTAGTGACTACTGTTAGTGATTCATCGTTGCCATTGATTGTTTCATGTAAGTCACAAATTTCGGTGCCATTCGTTAGACATTTTACTTCCATGCCATTGTTTAATGCGAATTGGCATAGCAGTAGTAGAATACTGACGAAACTACAGGGTTGAAAATCAATTACCACCTGGCGAAACAGTTAAAATAATTCGAAATTCTCACCCATTCAGTGCTGTAGTTTTTAAACTCATGGTGGCACAGTGTACAAGGAGTTCTAGCTAACTTTAAAATGAGAATTAACTCAAGTTGCAAGTTTCGAGTTAGTTAGTTTTTCATTACTATCGATCCAAATCTGAACCTGGGGTCGCTATTTTTCACATTGCTACAATGAAAATAAAGTCAAATGAATGTTATCAAAGGTGACGACGCGACACAGCAATGCTCCTAGCATGAACACTGAATTGGCAAGTGTCAGATTTGGCGACTTAAGTGATAAGAGCCACCGCTTAGGATTGCGATTGTATGTTTTAACTCTTACAAGAAAAACAAGTGATCTATCTTTACAAAAGAAACGCAGTGCATACTGCGATTTCGTCAGCCTCCGAATATTTTTCATGTTCAATTCATGCTAGAAGCAGTGCTGTGGTTGCGATCTTTATTTAGCTAGCTAGTTTTTTGTAGATTCCTCGGTAAAGTAAACGTTCAGTTTACCGTTTTAAAAGTTGAGTCACTCTTGTAAATGTGAAGGAGTTACGGGCCAAGGCGACGATTCTCGTATTTTCGTAACTCCAAATATTCGTAACTCAATTGTGTGTATAAAATCCCATTAAGAACTGTTAAGTTACGAATTCTTAGCGGTACGAACGCTACGAGAATCGACGCTCCGAAGTAATTAAAAAAACAACGAATTATAATGCATTGGTCGCTATTGTTCCCTACACGGAGGACGAAGACAGCGTTTTGATTCTTACTGAGTTGGAATTCTACCACAATTTGATTTCTTCACTGGCTATATAATGTTTTTTGAGTCATTAACTGGACCGGTTTGACCGATTCTTCCCGCGTTCGAAATTCCAACTTAGCCTTAAAAACTCGCCACTACTCCCCAACACCATTTTGTTTTAAGAAAAAATTGATTATAGTGGAGGGAGACGTTACACCCCTTGATTTATGTGACATATTTGAATGTTTTTCAGGGACACAAAGTATTTTGACAGGTAAGACATCCCCGACATCCTTATTTTCCTTTTATTTGAAAATTCGCCCGCTTAGAATAATTCGATAAAGTTATGAGACAAGATTCTCGCATGAGTGTAAGTCGTTGGAGTCTGGAGATTATTGCATTTTTTCCCTGTAGAAAAGTATGCCAGCTAAAGAGACTCCTTGAGTACAGTTCTTGAAAGACTTGGACAGATACAATTTGTGGTTAGTCAATCGTCTTTATTCTTCATATTAACGTGTTGTTTGCACTTTACAAAGCTCCACAATAGTAATAACAATTTTGTGATCTATTTCTTACAATAAATTCCATCAACCTGTTCATAATCAGCAGTGTTGAATTCATGATACACCGGAACAAACCATAAATTTCTATCGAATTGTGTCGACTCGACCCAAGAACATTTCAATGGATTTCCGGGATACAACAAATGAACTAATTTCGGAAATTTCTGTTTAATCGTCTCGATTCCATCGATTTGAATGATATTGTTGAAAGCAATGTCGAGATATTCTAGATTTTGAAAGACCTCCAGATGCTCCAGAACGTTGGTATTGGAAATGCTGTTGTTGGTGAGAAACAAACTTAAATCATTTGTCAACACGTCACCTTTTTGTGGAACACTCGGAAATTGATATCCAGATTGTTCTAAGTAAATGTCCTGTAAATTCGGATTGGATTTCACAAGAGCATAAAGATCGACATTCTGCAGTTGACTATTACGGAAGCCGATCGATACTAGGTTTTTCAAATTGTAAAATGCTTGACCGATGTCGGTCATTCCGTTTCCACCGAAATATGCAATTTCCAAATTCGGTGCGTTACTGAAAATGTTATCGTGCAGTTGTTTCATTCGATTCGATTCGAAGAAAAGTTCCTTCAAAGTTGGAATGTCGAAAGCTCCCTCTTCCACCACTGCGATCTGATTTTCCTCCAATTCAATTCGGGTTAGTTTAGGTGCGCCAGCGAATGTGTTCTTTCGAATTATCGTCAAATTATTTTTGCTCAACATAACACAATTCAAATCTGTCGCTCCTGAAAAAGCATAATCTTCGACGTCAGTTATAGCATTCGAACTCAAGTCCACGATATGTAGTTTCGTAGCACTGGCAAAGACTTCTTTAGGAACAACTTTCAAATGGTTTCCATCCAATTTCAAATAGAATAAATTCTTGGCATCTCGGAAATGAGTTTGTGCTATCGTTTTGACATCCGGTTGGAAACTAGCAAATTTAATGTCTGGAAAACGTTGAAAGAGAACGCTCGGAATTACTTCAGACAAACTTGACAAACGAAGTGCTGTGATAGTGCTCTGATCTTGTTCTGAAGTAGTGACCACTGTAAACGATTCATCGTTGCCATCGATTGGTTCGTGCACCTCACAAGTATCGGTGCTATTCGATAAACATTTTATTTCCACGCCATTGTTGAATGCGAATTGGCATAGCAGTAGCAGAATACTGGCGAAACTAAAGATTTGAAAGTCAATTAACATCTGGCAAAGAAAATAATTCAGAATTTCTCACCATTTAAGTGTTGTAGTCTTTAAAGTCATAATGACACAGTGTACAACGAGTGCTGGATAACTTTGAAATGAGAATTAACTTACGTCCGAGCTCATTTTATTTATTCGTTCCTATCGATCCAAATCTGAACCTAAGGTCGTAAGTTTGCAAATTTCACAAATAAATAACAGAATTTATTCAGACACCTTGATCTGCTACAATCTACAAAATGAGATAACGAAACAAACAAATAATTGTCGCTGAATTTCAAGGTAATTAATTGATCGTATTAGGTCTTCCAGGAAAGTGATGTTATGCAAGTCAACAGAACTTTTATCAAAAATCCATAATTTTGCGCTAAATCGGCAGTTTTCATATTTTATAAAGTTTTGAAGCAATGAAATTTTTCATCGCCTATTCAATTATCATAGCAAAGTAAGAACGAAATCGGTTCAGAGTTGCCTCATAGAACAATTTATAGCTTGTCGCATTACCTATCCTAACTTTTTTCGGCTCTGACTAAAACATATCGTAAGTCTAATACTCATATCGTTAATTTGCTTCGGGTGTTTCTCAAATGCAGTTGGTTTTTTTACCCTCGTAAATCCCTCGGATATCTCCGACAAAAAGTTTCCGCTATCTTTCAGGTCGCATAACAGCAGGAAACGTTTGCCGGAAGTCTCTTGATACTATTTCATGCCTTTCCGTTGTTGACCTCATTTCGTTCGGACTACAACTTGCGAAATTGCCTAAAATCTACCGTCCACCACAGATACGTAATCGATAGTATGCCACGACTAGGGGTAAAAAGACGAAAAGTCGGCTCCGAGGCGAAATCGATGTCAATAAACACACAAAAACGAAACCTTTCATTTTTATCCTAGTTTAGTTGATAAGGGATTTGTCCTATGGAAACGTTTACCGAGCGGGTTGGGCGAATCGAGTGATTGGAAATTGTTGGGGGTATCGAAAAAATAGGTTCTAGACGAAGAGACAAAATTTTCGGCCGCTCTCGACTCCGCCTCGCCTCTTTAAAGTTCAAGTGCAGAGGTGACTTTGTCGAGTGATTTCTCCGGCTGTGTGGTACGTAGAATACCTTGTAATAGCTCAAACGAAAGGTAAAAGTAAAAGGGAAAAGGTATTTTAGGAAAAACTCGGAAAATTCAGACGAAAATCGGAAAACTGGAAATCCCTAGCATGGTAAACAATACTAGAGACCAATACCTTCAATTTGAGCTATCACACGCCACTCTCTGACGCACACACCTCCGTAAATCATGCAAAAAGCATTTGTCTGTATGGGTAATTCCATCGTCAATTACGTTACATTTTACATAATATTCTCGGAATTGTTTTTTTTTTTTAAGGTTTGATACGAGTGATCCCTACCTCTGAGTGTGATTATTGCACTTTGGGATATTGCCAACATAATCGACTTTCATTTTACCTTGTTTTTTTGGAATCCAGTAGGAAAATATACACTGAGAAAAAATTTGACATTGTTACTGAAATGGGAATTTTAGATACTTAGTGCTCCCAAGTGATTCTATTTTTTTTTTTTTTTGCGTTTTAATCTTAGTTGAGTAAGGATAAGGTAAACTACATCGAAAATGACCATTTAGGGTAGACCTTGGTAGATTTATTCAACTTTTTAGCGTCAATTACGTTACATTCGGGTGATCACTAAGCACATCCACAATGAAATTAGTGTTTCACGAGGGTTTCGGTATTAAAAGCTTTGATTTAAGCTTTAGTCTCACTTACCAATATTCTTCATTGTAATATACCTTTTGATAGCAGGCAGGGGATCGTTAATCAGGGCCTTAGAAGTTGAACGCTCCTCGGCCCTAAGTGTTTTTTGCACATAAATCGAGTAAATCTCATCCGATTTTGCTAGTTTTTGGTTCATCAGAGAGATGATTGAATGGTGACTGGAATGTTGGTAAAAAGTTTCAAATGTGGGACCTTGGACTGAGGCCGGTACTCGGCCCTAAGTGTTTTTTGGACATACATAAATCGAATAAATTTCATCCAGTGAATTCAATCAAATAATTTTAATATTTTTTTTTTTTGGTTGCCTTTTGAGCTTTTAGGATTCTTGAGAATTTTTTTCAGTAAATTGCGCGTGCCGTACTTGGGCCAAGCGGACAATAAAGTACGCAATAGAGTTACGTTAGCATCGTGGTTACGGACGCATTACATGTACGGACTTAGGGTCACGGAGCTCCGACTGTTCTGACGGCTCGTTTCTAAAATGTTTTGAAGGAAATAAAAATATTATAATAAATATTACTTTTCTTTAAATCTTCATTTTTGGAAGTGTTTTAAACTATACATTTTTACAACATTTCTTGCATTTTTTTAGATCTTTGTTATTTCATATTCATATTTTTTATCACAATAGATATTTTTTAATTAAAAAAAAAATTAAGTGAATTTTAACAATATGCCTTGCATATTTATTTCGAAAAGATTTTTTTAATTAACAATTTAGAATTCAAAATAATAATAAAAAAAAATTGAACGGCCAGTGTGAAATCAAGTGTGAAATTGTATGCGACCAAGTCACATTATATTAATTTTTGTTTAAAGCATTCATTCCTTCAAAGCAGATAACCTATCGGTGATGTTATTATTGTCCATGTGAATCATCTGAACCTTCGAATTTTTGTCGACTGCTTCTATAAACTCTGACGCATTCGAAACTACAGACACTCTGGTTTTAACGGCGGACCACACTTGACGTTTTATAGCTCCTCCGATCCCATCAACAGCAGATTTACCGTGAGACGTTGGAAAGAAATTCCAATACAATTGCACATTGTATTTTTTTTGAAGAGCATTTTGAGCGACGACCATAAATTTATTTTTGAATTGCGAACTAGGGCCATCTGTCCAGACGTGTACAACTTCTGAGCCTTTCGGTAATTCTTCAAACAACCGATCGATATACGGAACAATTGTCTCTTTTGCATGAGTCATGTTGTCAGAAGCAATTGCCAATGACTTTTGGAACAGAGAACACCATATGGCCGAAGTAAATAGCGTCACCTGTGGTTGTCCCCAGTGTGCATTGGCAGCTTCATCTTGAGATACGCAAGTGTGATTTTCTGAGAAATCACAATGAACCACACAAATTTTCGGATTGCTTTTTGAAATTTCAATTATCTCCAAATAACTTTTCATTTGCGATCTCTTTATAAAATTGTGGTGCAAAAAATTTGGAGCAATATCTGTTGTGTGGTTGATTAAATCTTTCAACGTCCCTTTGAACAGCTCATTTTTCCATCGGGGATCCTTGACCCATTGATGCCAGTTTACCGGCAGTTGTGGGTGAGTCTCGCCTATTGCACGCAGAGTATCGAAAAAATAATCTTTGCAATTTTCACAATCGTTCAACCAGCAATTTTTCGTCATCGTATCACAAAAAAAAGTTTCATAAAAACTATTTTTATCATCGTACTCTGGCATTTCAGGAATTATTTTTCTGATCGAGTTTACGGCGTCGATGAAGTCGGAATGATACACACACAGGCAGAGGTTCGCCGGAGTTTCACTTGAACTAAGAACGTACTTAGGCCGCAACTCAAAAAATTTGCTCAGCTTTAGCGGAATAGATTCATGTTCCTCGCAAAATCTGGCATATACCTCACGGATCGGGTAAAGCAGATATTTCGTTTGATGATGAATTTTGTTTCCATCGACGTCCAGCACAGTAACAAAATCCTTTCGCCCAGGAGCTTGACTGCTTATGTCAACACGGTTGTAAAATGCTATCACAGAATCTGTAACACTGGCAGACAAACCTGCATTCGGCCGAGTTACTGCCTTTTTATCTATCGACGATACAATTGACGGCAAATACCGTTCGTTCAGCTTCATTAGTACGGTTTCACGTTTTGATTTATTTTTTGGTAAAGTTGTTTTAGCACGCGAAGTAGCTTTTCGTAAAGCAGCGTCAGTGTTATACACTCCTTTAGCGGACATTTCGGCAGCAATTTTAAGTTGTTTTCGTTCTCGACACTTTTGCACCCTGTTCTTTGTAGCTTCAGCACGCTTTTTTCTTGCCATATTCTCCTTCACAGCATTACTTTCAGAAGTTTTCTTTTTGTTCAAACGGTGCTTCCGAACCCTTTCTCGAACATTCTGCCGGCACTCTCCAATCTTCTGAACATACTTTTGCTTTGGTAGACTTTCAATTTTTATTTTGTTGTTCAACCGATGCCGTTTTGCTGCTTCATTTCTTTTCAACTTGTACTCCTCGTACAATCCATTCAATTTCAACCGTTCAATTAACTTTGCCATTCTTTTTGCCGATGACGCAGGCATTGTTTGCTAATCACTAAAGTAATATGATTTGTAATATTACTTAACGCCGATAATTTGAAATTTTTAGACTAATCCATGAACTTCTGCTCCGATAATAAATTGCACAAATTCAATTACAATAGAATTTGTTTGCAATTGAATATTGTCTCAGAAATTTTTGATTGTGGTCGTAACAATTTGGCGCGAAAAAAGATAGTGGGAGAAAGAAGATCTAAAAGAACGTATTGCAAAAATGTGTGTGGTGTTACATTTTACGGATAATGCCTGGATTTGAATTTTTAAATGATTCGCTCAGATATTGTTAGATATTAAAACTAATAGTATTTTTTGTTACGAGTGATGAAAACCTGAAATTTTTCGGCCTTGTCCTAATGAGGCAAGGCCGATGTTCTTGTTTATTTGAAAGAAAAAAAACCCGTCCGTTTCATAATTTATGCACGATTACTTCTTTAGACATACTCAGCATGTTACTTTCACTCGCACCCCCTTGCGAAAATTCGTCATTACATGCTTGACGCTATCATTCAAGTTTACTTTCGCAAGACATCGCGAGTAATAAATATTATGTAGCTGTGTGCTGCCCAACCTCCGGCTTAGGATCACAATCACTAACTCGTCAAAGTAAACATTTGGACACATTTGCGTATAATTTATTATGTGTCGGTGCAATGATAAACTCAAACTCCCTCTCCAAGCTGATGCATAATATTAGTCTTACCACACAGTCAATTCAAAAATTACATAATTAGAGTGTTATAGCCCACACTGAAGCTTTGGGCCTTTAGTGGACTGTATAGAAGTTTATAAAATGTGCGTGGTCGTGGTGCACTAAGGCGTACCGTGGTGAGCCAAGTTGTACTGTGGTGCGCCGAGGTGTACTGTTTGCGCCAAAATGTACTGTGGTGTGCCAAGGTGTACCCTTTTGCGACAAAATGTACAGTACACGTAACTCTCTCTCTCTCTATCTCTCTCTCTCTCTCTCTTTAAAATGAAAAACAAAAGGATAGAGAACACAAAGACTAATATTTTGCCATTATGAGGTGGTAAGCCCGTCAAGTTTGTGAGTTTCGAACACGGGAATAAAATGAAAAGTCACGTTATCGTGTTTTTTGTGATCTCAGCATTGCCTCGCATGTACTATCTTCACCCAAAAATATGATTATAAAGTTTTTAATACTAGTTATGTAAATGACAATTATTTCAAAAACTAAAAAGGTCACTAATTTTCGATTATTTGCTAATCTATTTCCATTTGAATAAAAAAAATCATGTTTTTGTTTGTTGTTAACACGATATTATACAATATTATCAATTAAATGATGATTTCTAGAAGAAAAAATCAAATTACTACTCATAACCAAAATGTCACATTTTACGTGGAATTACCCGTATACGAAAAATAATCCGCGAAAATCGGTGGAAAATTGCATATAGAATCGCACCCAAGAAAGTTACAAAATCGATTTTTTTTTTAAATTGAGCAGAATGAAACGTAGAACCGAGGGGTGACGCACTTCCATTTAATCCATTTAATCCATTAAATCCATTTAATCCATTTAATCCAAAAAAAACTTTTTAGTTTTACCGAAATAATTAGGCTACCCACCTGAAAAATTTGTAAAGTAATTGCGAAAAATAGATTTGCACGATCACCAGCTCGTTTAAGTACTCGTGAGGTAACGGAAATTTTTTTTTGTTAAAAATGGTATTAAATTTATTTAATCCATTTAATCCACTTTACACCAAAAACTCCTAAAAGTGGATTTTTTTCGCTTTTTAACATTGTAGTATGAGTTGTAGTACGTGGTTCGATCAAAATCAACAATTTTTAAGACTTTTACAGTATTTTGTAAAATGAAGTTTTTTCGTATTTAATCCATTTAATCCAATTTTTATTCCATTTAATCCATTTAATCCATTAAATCCATTTAATACCATTTAATCCATTTAATCCATTTAATCCATTTAATCTAGAAGTGAGTTACCCCTCGCGTAGAACATTATTGGTGAAGAAAGTTTGACTCCAAAAATTTCAGTTCAAAAAATATTTAACTTTAAACTTAAAAATGAGAGTCAACTTTCGAGAAGAACTGAAAAATCTCTAGGCAAATTGGAAAATCGCGGCCACACAGCCGGAGAAATCACTCATCAAAGCCACCTCTGCACTTGAACTTTTATAGAGTCGAGGCGGAGCCGAGAGCGGCCGAAAATTTTGTCTCTTCTTCTAGAACCTATTTTTTCGACGCCCCCAACAATCTCCAATCACTCGATTTGCCCGACCCGCTCGGTAAACGTTCTGTCCTTACCGACTTGACTATCCCAAGTTATCTATTTTAAGCTGTATCATGTAAGTAAACTATTTCCACCGAAGAATAGAGGTTTTTCATCACAAAACGAGTTTAACGAGGGGTCCAGCCTATGATACAAACTTCCGGCAAGCATATACTGCCTAGGTACGCCCTGAAGAATAGCGGAAATAGATGGAGATGTCTGATGGATTTACAACAGTAAGAGATCCAACTGCATTTGCGAAACACCCTACTGCTTATGTTAGGGGAACATTCTAATGAAGAATGAAGAAATTACAAGTCTTGACTCAACACGCTACTCAAAGTGTCCTTGATGTTTTTGCAGGCAGGCTCATTTCTACAGGGAAATCATTTCATCCAATCCTTAGTGGAAAAGCATTTCTATAATGGGGTTCCGCCCAGACCCAGTTCGATTTGAAACTCGTTTTTGATACCCGACTGAAAGCTAACGTGAAAGACTCTCAATGATTTGGTGAATGTGAACCGTTCAGAATGCATATCAGAACACAAGTTACTTACAGTGATTTTGTTCCGAATATTTCACTGCTTTAAAAGTTCCTGGCAACTCGATTCTCCACTTTTCCAGTGCAATTGGTGCGGCGATGGTCTGAGATGGCTTAGGCTCCATTCCCTAAGCCTATGTTTATCAACTGCAAAGTTTGAAACTGAAATTGCTCTCACGGAACCGGATAAATTTTCACATTTCACATTATGTCCCGTTCTATTTTGCTTAGAAAAAAATATGAAAAAGAAAATCTCCGGAGAAGCTCTCACAACCAATTCCATTCCATTTTTGAATAAATTTATTGTCCTAAGGTATTATAGCTCCAAAGATACAAATTTCGATTAATTAAATTAGTTTGTTAACATTGCGAGTTGTTGGTTAAATAGATAGATTAAGTAGACCTTCATTACTTCCGTGCTAAACCCTCCCATCGATCGGGAACGGATAAGAAATATCTACGGAAAGGAAACACGTTTTGCTTAGCACAATCAATCACAAAAAAATCGACTCTACGGTTGACTTACCTTTCCATCGCTTCACTGAAACGTTGTCGGTAAAGTTTAGGTGGGATCACAGTTGGTAGTTTCGCTTGGCCGGTTAAAAATGCTGTTTGCTTCACCAACGATTCGATTTTTTTGTCCAGCGTATAGGTGCGTATGTAATCTGTGCATGAAATGCGGTTTTAATTGATCGTTCGCATCAAAAATTAAAAAAATATTTTTTGATGTAAACATCGTTCCCATAACGTACCAATGATGCCCAAAACAAGTAAATTGTCTTTGGAATTCAGACCGACCAGCAATGAATAATCCATGACATCGCTCTTTTCCAGAAATGAAGCGTCTCTCAGGATAGCTTCGCGTAGAATGGTGTTACTATGTGACAGAATGTAAAGTGGTTTCGACCAGGACACTGGAAAGAAATGAGATTTCAGTTGAAGTGACACCCTATCGCATGTAAATCCATTTTTTTTACTCTGAATCAGATTTTCGTCCAGCAGCACAATTTCTCCGTTCTGATTCGTCGGATCAACTAATCGATTTCGATCCGAACCCTTCAGATCGAACTTGTTGGCTATTTCGCATTCGTAGAACAGGTTCTCCATGACCAAAAGTGATTTCTCCTGGACGGAGCTAAGAAATGGAAGAAATGGTCTGTCATCGGAAGCAAACTGATCACGTTCCGTGGACTTACTCTTTCTTCTTGATAGTGACTCTGAACACACCGAATATCTTTGCCAAAAGTGTCGGCTGGCCCTTTTGAAGACATTGATTGACATAAGTAAAATAATTCGGGGCGAAATTCTCAAAAATTGTAACGTCCGTCTTCGACATCTCCTTCAGAACGAATCGATCGTCTAGGAAAAGCGAACAAACATTTGAAATCAGTTTACTTTTCCAATGAGAAAAGCTCTCCATCAACTCACCCAATGTCTTACAAAATTTAGATCCACTTTTGCCACCTCTTGCTTCCCAGCGCACACTATTCGATAATGACCGAGCAAACAAACTCCTCACTTCGTCCATCTGCTGTTGAATTAATGGATCCTTTGATTCGCTGTGACACCGACCAGCCGATTGATTCGGAGCCAAACTATTACTACTTGACTTCCGTTCCAAATGTTCGAATTCTTTACAAGATTTAACATCCGAATCAGACATGGTGTTCATGCGTTGGAATAGGCGCCTTTCATCAACACTTTCGCTGTCTCTGGTCGATGCAGAACGTTCCTGTTTGCCGGTTCGAATGAAATTCACGCGCATCGTGTCGAAGTGCTTGGCAAAGTAAATTTTGCAAGTGAATTGAGTGGACGGGTCGTGAAACGACACCTCGATATGATCGTATTTTGTCTTCTTATCATTTTCCTTCGTTGATTCCTTGTCATCGCTGTCGATAGAGCCATCTTGTGATTTCCGATGCACGTTCGGACTATTGTTACTGTTCGTATCACTGGAATATCCGCACGTCTGACCGTCCAACAGTCGCTTGTAGTCGTTTGAGACCAACGCATATGCTATGATGGAACTATGATCTAGATCGTGGACCATCACCGGAAACTGTCCAACGGGAAGTGTGTAATGTTCGTTAATGGATAGCGGTGATGTAAGCGTGTACAAGTTTTTATCCAAAGGCAGCAGTTCACGTAGCAGCGTTTTGACGCTCTTTTTATCGTTTACATCTTTCGGTGGTGGTGATTCGACAGCTTGCTTGTTTGGCGATGAATCACCCGAACTTGATTTTTCGCGAACATCGAAAATGTCTTGCTTCGAATTTCTGCGCTGCTCCTCGGTTTGATCGGGAGTCACTTCAACATCTTGAGCCGACGTATCCAAATCCGGTCGCAGATCTTCGGTACATATCATTCCGGAATCCACAGTCGGTGGTGCTTCCTTGGCTGCAAAATTCGTTCTGCTTTGGATGGCTGCCTCATGTAACTTTGGCATCCATTGATCGATGGTTTCGGCTAAAGTTCGCTTAACAATCAACATCGCGTCATTCACGTCGTTCGGATTGGGTCCAGGTTCAGCCAGTAGAGTCTGTACGATGCCCACTTTTTCGCGAAAAAGTGACTGATCACGATTCAGCTGTTTCTTCAAGCTGTTCAGCATCGGAAATTCGCTGTCGCTGGAAAATTGAGCGAGTCTATCGAATATTTTCGCGTAGACATCGTAGCCCTGGCAGGCAAACGTTTTGATGTCATCAACGAACGTTGCGGTGTTTTCGATGGGTTTCTCTTTTTTCAGTGTGAGTATGAGCGATGGTAAAACGATTTCCCACACTTCGATTGGAGTGTACATGAATGTGGCTACGATGCCGTTGTATGAAAAATACTGAACGTGATGTTTGTGCAGGGAATGTGTACATTTGGTTTTCTGTTTGTCCGAATCTTCGGACAGCGTGTCACTGGTATTTTGTTTGTTCTCCGTTATGTCGACAATTCTTCTCTTATAAGCGTGACCATGGAACCGAAGCTCAAGGTATTTGGCAAGGGAAAGACATCTGAAACCGAGTTGAAATAAAATAAAATTTTCAAAATTGAGCCGACCTCAACGGCCATACCTTGTGTCTTTAGACATTGGAACGCTTGGAGTCATTTCCTGGCAAATGGAACACCACGACGTCATCAATATTTGTCCCGAATTTTGAGTGGTCAGATCTTCGGTTAATTTCACTTGAACACAACCCATCGAATGAACATACCTGGCAAAATTGAAAATTTTGAATTCAAACCCGCTCGACCGATTCAATAGAACAACTACTTTGTTCTGGGACTGATCATTTTCAATTTAAATCTCACCGTCTGACATGATCCAGCATTGGAAGATTGCACGATGAACACATGTACGTCTTACGGAAGCAATAGTGTTCCAGGAATTTGCCTAACATTATGTCGTGCGTGCCGTAGAATATCATTTTCAATAGCAGTGGCGGTGCACAAAAGGACGACGTTGCCTTTGGATTAAAATAAAAACTTGAAAATAGGACACACAACCGTTGATGATTTTTCAAATCCAATGCGTCTTTCATGGAAAATTCATCGTCACTTTGGGCATTGTTTTGCGGCGATGTTGGACGTTTCGCTTTCTGTGCCACTGAAAAGGTAGACAATGACAATGGATTTGTAATGAATGCTGGTGAATTGATGTGAACTCACTTGTCAACGTCTTTGGATACCGTCCACCACGCGCTCTATAGCTGGCCCAAAGACCTTGAATCTCCTTACTATCAGCCGATGCAGTTATTTTATGTGTGAGAAATTGATGCACTGGATTTAGCTATATACGTGAGTGAGGTGAGCAAATCGCACTGATGCAACAAATACACAACACTAACCTTGGTATTGACGTCTTGCAGTACAAGCGGTTCAATGGGAGCACTTTTCCCGGAACAATCGGACCATTGTTTCGAATAAAACAGTTCATGAGGGAAATAGCTGCGTAGGGTGCACTTTCTGCCTGGTTCCGTTTCGAGAAATGGAAGCGGAAACGAAACAAATGGACTGACGGATAAAATAGTCGAAGTTAGCGCTGTCTTGAATTTGTTGTCGTAGGGCAGTTGAACGGCAAATTCCACCGACGTTTCGTGATCGAAGACACTGGGTGAAAGGTCGGTCGCCCGTAGTGGATCCGAGAAATCTTGAACGTTTTCTTTTGTTATAATTTTCTCTTCGGCTTTCTGGGCGACCTTCGACGATTTATTTGGCTGAACTGGTAGATCATTAGCAGCGGTCTCTGAGTCATTGTGTGGACCAAATTGTCTGATTTCGTCCGCACTACTTTCACTAAATTTCGATGGACTGTGCTCTTTGGAATCGAATATGCTAAGTTTCGGCGACGGTGGACGGGCGAATTCGTCTAACAGGAATGACAACTCCAATCTCCAATTAAATCGCGTGAACAGCAGAAACAGCGCCACTTTTTTCACTTTCACCAATTCACTGTTCGTACCTCCGCGAAGCAGCACACAGCTAGCTCGTTGGCTCGACCCGATTTCGAAGAACATCAGAGTCTTCGGAACTCCACGGTCGTCGTTGAAATTTTGTATGAAGAAGCGATCGCACGATCCGAGTTTGGGACGACCGACATTTGAATCGATCGAATCGACAATGTCACATTTCAGACAGCGTGCCACTCTCTCCAGCACAGAAATTTTCACATCCAACACCAGTGTAATGCCTTCATTCCGTAGCATATCTTGTGCGATTCCTGCAACGGCCTTATGCACCAGTACAACGTTCGGTTTAAGGCTTAAAATGCGCGCTGTGACATTCCGAAGGGATTCTCGCTCCTGAAGCAGTGTGTTTTCAATCGTCACGAATTTGTCCTCTTTTCGCTGGTAAACGATCGCACACTTTAACAGTAGCACCTTCGGATGATCGATTGTCGTTGCCATTTCTTTGTGTACAACATTTTTCGTAAACACCGCTCCACCCACGATTCGGGACTCATTTCTCGATCCACCCGGTACTTTTTTGAAATTCACGAAGTTCCGGATGTCCATCAGATTTCTGGAATCTTTTGCATCCGTCATTCCACATAGATCAGGACGAATTGAGTTTGCCACACGAGCGCAGAGTGGTACAAGTGTTTTTGCCCAAGACTGATCGAGGTTCTCGCTATTGAGAAGTTGTGCTGAAAATGGAGATAGAAACTGGTCAGTAGGTTGGAGTTGGAAGTTATTGTCATTGACAGCGTAGTACTTACACAGTAGCAACTCCTCGTGGTTACAAAAAGCCTCCATCAACGATTTCGAACCAGCCGTAGAAAGTACAGAACTTTCGTCCTCAAAGTCTTTGGTAGTTGCGAAACCAAAACTGTCTTGGGTGTTCGTGGGCAAAGGATCTGTGGAATAAGACAATGTCATCATGTCATTGTACCGTAAACGGTGGAACGTTTCGATTTTCTTACCATCCAACCATCCCAAACTGTCTGGATTCGGTCGACTCAAATGCACAGAACTTGCCTCCAAATCCAAATCCAATTGAAACGATCCACTATGACTCATACTCTCATCGATTCGCAACAATTTGTAGAAGACATTCTCGTCGAATGACGCAGCGGCAGCTTCTTCAGTGCTGACGATCTGACTTAGTGGAACCAGAAATCCAGCAGCTATCATGGCATTCAAAATGGCCACCGCCTGAATATTGTTCGACGACTTTTGGTTGGCAATCAAAAACGACACCAAATCGGATCCACGATTTTGGTAGGACAAAGCTTTTGTCATCTCTTCATACAGCGACTTTAGGGAGTTCGATTGCTGTAAAATGTTTTTCCGATCGGCATTCGATAGCGTTGAATTTAACTGTGAAACTAGTCGCTCTTCTTGGTAGCCGATTGAAATTTTACGATGCCGTTGGGACGTATTTGAGTCTTGAGGATCGTTTGTGCTCTGATGCGAGAATTTACTCGATAGATCCTCTTGCAGCGCTTGCAGATCTAATTTCAAATCGGAATTTATCTCCGACGATTTGAGGTAGTCCAGTACGATTTTTGAACAGTACGTGCACACCTTTAGGTCCCCTATAAAGAGAATGTGTGCTGATAGGATGAAGGCAATTAATTTTCGATGATCTAGCATACCAGAACAATTGATGATTTTCCCCGGTACGACTTGATTGCAGCATTTTGAACAGAAAATTTGACCGCACAAGCGGCAATGATGTTTTCGTCGGAATGTTGAAAACTTTTGCGAACACTCGTAACATTCCTTTGATTTTGAGTCTGGCATCCAAAACTTTTGCAGCTCGGTGTCCTTATAGCTCGTCAAGTTCTGAAACGATTGAATCGGTGAGCAAAGAATGATCGGGACATAATGAAGGGTTGCGGTGGGTTACATTATTTCTGAGAGCCATAAGATTACTGATACGATGTATGACACTGGAAGGATTGCGTTCCAGAGGCACATCGGAAGGAAATTCATCGGGCTAAAATTGGACACAAAAAATGTCAGAAAGCGCACAGTCACCAATAAATAAACATCAATCACCTTTTCGCCAGAATCATCAACGGAAATGCTGTCACTCGTTGTTGGAGTTGGAGTTGATGATTTCTGCTCACCACTGACTGGTTCATTCGATTCTGGCTTTAAAGTTGGATTTAAAGATTCAGTTGCTGGTGTATGCTGTCCCGATGTTGCGAAATAATCGGAATTCGAACGCGACACATGCACTGGACTGTTTGTGGATGATCCACTGACATTCACAATATTGCCCGGTGGCGGTACATTGACCGTATTGTAACCGCTGTTGTAGGCGTTGGTAAGTTTATTAACGAATTTTGTTAAAAATGTTTCCGGTTCCGCGTCGAAATCTCGAGCGAATTCGGTTAGTTTCGTTGGTGAATGTAAATTGCGATTCATTTTCTCAGAAATTGTTTTTATTTTGCTCTTCGACTCTATTGTTCTCACTCAATTTTCACAAATAAAAAAGTTTTTTTTAGTCTCACAATAATTGTCCGTCTTTTTAACTTAAGCGCCCGATATTTGATCGTTGATTGCAAGCTCCGGTGCTAGAGCATTCAAAGCCAAATCGTTCCACTTTTGCTCCTAAAAATTTGAACGGAAATTGCGATTAACAACGGAACGAATCGTTCTCCGTTTCCATTTACCTGTTCGCTCATCGTTAACAATGGATCACTGTTGTCTGCTTCTGGATCGGGCAGTTCCTCCGACGGTACGGTGATGTGATCGAATGGTAATTCGTCTTGGCGCCATTCGTTGTCGACCACCTCAAGCAAATATCCGTTAGCTGGTGGCTGGTAGAAGAAAAATTCAACCGTTTGAGACGTAAGGAAAAACTTTTAGAAACGACCAACAAAACGAATCGCTATTCGTTCAATCACGGTCGTGGTTCAATCTACAGATTTGTTTAATGTGTCACGAGATCTTTTACTTCATTTGTTTTAACATTTATTTTAAGAAAATTCTATTTGGAACTAGTCGCTTATGCTCATCATCGTTGTCGATGAACATATGACTTCCTCGACTAAATTTTTAATTTTGAAAGTAACATCCACCCACAACAACAAAACAGAAAAAAAAACTTTTTCTTTTTGCGTAGACGCCAACTAAGCACACAATTACTAACCTGACTGTCCATCGTAATAATGGTATACCAAATCGATCGAAGAATTGCTCTTGGCTCGAATTGCTTAATCAATTTCGCTTATTAACAACAAAAGGCCCATGAAAACTTTTTTGTGTAGAAATGATGTAAACGAATAAAAAAAAACTTAGAAAATGACAGTTCGTAACAGCTGATGTGAACAGTGTTGCCAGAATAAATTAAATATTGTTCTCCCGCGACTAAAATAATTGGAAAGCGTTGGAAGAAGTAAAATGCAGGTAGCTTAGAGAACCGAATTGAATCATTAGTGTGAGGTATGTCATCGATCAGAAGTTAATTAGGGCACTATCACAAATGTCTTCCTTAGTTTCCATTAGAAATCCAAGTGCTGTATTGGCTTTGTAACAGTCATTTTCATTTTATATGTGTTCCAACAACACTGTTTGCTTTGTATGTGCACTGTGCAGTGTTGTTGAAATTAATTCTGAAGGTGAGGTAGTGCGCTAGTGGACAAAGAAAATTGGCGCATTAAATAAATGGGACCCGAATTTTTGGTTGGTTGGTTGGTATTTGCCGCTGCGTTAATAAGAGGCCAAATAATGACCGTTAAAAAAATCTGTTCTTGTGTATGTTATTGGAGTGTAATGATAATACGAGTAATTGACTATTTGCATGATGATTACGAGTTCAACGAGGTATATCTCATCTCTATCGGAATTGTCGTTTTCGTGGTAGAGCTGTTTGAAAAATCGTTTAGTCGGGTAATAAGGGCTAGACATCGTTCAAATTTTAGGGGATTGTAGTACTAGACTAGGCAGATCATACAAGATATCAAATACCGCGGACCGTTGGGCTGTACTGGCTCGAGTGACTGTATTAAGAAAAATGTTTCTCTGACCAGTGACACCTGCGCGCATCAACAAACCTGTTGGTCAACGGTTCCATGTGAAAGACTTGACTCCGTACTTCCTAAAAGGATAAAAACTTAGGCTGGAGGGTTTATTGGCTATAGAGATTGGGCAATTTCTAAAATGTCATCTAGTACTCCAAAGAAATTTCGACCGATTGTCGACTACTTTTATTTTTTTTAACCTTTTTGATTTACAAAGTTGCCTGATACCTCAGCTTTCCAATGATAAGTTTCCCGACTTTATCTTACATAAAATGCGATTTTGGCTTACTTTTTTGATGCAGCCGAGTTTGTGGTTGGATTTGGATGCGTGTGATAAATGTTCCTCGAACCTTGGCAACATTATGGAACCGTACCAAGAAAACTATAAATTCACATGAGAGTGGGTGATCAAAGTTCCCGATGGTCACTTTTTATCAGAAATTTTCGTTTTCATTTAGTATAAATGGAAAATTAAAATGAAAAATATTGTTTTTCCGATTGTTGGTAACATTTTAGAAATTGACCTTCCTTTTATAGCCAATAAACCCTCCAGCCCAAGTTACAATACTTTTAGTAGGTAGGGAGTCTATGCCTTCCAATGGAATCCTCAACGGTCAGGTTTGTTGATGCGCGCGTCATTAGTAATAGAAACATTTTTCTTAATACTGGAGCTAGTACAGCAAACGGTCCGAACATTTTTAATGTATCGTGTGATCGGCCTAGTCTAGCACTACAATCCCCGAAAAGTTGAACGAAGTCGACGCCTTATTACAGATAATCAGGGTGAAAAAAAAATCCACCTGGAACCACCACTACCCCGAAAACGACAATTCCGAAAGAGGTGAGATATACATCGTAAAATTCGTAATGAAGCAAGAATTTCATGGGTTACACTTCAAAAATCCTGATACGTTGAATTTATCCTCCATACAAATTGTTTGAAGAATTCGCGATTTCACTCTCAACAACGAGGAAATGTTGCATCAATTCTTCGTACTATTCAACCAAGAATTTGGATCAAATATTTCATTTAGAAAATATGTAAAGTCCTGGTAATAATAAACCATTATTTTTTCGCATAATAAAAGATATATCTGGTGATTATGTACATATACATTGTACCAGTAGGCATGTATCAGTCAAAAACCTTAAAGGGTAAATGTGACGCAAGTCCTTTATCTTACTTACAAAATAACTGATATCGCTGAGGGTGACGCATGGTGCTCCGTTATTATAAGTTTTATCAACAAAAAATTGACCTAAAAATTTGTGAAAGAAATTTTTACAATAAGAAATTTGCGTCACAAGTAGCAGATGATTCTGTTTTCTTTCGTTTAAATTCTTTCAGTACATTTTTTAACCATTTTCCCAACAATAGGTTTCTCAACATCTGCCACTTGTGACGTAAATTTCTTATTGTAAAAATTTCCTTCACAAATTTTTAGGTCAATTTTTTGTTGATAAAACTTTTGCGTACGGCGCACGATGCGTCACCCTCAGCAATATCAGTTATTTTATAAGTAAGATAAAGGGCTTGCGTCATATACATACCCTTTAAGGGTTTTTTGACTGATATCACCACTTTTGTAAGTATGTCATTTGACAACATCAAAAAACGTTATGGAAATTAAAAAATTCTGGAGAAAACAGTCTGAATCTTAAAATCTAGAAAACAATCTTGGAACACCTCACTTATATCGAAAATAACCCAAAAACACTGAAAATCCGACGGAAGTTAGATAGTGCCAGAAGAATCTGACATCCCAAAATTTAGGAACCAGCCTTGAAACACCTCACTCATGTCGAAAATAACCCAAATACATCGAAAATTCCCATAGAAGTTAGGAAGTGTCAGAGAAACCATCTGTCATCCCAAGATTTAGGAGCCAACATCGGAACACCTCACTTATATCGAAAATAACCCAAATCCATAAAAAAAAACCGATGGAAGTTACGTAGTGCCAGAGGAATCATCTGTCATCCCAAAATTTAGGAACCAGCCTTACAACACCTCACTCATGTCGAAAACAACCCAAATCCATCAAAAAATTCGATGGAAGTTAGGAAGTGCCAGAGGAATCAGTTGTCATCCCAAAACTTAGGAACCAACCTAGTGGAAGTTTATACCTAATGATTCCAGGAATTTCACAAGAAACACATCCCAAAACAAAACACACCTTTCACCACATTATCATCCATATCATGATCCAAATTGGCTTTTATATGTCATTTGTATGGAGACTCCAGCTCCCAAGATATGGGTTTTTTCCAACTTTTGAAAATTCCATGCTTATTTTTGGGCCATTATAACCGCATTCCCTTGAAATGGGCAAAATCCTGACATTTTGCTAAACCCCAAATGTCAGCCTTTCCAAGTGAATGCGTTAACCTATAACCAAAATTTCAGGAAAATCTATAGAAACGTTTAAGAGTTGCTGGATCCACTTTTCCATATGAACTAACTAAGTAACTAACTAACGAGATTTTGCTTATTTTCATACAAACATCAATATTTCGAAGTTCAATATCTCGACCAATTTTGAAGCTGTAGTAACGTTTCATAGCTCGTTGAACTCGTATGGATGGCTAGATTCTAGATATTATAGTTTTGGGGCCATTGGACCCAAGAGGGTGACGTCAAAAAGTTGCTGTAAATTTGCTCCGCCGTCCCCAAAAAAATAATTTGTAAAACATTTTTGGTAGTGGACTTGCGTCACGCCCGCTTACTAACGTGGATCATTATCTTTTTTCACCTATATCGAATGAATGAATATCATGAATGAATTTAAATATTTAATTTAACTTACATGAGATAAGCAGGCACGAGAGACTGTTTGTTATTATGTTAGCTCTATTAGTCGTATGCAAATATATTCAAATATTATTGTTTATGTGTAAATATTACTGTTTTTGAGCGGCGATTGTGTATAATATTGTAACAATAATCGACCAATCGATCGATCGATGATTCAGTTTGTATAAATTGTGAATTGGAATTTCTTTTGGTTTAGTGTAAATGATTTTGAAACAAAATTCAATGAGTCGAGTTATCATTTTAATAATATTTTACAAATAAATAGAAATGGCGCATTTTTCTATGCTGGATTATTTGTGGCAAGGAACATATTTCAGTTAACGGCCATGATACATAGGCCCAGGACGCTGGAAAAAGGAGTAAGACAATTTTTACCACAAAAAACTTGCTTAATTTTGCCGGAAAAGAAACAGGGGCCCTAGCCCTAGGGACTTTATTGTTCAATGGAGCTGAATACAAAATTAAAACTGGTAAGAACTAAAAATTTAAAAATAAAGTCGAAGTAAAAGTTGCCATCCGACAAAGATACGGCATTCAAAAATCTAGTTCATACGATTATGAACTATACACAATCGTTAGGCTGTCCTGAGTTATGAAGTAACTTCGGCCACTTAAGAAACGGCGACAAAAGAGAATTTTAGAAAAAACGGCGAAAGTGTCCTAAACTTCTCCATAATCTGTCCTGATACTTGTGTGAAACCACTTTTCTTCACACTTACTTATTACCTTGACTGAAAGTCAGGGTCTTACACCAGAAAATACCGAAATATTTGGGTGACAAAAAAGTTCACTATGATTGAAAATGTATGAAATGGTATGAAAACGTTAAATGTGGGTGACAAAAAATCGTTGAATCTTTTTTTTAAATATGTGGAATTAAAATCTCGAGGCTAAGTTCGAAGATGGGCAATGTGGGACGAAGGATCTGGAAGCTATCCAGGAAAAACAGGATTTTACACTGTTGATTATAGCCTCAATCGAAAAAGATTACTTTGATGAAATTTGATTTGGTTGCGTAGTGTGTGTAAATCGTATAAGTATGTTCTCGATAGAGTTTATTTAATAAGTGGAAAGAACAATTCCATCAGTCGATGTCCAGCTTTGAACCGGTAAACATCTCCTGCTAGCCAATTATCAAATTTGATAGTCAACTATCAAGTTGATAGTCAACTATCAAGTTGATAGTCAACTATCAAGTTGATAGTCAACTATCAAGTTGATATTCAACTATCAAGTTGATATTCAACTATCAAATTTGATAGTCAACTATCAAATTTGATAGTTGACTATCAACTTGATAGTTGACTATCAAATTTGATAGTTGACTATCAACTTGATAGTTGACTATCAAATTTGATAGTTGACTATCAACTTGATAGTTGACTATCAAATTTGATAGTTGACTATCAACTTGATAGTTGACTATCAACTTGATAGTTGACTATCAACTTGATAGTTGACTATCAAATTTGATAGTTGACTATCAGATTTGATAGTTGACTATCAAATTTGATAGTTGACTAACAACTTGATAGTTGACTAACAACTTGATAGTTGACTATCAAATTTGATAGTTGATTAACAACTTGATAGTTGACTAACAAATTTAATGCGTCTACTACCAAAGAAAGATGTTTTTTACTCAAGGTCTTAGGGCAGAAAAATTTCATGAGCACAATATGATTGAAAAGTGTAGGAAATTTTATGAAAAACGTAAAATGTAACCATCATTCTTTGTAGGCAATATAAGATATAAGTCATTCTCAACAAATTTCTGAATATTTTTTTTAAATTCATTATTCCAACAATCAAACAAAATATATTACAACTCCCATACGAGTGGAAAGTTTGCGGCCAGAGCGAAGCGAGGGCCGTAATTCTCACGAGTCGTAATAATTTTATGGGATATTATATTCGACCAATAGAAAAATTCAATTTTACCGATAAAAAATAATAAAATACCGATAGAAATGTGGTACATGTCGCTGGCACCTCTTCAGTAAATCAGTAAAAAGTAAAAAAAAATGTCTTTGCTTCACTCTTTGTCGATTTCCTAGCGAATTCATCCTTTTACAAAATGTAACTTAAAGACGTTTTGTTCGTTCCTAGGGAAATTCATCCTTCTACGAAATGTAACTTAAAGACGTTTTGTCAATCCCTCACTTTTGTCGTTTTCTGAATCGACAAAAGCGAAGAAACGAAAAAAAAAAATTAATTTATCGGTCGTTTATTACCAAACACATTTTATTCACGAGTGACGGTTTTGTAAAATACCGGGGGACTTCCTTTTTGTACAAAACTGTAAGAGAAGAACATCTATCGTTTTTTTTAAATTTTTTACCAAAGTGAAAGAGTTGTCTCATCGTTCCACATTTGTAAAACTTCGCATCTACTCTCATTAAATTCGACAAAATGGCAATCAAACAGAATAATAGATAGCTCATACGAGTGGGAAGTAAATCACACGAGTCGCATTTTATTTACGATTTGTGTGGTTGATTGAAAATCTTTCTGCAAATTTATAAGAAAAATCAGAACTCAAAGATCATTCGGTCTTCGAAGGCTTATTTGAAGAACTTTTTCTGTCAAATTTCGTTGTCATATTTAGAGTAATCGATATATTAAATGTAGGCATTTTTATCAGTGATGCTTCGGAAGTTCAACAATGAAATTGGTCAAAAATATATTGAAAAAATTGTCAGTCAAGGGACCTGACCCGCCCAAAAGGTGGGACCTAGTTTTTGTTAAATGGCAAAAAAATATTATTTGTTAAAGTTGAATAAATTCGTCAATTCGATCCAATAGTGATTTACAATTTTTTTTTGTCTAATTCCAGCAACATTAAAATGATTATAGCAGCAGAGAAAGGAATAATTTCGAAACTGACTGATGAGCTCGAAACTGAACCGAAACACAACATTAACTCAATTCCAAATGTAGAAAAGTTTTCTCATAAAACACAATCGGCATCAATACGCCTGGATCACGTCCGATTTTAAATGGAAAGAATCTGGCCACCAAATAACCGATCGAAGTCAAGGCAAAAAATTTAAAAATGAATCATCGGTGGAAGTGACAAACAGACAACAGTTCACTCTGATGACGATCATCATGAATAATTTACATTTTTATTGCTTTTATTTTTGGATATTCGTCTGATAATAATGATAGTTATATTAGTTGCCTCAATATAACGAAAGTTATTTTATTTCGGTTTGTCAGTTCTTGTGTGAAGTTTGTCGATCATCGAGTAAAATCAAGTAGGGTACTTTACGCACTAAGCCTTCGGGAAGTCAATCATTACTTCATTAAGCGTTAAAATTACCTGAAAAGAAAAAGAAATGACAAATTGATTAATATAACTGGCAATTAAAAAATTTCCATATTATTTTACCTCAGTGTTTGTTTAATTTTGATGGATTCAAGCTGCTGCGGGTTTATATACGAATCATTTCGATAATTGTATTCAAAAATTGTTAACGGGTGATATTCACAAACATTATAAAATCAGATTAAAGGTGGATGACGTGTTTGCAGTAAAAAAAGCCTCAAATGGTTTGATATTCGACAAAAAATATCACTGCAAAAAGAGTATCGTCAACAACGTATAAATAAGTACATATATAAAGTGAGTTGTCTTACGCTGAATGATTAACTTCTAAGTTAACTTTATAATGAGAATATTTCACGATCGTTGTAGCCACATCGTTTCGCGATTAGTATATGGTAATACTACTCAATGTTATGAAATACCAAATTATGCTACACAATTCAATGATGTGTAAATAAGGTGAGTTTATAGATGCAAATGCAAATTGTTATAGCTTTGGCTATATCCCCATATCGTGTTTTTATGCTTAGACAATTTATATGTAAAATATATCCTGATTCCGCATGGATATGGACAGTTTACTTATGCAATGGTATAATGGTATAATGGTAAAAGTGATAAGATTTAAGTAAATGAAATGATTTTATATGAATTTTCCGTTCAATCATTCCTTTTGAAATACTTTTATTGAGAGACATGAGCATCTACGAATGTCATTCTGAAAATCCAATTCAACGTGACGAGGTCAAATACTTATATGTTAACAAATTTGTGTGTAAAAGCTTGCTGCATGTTATTTTGTATAATAAAAGACCGGTGTGTTACTCACCGGATAGTCTATGTTATATTGAGCGCTCAGTTAAAAATATGTATGGAAGACTTATGCATGTGTTCGATATTTATATTGCCCGTATTAAACGTTCGATCTTGATTTTATCTTCCAGCTATGTTATTTTCAGTAGTGAGTCAATCGTCAGATCAAGTGGAAGTAGAAAGATCTAAGTAAAGTGCGATACAACGATTAAAAGGAAATTTAAAAGCTTTCGAGTCTTCAGTGCAATTTTTTTTTCAATTATAAAATTTGAAATAGGTAAAATAAAACCGAATAATTAATTCTAGAAATGGTTTACATTAAAATGAGATTGCTACATATAGTTTTCAAGAATATTCAGCAATTTTATATTCTCATCCACTCAAAAACAACTTGTGAGACTTGTCTGTGACGCAAATTACACTTTTCTACTTTGATCTGAAGAAAGAGATTTCTGAGGATTTCTGTCACAAGTTCATTGATTTCCGTTCATTTAAAATTCAATTTTATTAGTTTTAGCTAATTATCGTGGTTAAAGATATTAAATTTAAACAAATTGGCAGAAGTAAGTAAACCTTCAGCTACACAACGTTAATAAGACAATTTCAATATTCATTTGAAATGTTTGTGTAATGATCGGTGCAGATACTTTGCCGGTTTTTATTTTATTTTATTGTGAAATTCACGATCTATAGCGTAAAACAGACAATATTGGTAAGCGAGAATTTGTTTGTGCAATTCCTCGCACTAGGCCTCACCTTATGGGTCAGGCACCTTGACTGGCAAACTTCTCAATATATTTTGAAACTCTGAGTCAGCCCTGACTAAGCCCTTCCAAGCTTAAAGAATAGGGCTTCTGTCGCCTGGTTCCCTCAAAAATCCTTGAAATTATCTCTGCTTCCATGTGTGATAACTTAATACTGATGCATATACACACGATGCCAAACAGACTGGCTGCTGCAAAATAACACATGCACAGACATTTCGTTTCATCAGTGTAACTGGTATAACTGACCATAAAATACAATTCATCAGCCTGCCGCTCAGAATAAAGTGTATAATGTAATGTATATGAATGGTATACTTGGTGTATACTGGGTGATTCCCATTAAAGAGCACATGCAGCGTGGTCTTCTCGGTTTATCTCGGTTCTTGGAGAATATATATGTATACAATAGCACATGATGGTACTGATGGTACTTCACTCTAGTTGCTTTTGCTCCTCAAAATAGTGGCAGAATATGTAAATCAGTCAGATTTATCCACGAAAAAAATATTTGAAAAAAATTTAATGTTTTAATGATTGAGTTGAATGGCTTAAGCTGAACAGACGATGTATGAATTGTCCATTGTCTTATTATATTGCAGACGCAGTAGATTCGTTTCCTTCGGATTTCAGTATTTTATTTCATTAGCTGTTTTCTTCGCATAGTTTCCTTTACTAGACATTCTTTAAAACATTTTTCATTTTTACCATGAAACCAAATGTACGAAGATGTAGATGATGCTGTCTTCTGCATTTTTTACATTTGCACACAAGTGGCTTCATGATAAAAAAGCGATTTAAAAAAGTGAAGATCAAGAAACCGAAAATCCTCCAAAGCAAACAGATTAAAAATTACAACTAACGACCTACGATGGTTTTTATTATTTTGTCTAATTCCAGCAACATAAAAATGATGGTGGCAACAGAAAGAGGAATTGTTTCTAAAGTGGATGATGAACTAGAAACTGCACCGAAACTCAATGATAATTCAACTACAAATAAAGAAAACTCAATCGGCATCAACGAGTCTGCAGCACAGGAGATTTCGAATGGAAAGAATCGGGCTACAAAGGAACCGATTGAAATTAAGGAGAGAAAGTTAAAAATGAATTTATCACCGAAAAGGCTCATTCAATGCAACTGGCAGTAGAATAGGCACATTTTCGACAAGCGACAGGTTGAAGAATCTTATACTCTAAGCTCAATTAATGTGAAATAGATTTAAAAAACTAACTTAATGTTATTTATCTATTACGCAAGTCGCAATATTGTCATTAAATAAGGAATTATTGGAATAAATCTGTGTAAATTTTGTTAAGTTTGGTTTCAAATGGTTTCAAATGTCAACAAAATAGCTGAATAATGGGACACACCACGTTCTGCAGACTTATTCAATGGACGTGCGTAATTTTGAAAACTGACACATTTACTGTTTCTGTTTTACTTGATTTTTTGATTCACGAAATTCACAACAAACGAGTAAACTAGGCCCCATCTTTTGGATGGGTCAGATTCCTTGACTGAATGACTAATTTTCTCAAGAAGATTTTTGTAATCCGATCAAAAAAAATCACTCTAAAAGTTATATAAAAGTACAAGGGTATGCGCCCAGTAGCAAAGTTTAGCTTAGATATTCTTATTCCCTTTACTTAAATACCACAGATTCTCAATCCACATAAAAAACTTTGTTCATATCACGTACTTAAAAATGGCTCATACGTATTTTCAGTACTTAAGAGGCATCGATGCTTTGCTGAAAAGTATACATTTGGGTGATTTTTAAATACTGTCTTTTGATGATATCTTTCCACCAGAATCATTTTTCAAGTATGTACGACTGCAATAACGACCACGAATTGTTAGCTTTCAACATAAAACAGTATAGGTTGTAGCAATACTCTCTCTAGCAACCAAACTCTCTATTCTCTGTGTCAAATTCACACCTTATTTCTTTGTATTTTACAAACACTATTCTACATTTTGAGTAACTACGCTGTAATTTACATGTAAAGGCTACTTGATTCTTTTACCACCTTAATAAAAATAGTTTGTTTGCTAGAGAGGGTATTGGTGGTAGCAGTTTGACCAACCATGAGAAAACTAAGCAGTTTATGAAAATTTCGTTACACTGCTCACTTTTTTTAGAGCTGGTAAAGTTTTTTTTATAAAAACATGGAAGAATGAGACCATGTTTTGACACATTTTATTTGTATGCTATAGTACAATGGTAGCTTATATGTTAATTTATTACTATTGATGACAATTTTTCCAACTGTCTGTCAGAGACACCCAGCCGAACGTGTGCGAGTTTTTCCATTATATTGATTAATACTACAATTTTAGCTAGTCACCGATGCCTCTTAAGTTTTATTGTCTGCTAACAGACCCTGGAAAGGGGCGAATTTCTCGCTTACCTCTTAAATAAAAATGGATCTCGTGTGATTACGGCCCTCGCTTCGCTCTGGCCGCAAAGTTCACACTCGTCCAAACTTTAATTTTTTTCTTATCATCGATACCAAGATATTACACAAACATTTTTTTTGGAATAAATCCTAGAATATTATTCCAGTATATTCTATTAACGAACTTAACCCAAAATTTTCTTTTTTAGTATTTATAATTTTCTTTTGTGGAAAACCATTAAGAATTACTCAACTTAAACACGATAATATCACGGGACACGATACAAAAATTCTTTTGGTAATATCTCTCAGATCCCCCGACCGTTATGTTATAGCCCATCTTTGAACTTATCCTCGGGAATGGAATTCCCCGTCTAATAAAAAAAGATTTTGAAATCCGTTGAGGATTACGTGAAGTTATCGTGTTATCTAGGAACGAGACAAAAATTCTTTTGTGAATATCTCTAAGATCACCCGTCCGTTATGACCTATCTTCGAACTTAACCTCAGCAATTTAATTCGCTGTCGATTAAAAAAAAAACATTTTGGAAATCCATCGAAAACTACTCGAGTTATAGTGGAATCAAGCGACAAGACAAAAATTCTTTTGAGAATATCTCTGAGATCGCCCGTCTGTTATAGTCCATCTTCGAACTGAACCTCAGGAATTTAATTCGCCGTGAAATAAAAAAAAGTTTTTGGAAATCCGTTGAAAACTACTCGAGTTATCGTGTTATCAAGGGACGAGACACGAATTCTTTTGGGAATATCTCTAAGATCACCCGACCGTCATAGTCCATCTTCGAACTTAACCTCAGGAATTCAATTCCCCGTCGATTAAAAAAAAGTTTTTGGAAATCCGTTGAGAATTAGTCAAGTTATCGTGTTATCAAGGAATCATCAAAGTGTGACAAACATTTTCTATATTTAAGGTTTTTGGTCATACATTCATGCATTTTCAATCATAGTAGTAAACACTGTGTGACAAACATTTTAGGGTGTTTATCATCCATAAGACCCATGACTTTCAGTCAAGGGAACAACAAAATAGAAAAAAGCTACTCAGTTTGTCTCGAGGTTTGAATTTAAAGATTGCACACGATAAAGGAAAAGAATTGTTATGACAATAGGGAGATTGCGATTTTGATTTAACCTGTCACATACGGCTGTTCATCTGTTATCGATAACGACGACAAAAATAATGACAAATCTATTAAGAAGTTCTGGTCAAGGGATCTGACCCACCCAACCTAGTAATAGTAATTCACTTCTAACAATATCCCCGAATCAAACAAAGTTCAAAATAAAAGGAAATTCATCTAAAAATATTTGGATTTGAAATCAATTTTTGCGTTTCTTATCAACCCACCCTTAAGGGTGTGCTTGAACGATGGCTAATTAAAAATGTAATAAAAAAAATCAAATTTTATTGACGATAAATGTTATTCGATGTCCACTGATTATAAATCAAGGCAAGTGGTCTGAAAGTGGTCGGTAACTTTTTGAAAAACCATATTTTAACGAGTAAAGGGTCTCTTCTGCACAACAGTGTCAGCATGCAGGTCGTACCATGCAATAAAATGCATGTTTTTCAAAAATATTTCAAAAAGTTACCGTCCACTTTCAGACCACTTGCCTTGATTTATAATCAGTGGACATCGACTAACATTTATCGACAATAAAATTTGAGTTACATTACATTTTTAATTAGCCATCGTTCAAGCACACCGTGCCTTGGCTGATATAAGATGCAAAAGAAATGTTTTCACAAAACGTTTTAACCATTTGACTTTCAAACATGAACGAATAGTCTGTCGTCAATAGTATACGTGGAAAATCCGTTGAGGACATGAATACGAATCATTGGACAGAAACTTCTAATTTTTCCATCTCTAAATAAAGCCGCTCACTGAATACAAAAATAACATACACTCATGTGTCTTGTGCGCAACTTTTCCATGTGTAGGTTATATTTATCAATATTGGGTTCGAAACGAATACATTAAGGCTTCGGCTCTCATTTTATTGGCTAGTCTTGCCATTATGTAGGGGGAATAATTTTATATCTAATAAAAAAGGCGGGAAACTTTACTGAATGGATATAATCTATACATATACACTGCCTTTCAATTTTACATTCTCGATGTATAGAGAAGTTTCAGAGAGCATAGTACGTTTATGATATTATGTGGCGCAAACAACAACATTGCAGTCGTTGCGAACAAGAAAACATCGTATATAACTAAGGTTGATATAAGTCCATTTGCACATTGATTGAAAGTCGATAGGAGGATAAAGAGAAAACACATCTTCGAAGAGACAGAAAACTAAACAAATCCAACACTCGTAACATACTCGTTAAAAGTGTGTTCTTTCTCCAATTTTTTGCAGTATGAATTTTAAGTGTCATCTTTAAGTATGGTTTCCACTCAACAAAAAGTACTCCGAGAGAGAGTCGTTAGAGAGCGAGCTGTCAAGTAAAAAAAATTAAAAAAAAAATCAATTTTGTTTCTCACACGGAGTACTTTTTTGGTAAGTGGAAATCAAGCCTTACAGTATTGCTTCGAAACGTCCTTTTTTTGTAATATCGACGATTATAATCCAAAACGGGCAAAACATTGAATAAGGCAGTCGTCGAACCCTGAATTCGATTTTGTGTGTGTGCTCAGAATAATTTTTTGGTTTGGATTAAAAATATCAATGCCAACCTAATTAAACGCAAGATATGCAACACACAGATCGTTTGATAGCACGGCAAAATAATTCTGGCATTGTGAATAATGAATACCACAATGAGTAGGGTAACGACTCCGGTTACGAGCCCTCTTAAGACCTGTTACGAGCCTACCAAATCTATTGTTCTGGGGCTCGTAACTGATACATTGTTTCTTATGGTAAGAACTGGGGGGGGGGCTCGTAACTGAAACATTGTTTCTTATGGTAAGAGGGGGCTCGTAACTGGCGGACGGCTCGTAATCGGAGTCGTTACCCTATTACAACTCGAACCATAAACATCGCTAGGATCTATTCGTCACCGATCCTAACAACTACCTGTAACGTGTGCTTTCGTTCGCATTACCGAAAACGAGTTTTGACCCAACAAACCCAGTATATTCTCACCAAACTTTCATTGATAAAGTCAACAGTTCTCAAAGTATAATGATGACTGTGTTTTTGTGTAACAACTTGGAAGTGCTTATTGAATTGAGCAGAAGAAGCAATTTCCATCATTTTTCAGATCATACACGCTGTTTCGGTAAATTGATCTGATTTTAACTCTATTTCGGAGACTTGTGGTAATTTCTGTTCTGCACACACGAACTTATATTGAAAACTTAACATCATATGTGTACCATTTGTGTGGGAAATGGGCGGAAATCACAATTATTTCACGAATTTTGAAAAACAATTGAAACGTAAAGTCGCTGAAAAGAAGTATATCGTAACGTAACTTAGTTTGTGGTAGCGGCGACACACAGTCGTCTGCTTCAGCAGCATTATGAACATTTATTTGCCTTTAACAGACCGATTTGAAATTACTTCACATGTTATTGCACGCACATTCATCGACCAACTGAGCTGATGGCACATACTAAAATAAGTATCCGCGCAGGTTGAATTCAAAATAAGTAGAGGGGATACCTCAAAATAATTTTAAGGGGAATGCTGTTATGTAGCAGTTATCATTCTTGAAGAATGAGTATTGCTGTTTATTCACGTTTCTACCAAGATTGGAACGTGTGCCAGTCCTAATCATTTTATTGATTACTTTGTAGTACCCGGCTTTGCTCGCTCGTATCGGGATTATTTTAAGAGTGATATCGCCAAAACTTGAACCAATTTTGGTGAAAATAAATACAATGGTTCGGCGATCCAGGCAAGCTATAGCTCGTTTGAATCGTCTTTCAATTCTAAGAAATAGGGATCTTTTAGTTTTTCTGTTAATTTCCCATTTTCGGAGTGAACACGTGAAAAGTCATAGCATGTCAAGGGGTGGTGAAAACAG
The DNA here is from genome assembly GCF_014529535.1 of Bradysia coprophila. Lineage (NCBI taxonomy): Eukaryota > Metazoa > Arthropoda > Insecta > Diptera > Sciaridae > Bradysia > Bradysia coprophila. Next base: position 2,777,214 of record NW_023503584.1, read on the forward strand.
TTTTTTTGTGATAGCTCAAGATAGAAATGTTTCTAAAAGTTGAAAATTTGTAGGAATATAGGCCTTGGGCAGACCTACATAAAGAGTATAATCATCGGTATGGGCCGCCACCCGTTCTAGACCTATGACTCAAAATATGGTGAATGTTTGGACAGTCCTACTGGCTTGCAACAGAATTTATCCGCGGAACTGACTATAGGGTGTTGTAGCTGGACTTACCCTCTTTCATTCCACATATAAAAAACCCCAGATAAATTCTGTTGCAAGCCATAAAGTTAGTTGAAGTAAAATGTCGCTCCAGCAGACCCATATTTTTCAGTGTTTTAACTTGTTTTTTGTCTTCAAACAGGTTGGAGCGATGGGAATGAAATAAACTAAATCAAAATAACATGCTCAGCTTGAAATTGTCCTGAACCGAGCGATCACTGGTCTTAAAAAGTTTGCTTTCCTCCTACTTCGTAGTAGGTGGAAAACCTCATTTCTTTGACTTCACAAAATTAACAGAAACTCATTGGCTTGCTACGAATATAGGTTGATTGTAAAGTAGAAATGACGAATTTCGACGTTTAAATTAATTATTTTTCAAATGACGAATTTCGACGTTTAAATTAATTATTTTACAAATGACGAATTTCGACGTTTAAATTAATTATTTTTCAAATGACGAATTTCGACGTTTAAATTAATTATTTTCCAAATGACGAATTTCGACGTTTAAATTAATTATTTTCCAAATGACGAATTTCGACGTTTAAATTAATTATTTTCCAAATGACGAATTTCGACGTTTAAATTAATTATTTTCCAAATGACGAATTTCGACGTTTAAATTAATTATTTTCCAAATGACGAATTTCGACGTTTAAATTAATTATTTTACCAAATGACGAATTTCGACGTTTAAATTAATTATTTTCCAAATGACGAATTTCGACGTTTAAATTAATTATTTTCCAAATGACGAATTTCGACGTTTAAATTAATTATTTTCCAAATGACGAATTTCGACGTTTAAATTAATTATTTTCCAAATGACGAATTTCGACGTTTAAATTAATTATTTTACAAATGACGAATTTCGACGTTTAAATTAATTATTTTACAAATGACGAATTTCGACGTTTAAATTAATTATTTTCCAAATGACGAATTTCGACGTTTAAATTAATTATTTTCCAAATGACGAATTTCGACTAGAGGTGTGCGCCGATCTTAAAATAGTCGGCGGCGGTGCGCCGACTGGTAAGGGATCGGCGGTGGCGCGCCGGCAGAAATTTATAGTCGGCGGCGGTGCGCCGATCGGCGCGCCGATAAATTTACAAAAAATCTAAACTTTCGAAAATAATGCAAAAACATTTGAAAAAGCGTGCGCAATCCTTTTTCCGAACACTGAATTCTTACTATCTTGCGATCTGAAATATCAACCACTTATACAAGGGGAATCAACTGAGACGTATCTCACCTTTTATATTTTGAATGTACAATCACTGACCTATTATTTTAAAAACATCTAATTTAATGAATCCAAGAATGATTAGTGAGTTTGCGTAAATGACATATAAGCTATAAGTCAACTTATAAGTTGGAAATTTTAAGTCACATCTTCATACTAGATGTTCTGCAGGTTTCTTATTTCCAACTTATAATTTATGTCATTTACGCAAACTCACTACTATTATCTTTCGATTTATGCAATAACCGTTCCCGTTGCCTTTAGTCCATCTTCGATGTAGGAGTGAGATCGTAGTAGAAGGTTTTCGCAAATAAGAGATTTAGATAAACTTAAATTTATAAGTAATAAGACTACGCCAAAATGATTCTTTTCCCAACTTTTTTACATAAAGCAGCTAAAAATTGAAAATAAAGATACCAGTGTTTCGTCTTTTGACGAAAAAACTTGAAACCGGAAAGATTTTCCACTTTATAAATTCCTGAAACATGTGATTTGCGCCATTTTCCACCCAAATTCCACATAAGGTCTTAAGTTTGCCACTTTACAATTACAGTAGTATTCACCGAGTTTTGACTGATTCACTGTATTTTGTTCTCTTTCTTCTTTCTCTTATCTGCATCAACAGACAATAAAAGAAACTTTGTCTGCCGTCTGCCGCGCTCCATTCCATTGCACAGAATGGGAATCTGGCTGACAACACTGCAAACGTCAACAAGTGTTTTGTTTCTGTGTCTGAATTTAATTATACTTTTTGTAGTCAGAACTGACCAGAAAAACATTTCTGTTGACTAAATCTCAGTTATGAAGTGCCACGGTCGCCGGTAAAGTTGGAGTTCTCGTATAATCATCCAATAAACCAGCGTTTTTGTGCGGCTAATGATACGGTGCTCGTCATAACCTCACACTGTGTACGTGTATAAGCATTAGGGTAGTTCAAATTTGTATGAAAAGTGAAAACTGTTCGGAATGTTAAGTGCGCATTGATTTTCCAATTCCTTTTTGGATTTTCAAAGAATGTCTAGTACATTGTGAATCAAAAAAATTACGTTTAGAGGTTGCACAATGGGAGTGAAATTTTTTGAACTCATGCGATTTTAAAAATCTCAAAAATTGAAACCCGTTGTGCAACCTCTAAACATAATTTTTTTTAGTTACAATGTTCCAGACTCTTGTTTAATGTTGAAAAAGGAAACGAAATATCGATGCGCGCCTGAAGTTCCCAAAAAAAATTTAAATTTCATACAAAGTTGAACCACCCTAATAAGCATACCAGTGAAAGACAGTGACAGCTGGATCCACCAGAAATTCACGACGAATATTTTGAGAACGTGTTTCAGTGAATTTTTGGACGCTGTAAGCGGAATTTCTTTGCGGAGAGACATTAGGAAGGCTTGTCGAGATTGGTACTCTTCTTAGTGGTGTGTCACTACCAGGACTCTTAGTTGCTTTGCCTCACTCGCCAGCTTTGTCCTTCGGCTGGTTTATGGTCTAAAAGTTTACTCAATGATGTGGCTAGGTCCTATTTTGCTTCTATATGAGTAAAATGATCCGGACTATTCATAGAGCTTAGGCTTTCGGGCTATAGAGTGGACAAGGTCGACGGATGGATTGGTGGTGTTATGCTGCTGAGAGATGCTAGTTTTTACCGGCTTTTATTTTGATTCCTCGCAGAGACAGCATACACTCAATCAGTGTACAGCTCTCTGAATTTATATCCCGGGAATGTACTCGATGTTGTGCAAAACTCTTTGCAAAGGGACGATATGGTCGCCGTGTCGGGTCGTTGTGCTATTCAGTAGTGTGTCATAATCTGGACAAGCTGTCACCTTGCCTTTTGCACCGAAGGCCCTCTTCTCAAAGGTGGCTGGTTCGTCAGTCTAATTTGGAAGTAAGGGCTTTTGGGCTAAATAATGGTAAAGTTTGGCGGTTGGCCATTTGGTGGCACACTGTTGAGTGACGCTTCTGCCTGGCTCGGCTTTTATATTGGCTCACTGCAGAGAAAGCTTACGTTCGAACGGGCTAGTCTGATGAAATATGAGACTGGATCAGGTTAATATCGAGCGGAATGTAAATCACAGGCTTTGTCAATCTCAATGACAAGGACTGTGATTCGGGCGACAATGTTGCCTTACTTGCTTTCATTAGTGTAAGGCCTAAGGGGTGAGACGCAGCCGTCCTCCCAGTGGCTTTCTGACAATCACAATCTAATGAAGCGAGGTTGACGCCAGTCACTCTTTGCTTTCTGCCCTAGAGATTAGCTGATCATTTTGGTACCTAATCATAGGGATCAGTTTGCTCGCCTGGAGTGGCTCGTGTAGAGCGTAAGGTAATAGGTTGAGAAGGAGTTGAGGTCCTGAAAAGGGCTTCAAGAGTTTAATGATGACAGGGTAGTACAAAGGATCCCATGATCTGTGTGCATTGATCAGAAATGATCACCCTAACTGATGAAATCTAGAATTGCACAGAAAATAGAGTAACGTACCCAAGGGTTCACGTTAAGTGAGGATACAGAAAATACAAATGCTGTTTCGATCTTGGATATCGATGGCGGTCCCAGGCCAGCGTGATCTGATCATCCTTAGTTGTATCCATCGATACCCTTCCCAAGACAGCAGCAAACTTTTTCTTTGGACTAGTATTTAAAAATTTGCATAAAACACTTGCCATCTACTGATGGAAATAGGATACGTTATAGAAAGCTACTTCGAAGATAACCCTATCGTAGCATCAGAAACAAAATCACCGTCGCCGTCGTACAGTGTGAGTAAGAAGAAAAACCCAAAGTTCCAACAAAAAAAATTAACAAAAAACTCCTTTCTACGCATATAGAAACATAGCAGCATAACCTGACTTATAAATTAAGAGAGATAAACTTTTGCTAAAACCTTGTTAAGCACTAAACGTATAAAATTTCGGCGCGACGAAAATACAATCGGCGGCGGCGGCGGCGTGAGCTATTATTTTTCAGCGGCGGCGCGCCGAAAAATTAGCAAAAAATCGGCGGCGCGCCGGCGTAAAATCGGCGGTGCACACCTCTAATTTCGACGTTTAAATTAATTATTTTCCAAATGACGAATTTCGACGTTTAAATTAATTATTTTCCAAATGACGAATTTCGACGTTTAAATTAATTATTTTCCAAATGACGAATTTCGACGTTTAAATTAATTATTTTCCAAATGACGAATTTCGACGTTTAAATTAATTATTTTCCAAATAATGACGTAAATTTTCGAAATTCGACGTTTAAATTAATTATTTTCCAAATGACGAATTTCGACGTTTAAATTAATTATTTTACATATGACGAATTTCGACGTTTAAATTAATTATTTTCCAAATGACGAATTTCGACGTTAAATTAATTATTTTCAAATGACGAATTTCGACGTTTAAATTAATTATTTCAATGACTAATTATTTACATATGACGAATTTCGACGTTTAAATTAATTATTTTCCAAATGACGAATTTCGACGTTTAAATTAATTATTTTACAAATGACGAATTTCGACGTTTAAATTAATTATTTTACAAATGACGAATTTCGACGTTTAAATTAATTATTTCCAAATGACGAATTTCGACGTTTAAATTAATTATTTTTCCTAAAAAATGACGAATTTCGACGTTTAAATTAATTATTTTCCAAATGACGAATTTCGACGTTTAAATTAATTATTTTCCAAAATGACGAATTTCGACGTTTAAATTAATTATTTTCCAAATGACGAATTTCGACGTTTAAATTAATTATTTTCCAAATGACGAATTTCGACGTTTAAATTAATTATTTTCCCAAAATGACGAATTTCGACGTTTAAATTAATTATTTTCCAAATGACGAATTTCGACGTTTAAATTAATTATTTTCCAAATGACGAATTTCGACGTTTAAATTAATTATTTTCCAAATGACGAATTTCGACGTAAAATTTTCAAGACGTTTAAATTAATTATTTTCCAAATGACGAATTTCGACGTTTAAATTAATTATTTTACCATATGACGAATTTCGACGTTTAAATTAATTATTTTACAAATGACGAATTTCGACGTTTAAAATTAATTATTTTCCAAATGACGAATTTCGACGTTTAAATTAATTATTTTACAAAATGACGAATTTCGACGTTTAAATTAATTATTTTACAAATGACGAATTTCGACGTTTAAATTAATTATTTTACAAATGACGAATTTCGACGTTTAAATTAATTATTTTACCAAATGACGAATTTCGACGTTTAAATTAATTATTTTACAATATGACGAATTTCGACGTTTAAATTAATTATTTTCCAAATGACGAATTTCGACGTTTAAATTAATTATTTTCCAAATGACGAATTTCGACGTTTAAATTAATTATTTTCCAAATGACGAATTTCGACGTTTAAATTAATTATTTTCCAAAATGACGAATTTCGACGTTTAAATTAATTATTTTCCAAATGACGAATTTCGACGTTTAAATTAATTATTTTCCAAATGACGAATTTCGACGTTTAAATTAATTAATTTTCAAATGACGAATTTCGACGTTTAAATTAATTATTTTCCAAATGACGAATTTCGACGTTTAAATTAATTATTTTACATATGACGAATTTCGACGTTTAAATTAAATTAATTTTTACATAATGACGAATTTCGACGTTTAAATTAATTATTTTCCAAATGACGAATTTCGACGTTTAAAATTAATTATTTTCCAAATGACGAATTTCGACGTTTAAATTAATTATTTTACATATGACGAATTTCGACGTTTAAATTAATTATTTTTCACAATATTGACGAATTTCGACGTTTTAAATTAATTATTTTCCAAATGACGAATTTCGACGTTTAAATTAATTATTTTCCAAATGACGAATTTCGACGTTTAAATTAATTATTTTCCAAATGACGAATTTCGACGTTTAAAATTAATTATTTTCCAAATGACGAATTTCGACGTTTAAATTAATTATTTTACAAATGACGAATTTCGACGTTTAAATTAATTATTTTGACGAATTTCGACGTTTAAATTAATTATTTCAACAAATGACGAATTTCGACGTTTTAAATTAATTATTTTACAAATGACGAATTTCGACGTTTAAATTAATTATAGTTTCAGAAAAAACAAATGACGAATTTCGACGAATTATTAAATTAATTATTTTCCAAATGACGAATTTCGACGTTTAAAATCTAATTCCATTAATTACCAAATGACGAAATTTCGACGTTTAAATAATTATTTAATATATTTCCAAATTAATTGACGAATTTCGACGTTTTAAATTAATTATTTTCCAAATGACGAATTTCGACGTTTAAATTAATTATTTTCCAATGAAATTCGACGTAATTTTCGGAACGGTTTAAATTAATTATTTTCCAAATGACGAATTTCGACGTTTAAAATTAATTATTTCCAAATGACGAATTTCGAACGTTTAAATTAATTATTTTCCAAATGACGAATTTCGACGTTTAAATTAATTATTTTCCAAATGACGAATTTCGACGTTTAAATTATATTATTTCCAAATGATGAATTTCGACGTTTAAATTAATTATTTTACATATGACGAATTTCGACGTTTATAATATTTATTAGATTATTTTTACATAATGACGAATTTCCGACGTTTAAATTAATTATTTTCCAAATGACGAATTTCGACGTTTAAATTAATTATTTTCCAAATGACGAATTTCGACGTTTAAATTAATTTATTTTACCATAATGACGAATTTCGACGTTTAAATTAATTATTTTACAAATGACGAATTTCGACGTTTAAATTAATTATTTTACAATATGACGAATTTCGCACGTTTAAATTAATTATTTTACATAATGACGAATTTCGACGTTTAAATTAATTATTTTCCAAATGACGAATTTCGACGTTTAAATTAAATTATTTTCCAAATGACGAATTTCGACGTTTAAAATTTAATTATTTTCCAAATGACGAATTTCGACGTTTAAATTAATTTAAAATACGAATTTCGAATTAATTTTTCCAAATGACGAATTTCGACGTTTAAAAATTATTTTACAAATGACGATTTCGACGTTTAATTAATTTTTTCCAAATGACGAATTTCGAAGTTTAAATTAATTATTTTCCAAATGACGAATTTCGACGTTTAAATTAATTATTTTCCAAATGACGAATTTCGGACGTTTAAATTAATTATTTTCCAAATGACGAATTTCGACGTTTAAATTAATTATTTTTACAATTATGACAATGAATTTCGACGTTTAAATTAATTATTTTACATATGACGAATTTCGACGTTTAAATTAATTATTTTCAAATGACGAATTTCGACGTTTAAATTAATTATTTTCCAAATGACGAATTTCGACGTTTAAATTAATTATTTTTCACTAATGACGAATTTCGACGTTTAAATTTAATTTTTTAATGACAATTTCGACGTTTAAATTAATTATTTTACATATGACGAATTTCGACGTTTAAATTAATTATTTTCCAAATGACGAATTTCGACGTTTAAATTAATTATTTTTCCAAATGACGAATTTCGACGTTTTTTTTTTTTTTTTAAATTATTATTTTCCAAATGACGAATTTCGACGTTTAAATTAATTATTTTACAAATGACGAATTTCCGACGTTTAAATTAATTATTTTCCAAATGACGAATTTCGACGTTTAAATTTAATTATTTTACAAATGACGAATTTCGGACGTTTAAATTAATTATTTTCCAAATGACGAATTTCGACGTTTAAATTAATTATTTTCAAATGACGAATTTCGACGTTTAAATTAATATTTGGATTTTCACTTATTATTAATATGACGAATTTCGACGTTTTAAATTTCAAATATTTTCCAAATGACGAATTTCGACGTTTAAATTAATTATTTTCCAAATGACGAATTTCGACGTTTAAATTAATTATTTTCCAAATGAATTTCGACGTTTAATTAATTATTTTACAATGACGTTTAAATTAATTATTTTTCAAATGACGAATTTCGACGTTTAAATTAATTATTTTCCAAATGACGAATTTTCGACGTTTAAATTAATTATTTTACATATGAATCGACGAAATAATTTCAAATGACGGTTTGACAATTAAATTATTTTACCAAATGACGAATTTCGACGTTTAAATTAATTATTTTCCAAATGACGAATTTCGACGTTTAAATTAATTATTTTCAAATGACGAATTTCGACGTTTAAATTAATTATTTACAAATGACGAATTTCGACGTTTAAATTAATTATTTTACAAATGACGAATTTCGACGTTTAAATTAATTATTTTCCAAATGACGAATTTCGACGTTTAAATTAATTATTTTCCAAATGACGAATTTCGACGTTTAAATTAATTATTTTACAAATGACGAATTTCGACGTTTAAATTAATTATTTTACCAAATGACGAATTTCGACGTTTAAATTAATTATTTTCCAAATGACGAATTTCGACGTTTAAATTAATTATTTTCCAAATGACGAATTTCGACGTTTAAATTAATTATTTTCCAAATGACGAATTTCGACGTTTAAATTAATTATTTTCCAAATATGAACGATAATTATTTTCCGACGACGTTTAAATTAATTATTTAATATGAGAATCACGTTTAAAATTATTTTCCAAATGGACGAATTTCGACGTTTAAATTTAATTATTTTCCAAATGACGAATTTCGACGTTTAAATTAATTATTTTCCAAATGACGAATTTCGACGTTAAATTAATATTTTCAAATGAGAATTTCGACGTTAAATTAATTATTTTCAAATGACGAATTTCGACGTTTAAATTAATTATTTTCCAAATGACGAATTTCGACGTTTAAATTAATTATTTTACCAAATGACGAATTTCGACGTTTAAATTAATTATTTTACATATGACGAATTTCGACGTTTAAATTAATTATTTTCCAAATGACGAATTTCGACGTTTAAATTAATTATTTTCCAAATGACGAATTTCGA